>NC_087441.1:91468443-92106136 GCF_036321535.1 Camelus dromedarius | reverse complement strand
ATCCATTCACCGAGATTACATATCCGTCTGTTGCTTTCTGCTGAAACACCCAAACTCTCAGAACATGGATCCATTTGTTTCATAGGGGCTGCATTTCCTAGAAATGAAACCAATCCCAACGTGCACTTTCCTGTCTGTCTCTTTTGCTCTTAGTACAGTTTTGCAGAGCTACTTGTCTTTGTTATAAGCTTATGCCATTTCTTCTCTACGTAGGTTATAATAAGGCATTCATTCATCCTGTTGAAAGACTTGTAAGTCTATATCCCGTTCTCTGACCCACTCTTATTCAAAACCGTCATTTGGGTTGGCTCACGATATGCACTTCTGGGTCAGTATCTATGAATAGTAATGCACGCGTCTGTTTTTGGAATACAAGTGTGTTGAGTACATGCTAACAGCGATAATAGGTCGATGCTTGCTGAAGGATCCTTGACATCACTTTGAGTATTTTGTCTTGAATAATCATGGTTGTTTGGTATATGTCAGCCAACTGTAACCTTTTGGTGTTTGTTTGTTTGTCTGATTGATTTGCAAACACATTAGGCCATGCATCTCTCCTTTTGATTCAGACAGACAGTCATGTAAGCTGATTCACTTAAGATAGTGCTTAAAATCAACTATGATTTCCTGCTACTCTCTCCCATCTTTAGGATTTTGATGTCCTCCTTGCCTTCTTCTTGTTTCTTCTTTGCAACTCAGGCTCTTCTTGCATTTGCAATAATGGTTTTGTTATTTCCATTTCATCTTGCTACTTTTCTACTCAGGGTAGGATTCTCAATTTTTGTTGTAGGATCAGTCTCAAACTGCTGAATTCTTTTAAGGTTTGCCTGTCAGTGAAATTCCCTAGCTCTGCCGTTGTTATGAACGGCGGTCATTTGGCATAGGCTACCCTAGATTGCAGCTTTTTCTCATTCAGGATATGGTCTATGTCCTGGCACTCCTCCGTGTGCTGCAAAATTTCTGCCGAGATATCAGCTGAAACCCCTATGGAGGTTCTGTTGTGAATAAGTTGCTTTCCTCGAGGTGCATTTTACATCACTGGGATGATCATGAAATTTGTTTATTTGAATTCTACAGCTGCTTGTTGGTCTATTGGTATTCCACCTCTTTTGGATGCTGTGTACTTCCTGAATTCGTATAGATGATACTTTCTTGGCTTTCAGCAAGTTTCATTCTGATTTTTCTACAAATTCCTTTTCAGAATTTATTATTTTATCACTTGCTTTTCCATTTGGGAATCCTATGATTCCTATTCTTAACTGCTTTGTCTTAACCCAGGATTCAACAGCGATGTTATCGTTGGTTTGCACTTGCTTTTCTGTGTCTTCTTCTGATGGAGGGATTTCAGTTCCCCTGTCCTCACAGTCATTCACGAGTCCCTCTGCATTATGTACTCTGCTTAGGATTGACTTTAGCCCAGTTTTTATCTCATCCATTGAGTTTTCTGATACTATTGGGTTCTTCTTTAGAGTTTCTCTTCCCCTTTTCTGGTATTCTGATTTTTGTGATTCTGAGGCACTGTGGTTCATCAGTGTTTTCCTCACCTCCATTTTCAGAGCTTGCTCTGGTATCGTTTTGCCGTCTAGTTGTTTGAAAGCTTATTTTTTGGGCCCTCAGTCTCTTTGGAACTGAAAATGGTACTTCCTGTTTCTTTTACTATACTTCTTTTATTCTACATTTCAGGTAATATCTTGTATCTAATATAGACTTATAGGGCTTGGTTACGTGCAAACTTTAGACCCTTTGGTGTATGCAATTCCACGGTATTTCTATGAGGACAATTTTCCCTAGACCTTGATGCCATGCCCTGTTCCTGTGTGTGTTGTCTGGTATATCTCTAAATCCTGGTGTTGCCTTTGTTGTGATGAACACACCATACTGTTTCAGTTAGTAGACCGTCATTTTTTTACACTAATCTCACAATTCTGAAAGGGCACAGGGCACTTCCTCTAGTGGAAAAGAAGCTTCTATAGGTTTTCAGCTCTGCATTCTTCTGTATGTCATTTTGAAGTGTCTCCAAAACAGCCAACATAGAGTGCTCTTGTACTTTTTACTGCCATGGGAATGTCCCAATGTTACCAGTTCTTCCCAGAGCTTCTCTGTCTACAGAAACACCAGTGGAAGCATATGTATGGATGTCATACTTCAGGGCCTGCAGGGATGATCCCGCAGACTTACCTATGTGTTCTCTGTGCAGTACACAGTCAGTGCCGTCTAAAATGTAGCATCTGCATTTGGGTGATAATGCTGTAAGAAATGCTTCATCTTCTCATATTGTGGACTTTTACCACTCTTCCTAGTTCTCTCATTCTTGAGTAATGTGTTCACGAAGGCAACAACAGAGCTGTTCCGCATCCTCGGCCTGAAACCTGACTGCAATCCCAATCCAGGTTTTGAATGTAGCAGATCCTAAATCTTTTAATACAGATTTCAAACCCCACGCCCCCAGGAACCCTCAGTCCAGATGCATGATACCTCTGATTGAGCCCCACACGTGCTCTATTGGCAAAATGTCAAATTGGACCCTGGTCCTGCAGATGCAGTGGATGTGGCCATAGGACATATCGATAAACTCAACCTCACGCGCCAGTGCCGTTGCTGTCTCACTGAAGTCACAGTTCTCTTTGCTCTATTGAAAGTACCCACCAAAACCCTCAACGCACTCTAGATCCCTGAGTTGAACGAGAGCCATCATCCATAGCCCTATCCCTCTTTTTCCGCTGCCTCTGCTAGCTCAGATATGGCAGCTCGGATCTTGGTCTCAGATTCAAACGTGGGGATATTTTGAGCTGATTTCTTTGAGTTTTGTCAGCCAAGCATCTGCTGTGCACTCTTCTTACACTCAGCGCATCACCTTCAATCCTGTGCCTGCTGCCCGCTTGAGAGTGTGCTTCCAAGGAAAACAGAGTTTCACTTTTGATGCTCCATTATCAGAGGTCAGATACTGCACTTGTTTCCATTCTCTACTTTGTCTTTTCCTGCTTCCGGTTTTTCTGAGGCCTCATCATGTCTTTGGAAGTAACAGACCGCTCTTAAGCTAGTGTCCTTTGACAAAGGCTGGGTGAGTGTGTGTTTAAAATATTTTGTTTATGGTAGCTAGTTAGAGCAGTTTGCACTGGTTCTCTTCCTACTGGGCATCAACAAATCAACACATTTCACAAATAATTCACAGAAATTGGATATTTGTTTCACTCCGTTTTCTTTACTGCCATGGTCGGAGTGTTTGTATGAAGACACCAGCTTTGACCTTATGTTGACAAGGCAGTTGCAGTCTTTAAGAAGGTTTATAGTATTGATTTACGTGTTTTGGGATTTATATGAAAGAGAAGTTAGTTTTTGAAAATTACCAAATCAACCTAGAAGCCAGACTTGACAATATGTGTAAGAATTTGTCAGCTCTAAGGAAAAACCAGACAGTCTCAATGTAAAATAGCAGTCCAAAAGTTTGAAGGGGACATGCCAACTCTTTTCTCTTGAAGCCTCCAACAACAAAAGGAACAATGAAATAACTTTTCGAACCATGATATAACCCCCAACCTGGGTTACCCTTTTGCACCTGGTGCCCTTTATTCCCAATGACACATACTAGGCAATGTTAGCATTTCAAGGGGTAACATTCCTCTCTAGGAATATAGAAGAAAATCTAAACAGAATATATACATTTAGGCTTGATTCCAAAAGAACCTAGAGGCATTTAACTATGAGAAACCTGCTGCAGGTATGCTAAGTTATTGAGAGCCAGGTGCTCTTCTATCAGTGCTGAGAAGTCTTAATCATCCGATCATGTTGGGTAAAGCAATTTAACACAACCAAATCTGCACCTGCAAGATATAGTGCACCCGGGGCTTGAAGGAAGTGAATGAATGTCCACATAACCTGTGTCTTATTGTGTTTGGTGCTTTTTACAGTTCAGTTCACTATCTGAATTTTAATATTTTCCTGTACTGTCTTGAAAATCTGAGGCCTAATACATATTCAAGTTCATTCAAAGATTCCCCTCACTTCCCACAGTCTTTTCAGCCCAAAGAATACATAACCCCAGCATTTCCATAATCTAAGGGAAGGTCTTCATTCCTTTGTGTGAGCTAAGTATTCAATTCATAATTTTTCAGTCTAGAGTATTTGACCTTTAAGGATTTCACTGTTGTTCACCGTGTGTGAAGGAGGAGGAACTCTGATTCTAGTAGGGGCTTGCTCTCCACCTACTGGATTCATTGCAGCTCAGGTTCTGATCTTTTGAAATGGATGCCTGAGTGGAGTGGAGGGAAGAGCATGTGATTGATAGCTAGGCACAAACGTGGGAATAGGCTTACCTGGGCTTGGTGCATTTCGGTCTGAATGATTCGTAAATGCCCCTTGGGATGTGTGGATTCTCATTACCCCTTCCAAGAACATGAACGCTTTTATCATCTCTGCCATCTCTTCTGTTTTAGACGTCAGGAATCTTGGACCCGTTCTTGGAGCAGAGATTCGAGTATCTTTCTAAAGGGCATGTTGACTCTCCTTATGTTTCTGCCAGTATCAGCGAGGTTCAGTAGCTCTCATGACAGTCTTTAGAGCGTAGTATGCTCTAGAGATGTCTCCATGCCGATATTCTCCACTGTAGCAGAAAAACATTCATCAATGTGTTCGCACATCTCCTCAATCCATGCAGCCTGTGTTTCTGCCAGCTTCTCTTGGTGTCTCCAATAAAGTCGACGTCAACAGGACTGGGCAAGTCTGAAAATACATCGGAGCCTCACCAGTAAGCTGATGACAGGCAGATCTTCCACTGTCTGCCCTTTCAGATTCTGGAAACTGACCCGTGAACTCAGGTCTTTGGGCAGCCCCAATATCTTGAACATAGCTCCCCGAACAAAAGACCTAAGCCAATCTCCACATAGGGCAGCAGACTCACCATCAAACTGATCCACTCACAGAATTCTGCCCAGTTATATTGGATCCAGCAGCCGCAAGAAGCCTCGTGGTACACAGCAAAATTCCACCTGGAATCTAACCGGTAACTTCCATCCCCAGTGGTTGATGCATCAAGACCGTGTTGGGCGTGATGCTGCATTAGACAAGAGTTTCCTAAGGGAAATGTGATTCTATCCATAAGGGTCCCATGGTCCTTTTCTCTTCCCTCTTTCCTTTTGTTCAGTTCTGTATACACAGTACAAACGGAGGGAATAGTATCCATGATCAGTTTATGGATTCACACCTATTTAAACTTTCTAACAGTTCACAGTACACGGAGACCCACTCAAGGAAACTCATGTTTGTGTAATACCCATTCACCCAGATTACATATCCGTCTGTTGCTTTCTGTTGAAACACCCACACTCTCAGAACATGGATCCATTTGTTTCATGGGGGCTGAAATTCCTAGAAATGAAACCAATCCCAACGTGAGCTTTCCTGTCTGTCTCTTTTGCTCTCAGTTCAGTTTTGCAGAGCTACTTGTCTTTGTTATACGCTTATGCCATTTCTTCTCTACGTAGGGTAGAATTAGGCATTCGTTCATTCTGTTGGAAGATTGTAAGTCTATATCCAGTTCTATGATCCACTCTTATGCAAAACCGTCATTTGAGTTTGCTCACGATACGCACTTATGGATCAGTATCTATGAATATTTATGCACGTGTCTGTTTTCTGAATACAAGTATATTGAGTACATGCTAACAGCGATAATACGTCGATGTGTGCTGAATGATCCTTGACATCACTTTGAGTATTTTGTCTTGAATAATCATGTTTGTTTGGTATATGTCAGCCAACTGTAACCTTTTGTTGTTTGTTTGTTTGTGTGATTGTTTGTTTCGCAAACACATTAGGCCATGCATCTCTCGTTTTGCCTCAGACAGTCATGTAAGCTGATTCACTTAAGATAGTGCTTAAAATCAACTATGATTTCCTGCTACCCTCTCCCATCTTTAGGATTTTGATGTCCTCCTTGCCTTCTTCTTCTTACTTCTTTGCAACTCAGGCTCTTCTTGCATTTGCAATAATGGTGTTGTTATTTCCATTTCATCTTGCTACTTTCATACTCAGGGTAGGATTCTCAATTTTTGTTTTAGGATCAACCTCAAACTGCTGAATTCTTTTAAGGTTTGCCTGTCAGTGAAATTCCCTAGCTCTGCCGTTGTTATAAATGGTGGTCATTTCGCATAGGCTACCCTAGATTGCAGCTTTTTCTCATTCAGGGTATGGTCTTTGTCCTGGCACTCCTCCGTGTGCTGCAAAATTTCTGCCGAGATATCAGCTGAAACCCCTCTGGAGGTTCTGTTGTGAATAAGTTGCTTTCCTCGAGGTGCATTTTACATCACTGGGATGATCATGAAATTTGTTTATTTGAATTCTACAGCTGCTTGTTGGTCTATTGGTATTCCACTTCTTTTGGACTCTGTGTACATCCTGAATTCGTATAGATGATACTATCTTGGCTTTCAGCAAGTTTCATTCTGATTTTTCTACAAATTCCTTTTCAGAATTTATTATTTTATCACTTGCATTTCCATTTGGGAATCCTATGATTCTTTTTCTTACCTGCCTTGTCTTAACCCAGGATTCAACAGTGATGTTAGCGTTGGTTTGCACTTGCTTTTCTGTGTCTTGTTCTGATCGAGGTATTTCTGTTCCCCTGTCCTCACATTCATTCACGAGTCCCTCTGCATTATGTAGTCTGCTTAGGATTGACTTTAGCCCAGTTTGTATCTCATCTATTGAGTTGTCTTATAATATTGTATTCTTCTTTAGAGTTTCTCTTCACCTTTTCTGGTATTCTGCCTTTTGTGATTCTGAGGCACTGTGATTCATCAATGTTTCCCTCACCTCCATTTTCAGAGATTGCTCTGGTATATTTTTGCCTTCAAGTTGTTTGAAAGCTTATTTTTTGGGCCTTCAATCAGTTTGGAACTGAAAATGGTACTTCCTGTTTCTTTTACTATACTTCTTTTACACTACAGATCAGGTACTATCATGTATCTAATATAGACTTATAGGGCTTGGTTAAGTGCAAACTTTAGACTCTTTTGTGTACTCATTTCCATGGTATTTCTGTGAGGACAATTTTCCCTAGACCTTGATGCCATGCCCTATTCCTGTGTGTGTTGTCTGCTATATCTCTAAATCCTGGTGTTGCCTTTGTTGTGATGAACACACCATAGTGTTTCAGTTATTAGAACCTCATTTATTTTACCCTAATCTCACAATTCTGAAAGTGCACCGGGCACTTCCTCTAGTGGAAAAGAAGCTTCTATAGTTTTTCAGCTCTGCATTTTTCTGTATGTCATTTTGAAGTGTCTCCAAAACAGCCAACATAGAGTGAGCTTGTTCTTTCTACTGCCATGGGAATGTCCCAATGTTACCAGTTCTTCCCAGAGCTTCTCTGTCTACAGAAACACCAGTGGAAGCATATGTATGGATGTCCTACTTCATGGACTTCTGGGATGATCCCGCAGACAGACCTATGTGTCCTCGGTGCAGTACCCTTTCAGTGCCGTCCAAAATGTAGCATCTGCATTTGGGTGATAATGCTGTAAGAAATGCTTCATCTTCTCATGCTGTGGACTTTGACCACTCTTCCTAGTTCTCTCATTCTTGTGTAATGTGTTCACGAAGGCAACCACAGAGCTGTTCCGCATTCTCTGCTTCAAACCAGAGTGTAATCCCAATCCAGGTTATGAATGTAGCAGATCCTAAATCTTTTAATACAGATTTCAAACCCAACGCCCCCAGGAACCCTCAGTCCAGATGCATGATACCTTTGATTGAGCCCCACACGTGCTCTATTTGCAAAATGTCATATTGGACCCTGGTCCTGCAGATGCAGTGGATGTTTCAATAGGACATATCGATAAACTCAACCTCATGCGGCAGTGCGGTTGCTGTCTCACTGAGGTCACAGTTCTCTTTGCTCTCTTGAAAGTACCCACCAAACCCACAACGCACTCTAGATCCCTGAGTTGAACGAGAGCCATCATCCATAGCCCTATCCTTCCTTTTCCGCTGCCTCTGCTAGCTCAGATTTGGCAGCTCGGATCTTGGTCTCAGATTCAATTGTGGGGATATTTTGAGCTGATTCCTTTGAGTTCTATCAGCCAAGCATCTGCTGTGCTCTCTTCTAACACTTAGCGCATCACTTTCAATCCCGTGCCTGCTGCTCGCTTGAGAGTGTGCTTCCAAGGTAAACAGAGTTTCACCTTTGATGCTCCATTACCAGAGGTAAGATCCTGCACTAATTTACATTCTCTACTTTGCCTTTTCCTGCTTCCAGTTTTTCTTAGGCCTCATCCTGTCTTTGGAAATAACAGACCACTCTTCGTGAAGTGTCCTTTGCCAAGGGCTGGGTGAGTGTGGGTTTACAATATTTTGTTTATGGTATCTAGTGAGAGCAGTTTGCACTGGTTCTCTTCCTACTGCGCATCGGCATATCAAATCTTTTTATAAATAAATCACAGAAATTGGATATTTGTTTCGCTCCATTTTCTTTACAGCCATGGTTGGAGGGTTTGTCTGAAGACTCCAGCTTTGGCCTTATGTTGACAAGGCAGTTGCAGTCTTTAAGAAGTTTTATAGTATCGATTTATGTGTTTTGGGATTTATATGAAAGAGAAGTTAGTTTTTGAAAATTACCAAATCAACCTAGAAGCCAGGATTGACAATATGTGTAAGATTTTGTCAGCTCTAAGGGAAAAACAGACAGTCTCAATGTAAAATAGCAGTCCAAAAGTTTGAAGGGGACATGCCAACTCTTTTCTCTTGAAGCCTCTAACAACAAAAGGAACAATGAAATACCTATTGGAACAATGATAAAACCCCCATTCTTGGTTTCCCTTGTGCACCTGGTGCCCTTTACTCCCAATGGCACATACTAGGCAATGTTGGCATTTCAAGGGGTAACATTCCTCTCAAGGAATATACAAGAAAATCTAAACAGAATATATAAATTTAGGCTTGATTCCAAAAGCACCTAGAGGCATTTAACTATGAGAAACCTGCTGCAGCTATGCTAGGCTATTGAGAACCAGGTGCTCTTCTATCAGTGCTGAGAAGGCTTAATCATCCGATCATTTTGGGTAAAGCAATTTAACACAACCAAGCCTGCACCTGCAAGATATAGTGCACTCGGTGCTTGACGGAAGTGAATGACTGTCCACATAACCAGTGTCTTTAATGTTTTTGGCGACAATTACACTTCAGTTCACTATCTGACTTCAAATATTTTCCTGTACTGTGTTGAAAAACTGAGGCCTAATACATATACAAGTTCATTCAAAATTCCCCTCACATCCCACACTCCTTTCAGCCCAAAGTATACATAATCCCAGCATTTCCTGAATCTACGGGAATGTCATTATTTCTTTGTGTGAGCTAAGTATTCAATTCGTATCTATTTTAGTCGAGAATATTTGACCTTTAAGGAGTTCACTGTTGTTCTCCGAGTGTGAAGGAGAAGGAACACTGATTCTAGTAGGGGCTTTCTCTCCTCCTACTGTATTCAGAGCAGCTCAGGTTCTGATCCTTTGAAATGGATGCCTGAGTGGAGTGGAGGGAAGAGCATTTGATTGATAGCTAGGCACAAAAGTGGGAATAGGCTTACTTGGGCTTGGGGCATTTCGGTCTGAATGATTCTTAAATGCCCCTTGGGATGTGTGGATTCTCATGACCCCTTCCAAGAACATGAGCGCTTTTATCATCTCTGCCATCTCTTCTCTTTTAGACGTCAGGAATCTTGGACCCGTTCTTGGAGCAGAAAATCGAGTAACTTTCTCAAGGGTACATTGAATCTCCATATGTTTCTTCCAGTATCACCGAGGTTCAGTACGTCTCATGAATGTCTTTCGAGGCTGGTATACTCTAGAGATGTCTCCATGCCGATAATCTCCACTGTAGCAGAACAACTTTCATCAATGTGTTCGCACATCCCCTCAATCCATGCAGCCAGTGTTTCTGCCAGCTTCTCTTCGTGTCTCCCATAAAGTCGATGTAAACAGGACTTTGCAAGGCTGAAAATACCTCGGAGCCTCACCAGTAAGCTGATGACAGGCAGATCTTCCACTGTCTGCCCTTTCAGATTCTGGAAACTGACCCGTAAACTCAGATCTTTGGGCAGCAGCAGTATCTCGAACTTACTCAGCTTCCCGAACAAAAGACTTAAGCCAATCTCCACATGGGGCAGCAGACCCACCGTCAAAGTGATCCACCCACAGAATTCTGCCCAGTTACCTTGGATCCACCAGCCGCAACAAGCCTCGTGGTACAGAGCAACATTCCACCTGGAATCCAACCGGTAACTGTCATCCCCAATGGTTGATGCATCAAGTCAGTGTTGGGGGTGATGCTGCATTAGACGAGAGTTTCCTAAGGGAAATATGATTCTATCCAGAAGGGTCCCATGGTCCTTTTCTCTTCCCTCTTTCCTTTTGTTCTGATATGTATACACAGTACAAACAGAGGGAAGTGTTTCCATGTTCAGTTTATGGATTCACACCTATTTAAACTTTCTAACAGTTCACAGTACACAGAGACCCACTCAAGGAAAGTCATGTTTGTGTAATATCCATTCACCCAGATTACATATCCGTCTGTTACTTTCTGCTGAAACAACCACACTCTCAGAACATGGATCCATTTGTTTCATGGGGGCTGAAATTCCTAGAAATGAAACCAATCACTACGTGCACTTTCCTGTCTCTCTCTTTTGCACTTAGATCACTTTTGCAGAACTACTTGTCTTTGTTATAGGCTTATGCCATTTCTTCTCTACGTAGGGTAGAATTAGGCATTCGTTCCTCCTGTCAGAATACTTGTAAGTCTATATCCAGTTCTATGATCCACTCTTATTCAAAACCGTCATTTGGCTTAGCTCACGATATGCACTTCTGGATCAGTATCTATGAATAATAATACACGCGTCTGTTTTCGGAATACAAGATTGTTGAGTACATGGTAACAGTGATAATAGGTCGATGCGTGCTGAATGATCCTTGACATCATTTTGAGTATTTTGTCTTGAATAATCATGGTTGTTTGGTATATGTCAGCCAACTGTAACCTTTTGGTGTTTGTTTGTTTGTCTGATTGTTTGTTTTGCAAACACATTAGGCCATGCATCTCTCGTTTTGCGTCAGTAATGTAAGCTGTTCACTTAAGATAGTGCTTAAAATCACCTATGATTTCCTGCTACCCTCTCCCATCTTTAGGATTTTGATGTCCTCCTTGCCTTCTTCTTCTTACTTCTTTGCAACTCAGGCTCTTCTTGCATTTGCAATAATGGTGTTGTTATTTCCATTTCATCTTGCTACTTTTCTACTCAGGGTAGGATTCTCAATTTTTGTTTTAGGATCAGTCTCAAACTGCTGAATTCTTCTCAGGTTTGCCGGTCAGTGAATTTCCCTAGCTCTGCCGTTGTTATAAACGGTGGTCATTTGGCATAGGCTACCCTAGATTGCAGCTTTTTCTCATTCAGGATATTTTCTATGTCTTGGCACTCCTCCCCGTGCTGCAAAATTTCTGCCGACATATCAGCTGAAACCCCTCTGGAGGTTCTGTTGTGCCTAAGTTGCTTTCCTCGAGGTGCAATTTACATCACTGGGATGATCATGAAATTTGTTTATTTGAATTCAACTGCTGCTTGTTGGTCTATTTGTATTCCACCTCTTTTGGACGCTGTGTACTTCCTGAATTCGTATAGATGATACTTTCTTGGCTTTCAGCAAGTTTCATTCTGATTTTTCTACAAATTCCTTTTCAGAATTTATTATTTTATCTCTTGCTTTTCCATTTGGGATTCCTATGAGTCCTATTCTTACCTGCCTTGTCTTCACCCAGGATTCAACAGTGATGTTAGCGTTGGTTTGCACTTGCTTTTCTGTGTCTTCTTCTGATCGAGGGATTTCTGTTCCCCTGTCCTCACAGTCATTCACGAGTCCCTCTGCATTATGTAGTCTGCTTAGGATTGACTTTAGCCCAGTTTGTATCTCATCCATTGAGTTTTCTGATAATATTGGATTCTAATTTAGAGTTTCTCTTCCCCTTTTCTGGTATTCTGCCTTTTGTGATTCTGAGGCACTGTGGTTCATCAGTGTTTTCCTCACCTCCATTTTCAGAGCTTGCTCTGATATCGTTTTGCCGTCTAGTTGTTTGAAAGCTTATTTTTTGGGCCTTCAATATCTTTGGAACTGAAAATGGTACTTCCTGTTTCTTTTACTATACTTCTTTTACTCTAAAGGTCACGTACTATCATGTATTTAATATAGACTTATAGGGCTTGGTTACGTGCAAACTTTAGACTCTTTGATGTACACAATTCCATGGTATTTATGTGAGGATAATTTTCCCTAGACCTTGATGCCATGCCCTGTTCCTGTGTGTGTTGTCTGGTATAACTCTAAATCCTGGTGTTGCCTTTGTTGTAATGAACACACCATACCGCTTCAGTTAGTAGAACTTCATTTTTATTACACTCATCTCACAATTCTGAAAGTGCACAGGGCATTTCCTCTAGTGGAAATGAAGCTTCTATAGGTTTTCAGCTCTGCATTCTTCTGTATGTCATTTTGAAGTGTCTGCAAAACTGCCAACGTAGAGTGCGCTTGTAATTTCTACTGCCACGGGAATGTCCCAATGTTACCAGTTCTTCCCAGAGCTTCTCTGTCTACAGAAACACCAGTGGAAGCATATGTATGGATGTCATACTTCAGGGCCTGCTGGGATGATCCCGCAGACAGACCTATGTGTCCTCGGTGCATTACCCTATCAGTACCATCCAAAATGTAGTATCTGCATTTGGGTGATAATGCTGTAAGAAATGCTTCATCTTCTCATGCTGTGGACTTTTACCACTCTTCCTAGTTCTCTCATTCTTGAGTTATGGGTTCACGAAGGCAACCACAGAGCTGTTCTGCATCGTCTGCCTGAAACCAGAGGGTAATCACAATCCAGGTTATGAATGTAGCAGATCCTAAATCTTTTAATACTGATTTCAAACCCAACGCCCCCAGGAACCCTCAGTCCAGATGCATGATACCTCTGATTGAGCCCCACACGTGCTCTATTGGCAAAATATCAAATTGGACCCTGGTCCTGCAGATGCAGTGGATGTGGCCATAGGACATTTCGATAAACTCAACCTCACGCGCCAGTGCGGTTGCTGTCTCACTGAGTTTACAGTTCTCTTTGCTCTGTTGAAAGTACCCACCAAAACCCACAACGCACTCTAGATCCCTGAGTTGTGCGAGAGCCATCATCTGTAGCCCTACCCCGCTTTTTCCGCTGCCTCTGCTAGCTCAGATTTGGCAGCTCGGATCTTGGTCTCAGATTCAATTGTGGGGATATTTTGAGCTGATTTCTTTGAGTTCTGTCAGCCAAGCATCTGCTGTGCACTCTGCTAATACTCAGCGCATCACCTTCAATCCCATGCCTGCTGCCCGCTTGAGAGTGTGCTTCCAAGGTAAACAGAGTTTCACCTTTGATGCTCCATTACCAGAGGTCAGATCATGCACTGGTTTACATTCTCTACTTTGCCTTTTCCTGCTTCCAGTTTTTCTTAGGCCTCATCCTGTCTTTGGAAATAACAGACCACTCTTCGTGAAGTGTCCTTTGCCAAGAGCTGGGTGAGTGTGGGTTTACAATATTTTGTTTATGGTATCTAGTGAGAGCAGTTTGCACTGGTTCTCTTCCTACTGCGCATCGACATATCAAATCTTTTTATAAATAAATCACAGAAATTGGATATTTGTTTCGCTCCATTTTCTTTACAGCCATGGTTGGAGGGTTTGTCTGAAGACTCCAGCTTTGACCTTATGTTGACAAGGCAGTTGCAGTCTTTAAGAAGTTTTATAGTATCGATTTATGTGTTTCGGGATTTATATGAAAGAGAAGTTAGTTTTTGAAAATTACCAAATCAACCTAGAAGCCAGGATTGACAATATGTGTAAGATTTTGTCAGCTCTAAGGGAAAAACAGACAGTCTCAATGTAAAATAGCATTCCAAAAATTTGAAGGGGACATGCCAACTCTTTTCTCTTGAAGCCTCTAACAACAAAAGGAACAATGAAATACCTATTGGAACAATGATAAAACCCCCATTCTTGGTTTCCCTTGTGCACCTGGTGCCCTTTACTCCCAATGGCACATACTAGGCAATGTTGGCATTTCAAGGGGTAACATTCCTCTCAAGGAATATACAAGAAAATCTAAACAGTATATATAAACTTAGGCTTGATTCCAAAAGCACCTAGAGGCATTTAACTATGAGAAACCTGCTGCAGCTATGCTAGGCTATTGAGAACCAGGTGCTCTTCTATCAGTGCTGAGAAGGCTTAATCATCCGATCATTTTGGGTAAAGCAATTTAACACAACCAAGCCTGCACCTGCAAGATATAGTGCACTCGGTGCTTGACGGAAGTGAATGACTGTCCACATAACCAGTGTCTTTAATGTTTTTGGCGACAATTACACTTCAGTTCACTATCTGACTTCTAATATTTTCCTGTACTGTCTTGAAAAACTGAGGCCTAATACATATACAAGTTCATTCCAATTTCCCCTCACATCCCACACTCCTTTCAGCCCAAAGTATACATAATCCCAGCATTTCCTGAATCTACGGGAATGTCATTATTTCTTTGTGTGAGCTAAGTATTCAATTCGTATCTATTTTAGTCGAGAATATTTGACCTTTAAGGAGTTCACTGTTGTTCACCGAGTGTGAAGGAGAAGGAACACTGATTCTAGTAGGGGCTTTCTCTCCTCCTACTGTATTCAGAGCAGCTCAGGTTCTGATCCTTTGAAATGGATGCCTGAGTGGAGTGGAGGGAAGAGCATTTGATTGATAGCTAGGCACAAAAGTGGGAATAGGCTTACTTGGGCTTGGGGCATTTCGGTCTGAATGATTTTTAAATGCCCCTTGGGATGTGTGGATTCTCATGACCCCTTCCAAGAACATGAGCGCTTTTATCATCTCTGCCATCTCTTCTCTTTTAGACGTCAGGAATCTTGGACCCGTTCTTGGAGCAGAAAATCGAGTAACTTTCTCAAGGGTACATTGAATCTCCATATATTTCTTCCAGTATCACCGAGGTTCAGTACGTCTCATGAATGTCTTTCGAGGCTGGTATACTCTAGAGATGTCTCCATGCCGATAATCTCCACTGTAGCAGAACAACTTTCATCAATGTGTTCGCACATCTCCTCAATCCATGCAGCCAGTGTTTCTGCCAGCTTCTCTTCGTGTCTCCCATAAAGTCGACGTCAACACGACTGGGCAAGTCTGAAAATACCTCGGAGCCTCACCAGTAAGCTGATGACAGGCAGATCTTCCACTGTCTGCCCTTTCAGATTCTGGAAACTGACCCGTAAACTCAGATCTTTGGGCAGCAGCAGTATCTCGAACTTACTCAGCTTCCCGAACAAAAGATTTAAGCCAATCTCCACATGGGGCAGCAGACCCACCATCAAAGTGATCCACCCACAGAATTCTGCCCAGTTACCTTGGATCCACCAGCCGCAACAAGCCTCGTGGTACAGAACAACATTCCACCTGGAATCCAACCGGTAACTGTCATCCCCAATGGTTGATGCATCAAGTCAGTGTTGGGGGTGATGCTGCATTAGACGAGAGTTTCCTAAGGGAAATATGATTCTATCCAGAAGGGTCCCATGGTCCTTTTCTCTTCCCTCTTTCCTTTTGTTCTGATATGTATACACAGTACAAACAGAGGGAAGTGTTTCCATGTTCAGTTTATGGATTCACACCTATTTAAACTTTCTAACAGTTCACAGTACACAGAGACCCACTCAAGGAAAGTCATGTTTGTGTAATATCCATTCACCCAGATTACATATCTGTCTGTTGCTTTCTGCTGAAACAACCACACTCTCAGAACATGGATCCATTTGTTTCATGGGGGCTGAAATTCCTAGAAATGAAACCAATCACTACGTGCACTTTCCTGTCTCTCTCTTTTGCACTTAGATCACTTTTGCAGAACTACTTGTCTTTGTTATAGGCTTATGCCATTTCTTCTCTACGTAGGGTAGAATTAGGCATTCGTTCCTCCTGTCAGAATACTTGTAAGTCTATATCCAGTTCTATGATCCACTCTTATTCAAAACAGTCATTTGGCTTAGCTCATGATATGCACTTCTGGATCATTATCTATGAATAGTAATACACGCGTCTGTTTTCGGAATACAAGATTGTTGAGTACATGGTAACAGCGATAATAGGTCGATGCGTGCTGAATGATCCTTGACATCATTTTGAGTATTTTGTCTTGAATAATCATGGTTGTTTGGTATATGTCAGCCAACTGTAACCTTTTGGTGTTTGTTTGTTTGTCTGATTGTTTGTTTTGCAAACACATTAGGCCATGCATCTCTCCTTTTGCGTCAGTAATGTAAGCTGTTCACTTAAGATAGTGCTTAAAATCACCTATGATTTCCTGCTACCCTCTCCCATCTTTAGGATTTTGATGTCCTCCTTGCCTTCTTCTTCTTACTTCTTTGCAACTCAGGCTCTTCTTGCATTTGCAATAATGGTGTTGTTATTTCCATTTCATCTTGCTACATTTCTACTCAGGGTAGGATTCTCAATATTTGTTTTAGGATCAGTCTCAAACTGCTGAATTCTTTTCAGGTTTGCCGGTCAGTGAATTTCCCTAGCTCTGCCGTTGTTATAAACGGTGGTCATTTGGCATAGGCTACCCTAGATTGCAGCTTTTTCTCATTCAGGATATTTTCTATGTCTTGGCACTCCTCCCCGTGCTGCAAAATTTCTGCCGACATATCAGCTGAAACCCCTCTGGAGGTTCTGTTGTGACTAAGTTGCTTTCCTCGAGGTGCAATTTACATCACTGGGATGATCATGAAATTTGTTTATTTGAATTCAACTGCTGCTTGTTGGTCTATTTGTATTCCACCTCTTTTGGACGCTGTGTACTTCCTGAATTCGTATAGATGATACTTTCTTGGCTTTCAGCAAGTTTCATTCTGATTTTTCTACAAATTCCTTTTAAGAATTTATTATTTTATCTCTTGCTTTTCCATTTGGGATTCCTATGAGTCCTATTCTTACCTGCCTTGTCTTCACCCAGGATTCAACAGTGATGTTAGCGTTGGTTTGCTCTTGCTTTTCTGTGTCTTCTTCTGATCGAGGGATTTCTGTTCCCCTGTCCTCACAGTCATTCACGAGTCCCTCTGCATTATGTAGTCTGCTTAGGATTGAATTTAGCCCAGTTTGTATCTCATCCATTGAGTTTTCTGATAATATTAGGATTCTAATTTAGAGTTTCTCTTCCCCTTTTCTGGTATTCTGCCTTTTGTGATTCTGAGGCACTGTGGTTCATCAGTGATTTCCTCACCTCCATTTTCAGAGCTTGCTCTGGTATCGTTTTGCCGTCTAGTTGTTTGAAATCTTATTTTTTGGGCCTTCAATATCTTTGGAACTGAAAATGGTACTTCCTGTTTCTTTTACTATACTTCTTTTACTCTAAAGGTCAGGTACTCTCATGTATATAATATAGACTTATAGGGCTTGGTTACGTGTAAACTTTAGACTCTTTGATGTACACAATTCCATGGTATTTCTGTGAGGATAATTTTCCCTAGACCTTGATGCCATGCCCTGTTCCTGTGTGTGTTGTCTGGTATAATTCTAAATCCTGGTGTAGCCTTTGTTGTAATGAACACACCATACCGCTTCAGTTAATAGAACTTCATTTTTATTACACTCATCTCACAATTCTGAAAGTGCACAGGGCACTTCCTCTAGTGGAAATGAAGCGCCTGTAGGTTTTCAGCTCTGCATTCTTCTGTATGTCATTTTGAAGTGTCTGCAAAACTGCCGACGTAGAGTGCGCTTGTACTTTCTACTGCCACGGGAATGTCCCAATGTTACCAGTTCTTCCAGAGCTTCTCTGTCTACAGAAACACCAGTGGAAGCATATGTATGGATGTCATACTTCAGGGCCTGCTGGGCTGATCCCGCAGACAGACCTATGTGTCCTCGGTGCATTACCCTATCAGTACCATCCAAAATGTAGCATCTGCATTTGGGTGATAATGCTGTAAGAAATGCTTCATCTTCTCATGCTGTGGACTTTTACCACTCTTCCTAGTTCTCTCATTCTTGAGTTATGGGTTCACGAAGGCAACCACAGAGCTGTTCTGCATCGTCTGCCTCAAACCAGAGGGTAATCACAATCCAGGTTATGAATGTAGCAGATCCTAAATCTTTTAATACTGATTTCAAACCCAACGCCCCCAGGAACCCTCAGTCCAGATGCATGATACCTCTGATTGAGCCCCACACGTGCTCTATTGGCAAAATATCAAATTGGACCCTGGTCCTGCAGATGCAGTGGATGTGGCCATAGGACATTTCGATAAAGTCAACCTCACGCGCCAGTGCGGTTGCTGTCTCACTGAGTTTACAGTTCTCTTTGCTCTGTTGAAAGTACCCACCAAAACCCACAACGCACTCTAGATCCCTGAGTTGTGCGAGAGCCATCATCTGTAGCCCTACCCCGCTTTTTCCGCTGCCTCTGCTAGCTCAGATTTGGCAGCTCGGATCTTGGTCTCAGATTCAATTGTGGGGATATTTTGAGCTGATTTCTTTGAGTTCTGTCAGCCAAGCATCTGCTGTGCACTCTGCTAATACTCAGCGCATCACCTTCAATCCCATGCCTGCTGCCCGCTTGAGAGTGTGCTTCCAAGTAAAACAGAGTTTCACCTTTGATGCTCCATTACCAGAGGTCAGATCCTGCACTGGTTTCCATTCTCTACTTTGCCTTTTCCTGCTTCCGGTTTTTCTGAGGCCTCATCATGTCTTTGGAAGTAACAGACCACTCTTCGTGAAGTGTCCTTGCCAAGGGCTGGGTGAGTGTGTGTTTACAATGTTTTGTGTATGGTAGCTAGTGAGAGCAGTTTGCACTGGTTCTCTTCTTACTGGGCATCGAGAAATCAACACTTTTCACAAATAATTCACAGAAATTGGATATTTGTTTCGTTCCGTTTTTTTACAGCCATCGTCGGAGGGATTTTCCAAAGACTCCAGCATTGACCTTATGTTGACAAGGCATTTGCAGTCTTTAAGAAAGTTAACAGTATCAATTTATATGTTTTGGGATTTATATGAAAATGAATTTAGTTTTTGAAAATTACCAAATCAACCTAGAAGCCAGACTTGACAATTTCTGTAAGAATTTGTCAGCTCTAAGGAAAAACAGACAGTCTCAATGTAAAATAGCATTCCAAAAGTTTGAAGGGGACATGCCAACTCTTTTCTCTTGAAGCCTCCAACAACCAAAGGAAGAATGAAGTAACTATTGGAACCATGAAATAACCCCCATTCTGGGTTTCCCTTGTGCACCTGGTGCCCTTTACTCCCAATGACTCATACTAGGCAATGTTGGCATTTCAAGGGGTAACATTCCTCTCTAGGAGTATACAAGTAAACCTAAACAGAATATATACATTTTGGCTTGATTCCAAAAGCACCTAGAGGCATTTAACTATGAGAATCCTGCTGCAGCTATGCTAGGCTATTGAGAACCAGGTGCTCTTCTATCAGTGCTGAGAAGGCTTAATCATCCGATCATGTTGGGTAAAGCAATTTAACACAACCAAGTCTGCACCTCCAAGATGTAGTGCACCCGGGGCTTGACGGAAGTGAATGACTGTCCACATAAAGTGTGTCTTTAATGTGTTTGGCGAATTTTACAGTTCAGTTCACTATCTGACTTCTAATATTTCCTGTACTGTCTTGAAAAACTGAGGCCTAATACATATTCAAGTTCATTCAAAGATTCCCCTCACTTCCCACCCTCCTTTCTGCCCAAAGAATACATAAAACCAGCATTTCCTGAATCTAAGGGAAGGTCATCATTCCTTTGTGTGAGTTAAGTATTCAATTAATATATATTTTAGTCGAGAGTATTTCACCTATAAGGAGTTCACTGTTGTTCACCGAGTGTGAAGGAGGAGGAACTCTGATTCTAGTAGGGGCTTGCTCTCCTCCTACTGGATTTTTTGCAGCTCAGGTTCTGATCATTTGAAATGGATGCCTGAGTGGAGTGGAGGGAAGAGCATGTGATTGATAGCTAGGCACAAACGTGGGAATAGGCTTCCCTGGGCTTGGTGCATTTCGGTCTGAATGATTCGTAAAAGCCCCTTGGGATGTGTGGATTCTCACGACCTCTTCCAAGAACATGAGCGCTTTTATCATCTCTGCCATCTCTTCTATTTTAGACGTCAGGAATCTTGGACCCGTTCTTGGAGCTGAGAATCGAGTTACTTTCTCAAGGGCACGTTGACTCTCCTTATGTTTCTGCCAGTATCAGCGAGGTTCAGTAGGTCTCATGACAGTCTTTCGAGCCTGGTATGCTCTAGAGATTTCTCCATGCCGATAATCCCCACTGTAGCAGAACAACTTTCATCAATGTGTTCGCACATCTCCTCAATCCATGCAGCCAGTGTTTCTGCCAGCTTCTCTTCGTGTCTCCCATAAAGTCGACGTCAACACGACTGGGCAAGTCTGAAAATACCTCGGAGCCTCACCAGTAAGCTGATGACAGGCAGATCTTCCACTGTCTGCCCTTTCAGATTCTGGAAACAGACCCGTGAACTCAGGTCTTTGGGCAGCAGCAGTATCTCGAACTTACTCAGCTTCCCGAACAAAAGACCTAAGCCAATCTCCACATAGGGCAGCAGACCCAACATCAAAGTGATCCACCCACAGAATTCTGCCCAGTTACCTTGGATCCACCAGCCGCAACAAGCCTCGGGTTACACACCAACATTCCACTTGGAATCCAACCGGTAACTGCCATCCCCAGTGATTGATGCATCAAGTCAGTGTTGGGGGTGATGCTGCATTAGACGAGAGTTTCCTAAGGGAAATGTGATTCTATCCAGAAGGGTCCCATTGTCCTTTTCTCTTCCCTCTTTCCTTTTGTTCAGATCTGTATACACAGTACAAACGGAGGGAATAGTGTCCATGATTAGTTTATGGATTCACACCTATTTAAACTTTCTAACAGTTCACAGTACACGGAGACCCACTCAAAGAAACTCATGTTTGTGTAAAATCCATTCACCCAGATTACATATTCGTCTGTTGCTTTCTGCTGAAACACCCACACTTTCAGAACATGGATCCATTTGTTTCATGGGGGATGAAATTCCTAGAAATGAAACCAATCCCAACGTGCACTTTCCTGTCTGTCTCTTTTGCTCTTAGTTCAGTTTTGCAGAGCTACTTGTCTTTGTTATAGGCTTATGCCATTTCTTCTCTACGTAGGGTAGAATTAGGCATTCATTCATCCTGTTGGAAGACTTCTAAGTTTATATCCCTTTCTATGACCCACTCTGATTCAAAACCGTCATTTGGTTTGGCTCACGATATGCACTTCTGGATCAGTATCTATGAATAGTAATACACGCGTCTGTTTTCGGAATACAAGATTGTTGAGTACATGGTAACAGCGATAATAGGTCGATGCGTGCTGAATGATCCTTGACATCATTTTGAGTATTTTGTCTTGAATAATCATGGTTGTTTGGTATATGTCAGCCAACTGTAACCTTTTGGTGTTTGTTTGTTTGTCTGATTGTTTGTTTTGCAAACACATTAGGCCATGCATCTCTCCTTTTGCGTCAGTAATGTAAGCTGTTCACTTAAGATAGTGCTTAAAATCACCTATGATTTCCTGCTACCCTCTCCCATCTTTAGGATTTTGATGTCCTCCTTGCCTTCTTCTTCTTACTTCTTTGCAACTCAGGCTCTTCTTCCATTTGCAATAATGGTGTTGTTATTTCCATTTCATCTTGCTACTTTTGTACTCAGGGTAGGATTCTCAATTTTTGTTTTAGGATCAGTCTCAAACTGCTGAATTCTTTTCAGGTTTGCCGGTCAGTGAATTTCCCTAGCTCTGCCGTTGTTATAAACGGTGGTCATTTGGCATAGGCTACCCTAGATTGCAGCTTTTTCTCATTCAGGATATTTTCTATGTCTTGGCACTCCTCCCCGTGCTGCAAAATTTCTGCCGACATATCAGCTGAAACCCCTCTGGAGGTTCTGTTGTGACTAAGTTGCTTTCCTCGAGGTGCAATTTACATCACTGGGATGATCATGAAATTTGTTTATTTGAATTCAACTGCTGCTTGTTGGTCTATTTGTATTCCAACACTTTTGGACGCTGTGTACTTCCTGAATTCGTATAGATGATACTTTCTTGGCTTTCAGCAAGTTTCATTCTGATTTTTCTACAAATTCCTTTTCAGAATTTATTATTTTATCTCTTGCTTTTCCATTTGGGATTCCTATGAGTCCTATTCTTACCTGCCTTGTCTTCACCCAGGATTCAACAGTGATGTTAGCGTTGGTTTGCACTTGCTTTACTGTGTCTTCTTCTGATCGAGGGATTTCTGTTCCCCTGTCCTCACAGTCATTCACGAGTCCCTCTGCATTATGTAGTCTGCTTAGGATTGACTTTAGCCCAGTTTGTATCTCATCCATTGAGTTTTCTGATAATATTAGGATTCTAATTTAGAGTTTCTCTTCCCCTTTTCTGGTATTCTGCCTTTTGTGATTCTGAGGCACTGTGGTTCATCAGTGTTTTCCTCACCTCCATTTTCAGAGCTTGCTCTGGTATCGTTTTGCCGTCTAGTTGTTTGAAAGCTTATTTTTTGGGCCTTCAATATCTTTGGAACTGAAAATGGTACTTCCTGTTTCTTTTACTATACTTCTTTTACTCTAAAGGTCAGGTACTATCATGTATTTAATATAGACTTATAGGGCTTGGTTACGTGCAAACTTTAGACTCTTTGATGTACACAATTCCATGGTATTTCTGTGAGGATAATTTTCCCTAGACCTTGATGCCATGCCCTGTTCCTGTGTGTGTTGTCTGGTATAACTCTAAATCCTGGTGTTGCCTTTGTTGTAATGAACACACCATACCGCTTCAGTTAGTAGAACTTCATTTTTATTACACTCATCTCACAATTCTGAAAGTGCACAGGGCATTTCCTCTAGTGGAAATGAAGCTTCTATAGGTTTTCAGCTCTGCATTCTTCTGTATGTCATTTTGAAGTGTCTGCAAAACTGCCAACGTAGAGTGCGCTTGTACTTTCTACTGCCACGGGAATGTCCCAATGTTACCAGTTCTTCCAGAGCTTCTCTGTCTACAGAAACACCAGTGGAAGCATATGTATGGATGTCATACTTCAGGGCCTGCTGGGCTGATCCCGCAGACAGACCTATGTGTCCTCGGTGCATTACCCTATCAGTACCATCCAAAATGTAGCATCTGCATTTGGGTGATAATGCTGTAAGAAATGCTTCATCTTCTCATGCTGTGGACTTTTACCACTCTTCCTAGTTCTCTCATTCTTGAGTTATGGGTTCACGAAGGCAACCACAGAGCTGTTCTGCATCGTCTGCCTCAAACCAGAGGGTAATCACAATCCAGGTTATGAATGTAGCAGATCCTAAATCTTTTAATACTGATTTCAAACCCAACGCCCCCAGGAACCCTCAGTCCAGATGCATGATACCTCTGATTGAGCCCCACACGTGCTCTATTGGCAAAATATCAAATTGGACCCTGGTCCTGCAGATGCAGTGGATGTGGCCATAGGACATTTCGATAAACTCAACCTCACGCGCCAGTGCGGTTGCTGTCTCACTGAGTTTACAGTTCTCTTTGCTCTGTTGAAAGTACCCACCAAAACCCACAACGCACTCTAGATCCCTGAGTTGTGCGAGAGCCATCATCTGTAGCCCTACCCCGCTTTTTCCGCTGCCTCTGCTAGCTCAGATTTGGCAGCTCGGATCTTGGTCTCAGATTCAATTGTGGGGATATTTTGAGCTGATTTCTTTGAGTTCTGTCAGCCAAGCATCTGCTGTGCACTCTGCTAATACTCAGCGCATCACCTTCAATCCCATGCCTGCTGCCCGCTTGAGAGTGTGCTTCCAAGGTAAACAGAGTTTCACCTTTGATGCTCCATTACCAGAGGTCAGATCCTGCACTGGTTTACATTCTCTACTTTGCCTTTTCCTGCTTCCAGTTTTTCTTAGGCCTCATCCTGTCTTTGGAAATAACAGACCACTCTTCGTGAAGTGTCCTTTGCCAAGAGCTGGGTGAGTGTGGGTTTACAATATTTTGTTTATGGTATCTAGTGAGAGCAGTTTGCACTGGTTCTCTTCCTACTGCGCATCGACATATCAAATCTTTTTATAAATAAATCACAGAAATTGGATATTTGTTTCGCTCCATTTTCTTTACAGCCATGGTTGGAGGGTTTGTCTGAAGACTCCAGCTTTGACCTTATGTTGACAAGGCAGTTGCAGTCTTTAACAAGTTTTATAGTATCGATTTATGTGTTTTGGGATTTATATGAAAGAGAAGTTAGTTTTTGAAAATTACCAAATCAACCTAGAAGCCAGGATTGACAATATGTGTAAGATTTTGTCAGCTCTAAGGGAAAAACAGACAGTCTCAATGTAAAATAGCATTCCAAAAATTTGAAGGGGACATGCCAACTCTTTTCTCTTGAAGCCTCTAACAACAAAAGGAACAATGAAATACCTATTGGAACAATGATAAAACCCCCATTCTTGGTTTCCCTTGTGCACCTGGTGCCCTTTACTCCCAATGGAACATACTAGGCAATGTTGGCATTTCAAGGGGTAACATTCCTCTCAAGGAATATACAAGAAAATCTAAACAGTATATATAAACTTAGGCTTGATTCCAAAAGCACCTAGAGGCATTTAACTATGAGAAACCTGCTGCAGCTATGCTAGGCTATTGAGAACCAGGTGCTCTTCTATCAGTGCTGAGAAGGCTTAATCATCCGATCATTTTGGGTAAAGCAATTTAACACAACCAAGCCTGCACCTGCAAGATATAGTGCACTCGGTGCTTGACGGAAGTGAATGACTGTCCACATAACCAGTGTCTTTAATGTTTTTGGCGACAATTACACTTCAGTTCACTATCTGACTTCTAATATTTTCCTGTACTGTCTTGAAAAACTGAGGCCTAATACATATACAAGTTCATTCCAATTTCCCCTCACATCCCACACTCCTTTCAGCCCAAAGTATACATAATCCCAGCATTTCCTGAATCTACGGGAATGTCATTATTTCTTTGTGTGAGCTAAGTATTCAATTCGTATCTATTTTAGTCGAGAATATTTGACCTTTAAGGAGTTCACTGTTGTTCACCGAGTGTGAAGGAGAAGGAACACTGATTCTAGTAGGGGCTTTCTCTCCTCCTACTGTATTCAGAGCAGCTCAGGTTCTGATCCTTTGAAATGGATGCCTGAGTGGAGTGGAGGGAAGAGCATTTGATTGATAGCTAGGCACAAAAGTGGGAATAGGCTTACTTGGGCTTGGGGCATTTCGGTCTGAATGATTCTTAAATGCCCCTTGGGATGTGTGGATTCTCATGACCCCTTCCAAGAACATGAGCGCTTTTATCATCTCTGCCATCTCTTCTCTTTTAGACGTCAGGAATCTTGGACCCGTTCTTGGAGCAGAAAATCGAGTAACTTTCTCAAGGTTACATTGAATCTCCATATGTTTCTTCCAGTATCACCGAGGTTCAGTACGTCTCATGAATGTCTTTCGAGGCTGGTATACTCTAGAGATGTCTCCATGCCGATAATCTCCACTGTAGCAGAACAACTTTCATCAATGTGTTCGCACATCTCCTCAATCCATGCAGCCAGTGTTTCTGCCAGCTTCTCTTCGTGTCTCCCATAAAGTCGACGTCAACACGACTGGGCAAGTCTGAAAATACCTCGGAGCCTCACCAGTAAGCTGATGACAGGCAGATCTTCCACTGTCTGCCCTTTCAGATTCTGGAAACTGACCCGTAAACTCAGATCTTTGGGCAGCAGCAGTATCTCGAACTTACTCAGCTTCCCGAACAAAAGATTTAAGCCAATCTCCACATGGGGCAGCAGACCCACCATCAAAGTGATCCACCCACAGAATTCTGCCCAGTTACCTTGGATCCACCAGCCGCAACAAGCCTCGTGGTACAGAGCAACATTCCACCTGGAATCCAACCGGTAACTGTCATCCCCAATGGTTGATGCATCAAGTCAGTGTTGGGGGTGATGCTGCATTAGACGAGAGTTTCCTAAGGGAAATATGATTCTATCCAGAAGGGTCCCATGGTCCTTTTCTCTTCCCTCTTTCCTTTTGTTCTGATATGTATACACAGTACAAACAGAGGGAAGTGTTTCCATGTTCAGTTTATGGATTCACACCTATTTAAACTTTCTAACAGTTCACAGTACACAGAGACCCACTCAAGGAAAGTCATGTTTGTGTAATATCCATTCACCCAGATTACATATCTGTCTGTTGCTTTCTGCTGAAACACCCACACTCTCAGAACATGGATCAATTTATTTCATGGGATCTGAAATTCCTAGAAATGAAACCAATCACTACGTGCACTTTCCTGTCTCTCTCTTTTGCACTTAGATCACTTTTGCAGAACTACTTGTCTTTGTTATAGGCTTATGCCATTTCTTCTCTACGTAGGGTAGAATTAGGCATTCGTTCCTCCTGTCAGAATACTTGTAAGTCTATATCCAGTTCTATGATCCACTCTTATTCAAAACCGTCATTTGGCTTAGCTCACGATATGCACTTCTGGATCAGTATCTATGAATAGTAATACACGCGTCTGTTTTCGGAATACAAGATTGTTGAGTACATGGTAACAGCGATAATAGGTCGATGCGTGCTGAATGATCCTTGACATCATTTTGAGTATTTTGTCTTGAATAATCATGGTTGTTTGGTATATGTCAGCCAACTGTAACATTTTGGTGTTTGTTTGTTTGTCTGATTGTTTGTTTTGCAAACACATTAGGCCATGCATCTCTCGTTTTGCGTCAGTAATGTAAGCTGATTCACTTAAGATAGTGCTTAAAATCACCTATGATTTCCTGCTACCCTCTCCCATCTTTAGGATTTTGATGTCCTCCTTGCCTTCTTCTTCTTACTTCTTTGCAACTCAGGCTCTTCTTGCATTTGCAATAATGGTGTTGTTATTTCCATTTCATCTTGCTACTTTTCTACTCAGGGTAGGATTCTCAATTTTTGTTTTAGGATCAGTCTCAAACTGCTGAATTCTTTTCAGGTTTGCCGGTCAGTGAATTTCCCTAGCTCTGCCGTTGTTATAAACGGTGGTCATTTGGCATAGGCTACCCTAGATTGCAGCTTTTTCTCATTCAGGATATTTTCTATGTCTTGGCACTCCTCCCCGTGCTGCAAAATTTCTGCCGACATATCAGCTGAAACCCCTCTGGAGGTTCTGTTGTGACTAAGTTGCTTTCCTCGAGGTGCAATTTACATCACTGGGATGATCATGAAATTTGTTTATTTGAATTCAACTGCTGCTTGTTGGTCTATTTGTATTCCACCTCTTTTGGACGCTGTGTACTTCCTGAATTCGTATAGATGATACTTTCTTGGCTTTCAGCAAGTTTCATTCTGATTTTTCTACAAATTCCTTTTCAGAATTTATTATTTTATCTCTTGCTTTTCCATTTGGGATTCCTATGAGTCCTATTCTTACCTGCCTTGTCTTCACCCAGGATTCAACAGTGATGTTAGCGTTGGTTTGCACTTGCTTTTCTGTGTCTTCTTCTGATCGAGGGATTTCTGTTCCCCTGTCCTCACAGTCATTCACGAGTCCCTCTGCATTATGTAGTCTGCTTAGGATTGACTTTAGCCCAGTTTGTATCTCATCCATTGAGTTTTCTGATAATATTAGGATTCTAATTTAGAGTTTCTCTTCCCCTTTTCTGGTATTCTGCCTTTTGTGATTCTGAGGCACTGTGGTTCATCAGTGTTTTCCTCACCTCCATTTTCAGAGCTTGCTCTGGTATCGTTTTGCCGTCTAGTTGTTTGAAAGCTTATTTTTTGGGCCTCAATATCTTTGGAACTGAAAATGGTACTTCCTGTTTCTTTTACTATACTTCTTTTACTCTAAAAATCAGGTACTATCATGTATTTAATATAGACTTATAGGGCTTTGTTACGTGCAAACTTTAGACTCTTTGATGTACACAATTCCATGGTATTTCTGTGAGGATAATTTTCCCTAGACCCTTGATGCCATGCCCTGTTCCTGTGTGTGTTGTCTGGTATAACTCTAAATCCTGGTGTAGCCTTGTTGTAATGAACACACCATACCGCTTCAGTTAGTAGAACTTCATTTTTATTACACTCATCTCACAATTCTGAAAGTGCACAGGGCATTTCCTCTAGTGGAAATGAAGCTTTCTATAGGTTTTCAGCTCTGCATTCTACTGTATGTCATTTTGAAGTGTCTGCAAACTGCCAACGTAGAGTGCGCTTGTACTTTCTACTGCCACGGGAATGTCCCAATGTTACCAGTTCTTCCCAGAACTTCTCTGTCTACAGAAACACCAGTGGAAGCATATGTATGGATGTCATACTTCAGGGCCTGCTGGGATGATCCCGCAGACAAACCTATGTGTCCTCGGTGCATTACCCTATCAGTACCATCCAAAATGTAGCATCTGCTTTGGGTGATAATGCTGTAAGAAATGCTTCATCTTCTCATGCTGTGGACTTTTACCACTCTTCCTAGTTCTCTCATTCTTGAGTTATGGGTTCACGAAGGCAACCACAGAGCTGTTCTGCATGCGTCTGCCTCAAACCAGGAGGGTAATCACAATCCAGGTTATGAATGTAGCAGATCCTAAATCTTTAATACTGATTTCAAACCCAACGCCCCCAGGAACCCTCAGTCCAGATGCATGATACCTCTGATTGAGCCCCACACGTGCTCTATTGGCAAAATATCAAATTGGACCCTGGTCCTGCAGATGCAGTGGATGTGGCCATAGGACATTTCGATAAACTCAACCTCACGCGCCAGTGCGGTTGCTGTCTCACTGAGTTTACAGTTCTCTTTGCTCTGTTGAAGTACCCACCAAAACCCACAACGCACTCTAGATCCCCTGAGTTGTGCGAGAGCCATCATCTGTAGGCCCTACCCCGCTTTTTCCGCTGGCCCTCTGCTAGCTCAGATTTGGCAGCTCGGATCTTGGTCTCAGATTCAATTGTGGGGATATTTTGAGCTGATTTCTTTGAGTTCTGTCAGCCAAGCATCTGCTGTGCACTCTGCTAATACTCAGCGCATCACCTTCAATCCCATGCCTGCTGCCCGCTTGAGAGTGTGCTTCCAAGGTAAACAGAGTTTCACCTTTGATGCTCCATTACCAGAGGTCAGATCCTGCACTGGTTTACATTCTCTTACTTTGCCTTTTCCTGCTTCCAGTTTTTCTTAGGCCTCATCCTGTCTTTGGAAATAACAGACCACTCTTCGTGAAGTGTCCTTTGCCAAGAGCTGGGTGAGTGTGGGTTTACAATATTTTGTTTATGGTATCTAGTGAGAGCAGTTTGCACTGGTTCTCTTCCTACTGCGCATCGACATATCAAATCTTTTTATAAATAAATCACAGAAATTGGATATTTGTTCGCTCCATTTTCTTTACAGCCATGGTTGGAGGGTTTGTCTGAAGACTCCAGCTTTGACCTTATGTTGACAAGGCAGTTGCAGCTTTAAGAAGTTTTTATAGTATCGATTTATGTGTTTTGGGATTTATATGAAAGAGAAGTTAGTTTTTGAAAATTACCAATCACCTAGAAGCCAGGATTGACAATATGTGTAAGATTTTGTCAGCTCTAAGGGAAAAACAGACAGTCTCAATGTAAAATAGCATTCCAAAAATTTGAAGGGGACATGCCAACTCTTTTCTCTTGAAGCCTCTAACAACAAAAGGAACAATGAAATACCTATTGGAACAATGATAAAACCCCCATTCTTGGTTTCCCTTGTGCACCTGGTGCCCTTTACTCCCAATGGCACATACTAGGCAATGTTGGCATTTCAAGGGGTAACATTCCTCTCAAGGAATATACAAGAAAATCTAAACAGTATATATAAACCTTAGGCTTGATTCCAAAAGCACCTAGAGGCATTTAACTATGAGAAACCTGCTGCAGCTATGCTAGGCTATTGAGAACCAGGTGCTCTTCTATCAGTGCTGAGAAGGCTTAATCATCCGATCATTTTGGGTAAAGCAATTTAACACAACCAAGCCTGCACCTGCAAGATATAGTGCACTCGGTGCTTGACGGAAGTGAATGACTGTCCACATAACCAGTGTCTTTAATGTTTTTGGCGACAATTACACTTCAGTTCACTATCTGACTTCTAATATTTTCCTGTACTGTCTTGAAAAACTGAGGCCTAATACATATACAAGTTCATTCCAATTTCCCCTCACATCCCACACTCCTTTCAGCCCAAAGTATACATAATCCCAGCATTTCCTGAATCTACGGGAATGTCATTATTTCTTTGTGTGAGCTAAGTATTCAATTCGTATCTATTTTAGTCGAGAATATTTGACCTTTAAGGAGTTCACTGTTGTTCACCGAGTGTGAAGGAGAAGGAACACTGATTCTAGTAGGGGCTTTCTCTCCTCCTACTGTATTCAGAGCAGCTCAGGTTCTGAATCCTTTGAAATGGATGCCTGAGTGGAGTGGAGGGAAGAGCTATTTGATTGATAGCTAGGCACAAAGTGGGAATAGGCTTACTTGGGCTTGGGCATTTCGGTCTGAATGATTCTTAAATGCCCCTTGGGATGTGTTTGGATTCTCATGACCCCTTCCAAGAACATGAGCGCTTTTATCATCTCTGCCATCTCTTCTCTTTTAGACGTCAGGAATCTTGGACCCGTTCTTGGAGCAGAAAATTCGAGTAACTTTCTCAGGGTTACATTGAATCTCCATATGTTTCTTCCAGTATCACCGAGGTTCAGTACGTCTCATGAATGTCTTTCGATGGCTGGTATACTCTAGAGATGTCTCCATGCCGATAATCTCCACTGTAGCAGAACAACTTTCATCAATGTGTTCGCACATCTCCTCAAATCCATGCAGCCAGTGTTTCTGCCAGCTTCTCTTCTTGTCTCCCATAAAGTCGACGTCAACACGACTGGGCATGTCTGAAAATACCTCGGAGCCTCACCAGTAAGCTGATGACAGGCAGATCTTCCCACTGTCTGCCCTTTCAGATTCTGGAAACTGACCCGTAAACTCAGATCTTTGGGCAGCAGCAGTATCTCGAACTTACTCAGCTTCCGAACAAAAGATTTAAGCCAATCTCCACATGGGGCAGCAGACCCACCATCAAAGTGATCCACCCACAGAATTTCTGCCCAGTTACCTTGGATCCACCAGCCGCAACAAGCCTCGTGGTGCACACCAACATTCCCACCTGGAATCCAACCGGTAACTGTCATCCCCAATGGTTGATGCATCAAGTCAGTGTTGGGGGTGATGCTGCATTAGACGAGAGTTTCCTAAGGGAAATATGATTTCTATCCAGAAGGGTCCCATGGTCCTTTTCTCTTCCCTCTTTCCTTTTGTTCTGATTATGTATACACAGTACAAACAGAGGGAAGTGTTTCCATGTTCAGTTTATGGATTCACACCTATTTAAACTTTCTAACAGTTCACAGTACACAGAGACCCACTCAAGGAAAGTCATGTTTGTGTAATATCCATTCACCCAGATTACATATCTGTCTGTTGCTTTCTGCTGAAACACCCACACTCTCAGAACATGGATCCATTTATTTCATGGGGGCCTGAAATTCCTAGAAATGAAACCAATCACTACGTGCACTTTCCTGTCTCTCTCTTTTGCACTTAGATCACTTTTGCAGAACTACTTGTCTTTGTTATAGGCTTATGCCATTTCTTCTCTACGTAGGGTAGAATTAGGCATTCGTTCCTCCTGTCAGAATACTTGTAAGTCTATATCCAGTTCTATGATCCACTCTTATTCAAAACCGTCATTTGGCTTAGCTCACGATATGCACTTCTGGATCAGTATCTATGAATAGTAATACACGCGTCTGTTTTCGGAATACAAGATTGTTGAGTACATGGTAACAGCGATAATAGGTCGATGCGTGCTGAATGATCCTTGACATCATTTTGAGTATTTTGTCTTGAATAATCATGGTTGTTTGGTATATGTCAGCCAACTGTAACATTTTGGTGTTTGTTTGTTTGTCTGATTGTTTGTTTTGCAAACACATTAGGCCATGCATCTCTCGTTTTGCGTCAGTAATGTAAGCTGATTCACTAAGATAGTGCTTAAAATCACCTATGATTTCCTGCTACCCTCTCCCATCTTTAGGATTTTGATGTCCTCCTTGCCTTCTTCTTCTTACTTCTTTGCAACTCAGGCTCTTCTTGCATTTGCAATAATGGTGTTGTTAATTTCCATTTCATCTTGCTACTTTTCTACTCAGGGTAGGATTCTCAATTTTGTTTTAGGATCAGTCTCAAACTGCTGAATTCTTTTCAGGTTTGCCGGTCAGTGAATTTCCCTAGCTTTGCCGTTGTTATAAACGGTGGTCATTTGGCATAGGCTACCCTAGATTGCAGCTTTTTCTCATTCAGGATATTTTCTATGTCTTGGCACTCCTCCCCGTGCTGCAAAATTTCTGCCGACATATCAGCTGAAACCCCTCTGGAGGTTCTGTTGTGACCAAGTTGCTTCCTCGAGGTGCAATTTACATCACTGGGATGATCATGAAATTTGTTTATTTGAATTCAACTGCTGCTTGTTGGTCTATGGTATTCCACCTCTTTTGGACGCTGTGTACTTCCTGAATTCGTATAGATGATACTTTCTTGGCTTTCAGTAAGTTTCATTCTGATTTTTCTACAAATTCCTTTTCAGAATTTATTATTTTATCTCTTGCTTTTCCATTTGGGATTCCTATGAGTCCTATTCTTAAATGCCTTGTCTTCACCCAGGATTCAACAGTGATGTTAGCGTTGGTTTGCACTTGCTTTTCTGTGTCTTCTTCTGATCGAGGGATTTCTGTTCCCCTGTCCTCACAGTCATTCACGAGTCCCTCTGCATTATGTAGTCTGCTTAGGATTGACTTTAGCCCAGTTTGTATCTCATCCATTGAGTTTTCTGATAATATTGGATTCTAATTTAGAGTTTCTCTTCCCCTTTTCTGGTATTCCTGCCTTTGTGATTCTGAGGCACTGTGGTTCATCAGTGTTTTCCTCACCTCCATTTTCAGAGCTTGCTCTGGTATCGTTTTGCCGTCTAGTTGTTTGAAATCTTATTTTTTGGGCCTTCAATATCTTTGGAACTGAAAATGGTACTTCCCTGTTACCTTTTACTATACTTCTTTTACTCTAAAGGTCAGGTACTATCATGTATTTATATAGACTTATAGGGCTTGGTTACATGCAAACTTTTAGACTCTTTGATGTACACAATTCCATGGTATTTCTGTGAGGATAATTTTCCCTAGACCTTGATGCCATGCCCTGTTCCTGTGTGTGTTGTCTGGTATAACTCTAAATCCTGGTGTAGCCTTTGTTGTAATGAACACACCATACCGCTTCAGTTAGTAGAACTTCATTTTTATACACTCATCTCACAATTCTGAAAGTGCACAGGGCATTTCCTCTAGTGGAAATGAAGCTTCTATAGGTTTTCAGCTCTGCATTCTTCTGTATGTCATTTTGAAGTGTCTGCAAAACTGCCAACGTAGAGAGCGCTTGTACTTTCTACTGCCACGGGAAAGTCCCAATGTTACCAGTTCTTCCCAGAACTTCTCTGTCTACAGAAACACAGTGGAAGCATATGTATGGATGTCATACTTCAGGGCCTGCTGGGATGATCCCGCAGACAGACCTATGTGTCCTCGGTGCATTACCCTATCAGTACCATCCAAAATGTAGCATCTGCATTTGGGTGATAATGCTGTAAGAAATGCTTCATCTTCTCATGCTGTGGACTTTTACCACTCTTCCTAGTTCTCTCATTCCTGAGTTATGGGTTCACGAAGGCAACCACAGAGCTGTTCTGCATCGTCTGCCTCAAACCAGAGGGTAATCACAATCCAGGTTATGAATGTAGCAGATCCTAAATCTTTTAATACTGATTTCAAACCCAACGCCCCCAGGAACCCTCAGTCCAGATGCATGATACCTCTGATTGAGCCCCACACGTGCTCTATTGGCAAAATATCAAATTGGACCCTGGTCCTGCAGATGCAGTGGATGTGGCCATAGGACATTTCGATAAACTCAACCTCACGCGCCAGTGCGGTTGCTGTCTCACTGAGTTTACAGTTCTCTTTGCTCTGTTGAAAGTACCCACCAAAACCCACAACGCACTCTAGATCCCTGAGTTGGTGCGAGAGCCATCATCTGTAGCCCTACCCCGCTTTTTCCGCTGCCTCTGCTAGCTCAGATTTGGCAGCTCGGATCTTGGTCTCAGAATTCAATTGTGGGGATATTTTGAGCTGATTTCTTTGAGTTCTGTCAGCCAAGCATCTGCTGTGCACTCTGCTAATACTCAGCGCATCACCTTCAATCCCATGCCTGCTGCCCGCTTGAGAGTGTGCTTCCAAGTAAAACAGAGTTTCACCTTTGATGCTCCATTACCAGAGGTCAGATCCTGCACTGGTTTCCATTCTCTACTTTGCCTTTTCCTGCTTCCCCGGTTTTTCTGAGGCCTCATCCTGTCTTTGGAAGTAACAGACCACTCTTCGTGAAGTGTCCTTGCCAAGGCCTGGGTGAGTGTGTGTTTACAATGTTTTGTGTATGGTAGCTAGTGAGAGCAGTTTGCACTGGTTCTCTTCTTACTGGGCATCGAGAAATCAACACTTTTCACAAATAATTCACAGAAATTGGATATTTGTTTCGTTCCGTTTTTTTACAGCCATCGTCGGAGGGATTTTCCGAAGACTCCAGCATTGACCTTATGTTGACAAGGCAGTTGCAGTCTTTAAGAAAGTTAACAGTATCAATTTATATGTTTTGGGGATTTATATGAAAAATGAATTTAGTTTTTGAAAATTACCAAATCAACCTAGAAGCCAGACTTGACAATTTCTGTAAGAATTTGTCAGCTCTAAGGAAAAACAGACAGTCTCAATGTAAAATAGCATTCCAAAAGTTTGAAGGGGACATGCCAACTCTTTTCTCTTGAAGCCTCCAACAACCAAAGGAAGAATGAAGTAACTATTGGAACCATGAAATAACCCCCATTCTGGGTTTCCCTTGTGCACCTGGTGCCCTTTACTCCCAATGACTCATACTAGGCAATGTTGGCATTTCAAGGGGTAACATTCCTCTCTAGGAGTATACAAGTAAACCTAAACAGAATATATACATTTTGGCTTGATTCCAAAAGCACCTAGAGGCATTTAACTATGAGAATCCTGCTGCAGCTATGCTAGGCTATTGAGAACCAGGTGCTCTTCCATCAGTGCTGAGAAGGCTTAATCATCCGATCATGTTGGGTAAAGCAATTTAACACAACCAAGTCTGCACCTCCAAGATGTAGTGCACCCGGGGCTTGACGGAAGTGAATGACTGTCCACATAAAGTGTGTCTTTAATGTGTTTGGCGAATTTTACAGTTCAGTTCACTATCTGACTTCTAATACTTCCTGTACTGTCTTGATAAACTGAGGCCTAATACATATTCAAGTTCATTCAAAGATTCCCCTCACTTCCCACCCTCCTTTCTGCCCAAAGAATACATAAAACCAACATTTCCTGAATCTAAGGGAATGTCATCATTCCTTTGTGTGAGTTAAGTATTCAATTAATATATATTTTAGTCGAGAGTATTTCACCTTTAAGGAGTTCACTGTTGTTCACCGAGTGTGAAGGAGGAGGAACACTGATTCTAGTAGGGGCTTGCTCTCCTCCTACTGGATTTTTTGCAGCTCAGGTTCTGATCATTTGAAATGGATGCCTGAGTGGAGTGGAGGGAAGAGCATGTGATTGATAGCTAGGCACAAACGTGGGAGTAGGCTTCCCTGGGCTTGGTGCATTTCGGTCTGAATGATTCGTAAAAGCCCCTTGGGATGTGTGGATTCTCACGACCTCTTCCAAGAACATGAGCGCTTTTATCATCTCTGCCATTTCTTCTATTTTAGACGTCAGGAATCTTGGACCCGTTCTTGGAGCTGAGAATCGAGTTACTTTCTCAAGGGCACGTTGACTCTCCTTATGTTTCTGCCAGTATCAGCGAGGTTCAGTAGGTCTCATGACAGTCTTTCGAGCCTGGTATGCTCTAGAGATTTCTCCATGCCGATAATCCCCACTGTAGCAGAACAACTTTCATCAATGTGTTCGCACATCTCCTCAATCCATGCAGCCAGTGTTTCTGCCAGCTTCTCTTCGTGTCTCCCATAAAGTCGACGTCAACACTACTGGGCAAGTCTGAAAATACCTCGGAGCCTCACCAGTAAGCTGATGACAGGCAGATCTTCCACTGTCTGCCCTTTCAGATTCTGGAAACAGACCCGTGAACTCAGGTCTTTGGGCAGCAGCAGTATCTCGAACTTACTCAGCTTCCCGAACAAAAGACCTAAGCCAATCTCCACATAGGGCAGCAGACCCAACATCAAACTGATCCACCCACAGAATTCTGCCCAGTTACCTTGGATCCACCAGCCGCAACAAGCCTCGTGTTACACACCAACATTCCACCTGGAATCCAACCGGTAACTGCCATCCCCAGTGATTGATGCATCAAGTCAGTGTTGGGGGTGATGCTGCATTAGACGAGAGTTTCCTAAGGGAAATGTGATTCTATCCAGAAGGGTCCCATTGTCCTTTTCTCTTCCCTCTTTCCTTTTGTTCAGATCTGTATACACAGTACAAACGGAGGGAATAGAGTCCATGATTAGTTTATGGATTCACACCTATTTAAACTTTCTAACAGTTCACAGTACACGGAGACCCACTCAAGGAAACTCATGTTTGTGTAAAATCCATTCACCCAGATTACATATCCGTCTGTTGCTTTCTGCTGAAACACCCACACTTTCAGAACATGGATCCATTTGTTTCATGGGGGCTGAAATTCCTAGAAATGAAACCAATCCCAACGTGCACTTTCCTGTCTGTCTCTTTTGCTCTTAGTTCAGTTTTGCAGAGCTACTTGTCTTTGTTATAGGCTTATGCCATTTCTTCTCTACGTAGGGTAGAATTAGTCATTCATTCATCCTGTTGGAAGACTTCTAAGTCTATATCACTTTCTATGACCCACTCTGATTCAAAACCGTCATTTGGTTTGGCTCACGATATGCACTTCTGGATCAGTATCTATGAATAGTAATACACGCGTCTGTTTTCGGAATACAAGATTGTTGAGTACATGGTAACAGCGATAATAGGTCGATGCGTGCTGAATGATCCTTGACATCATTTTGAGTATTTTGTCTTGAATAATCATGGTTGTTTGGTATATGTCAGCCAACTGTAACCTTTTGGTGTTTGTTTGTTTGTCTGATTGTTTTGCAAACACATTAGGCCATGCATCTCTCGTTTTGCGTCAGTAATGTAAGCTGTTCACTTAAGATAGTGCTTAAAATCACCTATGATTTCCTGCTACCCTCTCCCATCTTTAGGATTTTGATGTCCTCCTTGCCTTCTTCTTCTTACTTCTTTGCAACTCAGGCTCTTCTTGCATTTGCAATAATGGTGTTGTTATTTCCATTTCATCTTGCTACTTTTCTACTCAGGGTAGGATTCTCAATTTTTGTTTTAGGATCAGTCTCAAACTGCTGAATTCTTTTCAGGTTTGCCGGTCAGTGAATTTCCCTAGCTCTGCCGTTGTTATAAACGGTGGTCATTTGGCATAGGCTACCCTAGATTGCAGCTTTTTCTCATTCAGGATATTTTCTATGTCTTGGCACTCCTCCCCGTGCTGCAAAATTTCTGCCGACATATCAGCTGAAACCCCTCTGGAGGTTCTGTTGTGACTAAGTTGCTTTCCTCGAGGTGCAATTTACATCACTGGGATGATCATGAAATTTGTTTATTTGAATTCAACTGCTGCTTGTTGGTCTATTTGTATTCCACCTCTTTTGGACGCTGTGTACTTCCTGAATTCGTATAGATGATACTTTCTTGGCTTTCAGCAAGTTTCATTCTGATTTTTCTACAAATTCCTTTTCAGAATTTATTATTTTATCTCTTGCTTTTCCATTTGGGATTCCTATGAGTCCTATTCTTACCTGCCTTGTCTTCACCCAGGATTCAACAGTGATGTTAGCGTTGGTTTGCACTTGCTTTTCTGTGTCTTCTTCTGATCGAGGGATTTCTGTTCCCCTGTCCTCACAGTCATTCACGAGTCCCTCTGCATTATGTAGTCTGCTTAGGATTGACTTTAGCCCAGTTTGTATCTCATCCATTGAGTTTTCTGATAATATTAGGATTCTAATTTAGAGTTTCTCTTCCCCTTTTCTGGTATTCTGCCTTTTGTGATTCTGAGGCACTGTGGTTCATCAGTGTTTTCCTCACCTCCATTTTCAGAGCTTGCTCTGGTATCGTTTTGCCGTCTAGTTGTTTGAAAGCTTATTTTTTGGGCCTTCAATATCTTTGGAACTGAAAATGGTACTTCCTGTTTCTTTTACTATACTTCTTTTACTCTAAAGGTCAGGTACTATCATGTATTTAATATAGACTTATAGGGCTTGGTTACGTGCAAACTTTAGACTCTTTGATGTACACAATTCCATGGTATTTCTGTGAGGATAATTTTCCCTAGACCTTGATGCCATGCCCTGTTCCTGTGTGTGTTGTCTGGTATAACTCTAAATCCTGGTGTTGCCTTTGTTGTAATGAACACACCATACCGCTTCAGTTAGTAGAACTTCATTTTTATTACACTCATCTCACAATTCTGAAAGTGCACAGGGCATTTCCTCTAGTGGAAATGAAGCGTCTATAGTTTTTCAGCTCTGCATTCTTCTGTATGTCATTTTGAAGTGTCTGCAAAACTGCCAACGTAGAGTGCGCTTGTACTTTCTACTGCCATGGGAATGTCCCAATGTTACCAGTTCTTCCCAGAGCTTCTCTGTCTACAGAAACACCAGTGGAAGCATATGTATGGATGTCATACTTCAGGGCCTGCTGGGCTGATCCCGCAGACAGACCTATGTGTCCTCGGTGCATTACCCTATCAGTACCATCCAAAATGTAGCATCTGCATTTGGGTGATAATGCTGTAAGAAATGCTTCATCTTCTCATGCTGTGGACTTTTACCACTCTTCCTAGTTCTCTCATTCTTGAGTTATGGGTTCACGAAGGCAACCACAGAGCTGTTCTGCATCGTCTGCCTCAAACCAGAGGGTAATCACAATCCAGGTTATGAATGTAGCAGATCCTAAATCTTTTAATACTGATTTCAAACCCAACGCCCCCAGGAACCCTCAGTCCAGATGCATGATACCTCTGATTGAGCCCCACACGTGCTCTATTGGCAAAATATCAAATTGGACCCTGGTCCTGCAGATGCAGTGGATGTGGCCATAGGACATTTCGATAAAGTCAACCTCACGCGCCAGTGCGGTTGCTGTCTCACTGAGTTTACAGTTCTCTTTGCTCTGTTGAAAGTACCCACCAAAACCCACAACGCACTCTAGATCCCTGAGTTGTGCGAGAGCCATCATCTGTAGCCCTACCCCGCTTTTTCCGCTGCCTCTGCTAGCTCAGATTTGGCAGCTCGGATCTTGGTCTCAGATTCAATTGTGGGGATATTTTGAGCTGATTTCTTTGAGTTCTGTCAGCCAAGCATCTGCTGTGCACTCTGCTAATACTCAGCGCATCACCTTCAATCCCATGCCTGCTGCCCGCTTGAGAGTGTGCTTCCAAGTAAAACAGAGTTTCACCTTTGATGCTCCATTACCAGAGGTCAGATCCTGCACTGGTTTCCATTCTCTACTTTGCCTTTTCCTGCTTCCGGTTTTTCTGAGGCCTCATCATGTCTTTGGAAGTAACAGACCACTCTTCGTGAAGTGTCCTTGCCAAGGGCTGGGTGAGTGTGTGTTTACAATGTTTTGTGTATGGTAGCTAGTGAGAGCAGTTTGCACTGGTTCTCTTCTTACTGGGCATCGAGAAATCAACACTTTTCACAAATAATTCACAGAAATTGGATATTTGTTTCATTCCGTTTTTTTACAGCCATCGTCGGAGGGATTTTCCGAAGACTCCAGCATTGACCTTATGTTGACAAGGCAGTTGCAGTCTTTAAGAAAGTTAACAGTATCAACTTATATGTTTTGGGATTTATATGAAAATGAATTTAGTTTTTGAAAATTACCAAATCAACCTAGAAGCCAGACTTGACAATTTCTGTAAGAATTTGTCAGCTCTAAGGAAAAACAGACAGTCTCACTGTAAAATAGCATTCCAAAAGTTTGAAGGGGACATGCCAACTCTTTTCTCTTGAAGCCTCCAACAACCAAAGGAAGAATGAAGTAACTATTGGAACCATGAAATAACCCCCATTCTGGGTTTCCCTTGTGCACCTGGTGCCCTTTACTCCCAATGACTCATACTAGGCAATGTTGGCATTTCAAGGGGTAACATTCCTCTCTAGGAGTATACAAGTAAACCTAAACAGAATATATACATTTTGGCTTGATTCCAAAGCACCTAGAGGCATTTAACTATGAGAATCCTGCTGCAGCTATGCTAGGCTATTGAGAACCAGGTGCTCTTCTATCAGTGCTGAGAAGGCTTAATCATCCGATCATGTTGGGTAAAGCAATTTAACACAACCAAGTCTGCACCTCCAAGATGTAGTGCACCCGGGGCTTGACGGAAGTGAATGACTGTCCACATAAAGTGTGTCTTTAATGTGTTTGGCGAATTTTACAGTTCAGTTCACTATCTGACTTCTAATACTTCCTGTACTGTCTTGATAAACTGAGGCCTAATACATATTCAAGTTCATTCAAAGATTCCCCTCACTTCCCACCCTCCTTTCTGCCCAAAGAATACATAAAACCAGCATTTCCTGAATCTAAGGGAAGGTCATCATTCCTTTGTGTGAGTTAAGTATTCAATTAATATATATTTTAGTCGAGAGTATTTCACCTTTAATGAGTTCACTGATGTTCACCGAGTGTGAAGGAGGAGGAACTCTGATTCTAGTAGGGGCTTGCTCTCCTCCTACTGGATTTTTTGCAGCTCAGGTTCTGATCATTTGAAATGGATGCCTGAGTGGAGTGGAGGGAAGAGCATGTGATTGATAGCTAGGCACAAACGTGGGAATAGGCTTCCCTGGGCTTGGTGCATTTCGGTCTGAATGATTCGTAAAAGCCCCTTGGGATGTGTGGATTCTCACGACCTCTTCCAAGAACATGAGCGCTTTTATCATCTCTGCCATCTCTTCTATTTTAGACGTCAGGAATCTTGGACCCATTCTTGGAGCTGAGAATCGAGTTACTTTCTCAAGGGCACGTTGACTCTCCTTATGTTTCTGCCAGTATCAGCGAGGTTCAGTAGGTCTCATGAATGTCTTTCGAGCCTGGTATGCTCTAGAGATTTCTCCATGCCGATAATCCCCACTGTAGCAGAACAACTTTCATCAATGTGTTCGCACATCTCCTCAATCCATGCAGCCAGTGTTTCTGCCAGCTTCTCTTCGTGTCTCCCATAAAGTCGACGTCAACACGACTGGGCAAGTCTGAAAATACCTCGGAGCCTCACCAGTAAGCTGATGACAGGCAGATCTTCCACTGTCTGCCCTTTCAGATTCTGGAAACAGACCCGTGAACTCAGGTCTTTGGGCAGCAGCAGTATCTCGAACTTACTCAGCTTCCCGAACAAAAGACCTAAGCCAATCTCCACATAGGGCAGCAGACCCAACATCAAACTGATCCACCCACAGAATTCTGCCCAGTTACCTTGGATCCACCAGCCGCAACAAGCCTCGGGTTACACACCAACATTCCACCTGGAATCCAACCGGTAACTGCCATCCCCAGTGATTGATGCATCAAGTCAGTGTTGGGGGTGATGCTGCATTAGACGAGAGTTTCCTAAGGGAAATGTGATTCTATCCAGAAGGGTCCCATTGTCCTTTTCTCTTCCCTCTTTCCTTTTGTTCAGATCTGTATACACAGTACAAACGGAGGGAATAGTGTCCATGATTAGTTTATGGATTCACACCTATTTAAACTTTCTAACAGTTCACAGTACACGGAGACCCACTCAAGGAAACTCATGTTTGTGTAAAATCCATTCACCCAGATTACATATCCGTCTGTTGCTTTCTGCTGAAACACCCACACTTTCAGAACATGGATCCATTTGTTTCATGGGGGCTGAAATTCCTAGAAATGAAACCAATCCCAACGTGCACTTTCCTGTCTGTCTCTTTTGCTCTTAGTTCAGTTTTGCAGAGCTACTTGTCTTTGTTATAGGCTTATGCCATTTCTTCTCTACGTAGGGTAGAATTAGTCATTCATTCATCCTGTTGGAAGACTTCTAAGTCTATATCCCTTTCTATGACCCACTCTGATTCAAAACCGTCATTTGGTTTGGCTCACGATATGCACTTCTGGATCAGTATCTATGAATAGTAATACACGCGTCTGTTTTCGGAATACAAGATTGTTGAGTACATGGTAACAGCGATAATAGGTCGATGCGTGCTGAATGATCCTTGACATCATTTTGAGTATTTTGTCTTGAATAATCATGGTTGTTTGGTATATGTCAGCCAACTGTAACCTTTTGGTGTTTGTTTGTTTGTCTGATTGTTTGTTTTGCAAACACATTAGGCCATGCATCTCTCCTTTTGCGTCAGTAATGTAAGCTGTTCACTTAAGATAGTGCTTAAAATCACCTATGATTTCCTGCTACCCTCTCCCATCTTTAGGATTTTGATGTCCTCCTTGCCTTCTTCTTCTTACTTCTTTGCAACTCAGGCTCTTCTTGCATTTGCAATAATGGTGTTGTTATTTCCATTTCATCTTGCTACTTTTCTACTCAGGGTAGGATTCTCAATTTTTGTTTTAGGATCAGTCTCAAACTGCTGAATTCTTTTCAGGTTTGCCGGTCAGTGAATTTCCCTAGCTCTGCCGTTGTTATAAACGGTGGTCATTTGGCATAGGCTACCCTAGATTGCAGCTTTTTCTCATTCAGGATATTTTCTATGTCTTGGCACTCCTCCCCGTGCTGCAAAATTTCTGCCGACATATCAGCTGAAACCCCTCTGGAGGTTCTGTTGTGACTAAGTTGCTTTCCTCGAGGTGCAATTTACATCACTGGGATGATCATGAAATTTGTTTATTTGAATTCAACTGCTGCTTGTTGGTCTATTTGTATTCCACCTCTTTTGGACGCTGTGTACTTCCTGAATTCGTATAGATGATACTTTCTTGGCTTTCAGCAAGTTTCATTCTGATTTTTCTACAAATTCCTTTTCAGAATTTATTATTTTATCTCTTGCTTTTCCATTTGGGATTCCTATGAGTCCTATTCTTACCTGCCTTGTCTTCACCCAGGATTCAACAGTGATGTTAGCGTTGGTTTGCACTTGCTTTTCTGTGTCTTCTTCTGATCGAGGGATTTCTGTTCCCCTGTCCTCACAGTCATTCACGAGTCCCTCTGCATTATGTAGTCTGCTTAGGATTGACTTTAGCCCAGTTTGTATCTCATCCATTGAGTTTTCTGATAATATTAGGATTCTAATTTAGAGTTTCTCTTCCCCTTTTCTGGTATTCTGCCTTTTGTGATTCTGAGGCACTGTGGTTCATCAGTGTTTTCCTCACCTCCATTTTCAGAGCTTGCTCTGGTATCGTTTTGCCGTCTAGTTGTTTGAAAGCTTATTTTTTGGGCCTTCAATATCTTTGGAACTGAAAATGGTACTTCCTGTTTCTTTTACTATACTTCTTTTACTCTAAAGGTCAGGTACTATCATGTATTTAATATAGACTTATAGGGCTTGGTTACGTGCAAACTTTAGACTCTTTGATGTACACAATTCCATGGTATTTCTGTGAGGATAATTTTCCCTAGACCTTGATGCCATGCCCTGTTCCTGTGTGTGTTGTCTGGTATAACTCTAAATCCTGGTGTTGCCTTTGTTGTAATGAACACACCATACCGCTTCAGTTAGTAGAACTTCATTTTTATTACACTCATCTCACAATTCTGAAAGTGCACAGGGCATTTCCTCTAGTGGAAATGAAGCGTCTATAGGTTTTCAGCTCTGCATTCTTCTGTATGTCATTTTGAAGTGTCTGCAAAACTGCCAACGTAGAGTGCGCTTGTACTTTCTACTGCCATGGGAATGTCCCAATGTTACCAGTTCTTCCCAGAGCTTCTCTGTCTACAGAAACACCAGTGGAAGCATATGTATGGATGTCATACTTCAGGGCCTGCTGGGCTGATCCCGCAGACAGACCTATGTGTCCTCGGTGCATTACCCTATCAGTACCATCCAAAATGTAGCATCTGCATTTGGGTGATAATGCTGTAAGAAATGCTTCATCTTCTCATGCTGTGGACTTTTACCACTCTTCCTAGTTCTCTCATTCTTGAGTTATGGGTTCACGAAGGCAACCACAGAGCTGTTCTGCATCGTCTGCCTCAAACCAGAGGGTAATCACAATCCAGGTTATGAATGTAGCAGATCCTAAATCTTTTAATACTGATTTCAAACCCAACGCCCCCAGGAACCCTCAGTCCAGATGCATGATACCTCTGATTGAGCCCCACATGTGCTCTATTGGCAAAATATCAAATTGGACCCTGGTCCTGCAGATGCAGTGGATGTGGCCATAGGACATTTCGATAAACTCAACCTCACGCGCCAGTGCGGTTGCTGTCTCACTGAGTTTACAGTTCTCTTTGCTCTGTTGAAAGTACCCACCAAAACCCACAACGCACTCTAGATCCCTGAGTTGTGCGAGAGCCATCATCTGTAGCCCTACCCCGCTTTTTCCGCTGCCTCTGCTAGCTCAGATTTGGCAGCTCGGATCTTGGTCTCAGATTCAATTGTGGGGATATTTTGAGCTGATTTCTTTGAGTTCTGTCAGCCAAGCATCTGCTGTGCACTCTGCTAATACTCAGCGCATCACCTTCAATCCCATGCCTGCTGCCCGCTTGAGAGTGTGCTTCCAAGTAAAACAGAGTTTCACCTTTGATGCTCCATTACCAGAGGTCAGATCCTGCACTGGTTTCCATTCTCTACTTTGCCTTTTCCTGCTTCCGGTTTTTCTGAGGCCTCATCCTGTCTTTGGAAGTAACAGACCACTCTTCGTGAAGTGTCCTTGCCAAGGGCTGGGTGAGTGTGTGTTTACAATGTTTTGTGTATGGTAGCTAGTGAGAGCAGTTTGCACTGGTTCTCTTCTTACTGGGCATCGAGAAATCAACACTTTTCACAAATAATTCACAGAAATTGGATATTTGTTTCGTTCCGTTTTTTTACAGCCATCGTCGGAGGGATTTTCCGAAGACTCCAGCATTGACCTTATGTTGACAAGGCAGTTGCAGTCTTTAAGAAAGTTAACAGTATCAATTTATATGTTTTGGGATTTATATGAAAATGAACTTAGTTTTTGAAAATTACCAAATCAACCTAGAAGCCAGACTTGACAATTTCTGTAAGAATTTGTCAGCTCTAAGGAAAAACAGACAGTCTCAATGTAAAATAGCATTCCAAAAGTTTGAAGGGGACATGCCAACTCTTTTCTCTTGAAGCCTCCAACAACAAAAGGAAGAATGAAGTAACTATTGGAACCATGAAATAACCCTCATTCTGGGTTTCCCTTGTGCACCTGGTGCCCTTTACTCCCAATGACTCATACTAGGCAATGTTGGCATTTCAAGGGGTAACATTCCTCTCTAGGAGTATACAAGTAAACCTAAACAGAATATATATATTTTGGCTTGATTCCAAAAGCACCTAGAGGCATTTAACTATGAGAATCCTGCTGCAGCTATGCTAGGCTATTGAGAACCAGGTGCTCTTCTATCAGTGCTGAGAAGGCTTAATCATCCGATCATGTTGGGTAAAGCAATTTAACACAACCAAGTCTGCACCTCCAAGATGTAGTGCACCCGGGGCTTGACGGAAGTGAATGACTGTCCACATAAAGTGTGTCTTTAATGTGTTTGGCGAATTTTACAGTTCAGTTCACTATCTGACTTCTAATACTTCCTGTACTGTCTTGATAAACTGAGGCCTAATACATATTCAAGTTCATTCAAAGATTCCCCTCACTTCCCACCCTCCTTTCTGCCCAAAGAATACATAAAACCAGCATTTCCTGAATCTAAGGGAAGGTCATCATTCCTTTGTGTGAGTTAAGTATTCAATTAATATATATTTTAGTCGAGAGTATTTCACCTTTAAGGAGTTCACTGTTGTTCACCGAGTGTGAAGGAGGAGGAACTCTGATTCTAGTAGGGGCTTGCTCTCCTCCTACTGAATTTTTTGCAGCTCAGGTTCTGATCATTTGAAATGGATGCCTGAGTGGAGTGGAGGGAAGAGCATGTGATTGATAGCTAGGCACAAACGTGGGAATAGGCTTCCCTGGGCTTGGTGCATTTCGGTCTGAATGATTCGTAAAAGCCCCTTGGGATGTGTGGATTCTCACGACCTCTTCCAAGAACATGAGCGCTTTTATCATCTCTGCCATCTCTTCTATTTTAGACGTCAGGAATCTTGGACCCGTTCTTGGAGCTGAGAATCGAGTTACTTTCTCAAGGGCACGTTGACTCTCCTTATGTTTCTGCCAGTATCAGCGAGGTTCAGTAGGTCTCATGACAGTCTTTAGAGCCTGGTATGCTCTAGAGATTTCTCCATGCCGATAATCCCCACTGTAGCAGAACAACTTTCATCAATGTGTTCGCACATCTCCTCAATCCATGCAGCCAGTGTTTCTGCCAGCTTCTCTTCGTGTCTCCCATAAAGTCGACGTCAACACGACTGGGCAAGTCTGAAAATACCTCGGAGCCTCACCAGTAATCTGATGACAGGCAGATCTTCCACTGTCTGCCCTTTCAGATTCTGGAAACAGACCCGTGAACTCAGGTCTTTGGGCAGCAGCAGTATCTCGAACTTACTCAGCTTCCCGAACAAAAGACCTAAGCCAATCTCCACATAGGGCAGCAGACCCAACATCAAACTGATCCACCCACAGAATTCTGCCCAGTTACCTTGGATCCACCAGCCGCAACAAGCCTCGTGTTACACACCAACATTCCACCTGGAATCCAACCGGTAACTGCCATCCCCAGTGATTGATGCATCAAGTCAGTGTTGGGGGTGATGCTGCATTAGACGAGAGTTTCCTAAGGGAAATGTGATTCTATCCAGAAGGGTCCCATTGTCCTTTTCTCTTCCCTCTTTCCTTTTGTTCAGATCTGTATACACAGTACAAACGGAGGGAATAGTGTCCATGATTAGTTTATGGATTCACACCTATTTAAACTTTCTAACAGTTCACAGTACACGGAGACCCACTCAAGGAAACTCATGTTTGTGTAAAATCCATTCACCCAGATTACATATCCGTCTGTTGCTTTCTGCTGAAACACCCACACTTTCAGAACATGGATCCATTTGTTTCATGGGGGCTGAAATTCCTAGAAATGAAACCAATCCCAACGTGCACTTTCCTGTCTGTCTCTTTTGCTCTTAGTTCAGTTTTGCAGAGCTACTTGTCTTTGTTATAGGCTTATGCCATTTCTTCTCTACGTAGGGTAGAATTAGTCATTCATTCATCCTGTTGGAAGACTTCTAAGTCTATATCCCTTTCTATGACCCACTCTGATTCAAAACCGTCATTTGGTTTGGCTCACGATATGCACTTCTGGATCAGTATCTATGAATAGTAATACACGCGTCTGTTTTCGGAATACAAGATTGTTGAGTACATGGTAACAGCGATAATAGGTCGATGCGTGCTGAATGATCCTTGACATCATTTTGAGTATTTTGTCTTGAATAATCATGGTTGTTTGGTATATGTCAGCCAACTGTAACCTTTTGGTGTTTGTTTGTTTGTCTGATTGTTTGTTTTGCAAACACATTAGGCCATGCATCTCTCGTTTTGCGTCAGTAATGTAAGCTGTTCACTTAAGATAGTGCTTAAAATCACCTATGATTTCCTGCTACCCTCTCCCATCTTTAGGATTTTGATGTCCTCCTTGCCTTCTTCTTCTTACTTCTTTGCAACTCAGGCTCTTCTTCCATTTGCAATAATGGTGTTGTTATTTCCATTTCATCTTGCTACTTTTGTACTCAGGGTAGGATTCTCAATTTTTGTTTTAGGATCAGTCTCAAACTGCTGAATTCTTTTCAGGTTTGCCGGTCAGTGAATTTCCCTAGCTCTGCCGTTGTTATAAACGGTGGTCATTTGGCATAGGCTACCCTAGATTGCAGCTTTTTCTCATTCAGGATATTTTCTATGTCTTGGCACTCCTCCCCGTGCTGCAAAATTTCTGCCGACATATCAGCTGAAACCCCTCTGGAGGTTCTGTTGTGACTAAGTTGCTTTCCTCGAGGTGCAATTTACATCACTGGGATGATCATGAAATTTGTTTATTTGAATTCAACTGCTGCTTGTTGGTCTATTTGTATTCCACCTCTTTTGGACGCTGTGTACTTCCTGAATTCGTATAGATGATACTTTCTTGGCTTTCAGCAAGTTTCATTCTGATTTTTCTACAAATTCCTTTTCAGAATTTATTATTTTATCTCTTGCTTTTCCATTTGGGATTCCTATGAGTCCTATTCTTACCTGCCTTGTCTTCACCCAGGATTCAACAGTGATGTTAGCGTTGGTTTGCACTTGCTTTTCTGTGTCTTCTTCTGATCGAGGGATTTCTGTTCCCCTGTCCTCACAGTCATTCACGAGTCCCTCTGCATTATGTAGTCTGCTTAGGATTGACTTTAGCCCAGTTTGTATCTCATCCATTGAGTTTTCTGATAATATTAGGATTCTAATTTAGAGTTTCTCTTCCCCTTTTCTGGTATTCTGCCTTTTGTGATTCTGAGGCACTGTGGTTCATCAGTGTTTTCCTCACCTCCATTTTCAGAGCTTGCTCTGGTATCGTTTTGCCGTCTAGTTGTTTGAAAGCTTATTTTTTGGGCCTTCAATATCTTTGGAACTGAAAATGGTACTTCCTGTTTCTTTTACTATACTTCTTTTACTCTAAAGGTCAGGTAATATCATGTATTTAATATAGACTTATAGTGCTTGGTTACGTGCAAACTTTAGACTCTTTGATGTACACAATTCCATGGTATTTCTGTGAGGATAATTTTCCCTAGACCTTGATGCCATGCCCTGTTCCTGTGTGTGTTGTCTGGTATAACTCTAAATCCTGGTGTTGCCTTTGTTGTAATGAACACACCATACCGCTTCAGTTAGTAGAACTTCATTTTTATTACACTCATCTCACAATTCTGAAAGTGCACAGGGCATTTCCTCTAGTGGAAATGAAGCTTCTATAGGTTTTCAGCTCTGCATTCTTCTGTATGTCATTTTGAAGTGTCTGCAAAACTGCCAACGTAGAGTGCGCTTGTACTTTCTACTGCCAGGGGAATGTCCCAATGTTACCAGTTCTTCCCAGAGCTTCTCTGACTACAGAAACACCAGTGGAAGCATATGTATGGATGTCATACTTCAGGGCCTGCTGGGATGATCCCGCAGACAGACCTATGTGTCCTCGGTGCATTACCCTATCAGTACCATCCAAAATGTAGCATCTGCATTTGGGTGATAATGCTGTAAGAAATGCTTCATCTTCTCATGCTGTGGACTTTTACGACTCTTCCTAGTTCTCTCATTCTTGAGTTATGGGTTCCCGAAGGCAACCACAGAGCTGTTCTGAATCGTCTGCCTCAAACCAGAGGGTAATCACAATCCAGGTTATGAATGTAGCAGATCCTAAATCTTTTAATACTGATTTCAAACCCAACGCCCCCAGGAACCCTCAGTCCAGATGCATGATACCTCTGATTGAGCCCCACACGTGCTCTATTGGCAAAATATCAAATTGGACCCTGGTCCTGCAGATGCAGTGGATGTGGCCATAGAACATTTCGATAAACTCAACCTCACGCGCCAGTGCGGTTGCTGTCTCACTGAGTTTACAGTTCTCTTTGCTCTGTTGAAAGTACCCACCAAAACCCACAACGCACTCTAGATCCCTGAGTTGTGCGAGAGCCATCATCTGTAGCCCTACCCCGCTTTTTCCGCTGCCTCTGCTAGCTCAGATTTGGCAGCTCGGATCTTGGTCTCAGATTCAATTGTGGGGATATTTTGAGCTGATTTCTTTGAGTTCTGTCAGCCAAGCATCTGCTGTGCACTCTGCTAATACTCAGCGCATCACCTTCAATCCCATGCCTGCTGCCCGCTTGAGAGTGTGCTTCCAAGTAAAACAGAGTTTCACCTTTGATGCTCCATTACCAGAGGTCAGATCCTGCACTGGTTTCCATTCTCTACTTTGCCTTTTCCTGCTTCCGGTTTTTCTGAGGCCTCATCCTGTCTTTGGAAGTAACAGACCACTCTTCGTGAAGTGTCCATGCCAAGGGCTGGGTGAGTGTGTGTTTACAATGTTTTGTGTATGGTAGCTAGTGAGAGCAGTTTGCACTGGTTCTCTTCTTACTGGGCATCGAGAAATCAACACTTTTCACAAATAATTCACAGAAATTGGATATTTGTTTCGTTCCGTTTTTTTACAGCCATCGTCGGAGGGATTTTCCGAAGACTCCAGCATTGACCTTATGTTGACAAGGCAGTTGCAGTCTTTAAGAAAGTTAACAGTATCAATTTATATGTTTTGGGATTTATATGAAAATGAATTTAGTTTTTGAAAATTACCAAATCAACCTAGAAGCCAGACTTGACAATTTCTGTAAGAATTTGTCAGCTCTAAGGAAAAACAGACAGTCTCAATGTAAAATAGCATTCCAAAAGTTTGAAGGGGACATGCCAACTCTTTTCTCTTGAAGCCTCCAACAACCAAAGGAAGAATGAAGTAACTATTGGAACCATGAAATAACCCCCATTCTGGGTTTCCCTTGTGCACCTGGTGCCCTTTACTCCCAATGACTCATACTAGGCAATGTTGGCATTTCAAGGGGTAACATTCCTCTCTAGGAGTATACAAGTAAACCTAAACAGAATATATACATTTTGGCTTGATTCCAAAAGCACCTAGAGGCATTTAACTATGAGAATCCTGCTGCAGCTATGCTAGGCTATTGAGAACCAGGTGCTCTTCTATCAGTGCTGAGAAGGCTTAATCATCCGATCATGTTGGGTAAAGCAATTTAACACAACCAAGTCTGCACCTCCAAGATGTAGTGCACCCGGGGCTTGACGGAAGTGAATGACTGTCCACATAAAGTGTGTCTTTAATGTGTTTGGCGAATTTTACAGTTCAGTTCACTATCTGACTTCTAATACTTCCTGTACTGTCTTGATAAACTGAGGCCTAATACATATTCAAGTTCATTCAAAGATTCCCCTCACTTCCCACCCTCCTTTCTGCCCAAAGAATACATAAAACCAGCATTTCCTGAATCTAAGGGAAGGTCATCATTCCTTTGTGTGAGTTAAGTATTCAATTAATATATATTTTAGTCGAGAGTATTTCACCTTTAAGGAGTTCACTGTTGTTCACCGAGTGTGAAGGAGGAGGAACTCTGATTCTAGTAGGGGCTTGCTCTCCTCCTACTGGATTTTTTGCAGCTCAGGTTCTGATCATTTGAAATGGATGCCTGAGTGGAGTGGAGGGAAGAGCATGTGATTGATAGCTAGGCACAAACGTGGGAATAGGCTTCCCTGGGCTTGGTGCATTTCGGTCTGAATGATTCGTAAAAGACCCTTGGGATGTGTGGATTCTCACGACCTCTTCCAAGAACATGAGCGCTTTTATGATCTCTGCCATCTCTTCTATTTTAGACGTCATTTATCTTGGACCCGTTCTTGGAGCTGAGAATCGAGTTACTTTCTCAAGGGCACGTTGAATCTCCTTATGTTTCTGCCAGTATCAGCGAGGTTCAGTAGGTCTCATGACAGTCTTTAGAGCCTGGTATGCTCTAGAGATTTCTCCATGCCGATAATCCCCACTGTAGCAGAACAACTTTCATCAATGTGTTCGCACATCTCCTCAATCCATGCAGCCAGTGTTTCTGCCAGCTTCTCTTCGTGTCTCCCATAAAGTCGACGTCAACACGACTGGGCAAGTCTGAAAATACCTCGGAGCCTCACCAGTAAGCTGATGACAGGCAGATCTTCCACTGTCTGCCCTTTCAGATTCTGGAAACAGACCCGTGAACTCAGGTCTTTGGGCAGCAGCAGTATCTCGAACTTACTCAGCTTCCCGAACAAAAGACCTAAGCCAATCTCCACATAGGGCAGCAGACCCAACATCAAACTGATCCACCCACAGAATTCTGCCCAGTTACCTTGGATCCACCAGCCGCAGCAAGCCTCGTGTTACACACCAACATTCCACCTGGAATCCAACCGGTAACTGCCATCCCCAGTGATTGATGCATCAAGTCAGTGTTGGGGGTGATGCTGCATTAGACGAGAGTTTCCTAAGGGAAATGTGATTCTATCCAGAAGGGTCCCATTGTCCTTTTCTCTTCCCTCTTTCCTTTTGTTCAGATCTGTATACACAGTACAAACGGAGGGAATAGTGTCCATGATTAGTTTATGGATTCACACCTATTTAAACTTTCTAACAGTTCACAGTACACGGAGACCCACTCAAGGAAACTCATGTTTGTGTAAAATCCATTCACCCAGATTACATATCCGTCTGTTGCTTTCTGCTGAAACACCCACACTTTCAGAACATGGATCCATTTGTTTCATGGGGGCTGAAATTCCTAGAAATGAAACCAATCCCAACGTGCACTTTCCTGTCTGTCTCTTTTGCTCTTAGTTCAGTTTTGCAGAGCTACTTGTCTTTGTTATAGGCTTATGCCATTTCTTCTCTACGTAGGGTAGAATTAGTCATTCATTCATCCTGTTGGAAGACTTCTAAGTCTATATCCCTTTCTATGACCCACTCTGATTCAAAACCGTCATTTGGTTTGGCTCACGATATGCACTTCTGGATCAGTATCTATGAATAGTAATACACGCGTCTGTTTTCGGAATACAAGATTGTTGAGTACATGGTAACAGCGATAATAGGTCGATGCGTGCTGAATGATCCTTGACATCATTTTGAGTATTTTGTCTTGAATAATCATGGTTGTTTGGTATATGTCAGCCAACTGTAACCTTTTGGTGTTTGTTTGTTTGTCTGATTGTTTGTTTTGCAAACACATTAGGCCATGCATCTCTCGTTTTGCGTCAGTAATGTAAGCTGTTCACTTAAGATAGTGCTTAAAATCACCTATGATTTCCTGCTACCCTCTCCCATCTTTAGGATTTTGATGTCCTCCTTGCCTTCTTCTTCTTACTTCTTTGCAACTCAGGCTCTTCTTGCATTTGCAATAATGGTGTTGTTATTTCCATTTCATCTTGCTACTTTTGTACTCAGGGTAGGATTCTCAATTTTTGTTTTAGGATCAGTCTCAAACTGCTGAATTCTTTTCAGGTTTGCCGGTCAGTGAATTTCCCTAGCTCTGCCGTTGTTATAAACGGTGGTCATTTGGCATAGGCTACCCTAGATTGCAGCTTTTTCTCATTCAGGATATTTTCTATGTCTTGGCACTCCTCCCCGTGCTGCAAAATTTCTGCCGACATATCAGCTGAAACCCCTCTGGAGGTTCTGTTGTGACTAATTTGCTTTCCTCGAGGTGCAATTTACATCACTGGGATGATCATGAAATTTGTTTATTTGAATTCAACTGCTGCTTGTTGGTCTATTTGTATTCCACCTCTTTTGGACGCTGTGTACTTCCTGAATTCGTATAGATGATACTTTCTTGGCTTTCAGCAAGTTTCATTCTGATTTTTCTACAAATTCCTTTTCAGAATTTATTATTTTATCTCTTGCTTTTCCATTTGGGATTCCTATGTGTCCTATTCTTACCTGCCTTGTCTTCACCCAGGATTCAACAGTGATGTTAGCGTTGGTTTGCACTTGCTTTTCTGTGTCTTCTTCTGATCGAGGGATTTCTGTTCCCCTGTCCTCACAGTCATTCACGAGTCCCTCTGCATTATGTAGTCTGCTTAGGATTGACTTTAGCCCAGTTTGTATCTCATCCATTGAGTTTTCTGATAATATTAGGATTCTAATTTAGAGTTTCTCTTCCCCTTTTCTGGTATTCTGCCTTTTGTGATTCTGAGGCACTGTGGTTCATCAGTGTTTTCCTCACCTCCATTTTCAGAGCTTGCTCTGGTATCGTTTTGCCGTCTAGTTGTTTGAAAGCTTATTTTTTGGGCCTTCAATATCTTTGGAACTGAAAATGGTACTTCCTGTTTCTTTTACTATACTTCTTTTACTCTAAAGGTCAGGTAATATCATGTATTTAATATAGACTTATAGTGCTTGGTTACGTGCAAACTTTAGACTCTTTGATGTACACAATTCCATGGTATTTCTGTGAGGATAATTTTCCCTAGACCTTGATGCCATGCCCTGTTCCTGTGTGTGTTGTCTGGTATAACTCTAAATCCTGGTGTTGCCTTTGTTGTAATGAACACACCATACCGCTTCAGTTAGTAGAACTTCATTTTTATTACACTCATCTCACAATTCTGAAAGTGCACAGGGCATTTCCTCTAGTGGAAATGAAGCTTCTATAGGTTTTCAGCTCTGCATTCTTCTGTATGTCATTTTGAAGTGTCTGCAAAACTGCCAACGTAGAGTGCGCTTGTACTTTCTACTGCCAGGGGAATGTCCCAATGTTACCAGTTCTTCCCAGAGCTTCTCTGACTACAGAAACACCAGTGGAAGCATATGTATGGATGTCATACTTCAGGGCCTGCTGGGATGATCCCGCAGACAGACCTATGTGTCCTCGGTGCATTACCCTATCAGTACCATCCAAAATGTAGCATCTGCATTTGGGTGATAATGCTGTAAGAAATGCTTCATCTTCTCATGCTGTGGACTTTTACGACTCTTCCTAGTTCTCTCATTCTTGAGTTATGGGTTCCCGAAGGCAACCACAGAGCTGTTCTGAATCGTCTGCCTCAAACCAGAGGGTAATCACAATCCAGGTTATGAATGTAGCAGATCCTAAATCTTTTAATACTGATTTCAAACCCAACGCCCCCAGGAACCCTCAGTCCAGATGCATGATACCTCTGATTGAGCCCCACACGTGCTCTATTGGCAAAATATCAAATTGGACCCTGGTCCTGCAGATGCAGTGGATGTGGCCATAGAACATTTCGATAAACTCAACCTCACGCGCCAGTGCGGTTGCTGTCTCACTGAGTTTACAGTTCTCTTTGCTCTGTTGAAAGTACCCACCAAAACCCACAACGCACTCTAGATCCCTGAGTTGTGCGAGAGCCATCATCTGTAGCCCTACCCCGCTTTTTCCGCTGCCTCTGCTAGCTCAGATTTGGCAGCTCGGATCTTGGTCTCAGATTCAATTGTGGGGATATTTTGAGCTGATTTCTTTGAGTTCTGTCAGCCAAGCATCTGCTGTGCACTCTGCTAATACTCAGCGCATCACCTTCAATCCCATGCCTGCTGCCCGCTTGAGAGTGTGCTTCCAAGTAAAACAGAGTTTCACCTTTGATGCTCCATTACCAGAGGTCAGATCCTGCACTGGTTTCCATTCTCTACTTTGCCTTTTCCTGCTTCCGGTTTTTCTGAGGCCTCATCCTGTCTTTGGAAGTAACAGACCACTCTTCGTGAAGTGTCCTTGCCAAGGGCTGGGTGAGTGTGTGTTTACAATGTTTTGTGTATGGTAGCTAGTGAGAGCAGTTTGCACTGGTTCTCTTCTTACTGGGCATCGAGAAATCAACACTTTTCACAAATAATTCACAGAAATTGGATATTTGTTTCGTTCCGTTTTTTTACAGCCATCGTCGGAGGGATTTTCCGAAGACTCCAGCATTGACCTTATGTTGACAAGGCAGTTGCAGTCTTTAAGAAAGTTAACAGTATCAATTTATATGTTTTGGGATTTATATGAAAATGAATTTAGTTTTTGAAAATTACCAAATCAACCTAGAAGCCAGACTTGACAATTTCTGTAAGAATTTGTCAGCTCTAAGGAAAAACAGACAGTCTCAATGTAAAATAGCATTCCAAAAGTTTGAAGGGGACATGCCAACTCTTTTCTCTTGAAGCCTCCAACAACCAAAGGAAGAATGAAGTAACTATTGGAACCATGAAATAACCCCCATTCTGGGTTTCCCTTGTGCACCTGGTGCCCTTTACTCCCAATGACTCATACTAGGCAATGTTGGCATTTCAAGGGGTAACATTCCTCTCAAGGAGTATACAAGTAAACCTAAACAGAATATATACATTTTGGCTTGATTCCAAAAGCACCTAGAGGCATTTACCTATGAGAATACTTCTGCAGCTATGCTAGGCTATTGAGAACCAGGTGCTCTTCTATCAGTGCTGAGAAGGCTTAATCATCCGATCATGTTGGGTAAAGCAATTTAACACAACCATGTCTGCACCTCCGAGATGTAGTGCACCCGGGGCTTGACGGAAGTGAATGACTGTCCACATAAAGTGTGTCTTTAATGTGTTTGGCGAATTTTACAGTTCAGTTCACTATCTGACTTCTAATACTTCCTGTACTGTCTTGATAAACTGAGGCCTAATACATATTCAAGTTCATTCAAAGATTCCCCTCACTTCCCACCCTCCTTTCTGCCCAAAGAATACATAAAACCAGCATTTCCTGCATCTAAGGGAAGGTCATCATTCCTTTGTGTGAGTTAAGTATTCAATTAATATAAATTTTAGTCGAGAGTATTTCACCTTTAAGAATTTCACTGTTGTTCACCGAGTGTGAAGGAGGAGGAACTCTGATTCTAGTAGGGGCTTGCTCTCCTCCTACTGGATTTTTTGCAGCTCAGGTTCTGATCATTTGAAATGGATGCCTGAGTGGAGTGGAGGGAAGAGCATGTGATTGATAGCTAGGCACAAACGTGGGAATAGGCTTCCCTGGGCTTGGTGCATTTCGGTCTGAATGATTCGTAAAAGCCCCTTGGGATGTGTGGATTCTCACGACCTCTTCCAAGAACATGAGCGCTTTTATCATCTCTGCCATCTCTTCTATTTTAGACGTCAGGAATCTTGGACCCGTTCTTGGAGCTGAGAATCGAGTTACTTTCTCAAGGGCACGTTGACTCTCCTTATGTTTCTGCCAGTATCAGCGAGGTTCAGTAGGTCTCATGACTGTCTTTCGAGCCTGGTATGCTCTAGAGATTTCTCCATGCCGATAATCCCCACTGTAGCAGAACAACTTTCATCAATGTGTTCGCACATCTCCTCAATCCATGCAGCCAGTGTTTCTGCCAGCTTCTCTTCGTGTCTCCCATAAAGTCGACGTCAACACGACTGGGCAAGTCTGAAAATACCTCGGAGCCTCACCAGTAAGCTGATGACAGGCAGATCTTCCACTGTCTGCCCTTTCAGATTCTGGAAACAGACCCGTGAACTCAGGTCTTTGGGCAGCAGCAGTATCTCGAACTTACTCAGCTTCCCGAACAAAAGACCTAAGCCAATCTCCACATAGGGCAGCAGACCCAACATCAAACTGATCCACCCACAGAATTCTGCCCAGTTACCTTGGATCCACCAGCCGCAACAAGCCTCGTGTTACACACCAACTTTCCACCTGGAATCCAACCGGTAACTGCCATCCCCAGTGATTGATGCATCAAGTCAGTGTTGGGGGTGATGCTGCATTAGACGAGAGTTTCCTAAGGGAAATGTGATTCTATCCAGAAGGGTCCCATTGTCCTTTTCTCTTCCCTCTTTCCTTTTGTTCAGATCTGTATACACATTACAAATGGAGGGAATAGTTTCCATGATTAGTTTATGGATTCACACCTATTTAAACTTTCTAAAAGTTCACAGTACACGGAGACCCACTCAAGGAAACTCATGTTTGTGTAAAATCCATTCACCCAGGTTACATATCCGTCTGTTGCTTTCTGCTGAAACACCCACACTTTCAGAACATGGATCCATTTGTTTCATGGGGGCTGAAATTCCTAGAAATGAAACCAATCCCAACGTGCACTTTCCTGTCTGTCTCTTTTGCTCTTAGTTCAGTTTTGCAGAGCTACTTGTCTTTGTTATAGGCTTATACCATTTCTTCTCTACATAGGGTAGAATTAGTCATTCATTCATCCTGTTGGAAGACTTCTAAGTCTATATCCCTTTCTATGACCCACTCTGATTCAAAACCGTCATTTGGTTTGGCTCACGATATGCACTTCTGGATCAGTATCTATGAATAGTAATACACGCGTCTGTTTTCGGAATACAAGATTGTTGAGTACATGGTAACAGCGATAATAGGTCGATGCGTGCTGAATGATCCTTGACATCATTTTGAGTATTTTGTCTTGAATAATCATGGTTGTTTGGTATATGTCAGCCAACTGTAACCTTTTGGTGTTTGTTTGTTTGTCTGATTGTTTGTTTTGCAAACACATTAGGCCATGCATCTCTCGTTTTGCGTCAGTAATGTAAGCTGTTCACTTAAGATAGTGCTTAAAATCACCTATGATTTCCTGCTACCCTCTCCCATCTTTAGGATTTTGATGTCCTCCTTGCCTTCTTCTTCTTACTTCTTTGCAACTCAGGCTCTTCTTCCATTTGCAATAATGGTGTTGTTATTTCCATTTCATCTTGCTACTTTTGTACTCAGGGTAGGATTCTCAATTTTTGTTTTAGGATCAATCTCAAACTGCTGAATTCTTTTCAGGTTTGCCGGTCAGTGAATTTCCCTAGCTCTGCCATTGTTATAAAAGGTGGTCATTTGGCATAGGCTACCCTAGATTGCAGCTTTTTCTCATTCAGGATATTTTCTATGTCTTGGCACTCCTCCCCTTTGCTGCAAAATTTCTGCCGACATATCAGCTGAAACCCCTCTGGCGGTTCTGGAGTTGCTTTCCTCGAGGTGCAATTTACATCACTGGGATGATCATGAAATTTATTTATTTGAATTCAACTGCTGCTTGTTGGTCTATTTGTATTCCACCTCTTTTGGACGCTGTGTACTTCCTGAATTCGTATAGATGATACTTTCTTGGCTTTCAGCAAGTTTCATTCTGATTTTTCTACAAATACCTTTTCAGAATTTATTATTTTATCTCTTGCTTTTCCATTTGGGATTCCTATGAGTCCTATTCTTACCTGCCTTGTCTTCACCCAGGATTCAACAGTGATGTTAGCGTTGGTTTGCACTTGCTTTTCTGTGTCTTCTTCTGATCGAGGGATTTCTGTTCCCCTGTCCTCACAGTCATTCACGAGTCCCTCTGCATTATGTAGTCTGCTTAGGATTGACTTTAGCCCAGTTTGTATCTCATCCATTGAGTTTTCTGATAATATTAGGATTCTAATTTAGAGTTTCTCTTCCCCTTTTCTGGTATTCTGCCTTTTGTGATTCTGAGGCACTGTGGTTCATCAGTGTTTTCCTCACCTCCATTTTCAGAGCTTGCTCTGGTATCGTTTTGCCGTCTAGTTGTTTGAAAGCTTATTTTTTGGGCCTTCAATATCTTTGGAACTGAAAATGGTACTTCCTGTTTCTTTTACTATACTTCTTTTACTCTAAAGGTCACGTACTATCATGTATTTAATATAGACTTATAGGGCTTGGTTACGTGCAAACTTTAGACTCTTTGATGTACACAATTCCATGGTATTTCTGTGAGGATAATTTTCCCTAGACCTTGATGCCATGCCCTGTTCCTGTGTGTGTTGTCTGGTATAACTCTAAATCCTGGTGTTGCCTTTGTTGTAATGAACACACCATACCGCTTCAGTTAGTAGAACTTCATTTTTATTACACTCATCTCACAATTCTGAAAGTGCACAGGGCACTTCCTCTAGTGGAAATGAAGCGTCTATAGGTTTTCAGCTCTGCATTCTTCTGTATGTCATTTTGAAGTGTCTGCAAAACTGCCAACGTAGAGTGCTCTTGTACTTTCTACTGCCACGGGAATGTCCCAATGTTACCAGTTCTTCCCAGAGCTTCTCTGTCTACAGAAACACCAGTGGAAGCTTATGTATGGATGTCATACTTCAGGGCCTGCTGGGCTGATCCCGCAGACAGACCTATGTGTCCTCGGTGCATTACCCTTTCAGTACCATCCAAAATGTAGCATCTGCATTTGGGTGATAATGCTGTAAGAAATGCTTCATCTTCTCATGCTGTGGACTATTACCACTCTTCCTAGTTCTCTCATTCTTGAGTTATGGGTTCACGAAGGCAACCACAGAGCTGTTCTGCATCGTCTGCCTCAAACCAGAGGGTAATCACAATCCAGGTTATGAATGTAGCAGTTCCTAAATCTATTAATACTGATTTCAAACCCAACGCCCCCAGGAACCCTCAGTCCAGATGCATGATGCCTCTGATTGAGCCCCACACGTGCTCTATTGGCAAAATATCAAATTGGACCCTGGTCCTGCAGATGCAGTGGATGTGGCCATAGAACATTTCGATAAACTCAACCTCACGCGCCAGTGCGGTTGCTGTCTCACTGAGTTTACAGTTCTCTTTGCTCTGTTGAAAGTACCCACCAAAACCCACAACGCACTCTAGATCCCTGAGTTGTGCGAGAGCCATCATCTGTAGCCCTAACCCGCTTTTTCCGCTGCCTCTGCTAGCTCAGATTTGGCAGCTCGGATCTTGGTCTCAGATTCAATTGTGGGGATATTTTGAGCTGATTTCTTTGAGTTCTGTCAGCCAAGCATCTGCTGTGCACTCTGCTAATACTCAGCGCATCACCTTCAATCCCATGCCTGCTGCCCGCTTGAGAGTGTGCTTCCAAGTAAAACAGAGTTTCACCTTTGATGCTCCATTACCAGAGGTCAGATCCTGCACTGGTTTCCATTCTCTACTTTGCCTTTTCCTGCTTCCGGTTTTTCTGAGGCCTCATCCTGTCTTTGGAAGTAACAGACCACTCTTCGTGAAGTGTCCTTGCCAAGGGCTGGGTGAGTGTGTGTTTACAATGTTTTGTGTATGGTAGCTAGTGAGAGCAGTTTGCACTGGTTCTCTTCTTACTGGGCATCGAGAAATCAACACTTTTCACAAATAATTCACAGAAATTGGATATTTGTTTCGTTCCGTTTTTTTACAGCCATCGTCGGAGGGATTTTCCGAAGACTCCAGCATTGACCTTATGTTGACAAGGCAGTTGCAGTCTTTAAGAAAGTTAACAGTATCAATTTATATGTTTTGGGATTTATATGAAAATGAATTTAGTTTTTGAAAATTACCAAATCAACCTAGAAGCCAGACTTGACAATTTCTGTAAGAATTTGTCAGCTCTAAGGAAAAACAGACAGTCTCAATGTAAAATAGCATTCCAAAAGTTTGAAGGGGACATGCCAACTCTTTTCTCTTGAAGCCTCCAACAACCAAAGGAAGAATGAAGTAACTATTGGAACCATGAAATAACCCCCATTCTGGGTTTCCCTTGTGCACCTGGTGCCCTTTACTCCCAATGACTCATACTAGGCAATGTTGGCATTTCAAGGGGTAACATTCCTCTCTAGGAGTATACAAGTAAACCTAAACAGAATATATACATTTTGGCTTGATTCCAAAAGCACCTAGAGGCATTTAACTATGAGAATCCTGCTGCAGCTATGCTAGGCTATTGAGAACCAGGTGCTCTTCTATCAGTGCTGAGAAGGCTTAATCATCCGATCATTTTGGGTAAAGCAATTTAACACAACCAAGTCTGCACCTCCAAGATGTAGTGCACCCGGGGCTTGACGGAAGTGAATGACTGTCCACATAAAGTGAGTCTTTAATGTGTTTGGCGAATTTTACAGTTCAGTTCACTATCTGACTTCTAATATTTCCTGTACTGTCTTGAAAAACTGAGGCCTAATACATATTCAAGTTCATTCAAAGATTCCCCTCACTTCCCACCCTCCTTTCTGCCCAAAGAATACATAAAACCAGCATTTCCTGAATCTAAGGGAAGGTCATCATTCCTTTGTGTGAGTTAAGTATTCAATTAATATAAATTTTAGTCGAGAGTATTTCACCTTTAAGGAGTTCACTGTTGTTCACCGAGTGTGAAGGAGGAGGAACACTGATTCTAGTAGGGGCTTGCTCTCCTCCTACTGGATTTTTTGCAGCTCAGGTTCTGATCATTTGAAATGGATGCCTGAGTGGAGTGGAGGGAAGAGCATGTGATTGATAGCTAGGCACAAACGTGGGAATAGGCTTCCCTGGGCTTGGTGCATTTCGGTCTGAATGATTCGTAAAAGCCCCTTGGGATGTGTGGATTCTCACGACCTCTTCCAAGAACATGAGCGCTTTTATCATCTCTGCCATCTCTTCTATTTTAGACGTCAGGAATCTTGGACCCGTTCTTGGAGCTGAGAATCGAGTTACTTTCTCAAGGGCACGTTGACTCTCCTTATGTTTCTGCCAGTATCAGCGAGGTTCAGTAGGTCTCATGACTGTCTTTCGAGCCTGGTATGCTCTAGAGATTTCTCCATGCCGATAATCCCCACTGTAGCAGAACAACTTTCATCAATGTGTTCGCACATCTCCTCAATCCATGCAGCCAGTGTTTCTGCCAGCTTCTCTTCGTGTCTCCCATAAAGTCGACGTCAACACGACTGGGCAAGTCTGAAAATACCTCGGAGCCTCACCAGTAAGCTGATGACAGGCAGATCTTCCACTGTCTGCCCTTTCAGATTCTGGAAACAGACCCGTGAACTCAGGTCTTTGGGCAGCAGCAGTATCTCGAACTTACTCAGCTTCCCGAACAAAAGACCTAAGCCAATCTCCACATAGGGCAGCAGACCCAACATCAAACTGATCCACCCACAGAATTCTGCCCAGTTACCTTGGATCCACCAGCCGCAACAAGCCTCGTGTTACACACCAACTTTCCACCTGGAATCCAACCGGTAACTGCCATCCCCAGTGATTGATGCATCAAGTCAGTGTTGGGGGTGATGCTGCATTAGACGAGAGTTTCCTAAGGGAAATGTGATTCTATCCAGAAGGGTCCCATTGTCCTTTTCTCTTCCCTCTTTCCTTTTGTTCAGATCTGTATACACATTTCAAACGGAGGGAATAGTGTCCATGATTAGTTTATGGATTCACACCTATTTAAACTTTCTAATAGTTCACAGTACACGGAGACCCACTCAAGGAAACTCATGTTTGTGTAAAATCCATTCACCCAGATTACATATCCGTCTGTTGCTTTCTGCTGAAACACCCACACTTTCAGAACATGGATCCATTTGTTTCATGGGGGCTGAAATTCCTAGAAATGAAACCAATCCCAACGTGCACTTTCCTGTCTGTCTCTTTTGCTCTTAGTTCAGTTTTGCAGAGCTACTTGTCTTTGTTATAGGCTTATGCCATTTCTTCTCTACGTAGGGTAGAATTAGTCATTCATTCATCCTGTTGGAAGACTTCTAAGTCTATATCCCTTTCTATGACCCACTCTGATTCAAAACCGTCATTTGGTTTGGCTCACGATATGCACTTCTGGATCAGTATCTATGAATAGTAATACACGCGTCTGTTTTCGGAATACAAGATTGTTGAGTACATGGTAACAGCGATAATAGGTCGATGCGTGCTGAATGATCCTTGACATCATTTTGAGTATTTTGTCTTGAATAATCATGGTTGTTTGGTATATGTCAGCCAACTGTAACCTTTTGGTGTTTGTTTGTTTGTCTGATTGTTTGTTTTGCAAACACATTAGGCCATGCATCTCTCGTTTTGCGTCAGTAATGTAAGCTGTTCACTTAAGATAGTGCTTAAAATCACCTATGATTTCCTGCTACCCTCTCCCATCTTTAGGATTTTGATGTCCTCCTTGCCTTCTTCTTCTTACTTCTTTGCAACTCAGGCTCTTCTTCCATTTGCAATAATGGTGTTGTTATTTCCATTTCATCTTGCTACTTTTGTACTCAGGGTAGGATTCTCAATTTTTGTTTTAGGATCAATCTCAAACTGCTGAATTCTTTTCAGGTTTGCCGGTCAGTGAATTTCCCTAGCTCTGCCATTGTTATAAAAGGTGGTCATTTGGCATAGGCTACCCTAGATTGCAGCTTTTTCTCATTCAGGATATTTTCTATGTCTTGGCACTCCTCCCCTTTGCTGCAAAATTTCTGCCGACATATCAGCTGAAACCCCTCTGGCGGTTCTGGAGTTGCTTTCCTCGAGGTGCAATTTACATCACTGGGATGATCATGAAATTTATTTATTTGAATTCAACTGCTGCTTGTTGGTCTATTTGTATTCCACCTCTTTTGGACGCTGTGTACTTCCTGAATTCGTATAGATGATACTTTCTTGGCTTTCAGCAAGTTTCATTCTGATTTTTCTACAAATACCTTTTCAGAATTTATTATTTTATCTCTTGCTTTTCCATTTGGGATTCCTATGAGTCCTATTCTTACCTGCCTTGTCTTCACCCAGGATTCAACAGTGATGTTAGCGTTGGTTTGCACTTGCTTTTCTGTGTCTTCTTCTGATCGAGGGATTTCTGTTCCCCTGTCCTCACAGTCATTCACGAGTCCCTCTGCATTATGTAGTCTGCTTAGGATTGACTTTAGCCCAGTTTGTATCTCATCCATTGAGTTTTCTGATAATATTAGGATTCTAATTTAGAGTTTCTCTTCCCCTTTTCTGGTATTCTGCCTTTTGTGATTCTGAGGCACTGTGGTTCATCAGTGTTTTCCTCACCTCCATTTTCAGAGCTTGCTCTGGTATCGTTTTGCCGTCTAGTTGTTTGAAAGCTTATTTTTTGGGCCTTCAATATCTTTGGAACTGAAAATGGTACTTCCTGTTTCTTTTACTATACTTCTTTTACTCTAAAAATCAGGTACTATCATGTATTTAATATAGACTTATAGGGCTTGGTTACGTGCAAACTTTAGACTCTTTGATGTACACAATTCCATGGTATTTCTGTGAGGATAATTTTCCCTAGACCTTGATGCCATGCCCTGTTCCTGTGTGTGTTGTCTGGTATAACTCTAAATCCTGGTGTTGCCTTTGTTGTAATGAACACACCATACCGCTTCAGTTAGTAGAACTTCATTTTTATTACACTCATCTCACAATTCTGAAAGTGCACAGGGCACTTCCTCTAGTGGAAATGAAGCGTCTATAGGTTTTCAGCTCTGCATTCTTCTGTATGTCATTTTGAAGTGTCTGCAAAACTGCCAACGTAGAGTGCGCTTGTACTTTCTACTGCCACGGGAATGTCCCAATGTTACCAGTTCTTCCCAGAGCTTCTCTGTCTACAGAAACACCAGTGGAAGCATATGTATGGATGTCATACTTCAGGGCCTGCTGGGCTGATCCCGCAGACAGACCTATGTGTCCTCGGTGCATTACCCTATCAGTACCATCCAAAATGTAGCATCTGCATTTGGGTGATAATGCTGTAAGAAATGCTTCATCTTCTCATGCTGTGGACTTTTACCACTCTTCCTAGTTCTCTCATTCTTGAGTTATGGGTTCACGAAGGCAACCACAGAGCTGTTCTGCATCGTCTGCCTCAAACCAGAGGGTAATCACAATCCAGGTTATGAATGTAGCAGATCCTAAATCTTTTAATACTGATTTCAAACCCAACGCCCCCAGGAACCCTCAGTCCAGATGCATGATACCTCTGATTGAGCCCCACACGTGCTCTATTGGCAAAATATCAAATTGGACCCTGGTCCTGCAGATGCAGTGGATGTGGCCATAGGACATTTCGATAAACTCAACCTCACGCGCCAGTGCGGTTGCTGTCTCACTGAGTTTACAGTTCTCTTTGCTCTGTTGAAAGTACCCACCAAAACCCACAACGCACTCTAGATCCCTGAGTTGTGCGAGAGCCATCATCTGTAGCCCTACCCCGCTTTTTCCGCTGCCTCTGCTAGCTCAGATTTGGCAGCTCGGATCTTGGTCTCAGATTCAATTGTGGGGATATTTTGAGCTGATTTCTTTGAGTTCTGTCAGCCAAGCATCTGCTGTGCACTCTGCTAATACTCAGCGCATCACCTTCAATCCCATGCCTGCTGCCCGCTTGAGAGTGTGCTTCCAAGTAAAACAGAGTTTCACCTTTGATGCTCCATTACCAGAGGTCAGATCCTGCACTGGTTTCCATTCTCTACTTTGCCTTTTCCTGCTTCAGGTTTTTCTGAGGCCTCATCCTGTCTTTGGAAGTAACAGACCACTCTTCGTGAAGTGTCCATGCCAAGGGCTGGGTGAGTGTGTGTTTACAATGTTTTGTGTATGGTAGCTAGTGAGAGCAGTTTGCACTGGTTCTCTTCTTACTGGGCATCGAGAAATCAACAATTTTCACAAATAATTCACAGAAATTAGATATTTGTTTCGTTCCGTTTTTTTACAGCCATCGTCGGAGGGATTTTCCGAAGACTTCAGCATTGACCTTATGTTGACAAGGCAGTTGCAGTCTTTAAGAAAGTTAACAGTATCAATTTATATGTTTTGGGATTTATATGAAAATGAATTTAGTTTTTGAAAATTATCAAATCAACCTAGAAGCCAGACTTGACAATTTCTGTAAGAATTTGTCAGCTCTAAGGAAAAACAGACAGTCTCAATGTAAAATAGCATTCCAAAAGTTTGAAGGGGACATGCCAACTCTTTTCTCTTGAAGCCTCCAACAACAAAAGGAAGAATGAAGTAACTATTGGAACCATGAAATAACCCCCATTCTGGGTTTCCCTTGTGCACCTGGTGCCCTTTACTCCCAATGACTCATACTAGGCAATGTTGGCATTTCAAGGGGTAACATTCCTCTCAAGGAGTATACAAGTAAACCTAAACAGAATATATACATTTTGGCTTGATTCCAAAAGCACCTAGAGGCATTTACCTATGAGAATACTTCTGCAGCTATGCTAGGCTATTGAGAACCAGGTGCTCTTCTATCAGTGCTGAGAAGGCTTAATCATCCGATCATGTTGGGTAAAGCAATTTAACACAACCATGTCTGCACCTCCGAGATGTAGTGCACCCGGGGCTTGACGGAAGTGAATGACTGTCCACATAAAGTGTGTCTTTAATGTGTTTGGCGAATTTTACAGTTCAGTTCACTATCTGACTTCTAATACTTCCTGTACTGTCTTGATAAACTGAGGCCTAATACATATTCAAGTTCATTCAAAGATTCCCCTCACTTCCCACCCTCCTTTCTGCCCAAAGAATACATAAAACCAGCATTTCCTGCATCTAAGGGAAGGTCATCATTCCTTTGTGTGAGTTAAGTATTCAATTAATATATATTTTAGTCGAGAGTATTTCACCTTTAAGGAGTTCACTGTTGTTCACCGAGTGTGAAGGAGGAGGAACTCTGATTCTAGTAGGGGCTTGCTCTCCTCCTACTGGATTTTTTGCAGCTCAGGTTCTGATCATTTGAAATGGATGCCTGAGTGGAGTGGAGGGAAGAGCATGTGATTGATAGCTAGGCACAAACGTGGGAATAGGCTTCCCTGGGCTTGGTGCATTTCGGTCTGAATGATTCGTAAAAGCCCCTTGGGATGTGTGGATTCTCACGACCTCTTCCAAGAACATGAGCGCTTTTATCATCTCTGCCATCTCTTCTATTTTAGACGTCAGGAATCTTGGACCCGTTCTTGGAGCTGAGAATCGAGTTACTTTCTCAAGGGCACGTTGACTCTCCTTATGTTTCTGCCAGTATCAGCGAGGTTCAGTAGGTCTCATGACTGTCTTTTGAGCCTGGTATGCTCTAGAGATTTCTCCATGCCGATAATCCCCACTGTAGCAGAACAACTTTCATCAATGTGTTCGCACATCTCCTCAATCCATGCAGCCAGTGTTTCTGCCAGCTTCTCTTCGTGTCTCCCATAAAGTCGACGTCAACACGACTGGGCAAGTCTGAAAATACCTCGGAGCCTCACCAGTAAGCTGATGACAGGCAGATCTTCCACTGTCTGCCCTTTCAGATTCTGGAAACAGACCCGTGAACTCAGGTCTTTGGGCAGCAGCAGTATCTCGAACTTACTCAGCTTCCCGAACAAAAGACCTAAGCCAATCTCCACATAGGGCAGCAGACCCAACATCAAACTGATCCACCCACAGAATTCTGCCCAGTTACCTTGGATCCACCAGCCGCAACAAGCCTCGTGTTACACACCAACTTTCCACCTGGAATCCAACCGGTAACTGCCATCCCCAGTGATTGATGCATCAAGTCAGTGTTGGGGGTGATGCTGCATTAGACGAGAGTTTCCTAAGGGAAATGTGATTCTATCCAGAAGGGTCCCATTGTCCTTTTCTCTTCCCTCTTTCCTTTTGTTCAGATCTGTATACACATTACAAATGGAGGGAATAGTTTCCATGATTAGTTTATGGATTCACACCTATTTAAACTTTCTAAAAGTTCACAGTACACGGAGACCCACTCAAGGAAACTCATGTTTGTGTAAAATCCATTCACCCAGGTTACATATCCGTCTGTTGCTTTCTGCTGAAACACCCACACTTTCAGAACATGGATCCATTTGTTTCATGGGGGCTGAAATTCCTAGAAATGAAACCAATCCCAACGTGCACTTTCCTGTCTGTCTCTTTTGCTCTTAGTTCAGTTTTGCAGAGCTACTTGTCTTTGTTATAGGCTTATACCATTTCTTCTCTACGTAGGGTAGAATTAGTCATTCATTCATCCTGTTGGAAGACTTCTAAGTCTATATCCCTTTCTATGACCCACTCTGATTCAAAACCGTCATTTGGTTTGGCTCACGATATGCACTTCTGGATCAGTATCTATGAATAGTAATACACGCGTCTGTTTTCGGAATACAAGATTGTTGAGTACATGGTAACAGCGATAATAGGTCGATGCGTGCTGAATGATCCTTGACATCATTTTGAGTATTTTGTCTTGAATAATCATGGTTGTTTGGTATATGTCAGCCAACTGTAACCTTTTGGTGTTTGTTTGTTTGTCTGATTGTTTGTTTTGCAAACACATTAGGCCATGCATCTCTCGTTTTGCGTCAGTAATGTAAGCTGTTCACTTAAGATAGTGCTTAAAATCACCTATGATTTCCTGCTACCCTCTCCCATCTTTAGGATTTTGATGTCCTCCTTGCCTTCTTCTTCTTACTTCTTTGCAACTCAGGCTCTTCTTCCATTTGCAATAATGGTGTTGTTATTTCCATTTCATCTTGCTACTTTTGTACTCAGGGTAGGATTCTCAATTTTTGTTTTAGGATCAATCTCAAACTGCTGAATTCTTTTCAGGTTTGCCGGTCAGTGAATTTCCCTAGCTCTGCCATTGTTATAAAAGGTGGTCATTTGGCATAGGCTACCCTAGATTGCAGCTTTTTCTCATTCAGGATATTTTCTATGTCTTGGCACTCCTCCCCTTTGCTGCAAAATTTCTGCCGACATATCAGCTGAAACCCCTCTGGCGGTTCTGGAGTTGCTTTCCTCGAGGTGCAATTTACATCACTGGGATGATCATGAAATTTATTTATTTGAATTCAACTGCTGCTTGTTGGTCTATTTGTATTCCACCTCTTTTGGACGCTGTGTACTTCCTGAATTCGTATAGATGATACTTTCTTGGCTTTCAGCAAGTTTCATTCTGATTTTTCTACAAATACCTTTTCAGAATTTATTATTTTATCTCTTGCTTTTCCATTTGGGATTCCTATGAGTCCTATTCTTACCTGCCTTGTCTTCACCCAGGATTCAACAGTGATGTTAGCGTTGGTTTGCACTTGCTTTTCTGTGTCTTCTTCTGATCGAGGGATTTCTGTTCCCCTGTCCTCACAGTCATTCACGAGTCCCTCTGCATTATGTAGTCTGCTTAGGATTGACTTTAGCCCAGTTTGTATCTCATCCATTGAGTTTTCTGATAATATTAGGATTCTAATTTAGAGTTTCTCTTCCCCTTTTCTGGTATTCTGCCTTTTGTGATTCTGAGGCACTGTGGTTCATCAGTGTTTTCCTCACCTCCATTTTCAGAGCTTGCTCTGGTATCGTTTTGCCGTCTAGTTGTTTGAAAGCTTATTTTTTGGGCCTTCAATATCTTTGGAACTGAAAATGGTACTTCCTGTTTCTTTTACTATACTTCTTTTACTCTAAAGGTCACGTACTATCATGTATTTAATATAGACTTATAGGGCTTGGTTACGTGCAAACTTTAGACTCTTTGATGTACACAATTCCATGGTATTTCTGTGAGGATAATTTTCCCTAGACCTTGATGCCATGCCCTGTTCCTGTGTGTGTTGTCTTGTATAACTCTATATCCTGGTGTTGCCTTTGTTGTAATGAACACACCATACCGCTTCAGTTAGTAGAACTTCATTTTTATTACACTCATCTCACAATTCTGAAAGTGCACAGGGCACTTCCTCTAGTGGAAATGAAGCGTCTATAGGTTTTCAGCTCTGCATTCTTCTGTATGTCATTTTGAAGTGTCTGCAAAACTGCCAACGTAGAGTGCTCTTGTACTTTCTACTGCCACGGGAATGTCCCAATGTTACCAGTTCTTCCCAGAGCTTCTCTGTCTACAGAAACACCAGTGGAAGCATATGTATGGATGTCATACTTCAGGGCCTGCTGGGCTGATCCCGCAGACAGACCTATGTGTCCTCGGTGCATTACCCTATCAGTACCATCCAAAATGTATCATCTGCATTTGGGTGATAATGCTGTAAGAAATGCTTCATCTTCTCATGCTGTGGACTATTACCACTCTTCCTAGTTCTCTCATTCTTGAGTTATGGGTTCACGAAGGCAACCACAGAGCTGTTCTGCATCGTCTGCCTCAAACCAGAGGGTAATCACAATCCAGGTTATGAATGTAGCAGATCCTAAATCTTTTAATACTGATTTCAAACCCAACGCCCCCAGGAACCCTCAGTCCAGACGCATGATGCCTCTGATTGAGCCCCACACGTGCTCTATTGGCAAAATATCAAATTGGACCCTGGTCCTGCAGATGCAGTGGATGTGGCCATAGAACATTTCGATAAACTCAACCTCACGCGCCAGTGCGGTTGCTGTCTCACTGAGTTTACAGTTCTCTTTGCTCTGTTGAAAGTACCCACCAAAACCCACAACGCACTCTAGATCCCTGAGTTGTGTGAGAGCCATCATCTGTAGCCCTACCCCGCTTTTTCCGCTGCCTCTGCTAGCTCAGATTTGGCAGCTCGGATCTTGGTCTCAGATTCAATTGTGGGGATATTTTGAGCTGATTTCTTTGAGTTCTGTCAGCCAAGCATCTGCTGTGCACTCTGCTAATACTCAGCGCATCACCTTCAATCCCATGCCTGCTGCCCGCTTGAGAGTGTGCTTCCAAGTAAAACAGAGTTTCACCTTTGATGCTCCATTACCAGAGGTCAGATCCTGCACTGGTTTCCATTCTCTACTTTGCCTTTTCCTGCTTCCGGTTTTTCTGAGGCCTCATCCTGTCTTTGGAAGTAACAGACCACTCTTCGTGAAGTGTCCATGCCAAGGGCTGGGTGAGTGTGTGTTTACAATGTTTTGTGTATGGTAGCTAGTGAGAGCAGTTTGCACTGGTTCTCTTCTTACTGGGCATCGAGAAATCAACAATTTTCACAAATAATTCACAGAAATTAGATATTTGTTTCGTTCCGTTTTTTTACAGCCATCGTCGGAGGGATTTTCCGAAGACTCCAGCATTGACCTTATGTTGACAAGGCAGTTGCAGTCTTTAAGAAAGTTAACAGTATCAATTTATATGTTTTGGGATTTATATGAAAATGAATTTAGTTTTTGAAAATTATCAAATCAACCTAGAAGCCAGACTTGACAATTTCTGTAAGAATTTGTCAGCTCTAAGGAAAAACAGACAGTCTCAATGTAAAATAGCATTCCAAAAGTTTGAAGGGGACATGCCAACTCTTTTCTCTTGAAGCCTCCAACAACAAAAGGAAGAATGAAGTAACTATTGGAACCATGAAATAACCCCCATTCTGGGTTTCCCTTGTGCACCTGGTGCCCTTTACTCCCAATGACTCATACTAGGCAATGTTGGCATTTCAAGGGGTAACATTCCTCTCAAGGATTATACAAGTAAACCTAAACAGAATATATACATTTTGGCTTGATTCCAAAAGCACCTAGAGGCATTTACCTATGAGAATACTTCTGCAGCTATGCTAGGCTATTGAGAACCAGGTGCTCTTCTATCAGTGCTGAGAAGGCTTAATCATCCGATCATGTTGGGTAAAGCAATTTAACACAACCATGTCTGCACCTCCGAGATGTAGTGCACCCGGGGCTTGACGGAAGTGAATGACTGTCCACATAAAGTGTGTCTTTAATGTGTTTGGCGAATTTTACAGTTCAGTTCACTATCTGACTTCTAATACTTCCTGTACTGTCTTGATAAACTGAGGCCTAATACATATTCAAGTTCATTCAAAGATTCCCCTCACTTCCCACCCTCCTTTCTGCCCAAAGAATACATAAAACCAGCATTTCCTGCATCTAAGGGAAGGTCATCATTCCTTTGTGTGAGTTAAGTATTCAATTAATATATATTTTAGTCGAGAGTATTTCACCTTTAAGGAGTTCACTGTTGTTCACCGAGTGTGAAGGAGGAGGAACTCTGATTCTAGTAGGGGCTTGCTCTCCTCCTACTGGATTTTTTGCAGCTCAGGTTCTGATCATTTGAAATGGATGCCTGAGTGGAGTGGAGGGAAGAGCATGTGATTGATAGCTAGGCACAAACGTGGGAATAGGCTTCCCTGGGCTTGGTGCATTTCGGTCTGAATGATTCGTAAAAGCCCCTTGGGATGTGTGGATTCTCACGACCTCTTCCAAGAACATGAGCGCTTTTATCATCTCTGCCATCTCTTCTATTTTAGACGTCAGGAATCTTGGACCCGTTCTTGGAGCTGAGAATCGAGTTACTTTCTCAAGGGCACGTTGACTCTCCTTATGTTTCTGCCAGTATCAGCGAGGTTCAGTAGGTCTCATGACTGTCTTTTGAGCCTGGTATGCTCTAGAGATTTCTCCATGCCGATAATCCCCACTGTAGCAGAACAACTTTCATCAATGTGTTCGCACATCTCCTCAATCCATGCAGCCAGTGTTTCTGCCAGCTTCTCTTCGTGTCTCCCATAAAGTCGACGTCAACACGACTGGGCAAGTCTGAAAATACCTCGGAGCCTCACCAGTAAGCTGATGACAGGCAGATCTTCCACTGTCTGCCCTTTCAGATTCTGGAAACAGACCCGTGAACTCAGGTCTTTGGGCAGCAGCAGTATCTCGAACTTACTCAGCTTCCCGAACAAAAGACCTAAGCCAATCTCCACATAGGGCAGCAGACCCAACATCAAACTGATCCACCCACAGAATTCTGCCCAGTTACCTTGGATCCACCAGCCGCAACAAGCCTCGTGTTACACACCAACTTTCCACCTGGAATCCAACCGGTAACTGCCATCCCCAGTGATTGATGCATCAAGTCAGTGTTGGGGGTGATGCTGCATTAGACGAGAGTTTCCTAAGGGAAATGTGATTCTATCCAGAAGGGTCCCATTGTCCTTTTCTCTTCCCTCTTTCCTTTTGTTCAGATCTGTATACACATTACAAATGGAGGGAATAGTTTCCATGATTAGTTTATGGATTCACACCTATTTAAACTTTCTAAAAGTTCACAGTACACGGAGACCCACTCAAGGAAACTCATGTTTGTGTAAAATCCATTCACCCAGGTTACATATCCGTCTGTTGCTTTCTGCTGAAACACCCACACTTTCAGAACATGGATCCATTTGTTTCATGGGGGCTGAAATTCCTAGAAATGAAACCAATCCCAACGTGCACTTTCCTGTCTGTCTCTTTTGCTCTTAGTTCAGTTTTGCAGAGCTACTTGTCTTTGTTATAGGCTTATACCATTTCTTCTCTACGTAGGGTAGAATTAGTCATTCATTCATCCTGTTGGAAGACTTCTAAGTCTATATCCCTTTCTATGACCCACTCTGATTCAAAACCGTCATTTGGTTTGGCTCACGATATGCACTTCTGGATCAGTATCTATGAATAGTAATACACGCGTCTGTTTTCGGAATACAAGATTGTTGAGTACATGGTAACAGCGATAATAGGTCGATGCGTGCTGAATGATCCTTGACATCATTTTGAGTATTTTGTCTTGAATAATCATGGTTGTTTGGTATATGTCAGCCAACTGTAACCTTTTGGTGTTTGTTTGTTTGTCTGATTGTTTGTTTTGCAAACACATTAGGCCATGCATCTCTCGTTTTGCGTCAGTAATGTAAGCTGTTCACTTAAGATAGTGCTTAAAATCACCTATGATTTCCTGCTACCCTCTCCCATCTTTAGGATTTTGATGTCCTCCTTGCCTTCTTCTTCTTACTTCTTTGCAACTCAGGCTCTTCTTCCATTTGCAATAATGGTGTTGTTATTTCCATTTCATCTTGCTACTTTTGTACTCAGGGTAGGATTCTCAATTTTTGTTTTAGGATCAATCTCAAACTGCTGAATTCTTTTCAGGTTTGCCGGTCAGTGAATTTCCCTAGCTCTGCCATTGTTATAAAAGGTGGTCATTTGGCATAGGCTACCCTAGATTGCAGCTTTTTCTCATTCAGGATATTTTCTATGTCTTGGCACTCCTCCCCTTTGCTGCAAAATTTCTGCCGACATATCAGCTGAAACCCCTCTGGCGGTTCTGGAGTTGCTTTCCTCGAGGTGCAATTTACATCACTGGGATGATCATGAAATTTATTTATTTGAATTCAACTGCTGCTTGTTGGTCTATTTGTATTCCACCTCTTTTGGATGCTGTGTACTTCCTGAATTCGTATAGATGATACTTTCTTGGCTTTCAGCAAGTTTCATTCTGATTTTTCTACAAATACCTTTTCAGAATTTATTATTTTATCTCTTGCTTTTCCATTTGGGATTCCTATGAGTCCTATTCTTACCTGCCTTGTCTTCACCCAGGATTCAACAGTGATGTTAGCGTTGGTTTGCACTTGCTTTTCTGTGTCTTCTTCTGATCGAGGGATTTCTGTTCCCCTGTCCTCACAGTCATTCACGAGTCCCTCTGCATTATGTAGTCTGCTTAGGATTGACTTTAGCCCAGTTTGTATCTCATCCATTGAGTTTTCTGATAATATTAGGATTCTAATTTAGAGTTTCTCTTCCCCTTTTCTGGTATTCTGCCTTTTGTGATTCTGAGGCACTGTGGTTCATCAGTGTTTTCCTCACCTCCATTTTCAGAGCTTGCTCTGGTATCGTTTTGCCGTCTAGTTGTTTGAAAGCTTATTTTTTGGGCCTTCAATATCTTTGGAACTGAAAATGGTACTTCCTGTTTTTTTACTATACTTCTTTTACTCTAAAGGTCAGGTACTATCATGTATTTAATATAGACTTATAGGGCTTGGTTACGTGCAAACTTTAGACTCTTTGATGTACACAATTCCATGGTATTTCTGTGAGGATAATTTTCCCTAGACCTTGATGCCATGCCCTGTTCCTGTGTGTGTTGTCTGGTACAACTCTATATCCTGGTGTTGCCTTTGTTGTAATGAACACACCATACCGCTTCAGTTAGTAGAACTTCATTTTTATTACACTCATCTCACAATTCTGAAAGTGCACAGGGCACTTCCTCTAGTGGAAATGAAGCGTCTATAGGTTTTCAGCTCTGCATTCTTCTGTATGTCATTTTGAAGTGTCTGCAAAACTGCCAACGTAGAGTGCTCTTGTACTTTCTACTGCCACGGGAATGTCCCAATGTTACCAGTTCTTCCCAGAGCTTCTCTGTCTACAGAAACACCAGTGGAAGCATATGTATGGATGTCATACTTCAGGGCCTGCTGGGCTGATCCCGCAGACAGACCTATGTGTCCTCGGTGCATTACCCTATCAGTACCATCCAAAATGTATCATCTGCATTTGGGTGATAATGCTGTAAGAAATGCTTCATCTTCTCATGCTGTGGACTATTACCACTCTTCCTAGTTCTCTCATTCTTGAGTTATGGGTTCACGAAGGCAACCACAGAGCTGTTCTGCATCGTCTGCCTCAAACCAGAGGGTAATCACAATCCAGGTTATGAATGTAGCAGATCCTAAATCTTTTAATACTGATTTCAAACCCAACGCCCCCAGGAACCCTCAGTCCAGACGCATGATGCCTCTGATTGAGCCCCACACGTGCTCTATTGGCAAAATATCAAATTGGACCCTGGTCCTGCAGATGCAGTGGATGTGGCCATAGAACATTTCGATAAACTCAACCTCACGCGCCAGTGCGGTTGCTGTCTCACTGAGTTTACAGTTCTCTTTGCTGTGTTGAAAGTACCCACCAAAACCCACAACGCACTCTAGATCCCTGAGTTGTGCGAGAGCCATCATCTGTAGCCCTACCCCGCTTTTTCCGCTGCCTCTGCTAGCTCAGATTTGGCAGCTCGGATCTTGGTCTCAGATTCAATTGTGGGGATATTTTGAGCTGATTTCTTTGAGTTCTGTCAGCCAAGCATCTGCTGTGCACTCTGCTAATACTCAGCGCATCACCTTCAATCCCATGCCTGCTGCCCGCTTGAGAGTGTGCTTCCAAGTAAAACAGAGTTTCACCTTTGATGCTCCATTACCAGAGGTCAGATCCTGCACTGGTTTCCATTCTCTACTTTGCCTTTTCCTGCTTCCGGTTTTTCTGAGGCCTCATCCTGTCTTTGGAAGTAACAGACCACTCTTCGTGAAGTGTCCATGCCAAGGGCTGGGTGAGTGTGTGTTTACAATGTTTTGTGTATGGTAGCTAGTGAGAGCAGTTTGCACTGGTTCTCTTCTTACTGGGCATCGAGAAATCAACAATTTTCACAAATAATTCACAGAAATTAGATATTTGTTTCGTTCCGTTTTTTTACAGCCATCGTCGGAGGGATTTTCCGAAGACTCCAGCATTGACCTTATGTTGACAAGGCAGTTGCAGTCTTTAAGAAAGTTAACAGTATCAATTTATATGTTTTGGGATTTATATGAAAATGAATTTAGTTTTTGAAAATTATCAAATCAACCTAGAAGCCAGACTTGACAATTTCTGTAAGAATTTGTCAGCTCTAAGGAAAAACAGACAGTCTCAATGTAAAATAGCATTCCAAAAGTTTGAAGGGGACATGCCAACTCTTTTCTCTTGAAGCCTCCAACAACAAAAGGAAGAATGAAGTAACTATTGGAACCATGAAATAACCCCCATTCTGGGTTTCCCTTGTGCACCTGGTGCCCTTTACTCCCAATGACTCATACTACGCAATGTTGGCATTTCAAGGGGTAACATTCCTCTCAAGGATTATACAAGTAAACCTAAACAGAATATATACATTTTGGCTTGATTCCAAAAGCACCTAGAGGCATTTACCTATGAGAATACTTCTGCAGCTATGCTAGGCTATTGAGAACCAGGTGCTCTTCTATCAGTGCTGAGAAGGCTTAATCATCCGATCATGTTGGGTAAAGCAATTTAACACAACCATGTCTGCACCTCCGAGATGTAGTGCACCCGGGGCTTGACGGAAGTGAATGACTGTCCACATAAAGTGTGTCTTTAATGTGTTTGGCGAATTTTACAGTTCAGTTCACTATCTGACTTCTAATACTTCCTGTACTGTCTTGATAAACTGAGGCCTAATACATATTCAAGTTCATTCAAAGATTCCCCTCACTTCCCACCCTCCTTTCTGCCCAAAGAATACATAAAACCAGCATTTCCTGCATCTAAGGGAAGGTCATCATTCCTTTGTGTGAGTTAAGTATTCAATTAATATATATTTTAGTCGAGAGTATTTCACCTTTAAGGAGTTCACTGTTGTTCACCGAGTGTGAAGGAGGAGGAACTCTGATTCTAGTAGGGGCTTGCTCTCCTCCTACTGGATTTTTTGCAGCTCAGGTTCTGATCATTTGAAATGGATGCCTGAGTGGAGTGGAGGGAAGAGCATGTGATTGATAGCTAGGCACAAACGTGGGAATAGGCTTCCCTGGGCTTGGTGCATTTCGGTCTGAATGATTCGTAAAAGCCCCTTGGGATGTGTGGATTCTCACGACCTCTTCCAAGAACATGAGCGCTTTTATCATCTCTGCCATCTCTTCTATTTTAGACGTCAGGAATCTTGGACCCGTTCTTGGAGCTGAGAATCGAGTTACTTTCTCAAGGGCACGTTGACTCTCCTTATGTTTCTGCCAGTATCAGCGAGGTTCAGTAGGTCTCATGACTGTCTTTTGAGCCTGGTATGCTCTAGAGATTTCTCCATGCCGATAATCCCCACTGTAGCAGAACAACTTTCATCAATGTGTTCGCACATCTCCTCAATCCATGCAGCCAGTGTTTCTGCCAGCTTCTCTTCGTGTCTCCCATAAAGTCGACGTCAACACGACTGGGCAAGTCTGAAAATACCTCGGAGCCTCACCAGTAAGCTGATGACAGGCAGATCTTCCACTGTCTGCCCTTTCAGATTCTGGAAACAGACCCGTGAACTCAGGTCTTTGGGCAGCAGCAGTATCTCGAACTTACTCAGCTTCCCGAACAAAAGACCTAAGCCAATCTCCACATAGGGCAGCAGACCCAACATCAAACTGATCCACCCACAGAATTCTGCCCAGTTACCTTGGATCCACCAGCCGCAACAAGCCTCGTGTTACACACCAACTTTCCACCTGGAATCCAACCGGTAACTGCCATCCCCAGTGATTGATGCATCAAGTCAGTGTTGGGGGTGATGCTGCATTAGACGAGAGTTTCCTAAGGGAAATTTGATTCTATCCAGAAGGGTCCCATTGTCCTTTTCTCTTCCCTCTTTCCTTTTGTTCAGATCTGTATACACAGTACAAACGGAGGGAATAGTGTCCATGATTAGTTTATGGATTCACACGTATTTAAACTTTCTAATAGTTCACAGTACACGGAGACCCCCTTAAGGAATCTCACGTTTGTGTAAAATCCATTCACCCAGATTACATATCCGTCTGTTGCTTTCTGCTGAAACACCCACACTTTCAGAACATGGATCCATTTGTTTCATGGGGGCTGAAATTCCTAGAAATGAAACCAATCCCAACGTGCACTTTCCTGTCTGTCTCTTTTGCTCTTAGTTCAGTTTTGCAGAGCTACTTGTCTTTGTTATAGGCTTATGCCATTTCTTCTCTACGTAGGGTAGAATTAGTCATTCATTCATCCTGTTGGAAGACTTCTAATTCTATATCCCTTTCTATGACCCACTCTTATTCAAAACCGTCATTTGGTTTGGCTCACGATATGCACTTCTGGATCAGTATCTATGAATAGTAATACACGCGTCTGTTTTCGGAATACAAGATTGTTGAGTACATGGTAACAGCGATAATAGGTCGATGCGTGCTGAATGATCCTTGACATCATTTTGAGTATTTTGTCTTGAATAATCATGGTTGTTTGGTATATGTCAGCCAACTGTAACCTTTTGGTGTTTGTTTGTTTGTCTGATTGTTTGTTTTGCAAACACATTAGGCCATGCATCTCTCGTTTTGCGTCAGTAATGTAAGCTGTTCACTTAAGATAGTGCTTAAAATCACCTATGATTTCCTGCTACCCTCTCCCATCTTTAGGATTTTGATGTCCTCCTTGCCTTCTTCTTCTTACTTCTTTGCAACTCAGGCTCTTCTTGCATTTGCAATAATGGTGTTGTTATTTCCATTTCATCTTGCTACTTTTCTACTCAGGGTAGGATTCTCAATTTTTGTTTTAGGATCAGTCTCAAACTGCTGAATTCTTTTCAGATTTGCCGGTCAGTGAATTTCCCTAGCTCTGCCGTTGTTATAAACGGTGGTCATTTGGCATAGGCTACCCTAGATTGTAGCTTTTTCTCATTCAGGATATTTTCTATGTCTTGGCACTCCTCCCCTTTGCTGCAAAATTTCTGCCGACATATCAGCTGAAACCCCTCTTGAGGTTCTGTTGTGACTAAGTTGCTTTCCTCGAGGTGCAATTTACATCGCTGGGATGATCATGAAATTTGTTTATTTGAATTCAACTGCTGCTTGTTGGTCTATTTGTATTCCACCTCTTTTGGACGCTGTGTACTTCCTGAATTCGTATAGATGATACTTTCTTGGCTTTCAGCAAGTTTCATTCTGATTTTTCTACAAATTCCTTTTCAGAATTTATTATTTTATCTCTTGCTTTTCCATTTGGGATACCTATGAGTCCTATTCTTACCTGCCTTGTCTTCACCCAGGATTCAACAGTGATGTTAGCGTTGGTTTGCACTTGCTTTTCTGTGTCTTCTTCTGATCGAGGGATTTCTGTTCCCCTGTCCTCACAGTCATTCACGAGTCCCTCTGCATTATGTAGTCTGCTTAGGATTGACTTTAGCCCAGTTTGTATCTCATCCATTGAGTTTTCTGATAATATAGGATTCTAATTTAGAGTTTCTCTTCCCCTTTTCTGGTATTCTGCCTTTTGTGATTCTGAGGCACTGTGGTTCGTCAGTGTTTTCCTCACCTCCATTTTCAGAGCTTGCTCTGGTATCTTTTTGCCGTCTAGTTGTTTGAAAGCTTATTTTTTGGGCCTTCAATATCTTTGGAACTGAAAATGGTACTTCCTGTTTCTTTTACTATACTTCTTTTACTCTAAAAGTCAGGTACTATCATGTATTTAATATAGACTTATAGGGCTTTGTTACGTGCAAACTTTAGACTCTTTGATGTACACAATTCCATGGTATTTCTGTGAGGATAATTTTCCCTAGACCTTGATGCCATGCCCTGTTCCTGTGTGTGTTGTCTGGTATAACTCTAAATCCTGGTGTTGCCTTTGTTGTAATGAACACACCATACCGCTTCAGTTAGTAGAACTTCATTTTATTACACTCATCTCACAATTCTGAAAGTGCACAGGGCACTTACTCTAGTGGAAATGAATCGTCTATAGGTTTTCAGCTCTGCATTCTTCTGTATGTCATTTTGAAGTGTCTGCAAAACTGCCAACGTAGAGTGCGCTTGTACTTTCTACTGCCACGGGAATGTCCCAATGTTACCAGTTCTTCCCAGAGCTTCTCTGTCTACAGAAACACCAGTGGAAGCATATGTATGGATGTCATACTTCAGGGCCTGCTGGGATGATCCCGCAGACAGACCTATGTGTCCTCGGTGCATTACCCTATCAGTACCATCCAAAATGTATCATCTGCATTTGGGTGATAATGCTGTAAGAAATGCTTCATCTTCTCATGCTGTGGACTTTTTCCACTCTTCCTAGTTCTCTCATTCTTGAGTTATGGGTTCACGAAGGCAACCACAGAGCTGTTCTGCATCGTCTGCCTCAAACCAGAGGGTAATCACAATCCAGGTTATGAATGTAGCAGATCCTAAATCTTTTAATACTGATTTCAAACCCAACGCCCCCAGGAACCCTCAGTCCAGATGCATGATACCTCTGATTGAGCCCCACACGTGCTCTATTGGCAAAATATCAAATTGGACCCTGGTCCTGCAGATGCAGTGGATGTGGCCATAGGACATTTCGATAAACTCAACCTCACGCGCCAGTGCGGTTGCTGTCTCACTGAGTTTACAGTTCTCTTTGCTCTGTTGAAAGTACCCACCAAAACCCACAACGCACTCTAGATCCCTGAGTTGTGCGAGAGCCATCATCTGTAGCCCTACCCCGCTTTTTCCGCTGCCTCTGCTAGCTCAGATTTGGCAGCTCGGATCTTGGTCTCAGATTCAATTGTGGGGATATTTTGAGCTGATTTCTTTGAGTTCTGTCAGCCAAGCATCTGCTGTGCACTCTGCTAATACTCAGCGCATCACCTTCAATGCCATGCCTGCTGCCCGCTTGAGAGTGTGCTTCCAAGTAAAACAGAGTTTCACCTTTGATGCTCCATTACCAGAGGTCAGATCCTGCACTGGTTTCCATTCTCTACTTTGCCTTTTCCTGCTTCCGGTTTTTCTGAGGCCTCATCCTGTCTTTGGAAGTAACAGACCACTCTTCGTGAAGTGTCCTTGCCAAGGGCTGGGTGAGTGTGTGTTTACAATGTTTTGTGTATGGTAGCTAGTGAGAGCAGTTTGCACTGGTTCTCTTCTTACTGGGCATCGAGAAATCAACACTTTTCACAAATAATTCACAGAAATTGGATATTTGTTTCGTTCCGTTTTTTTACAGCCATCGTCGGCGGGATTTTCCGAAGACTCCAGCATTGACCTTATGTTGACAAGGCAGTTGCAGTCTTTAAGAAAGTTAACAGTATCAATTTATATGTTTTGGGATTTATATGAAAATGAATTTAGTTTTTGAAAATTACCAAATCAACCTAGAAGCCAGACTTGACAATTTCTGTAAGAATTTGTCAGCTCTAAGGAAAAACAGACAGTCTCAATGTAAAATAGCATTCCAAAAGTTTGAAGGGGACATGCCAACTCTTTTCTCTTGAAGCCTCCAACAACAAAAGGAAGAATGAAGTAACTATTGGAACCATGAAATAACCCCCATTCTGGGTTTCCCTTGTGCACCTGGTGCCCTTTACCCCCAATGACTCATACTAGGCAATGTTGGCATTTCAAGGGGTAACATTCCTCTCTAGGAGTATACAAGTAAACCTAAACAGAATATATACATTTTGGCTTGATTCCAAAAGCACCTAGAGGCATTTAACTATGAGAATCCTGCTGCAGCTATGCTAGGCTATTGAGAACCAGGTGCTCTTCTATCAGTGCTGAGAAGGCTTAATCATCCGATCATGTTGGGTAAAGCAATTTAAAACAACCAAGTCTGCACCTCCAAGATGTAGTGCACCCGGGGCTTGACGGAAGTGAATGACTGTCCACATAAAGTGTGTCTTTAATGTGTTTGGCGAATTTTACAGTTCAGTTCACTATCTGACTTCTAATATTTCCTGTAATGTCTTGAAAAACTGAGGCCTAATACATATTCAAGTTCATTCAAAGATTCCCCTCAGTTCCCACCCTCCTTTCTGCCCAAAGAATACATAAAACCAGCATTTCCTGCATCTAAGGGAAGGTCATCATTCCTTTGTGTGAGTTAAGTATTCAATTAATATATATTTTAGTCGAGAGCATTTCACCTTTAAGGAGTTCACTGTTGTTCACCGAGTGTGAAGGAGGAGGAACACTGATTCTAGTAGGGGCTTGCTCTCCTCCTACTGAATTTTTTGCAGCTCAGGTTCTGATCATTTGAAATGGATGCCTGAGTGGAGTGGAGGGAAGAGCATGTGATTGATAGCTAGGCACAAACGTGGGAATAGGCTTCCCTGGGCTTGGTGCATTTCGGTCTGAATGATTCGTAAAAGCCCCTTGGATGTGTGGATTCTCACGACCTCTTCCAAGAACATGAGCGCTTTTATCATCTCTGCCATCTCTTCTATTTTAGACGTCAGGAATCTTGAACCCGTTCTTGGAGCTGAGAATCGAGTTACTTTCTCAAGGGCACGTTGACTCTCCTTATGTTTCTGCCAGTATCAGCGAGGTTCAGTAGGTCTCATGACTGTCTTTTGAGCCTGGTATGCTCTAGAGATTTCTCCATGCCGATAATCCCCACTGTAGCAGAACAACTTTCATCAATGTGTTCGCACATCTCCTCAATCCGTGCAGCCAGTGTTTCTGCCATCTTCTCTTCGTGTCTCCCATAAAGTCGACGTCAACACGACTGGGCAAGTCTGAAAATACCTCGGAGCCTCACCAGTAAGCTGATGACAGGCAGATCTTCCACTGTCTGCCCTTTCAGATTCTGGAAACAGACCCGTGAACTCAGGTCTTTGGGCAGCAGCAGTATCTCGAACTTACTCAGCTTCCCGAACAAAAGACCTAAGCCAATCTCCACATAGGGCAGCAGACCCAACATCAAACTGATCCACCCACAGAATTCTGCCCAGTTACCTTGGATCCACCAGCCGCAACAAGCCTCATGTTACACACCAACTTTCCACCTGGAATCCAACCGGTAACTGCCATCCCCAGTGATTGATGCATCAAGTCAGTGTTGGGGGTGATGCTGCATTAGACGAGAGTTTCCTAAGGGAAATGTGATTCTATCCAGAAGGGTCCCATTGTCCTTTTCTCTTCCCTCTTTCCTTTTGTTCAGATCTGTATACACAGTACAAATGGAGGGAATAGTGTCCATGATTAGTTTATGGATTCACACGTATTTAAACTTTCTAATAGTTCACAGTACACGGAGACCCCCTTAAGGAATCTCACGTTTGTGTAAAATCCATTCACCCAGATTACATATCCGTCTGTTGCTTTCTGCTGAAACACCCACACTTTCAGAACATGGATCCATTTGTTTCATGGGGGCTGAAATTCCTAGAAATGAAACCAATTCCAACGTGCACTTTCCTGTCTGTCTCTTTTGCTCTTAGTTCAGTTTTGCAGAGCTACTTGTCTTTGTTATAGGCTTATGCCATTTCTTCTCTACGTAGGGTAGAATTAGTCATTCATTCATCCTGTTGGAAGACTTCTAATTCCATATCCCTTTCTATGACCCACTCTTATTCAAAACCGTCATTTGGTTTGGCTCACGATATGCACTTCTGGATCAGTATCTATGAATAGTAATACACGCGTCTGTTTTCGGAATACAAGATTGTTGAGTACATGGTAACAGCGATAATAGGTCGATGCGTGCTGAATGATCCTTGACATCATTTTGAGTATTTTGTCTTGAATAATCATGGTTGTTTGGTATATGTCAGCCAACTGTAACCTTTTTGTGTTTGTTTGTTTGTCTGATTGTTTGTTTTGCAAACACATTAGGCCATGCATCTCTCGTTTTGCGTCAGTAATGTAAGCTGTTCACTTAAGATAGTGCTTAAAATCACCTATGATTTCCTGCTACCCTCTCCCATCTTTAGGATTTTGATGTCCTCCTTGCCTTGTTCTTCTTACTTCTTTGCAACTCAGGCTCTTCTTGCATTTGCAATAATGGTGTTGTTATTTCCATTTCATCTTGCTACTTTTCTACTCAGGGTAGGATTCTCAATTTTTGTTTTAGGATCAGTCTCAAACTGCTGAATTCTTTTCAGATTTGCCGGTCAGTGAATTTCCCTATCTCTGCCGTTGTTATAAACGGTGGTCATTTAGCATAGGCTACCCTAGATTGTAGCTTTTTCTCATTCAGGATATTTTCTATGTCTTGGCACTCCTCCCCGTGCTGCAAAATTTCTGCCGACATATCAGCTGAAACCCCTCTTGAGGTTCTGTTGTGACTAAGTTGCTTTCCTCGAGGTGCAATTTACATCGCTGGGATGATCATGAAATTTGTTTATTTGAATTCAACTGCTGCTTGTTGGTCTATTTGTATTCCACCTCTTTTGGACGCTGTGTACTTCCTGAATTCGTATAGATGATACTTTCTTGGCTTTCAGCAAGTTTCATTCTGATTTTTCTACAAATTCCTTTTCAGAATTTATTATTTTATCTCTTGCTTTTCCATTTGGATACCTATGAGTCCTATTCTTACCTGCCTTGACTTCACCCAGGATTCAACAGTGATGTTAGCGTTGGTTTGCACTTGCTTTTCTGTGTCTTATTCTGATCGAGGGATTTCTGTTCCCCTGTCCTCACAGTCATTCACGAGTCCCTCTGCATTATGTAGTCTGCTTAGGATTGACTTTAGCCCAGTTTGTATCTCATCCATTGAGTTTTCTGATAATATAGGATTCTAATTTAGAGTTTCTCTTCCCCTTTTCTGGTATTCTGCCTTTTGTGATTCTGAGGCACTGTGGTTCGTCAGTGTTTTCCTCACCTCCATTTTCAGAGCTTGCTCTGGTATCGTTTTGCCCTCTAGTTGTTTGAAAGCTTATTTTTTGGGCCTTCAATATCTTTGGAACTGAAAATGGTACTTCCTGTTTCTTTTACTATACTTCTTTTACTCTAAAAGTCAGGTACTATCATGTATTTAATATAGACTTATAGGGCTTTGTTACGTGCAAACTTTAGACTCTTTGATGTACACAATTCCATGGTATTTCTGTGAGGATAATTTTCCCTAGACCTTGATGCCATGCCCTGTTCCTGTGTGTGTTGTCTGGTATAACACTAAATCCTGGTGTTGCCTTTGTTGTAATGAACACACCATACCGCTTCAGTTAGTAGGACTTCATTTTATTACACTCATCTCACAATTCTGAAAGTGCACAGGGCACTTACTCTAGTGGAAATGAAGCGTCTATAGGTTTTCAGCTCTGCATTCTTCTGTATGTCATTTTGAAGTGTCTGCAAAACTGCCAACGTAGATTGCGCTTGTACTTTCTGCTGCCACGGGAATGTCCCAATGTTACCAGTTCTTCCCAGAGCTTCTCTGTCTACAGAAACACCAGTGGAAGCATATGTATGGATGTCATACTTCAGGGCCTGCTGGGATGATCCCGCAGACAGACCTATGTGTCCTCGGTGCATTACCCTATCAGTACCATCCAAAATGTAGCATCTGCATTTGGGTGATAATGCTGTAAGAAATGCTTCATCTTCTCATGCTGTGGACTTTTACCACTCTTCCTAGTTCTCTCATTCTTGAGTTATGGGTTCACGAAGGCAACCACAGAGCTGTTCTGCATCGTCTGCCTGAAACCAGAGGGTAATCACAATCCAGGTTATGAATGTAGCAGATCCTAAATCTTTTAATACTGATTTCAAACCCAACGCCCCCAGGAACCCTCAGTCCAGATGCATGATACCTCTGATTGAGCCCCACACGTGCTCTATTGGCAAAATATCAAATTGGACCCTGGTCCTGCAGATGCAGTGGATGTGGCCATAGGACATTTCGATAAACTCAACCTCATGCGCCAGTGCGGTTGCTGTCTCACTGAGTTTACAGTTCTCTTTGCTCTGTTGAAATTACCCACCAAAACCCACAACGCACTCTAGATCCCTGAGTTGTGCGAGAGCCATCATCTGTAGCCCTACCCCGCTTTTTCTGCTGCCTCTGCTAGCTCAGATTTGGCAGCTCGGATCTTGGTCTCAGATTCAATTGTGGGGATATTTTGAGCTGATCTCTTTGAGTTCTGTCAGCCAAGCATCTGCTGTGCACTCTGCTAATACTCAGCGCATCACATTCAATCCCATGCCTGCTGCCCGCTTGAGAGTGTGCTTCCAAGTAAAACAGAGTTTCACCTTTGATGCTCCATTACCAGAGGTCAGATCCTGCACTGGTTTCCATTCTCTACTTTGCCTTTTCCTGCTTCCGGTTTTTCTGAGGCCTCATCCTGTCTTTGGAAGTAACAGACCACTCTTCGTGAAGTGTCCTTGCCAAGGGCTGGGTGAGTGTGTGTTTACAATGTTTTGTGTATGGTAGCTAGTGAGAGCAGTTTGCACTGGTTCTCTTCTTACTGGGCATCGAGAAATCAACACTTTTCACAAATAATTCACAGAAATTGGATATTTGTTTCGTTCCGTTTTTTTACAGCCATCGTCGGAGGGATTTTCCGAAGACTCCAGCATTGACCTTATGTTGACAAGGCAGTTGCAGTCTTTAAGAAAGTTAACAGTATCAATTTATATGTTTTGGGATTTATATGAAAATGAATTTAGTTTTTGAAAATTACCAAATCAACCTAGAAGCCAGACTTGACAATTTCTGTAAGAATTTGTCAGCTCTAAGGAAATCAGACAGTCTCAATGTAAAATAGCATTCCAAAAGTTTGAAGGGGACATGCCAACTCTTTTCTCTTGAAGCCTCCAACAACAAAAGGAAGAATGAAGTAACTATTGGAACCATGAAATAACCCCCATTCTGGGTTTCCCTTGTGCACCTGGTGCCCTTTACCCCCAATGACTCATACTAGGCAATGTTGGCATTTCAAGGGGTAACATTCCTCTCTAGGAGTATACAAGTAAACCTAAACAGAATATATACATTTTGGCTTGATTCCAAAAGCACCTAGAGGCATTTAACTATGAGAATCCTGCTGCAGCTATGCTAGGCTATTGAGAACCAGGTGCTCTTCTATCAGTGCTGAGAAGGCTTAATCATCCGATCATGTTGGGTAAAGCAATTTAAAACAACCAAGTCTGCACCTCCAAGATGTAGTGCACCCGGGGCTTGACGGAAGTGAATGACTGTCCAGATAAAGTGTGTCTTTAATGTGTTTGGCGAATTTTACAGTTCAGTTCACTATCTGACTTCTAATATTTCCTGTAATGTCTTGAAAAACTGAGGCCTAATACATATTCAAGTTCATTCAAAGATTCCCCTCAGTTCCCACCCTCCTTTCTGCCCAAAGAATACATAAAACCAGCATTTCCTGCATCTAAGGGAAGGTCATCATTCCTTTGTGTGAGTTAAGTATTCAATTAATATATATTTTAGTCGAGAGTATTTCACCTTTAAGGAGTTCACTGTTGTTCACCGAGTGTGAAGGAGGAGGAACTCTGATTCTAGTAGGGGCTTGCTCTCCTCCTACTGGATTTTTTGCAGCTCAGGTTCTGATCATTTGAAATGGATGCCTGAGTGGAGTGGAGGGAAGAGCATGTGATTGATAGCTAGGCACAAACGTGGGAATAGGCTTCCCTGGGCTTGGTGCATTTCGGTCTGAATGATTCGTAAAAGCCCCTTGGATGTGTGGATTCTCACGACCTCTTCCAAGAACATGAGCGCTTTTATCATCTCTGCCATCTCTTCTATTTTAGACGTCAGGAATCTTGAACCCGTTCTTGGAGCTGAGAATCGAGTTACTTTCTCAAGGGCACGTTGACTCTCCTTATGTTTCTGCCAGTATCAGCGAGGTTCAGTAGGTCTCATGACTGTCTTTTGAGCCTGGTATGCTCTAGAGATTTCTCCATGCCGATAATCCCCACTGTAGCAGAACAACTTTCATCAATGTGTTCGCACATCTCCTCAATCCATGCAGCCAGTGTTTCTGCCATCTTCTCTTCGTGTCTCCCATAAAGTCGACATCAACACGACTGGGCAAGTCTGAAAATACCTCGGAGCCTCACCAGTAAGCTGATGACAGGCAGATCTTCCACTGTCTGCCCTTTCAGATTCTGGAAACAGACCCGTGAACTCAGGTCTTTGGGCAGCAGCAGTATCTCGAACTTACTCAGCTTCCCGAACAAAAGACCTAAGCCAATCTCCACATAGGGCAGCAGACCCAACATCAAACTGATCCACCCACAGAATTCTGCCCAGTTACCTTGGATCCACCAGCCGCAACAAGCCTCATGTTACACACCAACTTTCCACCTGGAATCCAACCGGTAACTGCCATCCCCAGTGATTGATGCATCAAGTCAGTGTTGGGGGTGATGCTGCATTAGACGAGAGTTTCCTAAGGGAAATGTGATTCTATCCAGAAGGGTCCCATTGTCCTTTTCTCTTCCCTCTTTCCTTTTGTTCAGATCTGTATACACAGTACAAATGGAGGGAATAGTGTCCATGATTAGTTTATGGATTCACACGTATTTAAACTTTCTAATAGTTCACAGTACACGGAGACCCCCTTAAGGAATCTCACGTTTGTGTAAAATCCATTCACCCAGATTACATATCCGTCTGTTGCTTTCTGCTGAAACACCCACACTTTCAGAACATGGATCCATTTGTTTCATGGGGGCTGAAATTCCTAGAAATTAAACCAATCCCAACGTGCACTTTCCTGTCTGTCTCTTTTGCTCTTAGTTCAGTTTTGCAGAGCTACTTGTCTTTGTTATAGGCTTATGCCATTTCTTCTCTACGTAGGGTAGAATTAGTCATTCATTCATCCTGTTGGAAGACTTCTAATTCTATATCCCTTTCTATGACCCACTCTTATTCAAAACCGTCATTTGGTTTGGCTCACGATATGCACTTCTGGATCAGTATCTATGAATAGTAATACACGCGTCTGTTTTCGGAATACAAGATTGTTGAGTACATGGTAACAGCGATAATAGGTCGATGCGTGCTGAATGATCCTTGACATCATTTTGAGTATTTTGTCTTGAATAATCATGGTTGTTTGGTATATGTCAGCCAACTGTAACCTTTTTGTGTTTGTTTGTTTGTCTGATTGTTTGTTTTGCAAACACATTAGGCCATGCATCTCTCGTTTTGCGTCAGTAATGTAAGCTGTTCACTTAAGATAGTGCTTAAAATCACCTATGATTTCCTGCTACCCTCTCCCATCTTTAGGATTTTGATGTCCTCCTTGCCTTCTTCTTCTTACTTCTTTGCAACTCAGGCTCTTCTTGCATTTGCAATAATGGTGTTGTTATTTCCATTTCATCTTGCTACTTTTCTACTCAGGGTAGGATTCTCAATTTTTGTTTTAGGATCAGTCTCAAACTGCTGAATTCTTTTCAGATTTGCCGGTCAGTGAATTTCCCTAGCTCTGCCGTTGTTATAAACGGTGGTCATTTGGCATAGGCTACCCTAGATTGTAGCTTTTTCTCATTCAGGATATTTTCTATGTCTTGGCACTCCTCCCCGTGCTGCAAAATTTCTGCCGACATATCAGCTGAAACCCCTCTTGAGGTTCTGTTGTGACTAAGTTGCTTTCCTCGAGGTGCAATTTACATCGCTGGGATGATCATGAAATTTGTTTATTTGAATTCAACTGCTGCTTGTTGGTCTATTTGTATTCCACCTCTTTTGGACGCTGTGTACTTCCTGAATTCGTATAGATGATACTTTCTTGGCTTTCAGCAAGTTTCATTCTGATTTTTCTACAAATTCCTTTTCAGAATTTATTATTTTATCTCTTGCTTTTCCATTTGGATACCTATGAGTCCTATTCTTACCTGCCTTGACTTCACCCAGGATTCAACAGTGATGTTAGCGTTGGTTTGCACTTGCTTTTCTGTGTCTTATTCTGATCGAGGGATTTCTGTTCCCCTGTCCTCACAGTCATTCACGAGTCCCTCTGCATTATGTAGTCTGCTTAGGATTGACTTTAGCCCAGTTTGTATCTCATCCATTGAGTTTTCTGATAATATAGGATTCTAATTTAGAGTTTCTCTTCCCCTTTTCTGGTATTCTGCCTTTTGTGATTCTGAGGCACTGTGGTTCGTCAGTGTTTTCCTCACCTCCATTTTCAGAGCTTGCTCTGGTATCGTTTTGCCCTCTAGTTGTTTGAAAGCTTATTTTTTGGGCCTTCAATATCTTTGGAACTGAAAATGGTACTTCCTGTTTCTTTTACTATACTTCTTTTACTCTAAAAGTCAGGTACTATCATGTATTTAATATAGACTTATAGGGCTTTGTTACGTGCAAACTTTAGACTCTTTGATGTACACAATTCCATGGTATTTCTGTGAGGATAATTTTCCCTAGACCTTGATGCCATGCCCTGTTCCTGTGTGTGTTGTCTGGTATAACACTAAATCCTGGTGTTGCCTTTGTTGTAATGAACACACCATACCGCTTCAGTTAGTAGGACTTCATTTTATTACACTCATCTCACAATTCTGAAAGTGCACAGGGCACTTACTCTAGTGGAAATGAAGCGTCTATAGGTTTTCAGCTCTGCATTCTTCTGTATGTCATTTTGAAGTGTCTGCAAAACTGCCAACGTAGATTGCGCTTGTACTTTCTGCTGCCACGGGAATGTCCCAATGTTACCAGTTCTTCCCAGAGCTTCTCTGTCTACAGAAACACCAGTGGAAGCATATGTATGGATGTCATACTTCAGGGCCTGCTGGGATGTTCCCGCACACAGACCTATGTGTCCTCGGTGCATTACCCTATCAGTACCATCCAAAATGTAGCATCTGCATTTGGGTGATAATGCTGTAAGAAATGCTTCATCTTCTCATGCTGTGGACTTTTACCACTCTTCCTAGTTCTCTCATTCTTGAGTTATGGGTTCACGAAGGCAACCACAGAGCTGTTCTGCATCGTCTGCCTGAAACCAGAGGGTAATCACAATCCAGGTTATGAATGTAGCAGATCCTAAATCTTTTAATACTGATTTCAAACCCAACGCCCCCAGGAACCCTCAGTCCAGATGCATGATACCTCTGATTGAGCCCCACACGTGCTCTATTGGCAAAATATCAAATTGGACCCTGGTCCTGCAGATGCAGTGGATGTGGCCATAGGACATTTCGATAAACTCAACCTCATGCGCCAGTGCGGTTGCTGTCTCACTGAGTTTACAGTTCTCTTTGCTCTGTTGAAAGTACCCACCAAAACCCACAACGCACTCTAGATCCCTGAGTTGTGCGAGAGCCATCATCTGTAGCCCTACCCCGCTTTTTCTGCTGCCTCTGCTAGCTCAGATTTGGCAGCTCGGATCTTGGTCTCAGATTCAATTGTGGGGATATTTTGAGCTGATCTCTTTGAGTTCTGTCAGCCAAGCATCTGCTGTGCACTCTGCTAATACTCAGCGCATCACATTCAATCCCATGCCTGCTGCCCGCTTGAGAGTGTGCTTCCAAGTAAAACAGAGTTTCACCTTTGATGCTCCATTACCAGAGGTCAGATCCTGCACTGGTTTCCATTCTCTACTTTGCCTTTTCCTGCTTCCGGTTTTTCTGAGGCCTCATCCTGTCTTTGGAAGTAACAGACCACTCTTCGTGAAGTGTCCTTGCCAAGGGCTGGGTGAGTGTGTGTTTACAATGTTTTGTGTATGGTAGCTAGTGAGAGCAGTTTGCACTGGTTCTCTTCTTACTGGGCATCGAGAAATCAACACTTTTCACAAATAATTCACAGAAATTGGATATTTGTTTCGTTCCGTTTTTTTACAGCCATCGTCGGAGGGATTTTCCGAAGACTCCAGCATTGACCTTATGTTGACAAGGCAGTTGCAGTCTTTAAGAAAGTTAACAGTATCAATTTATATGTTTTGGGATTTATATGAAAATGAATTTAGTTTTTGAAAATTACCAAATCAACCTAGAAGCCAGACTTGACAATTTCTGTAAGAATTTGTCAGCTCTAAGGAAAAACAGACAGTCTCAATGTAAAATAGCATTCCAAAAGTTTGAAGGGGACATGCCAACTCTTTTCTCTTGAAGCCTCCAACAACAAAAGGAAGAATGAAGTAACTATTGGAACCATGAAATAACCCCCATTCTGGGTTTCCCTTGTGCACCTGGTGCCCTTTACCCCCAATGACTCATACTAGGCAATGTTGGCATTTCAAGGGGTAACATTCCTCTCAAGGAGTATACAAGTAAACCTAAACAGAATATATACATTTTGGCTTGATTCCAAAAGCACCTAGAGGCATTTAACTATGAGAATCCTGCTGCAGCTATGCTAGGCTATTGAGAACCAGGTGCTCTTCTATCAGTGCTGAGAAGGCTTAATCATCCGATCATGTTGGGTAAAGCAATTTAAAACAACCAAGTCTGCACCTCCAAGATGTAGTGCACCCGGGGCTTGACGGAAGTGAATGACTGTCCAGATAAAGTGTGTCTTTAATGTGTTTGGCGAATTTTACAGTTCAGTTCACTATCTGACTTCTAATATTTCCTGTAATGTCTTGAAAAACTGAGGCCTAATACATATTCAAGTTCATTCAAAGATTCCCCTCAGTTCCCACCCTCCTTTCTGCCCAAAGAATACATAAAACCAGCATTTCCTGCATCTAAGGGAAGGTCATCATTCCTTTGTGTGAGTTAAGTATTCAATTAATATATATTTTAGTCGAGAGTATTTCACCTTTAAGGAGTTCACTGTTGTTCACCGAGTGTGAAGGAGGAGGAACTCTGATTCTAGTAGGGGCTTGCTCTCCTCCTACTGGATTTTTTGCAGCTCAGGTTCTGATCATTTGAAATGGATGCCTGAGTGGAGTGGAGGGAAGAGCATGTGATTGATAGCTAGGCACAAACGTGGGAATAGGCTTCCCTGGGCTTGGTGCATTTCGGTCTGAATGATTCGTAAAAGCCCCTTGGATGTGTGGATTCTCACGACCTCTTCCAAGAACATGAGCGCTTTTATCATCTCTGCCATCTCTTCTATTTTAGACGTCAGGAATCTTGAACCCGTTCTTGGAGCTGAGAATCGAGTTACTTTCTCAAGGGCACGTTGACTCTCCTTATGTTTCTGCCAGTATCAGCGAGGTTCAGTAGGTCTCATGACTGTCTTTTGAGCCTGGTATGCTCTAGAGATTTCTCCATGCCGATAATCCCCACTGTAGCAGAACAACTTTCATCAATGTGTTCGCACATCTCCTCAATCCATGCAGCCATTGTTTCTGCCAACTTCTCTTCGTGTCTCCCATAAAGTCGACATCAACACGACTGGGCAAGTCTGAAAATACCTCGGAGCCTCACCAGTAAGCTGATGACAGGCAGATCTTCCACTGTCTGCCCTTTCAGATTCTGGAAACAGACCCGTGAACTCAGGTCTTTGGGCAGCAGCAGTATCTCGAACTTACTCAGCTTCCCGAACAAAAGACCTAAGCCAATCTCCACATAGGGCAGCAGACCCAACATCAAACTGATCCACCCACAGAATTCTGCCCAGTTACCTTGGATCCACCAGCCGCAACAAGCCTCATGTTACACACCAACTTTCCACCTGGAATCCAACCGGTAACTGCCATCCCCAGTGATTGATGCATCAAGTCAGTGTTGGGGGTGATGCTGCATTAGACGAGAGTTTCCTAAGGGAAATGTGATTCTATCCAGAAGGGTCCCATTGTCCTTTTCTGTTCCCTCTTTCCTTTTGTTCAGATCTGTATACACAGTACAAATGGAGGGAATAGTGTCCATGATTAGTTTATGGATTCACACGTATTTAAACTTTCTAATAGTTCACAGTACACGGAGACCCCCTTAAGGAATCTCACGTTTGTGTAAAATCCATTCACCCAGATTACATATCCGTCTGTTGCTTTCTGCTGAAACACCCACACTTTCAGAACATGGATCCATTTGTTTCATGGGGGCTGAAATTCCTAGAAATGAAACCAATTCCAACGTGCACTTTCCTGTCTGTCTCTTTTGCTCTTAGTTCAGTTTTGCAGAGCTACTTGTCTTTGTTATAGGCTTATGCCATTTCTTCTCTACGTAGGTTAGAATTAGTCATTCATTCATCCTGTTGGAAGACTTCTAATTCTATATCCCTTTCTATGACCCACTCTTATTCAAAACCGTCATTTGGTTTGGCTCACGATATGCACTTCTGGATCAGTATCTATGAATAGTAATACACGCGTCTGTTTTCGGAATACAAGATTGTTGAGTACATGGTAACAGCGATAATAGGTCGATGCGTGCTGAATGATCCTTGACATCATTTTGAGTATTTTGTCTTGAATAATCATGGTTGTTTGGTATATGCCAGCCAACTGTAACCTTTTGGTGTTTGTTTGTTTGTCTGATTGTTTGTTTTGCAAACACATTAGGCCATGCATCTCTCGTTTTGCGTCAGTAATGTAAGCTGTTCACTTAAGATAGTGCTTAAAATCACCTATGATTTCCTGCTACCCTCTCCCATCTTTAGGATTTTGATGTCCTCCTTGCCTTCTTCTTCTTACTTCTTTGCAACTCAGGCTCTTCTTGCATTTGCAATAATGGTGTTGTTATTTCCATTTCATCTTGCTACTTTTCTACTCAGGGTAGGATTCTCAATTTTTGTTTTAGGATCAGTCTCAAACTGCTGAATTCTTTTCAGATTTGCCGGTCAGTGAATTTCCCTAGCTCTGCCGTTGTTATAAACGGTGGTCATTTGGCATAGGCTACCCTAGATTGCAGCTTTTTCTCATTCAGGATATTTTCTATGTCTTGGCACTCCTCCCCGTGCTGCAAAATTTCTGCCGACATATCAGCTGAAACCCCTCTTGAGGTTCTGTTGTGACTAAGTTGCTTTCTTCGAGGTGCAATTTACATCGCTGGGATGATCATGAAATTTGTTTATTTGAATTCAACTGCTGCTTGTTGGTCTATTTGTATTCCACCTCTTTTGGACGCTGTGTACTTCCTGAATTCGTATAGATGATACTTTCTTGGCTTTCAGCAAGTTTCATTCTGATTTTTCTACAAATTCCTTTTCAGAATTTATTATTTTATCTCTTGCTTTTCCATTTGGGATACCTATGAGTCCTATTCTTACCTGCCTTGTCTTCACCCAGGATTCAACAGTGATGTTAGCGTTGGTTTGCACTTGCTTTTCTGTGTCTTCTTCTGATCGAGGGATTTCTGTTCCCCTGTCCTCACAGTCATTCACGAGTCCCTCTGCATTATGTAGTCTGCTTAGGATTGACTTTAGCCCAGTTTGTATCTCATCCATTGAGTTTTCTGATAATATAGGATTCTAATTTAGAGTTTCTCTTCCCCTTTTCTGGTATTCTGCCTTTTGTGATTCTGAGGCACTGTGGTTCGTCAGTGTTTTCCTCACCTCCATTTTCAGAGCTTGCTCTGGTATCGTTTTGCCGTCTAGTTGTTTGAAAGCTTATTTTTTGGGCCTTCAATATCTTTGGAACTGAAAATGGTACTTCCTGTTTCTTTTACTATACTTCTTTTACTCTAAAAGTCAGGTACTATCATGTATTTAATATAGACTAATAGGGCTTTGTTACGTGAAAATTTTAGACTCTTTGATGTACACAATTCCATGGTATTTCTGTGAGGATAATTTTCCCTAGACCTTGATGCCATGCCCTGTTCCTGTGTGTGTTGTCTGGTATAAATCTAAATCCTGGTGTTGCCTTTGTTGTAATGAACACACCATACCGCTTCAGTTAGTAGAACTTCATTTTATTACACTCATCTCACAATTCTGAAAGTGCACAGGGCACTTACTCTAGTGGAAATGAATCGTCTATTGGTTTTCAGCTCTGCATTCTTCTGTATGTCATTTTGAAGTGTCTGCAAAACTGCCAACGTAGAGTGCGCTTGTACTTTCTACTGCCACGGGAATGTCCCAATGTTACCAGTTCTTCCCAGAGCTTCTCTGTCTACAGAAACACCAGTGGAAGCATATGTATGGATGTCATACTTCAGGGCCTGCTGGGCTGATCCCGCAGACAGACCTATGTGTCCTCGGTGCATTACCCTATCAGTACCATCCAAAATGTAGCATCTGCATTTGGGTGATAATGCTGTAAGAAATGCTTCATCTTCTCATGCTGTGGACTTTTACCACTCTTCCTAGTTCTCTCATTCTTGAGTTATGGGTTCACGAAGGCAACCACAGAGCTGTTCTGCATCGTCTGCCTGAAACCAGAGGGTAATCACAATCCAGGTTATGAATGTAGCAGATCCTAAATCTTTTAATACTGATTTCAAACCCAACGCCCCCAGGAACCCTCAGTCCAGATGCATGATACCTCTGATTGAGCCCCACACGTGCTCTATTGGCAAAATATCAAATTGGACCCTGGTCCTGCAGATGCAGTGGATGTGGCCATAGGACATTTCGATAAACTCAACCTCACGCGCCAGTGCGGTTGCTGTCTCACTGAGTTTACAGTTCTCTTTGCTCTGTTGAAAGTACCCACCAAAACCCACAACGCACTCTAGATCCCTGAGTTGTGCGAGAGCCATCATCTGTAGCCCTACCCCGCTTTTTCCGCTGCCTCTGCTAGCTCAGATTTGGCAGCTCGGATCTTGGTCTCAGATTCAATTGTGGGGATATTTTGAACTGATTTCTTTGAGTTCTGTCAGCCAAGCATCTGCTGTGCACTCTGCTAATACTCAGCGCATCATCTTCAATCCCATGCCTGCTGCCCGCTTGAGAGTGTGCTTCCAAGTAAAACAGAGTTTCACCTTTGATGCTCCATTACCAGAGGTCATATCCTGCACTGGTTTCCATTCTCTACTTTGCCTTTTCCTGCTTCCGGTTTTTCTGAGGCCTCATCCTGTCTTTGGAAGTAACAGACCACTCTTCGTGAAGTGTCCTTGCCAAGGGCTGGGTGAGTGTGTGTTTACAATGTTTTGTGTATGGTAGCTAGTGAGAGCAGTTTGCACTGGTTCTCTTCTTACTGGGCATCGAGAAATCAACACTTTTCACAAATAATTCACAGAAATTGGATATTTGTTTCGTTCCGTTTTTTTACAGCCATTGTCGGAGGGATTTTCCGAAGACTCCAGCATTGACCTTATGTTGACAAGGCAGTTGCAGTCTTTAAGAAAGTTAACAGTATCAATTTATATGTTTTGGGATTTATATGAAAATGAATTTAGTTTTTGAAAATTACCAAATCAACCTAGAAGCCAGACTTGACAATTTCTGTAAGAATTTGTCAGCTCTAAGGAAAAACAGACAGTCTCAATGTAAAATAGCATTCCAAAAGTTTGAAGGGGACATGCCAACTCTTTTCTCTTGAAGCCTCCAACAACCAAAGGAAGAATGAAGTAACTATTGGAACCATGAAATAACCCCCATTCTGGGTTTCCCTTGTGCACCTGGTGCCCTTTACTCCCAATGACTCATACTACGCAATGTTGGCATTTCAAGGGGTAACATTCCTCTCTAGGAGTATACAAGTAAACCTAAACAGAATATATAAATTTTGGCTTGATTCCTAAAGCACCTAGACGCATTTAACTATGAGAATCTTGCTGCAGCTATGCTAGGCTATTGAGAACCAGGTGCTCTTCTATCAGTGCTGAGAAGGCTTAATCATCCGATCATGTTGGGTAAAGCAATTTAAAACAACCAAGTCTGCACCTCCAAGATGTAGTGCACCCGGGGCTTGACGGAAGTGAATGACTGTCCAGATAAAATGTGTCTTTAATGTGTTTGGCGAATTTTACAGTTCAGTTCACTATCTGACTTCTAATATTTCCTGTAATGTCTTGAAAAACTGAGGCCTAATACATATTCAAGTTCATTCAAAGATTCCCCTCAGTTCCCACCCTCCTTTCTGACCAAAGAATACATAAAACCAGCATTTCCTGCATCTAAGGGAAGGTCATCATTCCTTTGTGTGAGTTAAGTATTCAATTAATATATATTTTAGTCGAGAGCATTTCACCTTTAAGGAGTTCACTGTTGTTCACCGAGTGTGAAGGAGGATTAACACTGATTCTAGTAGGGGCTTGCTCTCCTCCTACTGAATTTTTTGCAGCTCAAGTTCTGATCATTTGAAATGGATGCCTGAGTGGAGTGGAGGGAAGAGCATGTGATTGATAGCTAGGCACAAACGTGGGAATATTCTTCCCTGGGCTTGGTGCATTTCGGTCTGAATGATTCGTAAAAGCCCCTTGGATGTGTGGATTCTCACGACCTCTTCCAAGAACATGAGCGCTTTTATCATCTCTGCCATCTCTTCTATTTTAGACGTCAGGAATCTTGAACCCGTTCTTGGAGCTGAGAATCGAGTTTCTTTCTCAAGGGCACGTTGACTCTCCTTATGTTTCTGCCAGTATCAGCGAGGTTCAGTAGGTCTCATGACTGTCTTTTGAGCCTGGTATGCTCTAGAGATTTCTCCATGCCGATAATCCCCACTGTAGCAGAACAACTTTCATCAATGTGTTCGCACATCTCCTCAATCCATGCAGCCAGTGTTTCTGCCATCTTCTCTTCGTGTCTCCCATAAAGTCGACATCAACACGACTGGGCAAGTCTGAAAATACCTCGGAGCCTCACCAGTAAGCTGATGACAGGCAGATCTTCCACTGTCTGCCCTTTCAGATTCTGGAAACAGACCCGTGAACTCAGGTCTTTGGGCAGCAGCAGTATCTCGAACTTACTCAGCTTCCCGAACAAAAGACCTAAGCCAATCTCCACATAGGGCAGCAGACCCAACATCAAACTGATCCACCCACAGAATTCTGCCCAGTTACCTTGGATCCACCAGCCGCAACAAGCCTCATGTTACACACCAACTTTCCACCTGGAATCCAACCGGTAACTGCCATCCCCAGTGATTGATGCATCAAGTCAGTGTTGGGGGTGATGCTGCATTAGACGAGAGTTTCCTAAGGGAAATGTGATTCTATCCAGAAGGGTCCCATTGTCCTTTTCTCTTCCCTCTTTCCTTTTGTTCAGATCTGTATACACAGTACAAATGGAGGGAATAGTGTCCATGATTAGTTTATGGATTCACACGTATTTAAACTTTCTAATAGTTCACAGTACACGGAGACCCCCTTAAGGAATCTCACGTTTGTGTAAAATCCATTCACCCAGATTACATATCCGTCTGTTGCTTTCTGCTGAAACACCCACACTTTCAGAACATGGATCCATTTGTTTCATGGGGGCTGAAATTCCTAGAAATGAAACCAATCCCAACGTGCACTTTCCTGTCTGTCTCTTTTGCTCTTAGTTCAGTTTTGCAGAGCTACTTGTCTTTGTTATAGGCTTATGCCATTTCTTCTCTACGTAGGTTAGAATTAGTCATTCATTCATCCTGTTGGAAGACTTCTAATTCTATATCCCTTTCTATGACCCACTCTTATTCAAAACCGTCATTTGGTTTGGCTCACGATATGCACTTCTGGATCAGTATCTATGAATAGTAATACACGCGTCTGTTTTCGGAATACAAGATTGTTGAGTACATGGTAACAGCGATAATAGGTCGATGCGTGCTGAATGATCCTTGACATCATTTTGAGTATTTTGTCTTGAATAATCATGGTTGTTTGGTATATGTCAGCCAACTGTAACCTTTTGGTGTTTGTTTGTTTGTCTGATTGTTTGTTTTGCAAACAAATTAGGCCATGCATCTCTCGTTTTGCGTAATACAGTCATGTAAGCTGATTCACTAAAGATAGTGCTTAAAATCACCTATGATTTCCTGCTGCCTTCTCCCTTCTTTAGGATTTTGATGTCCTCCTTGCCTTCTTCTTCTTACTTCTTTGCAACTCAGGCTCTTCTTGCATTTGCAATAATGGTTTTGTTATTTCCATTTCATCTTGCTACTTTTGTACTCAGGTTAGAATTCTCAATTTTTGTTTTAGGATCAGTCTCAAACTGCTGAATTCTTTTCAGATTTGCATGTCAGTGAATTTCCCTAGATCTGCCGTTGTTATAAACGGCGGTCATTTGGCATAGGCTACCCTAGATTGCAGCTTTTTCTCATTCAGGGTATGGTCTATGTCCTGGCACTCCTCCCCGTTCTGCAAAACTTCTGCAAATATATCAGCTGAAACCCCTCTGGAGGTTCTTTTGTGAATATGTTGCTTTCCTCGAGGTGCAATTTACATCACTGGGATGACCATGAAATTTGTTTATTTGAATTCAACTGCTGCTTGTTGGTCTATTGGTATTCCACCTCTTTTGGACGCTGTGTACTCCCTGAATTCGTATAGATGATACTTTCTTGGCTTTCAGCAAGTTTCATTCTGATTTTTCTACAAATTCCTTTTCAGAACTTATTATTTCATCTATTGCTTTTCCATTTGGGATTCCTATGAGTCCTATTCTTACCTGCCTTGTCTTCACCTAGGATTCAACAGTGATGTTATCGTTGGTTTGCAATGCTATTCTGTGTCTTCTTCTGATCGAGGGATTTCTGTTCCCCTGTCCTCACAATCATTCACGAGTCCCTCTGCATTATGTAGTCTGCTTAGGATTGACTTTAGCCCAGTTTGTATCTCATCCATTGAGTTTTCAGATACTATTGGGTTCAAGTTTAGAGTTTCTCTTCCCCTTTTCTGGTATTCTGCCTTTTGTGATTCTGAGGCACTGTGGTTCATCAGTGTTTTCCTCACCTCCATTTTCAGAGCTTGCTCTGGTATCGTTTTGCCGTCTAGTTGTTTGAAAGCTTATTTTTTGGGCCTTCAATATCTTTGGAACTGAAAATGGTAATTCCTGTTTCTTTTACTATACTTCTTTTACTCTAAAGGTCACGTACTATCATGTATTTAATATAGACTTATAGGGCTTGGTTACGTGCAAACTTTAGACTATTTGATGTACACAATTCCATGGTATTTCTGTGAGGATAATTTTCCCTAGACCTTGATGCCATGCCCTGTTCCTGTGTGTGTTGTCTGGTATAACTCTAAATCCTGGTGTAGCCTTTGTTGTAATGAACACACCATACCGCTTCAGTTAGTAGAACTTCATTTTTATTACACTCATCTCACAATTCTGAAAGTGCACAGGGCACTTCCTCTAGTGGAAATGAAGCGTCTATAGGTTTTCAGCTCTGCATTCTTCTGTATGTCATTTTGAAGTGTCTGCAAAACTGCCAACGTAGAGTGCGCTTGTACTTTCTACTGCCACGGGAATGTCCCAATGTTACCAGTTCTTCCCAGAGCTTCTCTGTCTACAGAAACACCAGTGGAAGCATATGTATGGATGTCATACTTCAGGGCCTGCTGGGCTGATCCCGCAGACTGACCTATGTGTCCTCGGTGCATTACCCTATCAGTACCATCCAAAATGTAGCATCTGCATTTGGGTGATAATGCTGTAAGAAATGCTTCAACTTCTCATGCTGTGGACTTTTACCACTCTTCCTAGTTCTCTCATTCTTGAGTTATGGGTTCACGAAGGCAACCACAGAGCTGTTCTGCATCGTCTGCCTCAAACCAGAGGGTAATCACAATCCAGGTTATGAATGTAGCAGATCCTAAATCTTTTAATACTGATTTCAAACCCAACGCCCCCAGGAACCCTCAGTCCAGATGCATGATACCTCTGATTGAGACCCACATGTGCTCTATTGGCAAAATATCAAATTGGACCCTGGTCCTGCAGATGCAGTGGATGTGGCCATAGGACATTTCGATAAACTCAACCTCACGCGCCAGTGCGGTTGCTGTCTCACTGAGTTTACAGTTCTCTTTGCTCTGTTGAAAGTACCCACCAAAACCCACAACGCACTCTAGATCCCTGAGTTGTGCGAGAGCCATCATCTGTAGCCCTACCCCGCTTTTTCCGCTGCCTCTGCTAGCTCAGATTTGGCAGCTCGGATCTTGGTCTCAGATTCAATTGTGGGGATATTTTGAGCTGATTTCTTTGAGTTCTGTCAGCCAAGCATCTGCTGTGCACTCTGCTAATACTCAGCGCATCACCTTCAATCCCATGCCTGCTGCCCGCTTGAGAGTGTGCTTCCAAGTTAAACAGAGTTTCACCTTTGGTGCTCCATTACCAGAGGTCAGATCCTGCACTGGTTTCCATTCTCTACTTTGCCTTTTCCTGCTTCCGGTTTTTCTGAGGCCTCATCCTGTCTTTGGAAGTAACAGACCACTCTTCGTGAAGTGTCCTTGCCAAGGGCTGGGTGAGTGTGTGTTTACAATGTTTTGTGTATGGTAGCTAGTGAGAGCAGTTTGCACTGGTTCTCTTCTTACTGGGCATCGAGAAATCAACAATTTTCACAAATAATTCACAGAAATTAGATATTTGTTTCGTTCCGTTTTTTTACAGCCATCGTCGGAGGGATTTTCCGAAGACGCCAGCATTGAACTTATGTTGACAAGGCAGTTGCAGTCTTTAAGAAAGTTAACAGTATCAATTTATATGTTTTGGGATTTATATGAAAATGAATTTAGTTTTTGAAAATTACCAATTCAACCTAGAAGCCAGACTTGACAATTTCTGTAAGAATTTGTCAGCTCTAAGGAAAAACAGACAGTCTCAATGTAAAATAGCATTCCAAAAGTTTGAAGGGGACATGCCAACTCTTTTCTCTTGAAGCCTCCAACAACAAAAGGAAGAATGAAGTAACTATTGGAACCATGAAATAACCCCCATTCTGGGTTTCCCTTGTGCACCTGGTGCCCTTTACTCCCAATGACTCATACTACGCAATGTTGGCATTTCAAGGGGTAACATTCCTCTCAAGGAGTATACAAGTAAACCTAAACAGAATATATACATTTTGGCTTGATTCCAAAAGCACCTAGAGGCATTTAACTATGAGAATCCTTCTGCAGCTATGCTAGGCTATTGAGAACCAGGTGCTCTTCTATCAGTGCTGAGAAGGCTTAATCATCCGATCATGTTGGGTAAAGCAATTTAACACAACCAAGTCTGCACCTCCGAGATGTAGTGCACCCGGGGCTTGACGGAAGTGAATGACTGTCCACATAAAGTGTGTCTTTATTGTGTTTGGCGAATTTTACAGTTCAGTTCACTATCTGACTTCTAATACTTCCTGTACTGTCTTGATAAACTGAGGCCTAATACATATTGAAGTTCATTCAAAGATTCCCCTCACTTCCCACCCTCCTTTCTGCCCAAAGAATACATAAAACCAGCATTTCCTGCATCTAAGGGAAGGTCATCATTCCTTTGTGTGAGTTAAGTATTCAATTAATATATATTTTAGTCGAGAGTATTTCACCTTTAAGGAGTTCACTGTTGTTCACCGAGTGTGAAGGAGGAGGAACTCTGATTCTAGTAGGGGCTTGCTCTCCTCCTACTGGATTTTTTGCAGCTCATGTTCTGATCATTTGAAATGGATGCCTGAGTGGAGTGGAGGGAAGAGCATGTGATTGATAGCTAGGCACAAACGTGGGAATAGGCTTCCCTGGGCTTGGTGCATTTCGGTCTGAATGATTCGTAAAAGCCCCTTGGGATGTGTGGATTCTCACGACCTCTTCCAAGAACATGAGCGCTTTTATCATCTCTGCCATCTCTTCTATTTTAGACGTCAGGAATCTTGGACCCGTTCTTGGAGCTGAGAATCGAGTTACTTTCTCAAGGGCACGTTGACTCTCCTTATGTTTCTGCCAGTATCAGCGAGGTTCAGTAGGTCTCATGACTGTCTTTCGAGCCTGGTATGCTCTAGAGATTTCTCCATGCCGATAATCCCCACTGTAGCAGAACAACTTTCATCAATGTGTTCGCACATCTCCTCAATCCATGCAGCCAGTGTTTCTGCCAGCTTCTCTTCGTGTCTCCCATAAAGTCGACGTCAACACGACTGGGCAAGTCTGAAAATACCTCGGAGCCTCACCAGTAAGCTGATGACAGGCAGATCTTCCACTGTCTGCCCTTTCAGATTCTGGAAACAGACCCGTGAACTCAGGTCTTTGGGCAGCAGCAGTATCTCGAACTTACTCAGCTTCCCGAACAAAAGACCTAAGCCAATCTCCACATAGGGCAGCTGACCCAACATCAAACTGATCCACCCACAGAATTCTGCCCAGTTACCTTGGATCCACCAGCCGCAACAAGCCTCGTGTTACACACCAACTTTCCACCTGGAATCCAACCGGTAACTGCCATCCCCAGTGATTGATGCATCAAGTCAGTGTTGGGGGTGATGCTGCATTAGACGAGAGTTTCCCAAGGGAAATTTGATTCTATCCAGAAGGGTCCCATTGTCCTTTTCTCTTCCCTCTTTCCTATTGTTCAGATCTGTATACACAGTACAAACGGAGGGAATAGTGTCCATGATTTGTTTATGGATTCACACGTATGTAAACTTTCTAATAGTTCACAGTACACGGAGACCCACTCAAGAAAACTCATTTTTGTGTAAAATCCATTCACCCAGATTACATATCCGTCTGTTGCTTTCTGCTGAAACACCCACACTTTCAGAACATGGATCCATTTGTTTCATGGGGGCTGAAATTCCTAGAAATGAAACCAATCCCAACATGCACTTTCCTGTCTGTCTCTTTTGCTCTTAGTTCAGTTTTGCAGAGCTACCTATCTTTGTTATAGGCTTATTCCATTTCTTCTCTACGTAGGGTAGAATTAGTCATTCATTCATCCTGTTGGAAGACTTCTAAGTCTATATCCTTTCTATGACCCACTCTTATTCAAAACCGTCATTTGGTTTGGCTCACGATATGCACTTCTGGATCAGTATCTATGAATAGTAATACACGCGTCTGTTTTCGGAATACAAGATTGTTGAGTACATGGTAACAGCGATAATAGGTCGATGCGTGCTGAATGATCCTTGACATCATTTTGAGTATTTTGTCTTGAATAATCATGGTTGTTTGGTATATGTCAGCCAACTGTAACCTTTTGGTGTTTGTTTGTTTGTCTGATTGTTTGTTTTGCAAACACATTAGGCCATGCATCTCTCGTTTTGCGTCAGTAATGTAAGCTGTTCACTTAAGATAGTGCTTAAAATCACCTATGATTTCCTGCTACCCTCTCCCATCTTTAGGATTTTGATGTCCTCCTTGCCTTCTTCTTCTTACTTCTTTGCAACTCAGGCTCTTCTTGCATTTGCAATAATGGTGTTGTTATTTCCATTTCATCTTGCTACTTTTCTACTCAGGGTAGGATTCTCAATTTTTGTTTTAGGATCAGTCTCAAACTGCTGAATTCTTTTCAGATTTGCCGGTCAGTGAATTTCCCTAGCTCTGCCGTTGTTATAAACGGTGGTCATTTGGCATAGGCTACCCTAGATTGCAGCTTTTTCTCATTCAGGATATTTTCTATGTCTTGGCACTCCTCCCCGTGCTGCAAAATTTCTGCCGACATATCAGCTGAAACCCCTCTTGAGGTTCTGTTGTGACTAAGTTGCTTTCCTCGAGGTGCAATTTACATCGCTGGGATGATCATGAAATTTGTTTATTTGAATTCAACTGCTGCTTGTTGGTCTATTTGTATTCCACCTCTTTTGGACGCTGTGTACTTCCTGAATTCGTATAGATGATACTTTCTTGGCTTTCAGCAAGTTTCATTCTGATTTTTCTACAAATTCCTTTTCAGAATTTATTATTTTATCTCTTGCTTTTCCATTTGGGATACCTATGAGTCCTATTCTTACCTGCCTTGTCTTCACCCAGGATTCAACAGTTATGTTAGCGTTGGTTTGCACTTGCTTTACTGTGTCTTCTTCTGATCGAGGGATTTCTGTTCCCCTGTCCTCACAGTCATTCACGAGTCCCTCTGCATTATGTAGTCTGCTTAGTATTGACTTTAGCCCAGTTTGTATCTCATCCATTGAGTTTTCTGATAATATAGGATTCTAATTTAGATTTTCTCTTCCCCTTTTCTGGTATTCTGCCTTTTGTGATTCTGAGGCACTGTGGTTCGTCAGTGTTTTCCTCACCTCCATTTTCAGAGCTTGCTCTGGTATCGTTTTGCCCTCTAGTTGTTTGAAAGCTTATTTTTTGGGCCTTCAATATCTTTGGAACTGAAAATGGTACTTCCTGTTTCTTTTACTATACTTCTTTTACTCTAAAGGTCACGTACTATCATGTATTTTATATAGACTTATAGGGCTTGGTTACGTGCAAACTTTAGACTCTTTGATGTACACAATTCCATGGTATTTCTGTGAGGATAATTTTCCCTAGACCTTGATGCCATGCCCTGTTCCTGTGTGTGTTGTCTGGTATAACTCTAAATCCTGGTGTTGCCTTTGTTGTAATGAACACACCATACCGCTTCAGTTAGTAGAACTTCATTTTATTACACTCATCTCACAATTCTGAAAGTGCACAGGGCACTTAGTCTAGTGGAAATGAAGCGTCTATAGGTTTTCAGCTCTGCATTCTTCTGTATGTCATTTTGAAGTGTCTGCAAAACTGCCAACGTAGAGTGCGCTTGTACTTTCTACTGCCACGGGAATGTCCCAATGTTACCAGTTCTTCCCAGAGCTTCTCTGTCTACAGAAACACCAGTGGAAGCATATGTATGGATGTCATACTTCAGGGCCTGCTGGGCTGATCCCGCAGACAGACCTATGTGTCCTCGGTGCATTACCCTATCAGTACCATCCAAAATGTAGCATCTGCATTTGGGTGATAATGCTGTAAGAAATGCTTCATCTTCTCATGCTGTGGACTTTTACCACTCTTCCTAGTTCTCTCATTCTTGAGTTATGGGTTCACGAAGGCAACCACAGAGCTGTTCTGCATCGTCTGCCTCAAACCAGAGGGTAATCACAATCCAGGTTATGAATGTAGCAGATCCTAAATCTTTTAATACTGATTTCAAACCCAACGCCCCCAGGAACCCTCAGTCCAGATGCATGATACCTCTGATTGAGCCCCACACGTGCTCTATTGGCAAAATATCAAATTGGACCCTGGTCCTGCAGATGCAGTGGATGTGGCCATAGGACATTTCGATAAACTCAACCTCACGCGCCAGTGCGGTTGCTGTCTCACTGAGTTTACAGTTCTCTTTGCTCTGTTGAAAGTACCCACCAAAACCCACAACGCACTCTAGATCCCTGAGTTGTGCGAGAGCCATCATCTGTAGCCCTACCCCGCTTTTTCCGCTGCCTCTGCTAGCTCAGATTTGGCAGCTCGGATCTTGGTCTCAGATTCAATTGTGGGGATATTTTGAGCTGATTTCTTTGAGTTCTGTCAGCCAAGCATCTGCTGTGCACTCTGCTAATACTCAGCGCATCACCTTCAATCCCATGCCTGCTGCCCGCTTGAGAGTGTGCTTCCAAGTTAAACAGAGTTTCACCTTTGGTGCTCCATTACCAGAGGTCAGATCCTGCACTGGTTTCCATTCTCTACTTTGCCTTTTCCTGCTTCCGGTTTTTCTGAGGCCTCATCCTGTCTTTGGAAGTAACAGACCACTCTTCGTGAAGTGTCCTTGCCAAGGGCTGGGTGAGTGTGTGTTTACAATGTTTTGTGTATGGTAGCTAGTGAGAGCAGTTTGCACTGGTTCTCTTCTTACTGGGCATCGAGAAATCAACAATTTTCACAAATAATTCACAGAAATTAGATATTTGTTTCGTTCCGTTTTTTTACAGCCATCGTCGGAGGGATTTTCCGAAGACGCCAGCATTGAACTTATGTTGACAAGGCAGTTGCAGTCTTTAAGAAAGTTAACAGTATCAATTTATATGTTTTGGGATTTATATGAAAATGAATTTAGTTTTTGAAAATTACCAATTCAACCTAGAAGCCAGACTTGACAATTTCTGTAAGAATTTGTCAGCTCTAAGGAAAAACAGACAGTCTCAATGTAAAATAGCATTCCAAAAGTTTGAAGGGGACATGCCAACTCTTTTCTCTTGAAGCCTCCAACAACAAAAGGAAGAATGAAGTAACTATTGGAACCATGAAATAACCCCCATTCTGGGTTTCCCTTGTGCACCTGGTGCCCTTTACTCCCAATGACTCATACTACGCAATGTTGGCATTTCAAGGGGTAACATTCCTCTCAAGGAGTATACAAGTAAACCTAAACAGAATATATACATTTTGGCTTGATTCCAAAAGCACCTAGAGGCATTTAACTATGAGAATCCTTCTGCAGCTATGCTAGGCTATTGAGAACCAGGTGCTCTTCTATCAGTGCTGAGAAGGCTTAATCATCCGATCATGTTGGGTAAAGCAATTTAACACAACCAAGTCTGCACCTCCGAGATGTAGTGCACCCGGGGCTTGACGGAAGTGAATGACTGTCCACATAAAGTGTGTCTTTATTGTGTTTGGCGAATTTTACAGTTCAGTTCACTATCTGACTTCTAATACTTCCTGTACTGTCTTGATAAACTGAGGCCTAATACATATTGAAGTTCATTCAAAGATTCCCCTCACTTCCCACCCTCCTTTCTGCCCAAAGAATACATAAAACCAGCATTTCCTGCATCTAAGGGAAGGTCATCATTCCTTTGTGTGAGTTAAGTATTCAATTAATATATATTTTAGTCGAGAGTATTTCACCTTTAAGGAGTTCACTGTTGTTCACCGAGTGTGAAGGAGGAGGAACTCTGATTCTAGTAGGGGCTTGCTCTCCTCCTACTGGATTTTTTGCAGCTCATGTTCTGATCATTTGAAATGGATGCCTGAGTGGAGTGGAGGGAAGAGCATGTGATTGATAGCTAGGCACAAACGTGGGAATAGGCTTCCCTGGGCTTGGTGCATTTCGGTCTGAATGATTCGTAAAAGCCCCTTGGGATGTGTGGATTCTCACGACCTCTTCCAAGAACATGAGCGCTTTTATCATCTCTGCCATCTCTTCTATTTTAGACGTCAGGAATCTTGGACCCGTTCTTGGAGCTGAGAATCGAGTTACTTTCTCAAGGGCACGTTGACTCTCCTTATGTTTCTGCCAGTATCAGCGAGGTTCAGTAGGTCTCATGACTGTCTTTCGAGCCTGGTATGCTCTAGAGATTTCTCCATGCCGATAATCCCCACTGTAGCAGAACAACTTTCATCAATGTGTTCGCACATCTCCTCAATCCATGCAGCCAGTGTTTCTGCCAGCTTCTCTTCGTGTCTCCCATAAAGTCGACGTCAACACGACTGGGCAAGTCTGAAAATACCTCGGAGCCTCACCAGTAAGCTGATGACAGGCAGATCTTCCACTGTCTGCCCTTTCAGATTCTGGAAACAGACCCGTGAACTCAGGTCTTTGGGCAGCAGCAGTATCTCGAACTTACTCAGCTTCCCGAACAAAAGACCTAAGCCAATCTCCACATAGGGCAGCTGACCCAACATCAAACTGATCCACCCACAGAATTCTGCCCAGTTACCTTGGATCCACCAGCCGCAACAAGCCTCGTGTTACACACCAACTTTCCACCTGGAATCCAACCGGTAACTGCCATCCCCAGTGATTGATGCATCAAGTCAGTGTTGGGGGTGATGCTGCATTAGACGAGAGTTTCCCAAGGGAAATTTGATTCTATCCAGAAGGGTCCCATTGTCCTTTTCTCTTCCCTCTTTCCTATTGTTCAGATCTGTATACACAGTACAAACGGAGGGAATAGTGTCCATGATTTGTTTATGGATTCACACGTATGTAAACTTTCTAATAGTTCACAGTACACGGAGACCCACTCAAGAAAACTCATTTTTGTGTAAAATCCATTCACCCAGATTACATATCCGTCTGTTGCTTTCTGCTGAAACACCCACACTTTCAGAACATGGATCCATTTGTTTCATGGGGGCTGAAATTCCTAGAAATGAAACCAATCCCAACATGCACTTTCCTGTCTGTCTCTTTTGCTCTTAGTTCAGTTTTGCAGAGCTACCTATCTTTGTTATAGGCTTATTCCATTTCTTCTCTACGTAGGGTAGAATTAGTCATTCATTCATCCTGTTGGAAGACTTCTAAGTCTATATCCTTTCTATGACCCACTCTTATTCAAAACCGTCATTTGGTTTGGCTCACGATATGCACTTCTGGATCAGTATCTATGAATAGTAATACACGCGTCTGTTTTCGGAATACAAGATTGTTGAGTACATGGTAACAGCGATAATAGGTCGATGCGTGCTGAATGATCCTTGACATCATTTTGAGTATTTTGTCTTGAATAATCATGGTTGTTTGGTATATGTCAGCCAACTGTAACCTTTTGGTGTTTGTTTGTTTGTCTGATTGTTTGTTTTGCAAACACATTAGGCCATGCATCTCTCGTTTTGCGTCAGTAATGTAAGCTGTTCACTTAAGATAGTGCTTAAAATCACCTATGATTTCCTGCTACCCTCTCCCATCTTTAGGATTTTGATGTCCTCCTTGCCTTCTTCTTCTTACTTCTTTGCAACTCAGGCTCTTCTTGCATTTGCAATAATGGTGTTGTTATTTCCATTTCATCTTGCTACTTTTCTACTCAGGGTAGGATTCTCAATTTTTGTTTTAGGATCAGTCTCAAACTGCTGAATTCTTTTCAGATTTGCCGGTCAGTGAATTTCCCTAGCTCTGCCGTTGTTATAAACGGTGGTCATTTGGCATAGGCTACCCTAGATTGCAGCTTTTTCTCATTCAGGATATTTTCTATGTCTTGGCACTCCTCCCCGTGCTGCAAAATTTCTGCCGACATATCAGCTGAAACCCCTCTTGAGGTTCTGTTGTGACTAAGTTGCTTTCCTCGAGGTGCAATTTACATCGCTGGGATGATCATGAAATTTGTTTATTTGAATTCAACTGCTGCTTGTTGGTCTATTTGTATTCCACCTCTTTTGGACGCTGTGTACTTCCTGAATTCGTATAGATGATACTTTCTTGGCTTTCAGCAAGTTTCATTCTGATTTTTCTACAAATTCCTTTTCAGAATTTATTATTTTATCTCTTGCTTTTCCATTTGGGATACCTATGAGTCCTATTCTTACCTGCCTTGTCTTCACCCAGGATTCAACAGTTATGTTAGCGTTGGTTTGCACTTGCTTTACTGTGTCTTCTTCTGATCGAGGGATTTCTGTTCCCCTGTCCTCACAGTCATTCACGAGTCCCTCTGCATTATGTAGTCTGCTTAGTATTGACTTTAGCCCAGTTTGTATCTCATCCATTGAGTTTTCTGATAATATAGGATTCTAATTTAGATTTTCTCTTCCCCTTTTCTGGTATTCTGCCTTTTGTGATTCTGAGGCACTGTGGTTCGTCAGTGTTTTCCTCACCTCCATTTTCAGAGCTTGCTCTGGTATCGTTTTGCCCTCTAGTTGTTTGAAAGCTTATTTTTTGGGCCTTCAATATCTTTGGAACTGAAAATGGTACTTCCTGTTTCTTTTACTATACTTCTTTTACTCTAAAGGTCACGTACTATCATGTATTTTATATAGACTTATAGGGCTTGGTTACGTGCAAACTTTAGACTCTTTGATGTACACAATTCCATGGTATTTCTGTGAGGATAATTTTCCCTAGACCTTGATGCCATGCCCTGTTCCTGTGTGTGTTGTCTGGTATAACTCTAAATCCTGGTGTTGCCTTTGTTGTAATGAACACACCATACCGCTTCAGTTAGTAGAACTTCATTTTATTACACTCATCTCACAATTCTGAAAGTGCACAGGGCACTTAGTCTAGTGGAAATGAAGCGTCTATAGGTTTTCAGCTCTGCATTCTTCTGTATGTCATTTTGAAGTGTCTGCAAAACTGCCAACGTAGAGTGCGCTTGTACTTTCTACTGCCACGGGAATGTCCCAATGTTACCAGTTCTTCCCAGAGCTTCTCTGTCTACAGAAACACCAGTGGAAGCATATGTATGGATGTCATACTTCAGGGCCTGCTGGGCTGATCCCGCAGACAGACCTATGTGTCCTCGGTGCATTACCCTATCAGTACCATCCAAAATGTAGCATCTGCATTTGGGTGATAATGCTGTAAGAAATGCTTCATCTTCTCATGCTGTGGACTTTTACCACTCTTCCTAGTTCTCTCATTCTTGAGTTATGGGTTCACGAAGGCAACCACAGAGCTGTTCTGCATCGTCTGCCTCAAACCAGAGGGTAATCACAATCCAGGTTATGAATGTAGCAGATCCTAAATCTTTTAATACTGATTTCAAACCCAACGCCCCCAGGAACCCTCAGTCCAGATGCATGATACCTCTGATTGAGCCCCACACGTGCTCTATTGGCAAAATATCAAATTGGACCCTGGTCCTGCAGATGCAGTGGATGTGGCCATAGGACATTTCGATAAACTCAACCTCACGCGCCAGTGCGGTTGCTGTCTCACTGAGTTTACAGTTCTCTTTGCTCTGTTGAAAGTACCCACCAAAACCCACAACGCACTCTAGATCCCTGAGTTGTGCGAGAGCCATCATCTGTAGCCCTACCCCGCTTTTTCCGCTGCCTCTGCTAGCTCAGATTTGGCAGCTCGGATCTTGGTCTCAGATTCAATTGTGGGGATATTTTGAGCTGATTTCTTTGAGTTCTGTCAGCCAAGCATCTGCTGTGCACTCTGCTAATACTCAGCGCATCACCTTCAATCCCATGCCTGCTGCCCGCTTGAGAGTGTGCTTCCAAGTAAAACAGAGTTTCACCTTTGATGCTCCATTACCAGAGGTCAGATCCTGCACTGGTTTCCATTCTCTACTTTGCCTTTTCCTGCTTCCGGTTTTTCTGAGGCCTCATCCTGTCTTTGGAAGTAACAGACCACTCTTCGTGAAGTGTCCTTGCCAAGGGCTGGGTGAGTGTGTGTTTACAATGTTTTGTGTATGGTAGCTAGTGAGAGCAGTTTGCACTGGTTCTCTTCTTACTGGGCATCGAGAAATCAACACTTTTCACAAATAATTCACAGAAATTGGATATTTGTTTCGTTCCGTTTTTTTACAGCCATCGTCGGAGGGATTTTCCGAAGACTCCAGCATTGACCTTATGTTGACAAGGCAGTTGCAGTCTTTAAGAAAGTTAACAGTATCAATTTATATGTTTTGGGATTTATATGAAAATGAATTTAGTTTTTGAAAATTACCAAATCAACCTAGAAGCCAGACTTGACAATTTCTGTAAGAATTTGTCAGCTCTAAGGAAAAACAGACAGTCTCAATGTAAAATAGCATTCCAAAAGTTTGAAGGGGACATGCCAACTCTTTTCTCTTGAAGCCTCCAACAACCAAAGGAAGAATGAAGTAACTATTGGAACCATGAAATAACCCCCATTCTGGTTTTCCCTTGTGCACCTGGTGCCCTTTACCCCCAATGACTCATACTAGGCAATGTTGGCATTTCAAGGGGTAACATTCCTCTCTAGGAGTATACAAGTAAACCTAAACAGAATATATACATTTTGGCTTGATTCCAAAAGCACCTAGAGGCATTTAACTATGAGAATCCTGCTGCAGCTATGCTAGGCTATTGAGAACCAGGTGCTCTTCTATCAGTGCTGAGAAGGCTTAATCATCCGATCATGTTGGGTAAAGCAATTTAAAACAACCAAGTCTGCACCTCCAAGATGTAGTGCACCCGGGGCTTGACGGAAGTGAATGACTGTCCACATAAAGTGTGTCTTTAATGTGTTTGGCGAATTTTACAGTTCAGTTCACTATCTGACTTCTAATATTTCCTGTAATGTCTTGAAAAACTGAGGCCTAATACATATTCAAGTTCATTCAAAGATTCCCCTCAGTTCCCACCCTCCTTTCTGCCCAAAGAATACATAAAACCAGCATTTCCTGCATCTAAGGGAAGGTCATCATTCCTTTGTGTGAGTTAAGTATTCAATTAATATATATTTTAGTCGAGAGCATTTCACCTTTAAGGAGTTCACTGTTGTTCACCGAGTGTGAAGGAGGAGGAACACTGATTCTAGTAGGGGCTTGCTCTCCTCCTACTGAATTTTTTGCAGCTCAGGTTCTGATCATTTGAAATGGATGCCTGAGTGGAGTGGAGGGAAGAGCATGTGATTGATAGCTAGGCACAAACGTGGGAATAGGCTTCCCTGGGCTTGGTGCATTTCGGTCTGAATGATTCGTAAAAGCCCCTTGGATGTGTGGATTCTCACGACCTCTTCCAAGAACATGAGCGCTTTTATCATCTCTGCCATCTCTTCTATTTTAGACGTCAGGAATCTTGAACCCGTTCTTGGAGCTGAGAATCGAGTTACTTTCTCAAGGGCACGTTGACTCTCCTTATGTTTCTGCCAGTATCAGCGAGGTTCAGTAGGTCTCATGACTGTCTTTTGAGCCTGGTATGCTCTAGAGATTTCTCCATGCCGATAATCCCCACTGTAGCAGAACAACTTTCATCAATGTGTTCGCACATCTCCTCAATCCATGCAGCCAGTGTTTCTGCCATCTTCTCTTCGTGTCTCCCATAAAGTCGACATCAACACGACTGGGCAAGTCTGAAAATACCTCGGAGCCTCACCAGTAAGCTGATGACAGGCAGATCTTCCACTGTCTGCCCTTTCAGATTCTGGAAACAGACCCGTGAACTCAGGTCTTTGGGCAGCAGCAGTATCTCGAACTTACTCAGCTTCCCGAACAAAAGACCTAAGCCAATCTCCACATAGGGCAGCAGACCCAACATCAAACTGATCCACCCACAGAATTCTGCCCAGTTACCTTGGATCCACCAGCCGCAACAAGCCTCATGTTACACACCAACTTTCCACCTGGAATCCAACCGGTAACTGCCATCCCCAGTGATTGATGCATCAAGTCAGTGTTGGGGGTGATGCTGCATTAGACGAGAGTTTCCTAAGGGAAATGTGATTCTATCCAGAAGGGTCCCATTGTCCTTTTCTCTTCCCTCTTTCCTTTTGTTCAGATCTGTATACACAGTACAAATGGAGGGAATAGTGTCCATGATTAGTTTATGGATTCACACGTATTTAAACTTTCTAATAGTTCACAGTACACGGAGACCCCCTTAAGGAATCTCACGTTTGTGTAAAATCCATTCACCCAGATTACATATCCGTCTGTTGCTTTCTGCTGAAACACCCACACTTTCAGAACATGGATCCATTTGTTTCATGGGGGCTGAAATTCCTAGAAATGAAACCAATCCCAACGTGCACTTTCCTGTCTGTCTCTTTTGCTCTTAGTTCAGTTTTGCAGAGCTACTTGTCTTTGTTATAGGCTTATGCCATTTCTTCTCTACGTAGGTTAGAATTAGTCATTCATTCATCCTGTTTGAAGACTTCTAATTCTATATCCCTTTCTATGACCCACTCTTATTCAAAACCGTCATTTGGTTTGGCTCACGATATGCACTTCTGGATCAGTATCTATGAATAGTAATACACGCGTCTGTTTTCGGAATACAAGATTTTTGAGTACATGGTAACAGCGATAATAGGTCGATGCGTGCTGAATGATCCTTGACATCATTTTGAGTATTTTGTCTTGAATAATCATGGTTGTTTGGTATATGTCAGCCAACTGTAACCTTTTGGTGTTTGTTTGTTTGTCTGATTGTTTGTTTTGCAAACAAATTAGGCCATGCATCTCTCGTTTTGCGGAATACAGTCATGTAAGCTGATTCACTAAAGATAGTGCTTAAAATCACCTATGATTTCCTGCTGCCTTCTCCCTTCTTTAGGATTTTGATGTCCTCCTTGCCTTCTTCTTCTTACTTCTTTGCAACTCAGGCTCTTCTTGCATTTGCAATAATGGTTTTGTTATTTCCATTTCATCTTGCTACTTTTGTACTCAGGTTAGAATTCTCAATTTTTGTTTTAGGATCAGTCTCAAACTGCTGAATTCTTTTCAGGTTTGCCGGTCAGTGAATTTCCCTAGCTCTGCCGTTGTTATAAACGGTGGTCATTTGGCATAGGCTACCCTAGATTGCAGCTTTTTCTCATTCAGGATATTTTCTATGTCTTGGCACTCCTCCCCGTGCTGCAAAATTTCTGCCGACATATCAGCTGAAACCCCTCTTGAGGTTCTGTTGTGACTAAGTTGCTTTCCTCGAGGTGCAATTTACATCGCTGGGATGATCATGAAATTTGTTTATTTGAATTCAACTGCTGCTTGTTGGTCTATTTGTATTCCACCTCTTTTGGACGCTGTGTACTTCCTGAATTCGTATAGATGATACTTTCTTGGCTTTCAGCAAGTTTCATTCTGATTTTTCTACAAATTCCTTTTCAGAATTTATTATTTTATCTCTTGCTTTTCCATTTGGGATACCTATGAGTCCTATTCTTACCTGCCTTGTCTTCACCCAGGATTCAACAATGATGTTAGCGTTGGTTTGCACTTGCTTTTCTGTGTCTTCTTCTGATCGAGGGATTTCTGTTCCCCTGTCCTCACAGTCATTCACGAGTCCCTCTGCATTATGTAGTCTGCTTAGGATTGACTTTAGCCCAGTTTGTATCTCATCCATTGAGTTTTCTGATAATATAGGATTCTAATTTAGAGTTTCTCTTCCCCTTTTCTGGTATTCTGCCTTTTGTGATTCTGAGGCACTGTGGTTCGTCAGTGTTTTCCTCACCTCCAATTTCAGAGCTTGCTCTGGTATCGTTTTGCCGTCTTGTTGTTTGAAAGCTTATTTTTTGGGCCTTCAATATCTTTGGAACTGAAAATGGTACTTCCTGTTTCTTTTACTATACTTCTTTTACTCTAAAAGTCAGGTACTATCATGTATTTAATATAGACTTATAGGGCTTTGTTACGTGCAAACTTTAGACTCTTTGATGTACACAATTCCATGGTATTTCTGTGAGGATAATTTTCCCTAGACCTTGATGCCATGCCCTGTTCCTGTGTGTGTTGTCTTGTATAACTCTAAATCCTGGTGTAGCCTTTGTTGTAATGAACACACCATACCGCTTCAGTTAGTAGAACTTCATTTTATTACACTCATCTCACAATTCTGAAAGTGCACAGGGCACTTACTCTAGTGGAAATGAAGCGTCTATAGGTTTTCAGCTCTGCATTCTTCTGTATGTCATTTTGAAGTGTCTGCAAAACTGCCAACGTAGAGTGCGCTTGTACTTTCTACTGCCACGGGAATGTCCCAATGTTACCAGTTCTTCCCAGAGCTTCTCTGTCTACAGAAACACCAGTGGAAGCATATGTATGGATGTCATACTTCAGGGCCTGCTGGGATGATCCCGCAGACAGACCTATGTGTCCTCGGTGCATTACCCTATCAGTACCATCCAAAATGTAGCATCTGCATTTGGGTGATAATGCTGTAAGAAATGCTTCATCTTCTCATGCTGTGGACTTTTACCACTCTTCCTAGTTCTCTCATTCTTGAGTTATGGGTTCACGAAGGCAACCACAGAGCTGTTCTGCATCGTCTGCCTCAAACCAGAGGGTAATCACAATCCAGGTTATGAATGTAGCAGATCCTAAATCTTTTAATACTGATTTCAAACCCAACGCCCCCAGGAACCCTCAGTCCAGATGCATGATACCTCTGATTGAGCCCCACACGTGCTCTATTGGCAAAATATCAAATTGGACCCTGGTCCTGCAGATGCAGTGGATGTGGCCATAGGACATTTCGATAAACTCAACCTCACGCGCCAGTGCGGTTGCTGTCTCACTGAGTTTACAGTTCTCTTTACTCTGTTGAAAGTACCCACCAAAACCCACAACGCACTCTAGATCCCTGAGTTGTGCGAGAGCCATCATCTGTAGCCCTACCCCGCTTTTTCCGCTGCCTCTGCTAGCTCAGATTTGGCAGCTCGGATCTTGGTCTCAGATTCAATTGTGGGGATATTTTGAGCTGATTTCTTTGAGTTCTGTCAGCCAAGCATCTGCTGTGCACTCTGCTAATACTCAGCGCATCACCTTCAATCCCATGCCTGCTGCCCGCTTGAGAGTGTGCTTCCAAGTAAAACAGAGTTTCACCTTTGATGCTCCATTACCAGAGGTCAGATACTGCACTGGTTTCCATTCTCTACTTTGCCTTTTCCTGCTTCCGGTTTTTCTGAGGCCTCATCCTGTCTTTGGAAGTAACAGACCACTCTTCGTGAAGTGTCCTTGCCAAGGGCTGGGTGAGTGTGTGTTTACAATGTTTTGTGTATGGTAGCTAGTGAGAGCAGTTTGCACTGGTTCTCTTCTTACTGGGCATCGAGAAATCAACACTTTTCACAAATAATTCACAGAAATTGGATATTTGTTTCGTTCCGTTTTTTTACAGCCATCGTCGGAGGGATTTTCCGAAGACTCCAGCATTGACCTTATGTTGACAAGGCAGTTGCAGTCTTTAAGAAAGTTAACAGTATCAATTTATATGTTTTGGGATTTATATGAAAATGAATTTAGTTTTTGAAAATTACCAAATCAACCTAGAAGCCAGACTTGACAATTTCTGTAAGAATTTGTCAGCTCTAAGGAAAAACAGACAGTCTCAATGTAAAATAGCATTCCAAAAGTTTGAAGGGGACATGCCAACTCTTTTCTCTTGAAGCCTCCAACAACCAAAGGAAGAATGAAGTAACTATTGGAACCATGAAATAACCCCCATTCTGGGTTTCCCTTGTGCACCTGGTGCCCTTTACCCCCAATGACTCATACTAGGCAATGTTGGCATTTCAAGGGGTAACATTCCTCTCTAGGAGTATACAAGTAAACCTAAACAGAATATATACATTTTGGCTTGATTCCTAAAGCACCTAGAGGCATTTAACTATGAGAATCTTGCTGCAGCTATGCTAGGCTATTGAGAACCAGGTGCTCTTCTATCAGTGCTGAGAAGGCTTAATCATCCGATCATGTTGGGTAAAGCAATTTAAAACAACCAAGTCTGCACCTCCAAGATGTAGTGCACCCGGGGCTTGACGGAAGTGAATGACTGTCCACATAAAGTGTGTCTTTAATGTGTTTGGCGAATTTTACAGTTCAGTTCACTATCTGACTTCTAATATTTCCTGTAATGTCTTGAAAAACTGAGGCCTAATACATATTCAAGTTCATTCAAAGATTCCCCTCAGTTCCCACCCTCCTTTCTGCCCAAAGAATACATAAAACCAGCATTTCCTGCATCTAAGGGAAGGTCATCATTCCTTTGTGTGAGTTAAGTATTCAATTAATATATATTTTAGTCGAGAGCATTTCACCTTTAAGGAGTTCACTGTTGTTCACCGAGTGTGAAGGAGGAGGAACACTGATTCTAGTAGGGGCTTGCTCTCCTCCTACTGAATTTTTTGCAGCTCAGGTTCTGATCATTTGAAATGGATGCCTGAGTGGAGTGGAGGGAAGAGCATGTGATTGATAGCTAGGCACAAACGTGGGAATAGGCTTCCCTGGGCTTGGTGCATTTCGGTCTGAATGATTCGTAAAAGCCCCTTGGATGTGTGGATTCTCACGACCTCTTCCAAGAACATGAGCGCTTTTATCATCTCTGCCATCTCTTCTATTTTAGACGTCAGGAATCTTGAACCCGTTCTTGGAGCTGAGAATCGAGTTACTTTCTCAAGGGCACGTTGACTCTCCTTATGTTTCTGCCAGTATCAGCGAGGTTCAGTAGGTCTCATGACTGTCTTTTGAGCCTGGTATGCTCTAGAGATTTCTCCATGCCGATAATCCCCACTGTAGCAGAACAACTTTCATCAATGTGTTCGCACATCTCCTCAATCCATGCAGCCAGTGTTTCTGCCATCTTCTCTTCGTGTCTCCCATAAAGTCGACATCAACACGACTGGGCAAGTCTGAAAATACCTCGGAGCCTCACCAGTAAGCTGATGACAGGCAGATCTTCCACTGTCTGCCCTTTCAGATTCTGGAAACAGACCCGTGAACTCAGGTCTTTGGGCAGCAGCAGTATCTCGAACTTACTCAGCTTCCCGAACAAAAGACCTAAGCCAATCTCCACATAGGGCAGCAGACCCAACATCAAACTGATCCACCCACAGAATTCTGCCCAGTTACCTTGGATCCACCAGCCGCAACAAGCCTCATGTTACACACCAACTTTCCACCTGGAATCCAACCGGTAACTGCCATCCCCAGTGATTGATGCATCAAGTCAGTGTTGGGGGTGATGCTGCATTAGACGAGAGTTTCCTAAGGGAAATGTGATTCTATCCAGAAGGGTCCCATTGTCCTTTTCTCTTCCCTCTTTCCTTTTGTTCAGATCTGTATACACAGTACAAATGGAGGGAATAGTGTCCATGATTAGTTTATGGATTCACACGTATTTAAACTTTCTAATAGTTCACAGTACACGGAGACCCCCTTAAGGAATCTCACGTTTGTGTAAAATCCATTCACCCAGATTACATATCCGTCTGTTGCTTTCTGCTGAAACACCCACACTTTCAGAACATGGATCCATTTGTTTCATGGGGGCTGAAATTCCTAGAAATGAAACCAATCCCAACGTGCACTTTCCTGTCTGTCTCTTTTGCTCTTAGTTCAGTTTTGCAGAGCTACATGTCTTTGTTATAGGCTTATGCCATTTCTTCTCTACGTAGGGTAGAATTAGTCATTCATTCATCCTGTTGGAAGACTTCTAATTCTATATCCCTTTCTATGACCCACTCTTATTCAAAACCGTCATTTGGTTTGGCTCACGATATGCACTTCTGGATCAGTATCTATGAATAGTAATACACGCGTCTGTTTTCGGAATACAAGATTGTTGAGTACATGGTAACAGCGATAATAGGTCGATGCGTGCTGAATGATCCTTGACATCATTTTGAGTATTTTGTCTTGAATAATCATGGTTGTTTGGTATATGTCAGCCAACTGTAACCTTTTGGTGTTTGTTTGTTTGTCTGATTGTTTGTTTTGCAAACACATTAGGCCATGCATCTCTCGTTTTGCGTCAGTAATGTAAGCTGTTCACTTAAGATAGTGCTTAAAATCACCTATGATTTCCTGCTACCCTCTCCCATCTTTAGGATTTTGATGTCCTCCTTGCCTTCTTCTTCTTACTTCTTTGCAACTCAGGCTCTTCTTGCATTTGCAATAATGGTGTTGTTATTTCCATTTCATCTTGCTACTTTTCTACTCAGGGTAGGATTCTCAATTTTTGTTTTAGGATCAGTCTCAAACTGCTGAATTCTTTTCAGATTTGCCGGTCAGTGAATTTCCCTAGCTCTGCCGTTGTTATAAACGGTGGTCATTTGGCATAGGCTACCCTAGATTGCAGCTTTTTCTCATTCAGGATATTTTCTATGTCTTGGCACTCCTCCCCGTGCTGCAAAATTTCTGCCGACATATCAGCTGAAACCCCTCTTGAGGTTCTGTTGTGACTAAGTTGCTTTCCTCGAGGTGCAATTTACATCGCTGGGATGATCATGAAATTTGTTTATTTGAATTCAACTGCTGCTTGTTGGTCTATTTGTATTCCACCTCTTTTGGACGCTGTGTACTTCCTGAATTCGTATAGATGATACTTTCTTGGCTTTCAGCAAGTTTCATTCTGATTTTTCTACAAATTCCTTTTCAGAATTTATTATTTTATCTCTTGCTTTTCCATTTGGGATACCTATGAGTCCTATTCTTACCTGCCTTGTCTTCACCCAGGATTCAACAGTGATGTTAGCGTTGGTTTGCACTTGCTTTTCTGTGTCTTCTTCTGATCGAGGGATTTCTGTTCCCCTGTCCTCACAGTCATTCACGAGTCCCTTGCATTATGTAGTCTGCTTAGGATTGACTTTAGCCCAGTTTGTATCTCATCCATTGAGTTTTCTGATAATATAGGATTCTAATTTAGAGTTTCTCTTCCCCTTTTCTGGTATTCTGCCTTTTGTGATTCTGAGGCACTGTGGTTCGTCAGTGTTTTCCTCACCTCCATTTTCAGAGCTTGCTCTGGTATCGTTTTGCCGTCTTGTTGTTTGAAAGCTTATTTTTTGGGCCTTCAATATCTTTGGAACTGAAAATGGTACTTCCTGTTTCTTTTACTATACTTCTTTTACTCTAAAAGTCAGGTACTATCATGTATTTAATATAGACTTATAGGGCTTTGTTACGTGCAAACTTTAGACTCTTTGATGTACACAATTCCATGGTATTTCTGTGAGGATAATTTTCCCTAGACCTTGATGCCATGCCCTGTTCCTGTGTGTGTTGTCTGGTATAACTCTAAATCCTGGTGTTGCCTTTGTTGTAATGAACACACCATACCGCTTCAGTTAGTAGAACTTCATTTTATTACACTCATCTCACAATTCTGAAAGTGCACAGGGCACTTCCTCTAGTGGAAATGAAGCGTCTATAGGTTTTCAGCTCTGCATTCTTCTGTATGTCATTTTGAAGTGTCTGCAAAACTGCCAACGTAGAGTGCGCTTGTACTTTCTACTGCCACGGGAATGTCCCAATGTTACCAGTTCTTCCCAGAGCTTCTCTGACTACAGAAACACCAGTGGAAGCATATGTATGGATGTCATACTTCAGGGCCTGCTGGGATGATCCCGCAGACAGACCTATGTGTCCTCGGTGCATTACCCTATCAGTACCATCCAAAATGTAGCATCTGCATTTGGGTGATAATGCTGTAAGAAATGCTTCATCTTCTCATGCTGTGGACTTTTACCACTCTTCCTAGTTCTCTCATTCTTGAGTTATGGGTTCACGAAGGCAACCACAGAGCTGTTCTGCATCGTCTGCCTCAAACCAGAGGGTAATCACAATCCAGGTTATGAATGTAGCAGATCCTAAATCTTTTAATACTGATTTCAAACCCAACGCCCCCAGGAACCCTCAGTCCAGATGCATGATACCTCTGATTGAGCCCCACACGTGCTCTATTGGCAAAATATCAAATTGGACCCTGGTCCTGCAGATGCAGTGGATGTGGCCGTAGGACATTTCGATAAACTCAACCTCACGCGCCAGTGCGGTTGCTGTCTCACTGAGTTTACAGTTCTCTTTGCTCTGTTGAATGTACCCACCAAAACCCACAACGCACTCTAGATCCCTGAGTTGTGCGAGAGCCATCATCTGTAGCCCTACCCCGCTTTTTCCGCTGCCTCTGCTAGCTCAGATTTGGCAGCTCGGATCTTGGTCTCAGATTCAATTGTGGGGATATTTTGAGCTGATTTCTTTGAGTTCTGTCAGCCAAACATCTGCTGTGCACTCTGCTAATACTCAGCGCATCACCTTCAATCCCATGCCTGCTGCCCGCTTGAGAGTGTGCTTCCAAGTAAAACAGAGTTTCACCTTTGATGCTCCATTACCAGAGGTCAGATACTGCACTGGTTTCCATTCTCTACTTTGCCTTTTCCTGCTTCCGGTTTTTCTGAGGCCTCATCCTGTCTTTGGAAGTAACAGACCACTCTTCGTGAAGTGTCCTTGCCAAGGGCTGGGTGAGTGTGTGTTTACAATGTTTTGTGTATGGTAGCTAGTGAGAGCAGTTTGCACTGGTTCTCTTCTTACTGGGCATCGAGAAATCAACACTTTTCACAAATAATTCACAGAAATTGGATATTTGTTTCGTTCCGTTTTTTTACAGCCATCGTCGGAGGGATTTTCCGAAGACTCCAGCATTGACCTTATGTTGACAAGGCAGTTGCAGTCTTTAAGAAAGTTAACAGTATCAATTTATATGTTTTGGGATTTATATGAAAATGAATTTAGTTTTTGAAAATTACCAAATCAACCTAGAAGCCAGACTTGACAATTTCTGTAAGAATTTGTCAGCTCTAAGGAAAAACAGACAGTCTCAATGTAAAATAGCATTCCAAAAGTTTGAAGGGGACATGCCAACTCTTTTCTCTTGAAGCCTCCAACAACCAAAGGAAGAATGAAGTAACTATTGGAACCATGAAATAACCCCCATTCTGGGTTTCCCTTGTGCACCTGGTGCCCTTTACCCCCAATGACTCATACTAGGCAATGTTGGCATTTCAAGGGGTAACATTCCTCTCTAGGAGTATACAAGTAAACCTAAACAGAATATATAAATTTTGGCTTGATTCCAAAAGCACCTAGAGGCATTTAACTCTGAGAAACCTGCTGCAGCTATGCTAGGCTATTGAGAACCAGGTGTTCTTCTATCAGTGCTGAGAAGGCTTAATCATCCGATCATGTTGGGTAAAGCAATTTAAAACAACCAAGTCTGCACCTCCAAGATGTAGTGCACCCGGGGCTTGACGGAAGTGAATGACTGTCCAGATAAAGTGTGTCTTTAATGTGTTTGGCGAATTTTACAGTTCAGTTCACTATCTGACTTCTAATATTTCCTGTAATGTCTTGAAAAACTGAGGCCTAATACATATTCAAGTTCATTCAAAGATTCCCCTCAGTTCCCACCCTCCTTTCTGCCCAAAGAATACATAAAACCAGCATTTCCTGCATCTAAGGGAAGGTCATCATTCCTTTGTGTGAGTTAAGTATTCAATTAATATATATTTTAGTCGAGAGCATTTCACCTTTAAGGAGTTCACTGTTGTTCACCGAGTGTGAAGGAGGAGGAACACTGATTCTAGTAGGGGCTTGCTCTCCTCCTACTGAATTTTTTGCAGCTCAGGTTCTGATCATTTGAAATGGATGCCTGAGTGGAGTGGAGGGAAGAGCATGTGATTGATAGCTAGGCACAAACGTGGGAATAGGCTTCCCTGGGCTTGGTGCATTTCGGTCTGAATGATTCGTAAAAGCCCCTTGGATGTGTGGATTCTCACGACATCTTCCAAGAACATGAGCGCTTTTATCATCTCTGCCATCTCTTCTATTTTAGACGTCAGGAATCTTGAACCCGTTCTTGGAGCTGAGAATCGAGTTACTTTCTCAAGGGCACGTTGACTCTCCTTATGTTTCTGCCAGTATCAGCGAGGTTCAGTAGGTCTCATGACTGTCTTTTGAGCCTGGTATGCTCTAGAGATTTCTCCATGCCGATAATCCCCACTGTAGCAGAACAACTTTCATCAATGTGTTCGCACATCTCCTCAATCCATGCAGCCAGTGTTTCTGCCATCTTCTCTTCGTGTCTCCCATAAAGTCGACATCAACACGACTGGGCAAGTCTGAAAATACCTCGGAGCCTCACCAGTAAGCTGATGACAGGCAGATCTTCCACTGTCTGCCCTTTCAGATTCTGGAAACAGACCCGTGAACTCAGGTCTTTGGGCAGCAGCAGTATCTCGAACTTACTCAGCTTCCCGAACAAAAGACCTAAGCCAATCTCCACATAGGGCAGCAGACCCAACATCAAACTGATCCACCCACAGAATTCTGCCCAGTTACCTTGGATCCACCAGCCGCAACAAGCCTCGTGTTACACACCAACTTTCCACCTGGAATCCAACCGGTAACTGCCATCCCCAGTGATTGATGCATCAAGTCAGTGTTGGGGGTGATGCTGCATTAGACGAGAGTTTCCTAAGGGAAATGTGATTCTATCCAGAAGGGTCCCATTGTACTTTTCTCTTCCCTCTTTCCTTTTGTTCAGATCTGTATACACAGTACAAACGGAGGGAATAGTGTCCATGATTAGTTTATGGATTCACACGTATTTAAACTTTCTAATAGTTCACAGTACACGGAGACCCCCTTAAGGAATCTCACGTTTGTGTAAAATCCATTCACCCAGATTACATATCCGTCTGTTGCTTTCTGCTGAAACACCCACACTTTCAGAACATGGATCCATTTGTTTCATGGGGGCTGAAATTCCTAGAAATGAAACCAATCCCAACGTGCACTTTCCTGTCTGTCTCTTTTGCTCTTAGTTCAGTTTTGCAGAGCTACTTGTCTTTGTTATAGGCTTATGCCATTTCTTCTCTACGTAGGGTAGAATTAGTCATTCATTCATCCTGTTGGAAGACTTCTAAGTCTATATCCTTTCTATGACCCACTCTTATTCAAAACCGTCATTTGGTTTGGCTCACGATATGCACTTCTGGATCAGTATCTATGAATAGTAATACACGCGTCTGTTTTCGGAATACAAGATTGTTGAGTACATGGTAACAGCGATAATAGGTCGATGCGTGCTGAATGATCCTTGACATCATTTTGAGTATTTTGTCTTGAATAATCATGGTTGTTTGGTATATGTCAGCCAACTGTAACCTTTTGGTGTTTGTTTGTTTGTCTGATTGTTTGTTTTGCAAACACATTAGGCCATGCATCTCTCGTTTTGCGTCAGTAATGTAAGCTGTTCACTTAAGATAGTGCTTAAAATCACCTATGATTTCCTGCTACCCTCTCCCATCTTTAGGATTTTGATGTCCTCCTTGCCTTCTTCTTCTTACTTCTTTGCAACTCAGGCTCTTCTTGCATTTGCAATAATGGTGTTGTTATTTCCATTTCATCTTGCTACTTTTCTACTCAGGGTAGGATTCTCAATTTTTGTTTTAGGATCAGTCTCAAACTGCTGAATTCTTTTCAGATTTGCCGGTCAGTGAATTTCCCTAGCTCTGCCGTTGTTATAAACGGTGGTCATTTGGCATAGGCTACCCTAGATTGCAGCTTTTTCTCATTCAGGACATTTTCTATGTCTTGGCACTCCTCCCCGTGCTGCAAAATTTCTGCCGACATATAAGCTGAAACCCCTCTTGAGGTTCTGTTGTGACTAAGTTGCTTTCCTCGAGGTGCAATTTACATCGCTGGGATGATCATGAAATTTGTTTATTTGAATTCAACTGCTGCTTGTTGGTCTATTTGTATTCCACCTCTTTTGGACGCTGTGTACTTCCTGAATTCGTATAGATGATACTTTCTTGGCTTTCAGCAAGTTTCATTCTGATTTTTCTACAAATTCCTTTTCAGAATTTATTATTTTATCTCTTGCTTTTCCATTTGGGATACCTATGAGTCCTATTCTTACCTGCCTTGTCTTCACCCAGGATTCAACAGTGATGTTAGCGTTGGTTTGCACTTGCTTTTCTGTGTCTTCTTCTGATCGAGGGATTTCTGTTCCCCTGTCCTCACAGTCATTCACGAGTCCCTCTGCATTATGTAGTCTGCTTAGGATTGACTTTAGCCCAGTTTGTATCTCATCCATTGAGTTTTCTGATAATATAGGATTCTAATTTAGAGTTTCTCTTCCCCTTTTCTGGTATTCTGCCTTTTGTGATTCTGAGGCACTGTGGTTCATCAGTGTTTTCCTCACCTCCATTTTCAGAGCTTGCTCTGGTATCGTTTTGCCGTCTAGTTGTTTGAAAGCTTATTTTTTGGGCCTTCAATATCTTTGGAACTGAAAATGGTACTTCCTGTTTCTTTTACTATACTTCTTTTACTCTAAAAGTCAGGTACTATCATGTATTTAATATAGACTTATAGGGCTTTGTTACGTGCAAACTTTAGACTCTTTGATGTACACAATTCCATGGTATTTCTGTGAGGATAATTTTCCCTAGACCTTGATGCCATGCCCTGTTCCTGTGTGTGTTGTCTGGTATAACTCTAAATCCTGGTGTTGCCTTTGTTGTAATGAACAAACCATACCGCTTCAGTTAGTAGAACTTCATTTTATTACACTCATCTCACAATTCTGAAAGTGCACAGGGCACTTACTCTAGTGGAAATGAATCGTCTATAGGTTTTCAGCTCTGCATTCTTCTGTATGTCATTTTGAAGTGTCTGCAAAACTGCCAACGTAGAGTGCGCTTGTACTTTCTACTGCCACGGGAATGTCCCAATGTTACCAGTTCTTCCCAGAGCTTCTCTGTCTACAGAAACACCAGTGGAAGCATATGTATGGATGTCATACTTCAGGGCCTGCTGGGATGATCCCGCAGACAGACCTATGTGTCCTCGGTGCATTACCCTATCAGTACCATCCAAAATGTAGCATCTGCATTTGGGTGATAATGCTGTAAGAAATGCTTCATCTTCTCATGCTGTGGACTTTTTCCACTCTTCCTAGTTCTCTCATTCTTGAGTTATGGGTTCACGAAGGCAACCACAGAGCTGTTCTGCATCGTCTGCCTCAAACCAGAGGGTAATCACAATCCAGGTTATGAATGTAGCAGATCCTAAATCTTTTAATACTGATTTCAAACCCAACGCCCCCAGGAACCCTCAGTCCAGATGCATGATACCTCTGATTGAGCCCCACACGTGCTCTATTGGCAAAATATCAAATTGGACCCTGGTCCTGCAGATGCAGTGGATGTGGCCATAGGACATTTCGATAAACTCAACCTCACGCGCCAGTGCGGTTGCTGTCTCACTGAGTTTACAGTTCTCTTTGCTCTGTTGAAAGTACCCACCAAAACCCACAACGCACTCTAGATCCCTGAGTTGTGTGAGAGCCATCATCTGTAGCCCTACCCCGCTTTTTCCGCTGCCTCTGCTAGCTCAGATTTGGCAGCTCGGATCTTGGTCTCAGATTCAATTGTGGGGATATTTTGAGCTGATTTCTTTGAGTTCTGTCAGCCAAGCATCTGCTGTGCACTCTGCTAATACTCAGCGCATCACCTTCAATCCCATGCCTGCTGCCCGCTTGAGAGTGTGCTTCCAAGTAAAACAGAGTTTCACCTTTGATGCTCCATTACCAGAGGTCAGATCCTGCACTGGTTTCCATTCTCTACTTTGCCTTTTCCTGCTTCCGGTTTTTCTGAGGCCTCATCCTGTCTTTGGAAGTAACAGACCACTCTTCGTGAAGTGTCCTTGCCAAGGGCTGGGTGAGTGTGTGTTTACAATGTTTTGTGTATGGTAGCTAGTGAGAGCAGTTTGCACTGGTTCTCTTCTTACTGGGCATCGAGAAATCAACACTTTTCACAAATAATTCACAGAAATTGGATATTTGTTTCGTTCCGTTTTTTTACAGCCATCGTCGGAGGGATTTTCCGAAGACTCCAGCATTGACCTTATGTTGACAAGGCAGTTGCAGTCTTTAAGAAAGTTAACAGTATCAATTTATATGTTTTGGGATTTATATGAAAATGAATTTAGTTTTTGAAAATTACCAAATCAACCTAGAAGCCAGACTTGACAATTTCTGTAAGAATTTGTCAGCTCTAAGGAAAAACAGACAGTCTCAATGTAAAATAGCATTCCAAAAGTTTGAAGGGGACATGCCAACTCTTTTCTCTTGAAGCCTCCAACAACCAAAGGAAGAATGAAGTAACTATTGGAACCATGAAATAACCCCCATTCTGGGTTTCCCTTGTGCACCTGGTGCCCTTTACTCCCAATGACTCATACTAGGCAATGTTGGCATTTCAAGGGGTAACATTCCTCTCTAGGAGTATACAAGTAAACCTAAACAGAATATATAAATTTTGGCTTGATTCCAAAAGCACCTAGAGGCATTTAACTATGAGAATCTTGCTGCAGCTATGCTAGGCTATTGAGAACCAGGTGCTCTTCTATCAGTGCTGAGAAGGCTTAATCATCCGATCATGTTGGGTAAAGCAATTTAAAACAACCAAGTCTGCACCTCCAAGATGTAGTGCACCCGGGGCTTGACGGAAGTGAATGACTGTCCAGATAAAGTGTGTCTTTAATGTGTTTGGCGAATTTTACAGTTCAGTTCACTATCTGACTTCTAATATTTCCTGTAATGTCTTGAAAAACTGAGGCCTAATACATATTCAAGTTCATTCAAAGATTCCCCTCAGTTCCCACCCTCCTTTCTGCCCAAAGAATACATAAAACCAGCATTTCCTGCATCTAAGGGAAGGTCATCATTCCTTTGTGTGAGTTAAGTATTCAATTAATATATATTTTAGTCGAGAGCATTTCACCTTTAAGGAGTTCACTGTTGTTCACCGAGTGTGAAGGAGGAGGAACACTGATTCTAGTAGGGGCTTGCTCTCCTCCTACTGAATTTTTTGCAGCTCAGGTTCTGATCATTTGAAATGGATGCCTGAGTGGAGTGGAGGGAAGAGCATGTGATTGATAGCTAGGCACAAACGTGGGAATAGGCTTCCCTGGGCTTGGTGCATTTCGGTCTGAATGATTCGTAAAAGCCCCTTGGATGTGTGGATTCTCACGACCTCTTCCAAGAACATGAGCGCTTTTATCATCTCTGCCATCTCTTCTATTTTAGACGTCAGGAATCTTGAACCCGTTCTTGGAGCTGAGAATCGAGTTACTTTCTCAAGGGCACGTTGACTCTCCTTATGTTTCTGCCAGTATCAGCGAGGTTCAGTAGGTCTCATGACTGTCTTTTGAGCCTGGTATGCTCTAGAGATTTCTCCATGCCGATAATCCCCACTGTAGCAGAACAACTTTCATCAATGTGTTCGCACATCTCCTCAATCCATGCAGCCAGTGTTTCTGCCAGCTTCTCTTCGTGTCTCCCATAAAGTCGACGTCAACACGACTGGGCAAGTCTGAAAATACCTCGGAGCCTCACCAGTAAGCTGATGACAGGCAGATCTTCCACTGTCTGCCCTTTCAGATTCTGGAAACAGACCCGTGAACTCAGGTCTTTGGGCAGCAGCAGTATCTCGAACTTACTCAGCTTCCCGAACAAAAGACCTAAGCCAATCTCCACATAGGGCAGCAGACCCAACATCAAACTGATCCACCCACAGAATTCTGCCCAGTTACCTTGGATCCACCAGCCGCAACAAGCCTCATGTTACACACCAACTTTCCACCTGGAATCCAACCGGTAACTGCCATCCCCAGTGATTGATGCATCAAGTCAGTGTTGGGGGTGATGCTGCATTAGACGAGAGTTTCCTAAGGGAAATGTGATTCTATCCAGAAGGGTCCCATAGTCCTTTTCTCTTCCCTCTTTCCTTTTGTTCAGATCTGTATACACAGTACAAATGGAGGGAATAGTGTCCATGATTAGTTTATGGATTCACACGTATTTAAACTTTCTAATAGTTCACAGTACACGGAGACCCCCTTAAGGAATCTCACGTTTGTGTAAAATCCATTCACCCAGATTACATATCCGTCTGTTGCTTTCTGCTGAAACACCCACACTTTCAGAACATGGATCCATTTGTTTCATGGGGGCTGAAATTCCTAGAAATGAAACCAATCCCAACGTGCACTTTCCTGTCTGTCTCTTTTGCTCTTAGTTCAGTTTTGCAGAGCTACTTGTCTTTGTTATAGGCTTATGCCATTTCTTCTCTACGTAGGGTAGAATTAGTCATTCATTCATCCTGTTGGAAGACTTCTAATTCTATATCCCTTTCTATGACCCACTCTTATTCAAAACCGTCATTTGGTTTGGCTCACGATATGCACTTCTGGATCAGTATCTATGAATAGTAATACACGCGTCTGTTTTCGGAATACAAGATTGTTGAGTACATGGTAACAGCTATAATAGGTCGATGCGTGCTGAATGATCCTTGACATCATTTTGAGTATTTTGTCTTGAATAATCATGGTTGTTTGGTATATGTCAGCCAACTGTAACCTTTTGGTGTTTGTTTGTTTGTCTGATTGTTTGTTTTGCAAACACATTAGGCCATGCATCTCTCGTTTTGCGTCAGTAATGTAAGCTGTTCACTTAAGATAGTGCTTAAAATCACCTATGATTTCCTGCTACCCTCTCCCATCTTTAGGATTTTGATGTCCTCCTTGCCTTCTTCTTCTTACTTCTTTGCAACTCAGGCTCTTCTTGCATTTGCAATAATGGTGTTGTTATTTCCATTTCATGTTGCTACTTTTCTACTCAGGGCAGGATTCTCAATTTTTGTTTTAGGATCAGTCTCAAACTGCTGAATTCTTTTCAGATTTGCCGGTCAGTGAATTTCCCTAGCTCTGCCGTTGTTATAAACGGTGGTCATTTGGCATAGGCTACCCTAGATTGCAGCTTTTTCTCATTCAGGGTATTTTCTATGTCTTGGCACTCCTCCCCGTGCTGCAAAATTTCTGCCGACATATCAGCTGAAACCCCTCTTGAGGTTCTGTTGTGACTAAGTTGCTTTCCTCGAGGTGCAATTTACATCGCTGGGATGATCATGAAATTTGTTTATTTGAATTCAACTGCTGCTTGTTGGTCTATTTGTATTCCACCTCTTTTGGACGCTGTGTACTTCCTGAATTCGTATAGATGATACTTTCTTGGCTTTCAGCAAGTTTCATTCTGATTTTTCTACAAATTCCTTTTCAGAATTTATTATTTTATCTCTTGCTTTTCCATTTGGGATACCTATGAGTCCTATTCTTACCTGCCTTGTCTTCACCCAGGATTCAACAGTGATGTTAGCGTTGGTTTGCACTTGCTTTTCTGTGTCTTCTTCTGATCAAGGGATTTCTTTTCCCCTGTCCTCACAGTCATTCACGAGTCCCTCTGCATTATGTAGTCTGCTTAGGATTGACTTTAGCCCAGTTTGTATCTCATCCATTGAGTTTTCTGATAATATAGGATTCTAATTTAGAGTTTCTCTCCCCCTTTTCTGGTATTCTGCCTTTTGTGATTCTGAGGCACTGTGGTTCGTCAGTGTTTTCCTCACCTCCATTTTCAGAGCTTGCTCTGGTATCGTTTTGCCGTCTAGTTGTTTGAAAGCTTATTTTTTGGGCCTTCAATATCTTTGGAACTGAAAATGGTACTTCCTGTTTCTTTTACTATACTTCTTTTACTCTAAAAGTCAGGTACTATCATGTATTTAATATAGACTTATAGGGCTTTGTTACGTGCAAACTTTAGACTCTTTGATGTACACAATTCCATGGTATTTCTGTGAGGATAATTTTCCCTAGACCTTGATGCCATGCCCTGTTCCTGTGTGTGTTGTCTGGTATAACTCTAAATCCTGGTGTTGCCTTTGTTGTAATTAACACACCATACCGCTTCAGTTAGTAGAACTTCATTTTATTACACTCATCTCACAATTCTGAAAGTGCACAGGGCACTTACTCTAGTGGAAATGAAGCGTCTATAGGTTTTCAGCTCTGCATTCTTCTGTATGTCATTTTGAAGTGTCTGCAAAACTGCCAACGTAGAGTGCGCTTGTACTTTCTACTGCCATGGGAATGTCCCAATGTTACCAGTTCTTCCCAGAGCTTCTCTGTCTACAGAAACACCAGTGGAAGCATATGTATGGATGTCATACTTCAGGGCCTGCTGGGATGATCCCGCAGACAGACCTATGTGTCCTCGGTGCATTACCCTATCAGTACCATCCAAAATGTAGCATCTGCATTTGGGTGATAATGCTGTAAGAAATGCTTCATCTTCTCATGCTGTGGACTTTTACCACTCTTCCTAGTTCTCTCATTCTTGAGTTATGGGTTCACGAAGGCAACCACAGAGCTGTTCTGCATCATCTGCCTCAAACCAGAGGGTAATCACAATCCAGGTTATGAATGTAGCAGATCCTAAATCTTTTAATACTGATTTCAAACCCAACGCCCCCAGGAACCCTCAGTCCAGATGCATGATACCTCTGATTGAGCCCCACACGTGCTCTATTGGCAAAATATCAAATTGGACCCTGGTCCTGCAGATGCAGTGGATGTGGCCATAGGACATTTCGATAAACTCAACCTCACGCGCCAGTGCGGTTGCTGTCTCACTGAGTTTACAGTTCTCTTTGCTCTGTTGAATGTACCCACCAAAACCCACAACGCACTCTAGATCCCTGAGTTGTGCGAGAGCCATCATCTGTAGCCCTACCCCGCTTTTTCCGCTGCCTCTGCTAGCTCAGATTTGGCAGCTCGGATCTTGGTCTCAGATTCAATTGTGGGGATATTTTGAGCTGATTTCTTTGAGTTCTGTCAGCCAAGCATCTGCTGTGCACTCTGCTAATACTCAGCGCATCACCTTCAATCCCATGCCTGCTGCCCGCTTGAGAGTGTGCTTCCAAGTAAAACAGAGTTTCACCTTTGATGCTCCATTACCAGAGGTCAGATCCTGCACTGGTTTCCATTCTCTACTTTGCCTTTTCCTGCTTCCGGTTTTTCTGAGGCCTCATCCTGTCTTTGGAAGTAACAGACCACTCTTCGTGAAGTGTCCTTGCCAAGGCCTGGGTGAGTGTGTGTTTACAATGTTTTGTGTATGGTAGCTAGTGAGAGCAGTTTGCACTGGTTCTCTTCTTACTGGGCATCGAGAAATCAACACTTTTCACAAATAATTCACAGAAATTGGATATTTGTTTCGTTCCGTTTTTTTACAGCCATCGTCGGAGGGATTTTCCGAAGACTCCAGCATTGACCTTATGTTGACAAGGCAGTTGCAGTCTTTAAGAAAGTTAACAGTATCAATTTATATGTTTTGGGATTTATATGAAAATGAATTTAGTTTTTGAAAATTACCAAATCAACCTAGAAGCCAGACTTGACAATTTCTGTAAGAATTTGTCAGCTCTAAGGAAAAACAGACAGTCTCAATGTAAAATAGCATTCCAAAAGTTTGAAGGGGACATGCCAACTCTTTTCTCTTGAAGCCTCCAACAACAAAAGGAAGAATGAAGTAACTATTGGAACCATGAAATAACCCCCATTCTGGGTTTCCCTTGTGCACCTGGTGCCCTTTACTCCCAATGACTCATACTAGGCAATGTTGGCATTTCAAGGGGTAACATTCCTCTCTAGGAGTATACAAGTAAACCTAAACAGAATATATACATTTTGGCTTGATTCCTAAAGCACCTAGACGCATTTAACTATGAGAATCTTGCTGCAGCTATGCTAGGCTATTGAGAACCAGGTGCTCTTCTATCAGTGCTGAGAAGGCTTAATCATCCGATCATGTTGGGTAAAGCAATTTAAAACAACCAAGTCTGCACCTCCAAGATGTAGTGCACCCGGGGCTTGACGGAAGTGAATGACTGTCCAGATAAAGTGTGTCTTTAATGTGTTTGGCGAATTTTACAGTTCAGTTCACTATCTGACTTCTAATATTTCCTGTAATGTCTTGAAAAACTGAGGCCTAATACATATTCAAGTTCATTCAAAGATTCCCCTCAGTTCCCACCCTCCTTTCTGCCCAAAGAATACATAAAACCAGCATTTCCTGCATCTAAGGGAAGGTCATCATTCCTTTGTGTGAGTTAAGTATTCAATTAATATATATTTTAGTCGAGAGCATTTCACCTTTAAGGAGTTCACTGTTGTTCACCGAGTGTGAAGGAGGAGGAACACTGATTCTAGTAGGGGCTTGCTCTCCTCCTACTGAATTTTTTGCAGCTCAGGTTCTGATCATTTGAAATGGATGCCTGAGTGGAGTGGAGGGAAGAGCATGTGATTGATAGCTAGGCACAAACGTGGGAATAGGCTTCCCTGGGCTTGGTGCATTTCGGTCTGAATGATTCGTAAAAGCCCCTTGGATGTGTGGATTCTCACGACCTCTTCCAAGAACATGAGCGCTTTTATCATCTCTGCCATCTCTTCTATTTTAGACGTCAGGAATCTTGAACCCGTTCTTGGAGCTGAGAATCGAGTTACTTTCTCAAGGGCACGTTGACTCTCCTTATGTTTCTGCCAGTATCAGCGAGGTTCAGTAGGTCTCATGACTGTCTTTTGAGCCTGGTATGCTCTAGAGATTTCTCCATGCCGATAATCCCCACTGTAGCAGAACAACTTTCATCAATGTGTTCGCACATCTCCTCAATCCATGCAGCCAGTGTTTCTGCCATCTTCTCTTCGTGTCTCCCATAAAGTCGACATCAACACGACTGGGCAAGTCTGAAAATACCTCGGAGCCTCACCAGTAAGCTGATGACAGGCAGATCTTCCACTGTCTGCCCTTTCAGATTCTGGAAACAGACCCGTGAACTCAGGTCTTTGGGCAGCAGCAGTATCTCGAACTTACTCAGCTTCCCGAACAAAAGACCTAAGCCAATCTCCACATAGGGCAGCAGACCCAACATCAAACTGATCCACCCACAGAATTCTGCCCAGTTACCTTGGATCCACCAGCCGCAACAAGCCTCATGTTACACACCAACTTTCCACCTGGAATCCAACCGGTAACTGCCATCCCCAGTGATTGATGCATCAAGTCAGTGTTGGGGGTGATGCTGCATTAGACGAGAGTTTCCTAAGGGAAATGTGATTCTATCCAGAAGGGTCCCATTGTCCTTTTCTCTTCCCTCTTTCCTTTTGTTCAGATCTGTATACACAGTACAAATGGAGGGAATAGTGTCCATGATTAGTTTATGGATTCACACGTATTTAAACTTTCTAATAGTTCACAGTACACGGAGACCCCCTTAAGGAATCTCACGTTTGTGTAAAATCCATTCACCCAGATTACATATCCGTCTGTTGCTTTCTGCTGAAACACCCACACTTTCAGAACATGGATCCATTTGTTTCATGGGGGCTGAAATTCCTAGAAATGAAACCAATCCCAACGTGCACTTTCCTGTCTCTCTCTTTTGCTCTTAGTTCAGTTTTGCAGAGCTACTTGTCTTTGTTATAGGCTTATGCCATTTCTTCTCTACGTAGGGTAGAATTAGTCATTCATTCATCCTGTTGGAAGACTTCTAATTCTATATCCCTTTCTATGACCCACTCTTATTCAAAACCGTCATTTGGTTTGGCTCACGATATGCACTTCTGGATCAGTATCTATGAATAGTAATACACGCGTCTGTTTTCGGAATACAAGATTGTTGAGTACATGGTAACAGCGATAATAGGTCGATGCGTGCTGAATGATCCTTGACATCATTTTGAGTATTTTGTCTTGAATAATCATGGTTGTTTGGTATATGTCAGCCAACTGTAACCTTTTGGTGTTTGTTTGTTTGTCTGATTGTTTGTTTTGCAAACAAATTAGGCCATGCATCTCTCGTTTTGCGTAATACAGTCATGTAAGCTGATTCACTAAAGATAGTGCTTAAAATCACCTATGATTTCCTGCTGCCTTCTCCCTTCTTTAGGATTTTGATGTCCTCCTTGCCTTCTTCTTCTTACTTCTTTGCAACTCAGGCTCTTCTTGCATTTGCAATAATGGTTTTGTTATTTCCATTTCATCTTGCTACTTTTGTACTCAGGTTAGAATTCTCAATTTTTGTTTTAGGATCAGTCTCAAACTGCTGAATTCTTTTCAGGTTTGCCGGTCAGTGAATTTCCCTAGCTCTGCCGTTGTTATAAACGGTGGTCATTTGGCATTGGCTACCCTAGATTGCAGCTTTTTCTCATTCAGGATATTTTCTATGTCTTGGCACTCCTCCCCGTGCTGCAAAATTTCTGCCGACATATCAGCTGAAACCCCTCTGGAGGTTCTGTTGTGACTAAGTTGCTTTCCTCGAGGTGCAATTTACATCACTGGGATGATCATGAAATTTGTTTATTTGAATTCAACTGCTGCTTGTTGGTCTATTTGTATTCCACCTCTTTTGGACGCTGTGTACTTCCTGAATTCGTATAGATGATACTTTCTTGGCTTTCAGCAAGTTTCATTCTGATTTTTCTACAAATTCCTTTTCAGAATTTATTATTTTATCTCTTGCTTTTCCATTTGGGATACCTATGAGTCCTATTCTTACCTGCCTTGTCTTCACCCAGGATTCAACAGTGATGTTAGCGTTGGTTTGCACTTGCTTTTCTGTGTCTTCTTCTGATCGAGGGATTTCTGTTCCCCTGTCCTCACAGTCATTCACGAGTCCCTCTGCATTATGTAGTCTGCTTAGGATTGACTTTAGCCCAGTTTGTATCTCATCCATTGAGTTTTCTGATAATATAGGATTCTAATTTAGAGTTTCTCTTCCCCTTTTCTGGTATTCTGCCTTTTGTGATTCTGAGGCACTGTGGTTCGTCAGTGTTTTCCTCACCTCCATTTTCAGAGCTTGCTCTGGTATCGTTTTGCCGTCTAGTTGTTTGAAAGCTTATTTTTTGGGCCTTCAATATCTTTGGAACTGAAAATGGTACTTCCTGTTTCTTTTACTATACTTCTTTTACTCTAAAAGTCAGGTACTATCATGTATTTAATATAGACTTATAGGGCTTTGTTACGTGCAAACTTTAGACTCTTTGATGTACACAATTCCATGGTATTTCTGTGAGGATAATTTTCCCTAGACCTTGATGCCATGCCCTGTTCCTGTGTGTGTTGTCTGGTATAACTCTAAATCCTGGTGTTGCCTTTGTTGTAATGAACACACCATACCACTTCAGTTAGTAGAACTTCATTTTATTACACTCTTCTCACAATTCTGAAAGTGCACAGGGCACTTACTCTAGTGGAAATGAAGCGTCTATAGGTTTTCAGCTCTGCATTCTTCTGTATGTCATTTTGAAGTGTCTGCAAAACTGCCAACGTAGAGTGCGCTTGTACTTTCTACTGCCACGGGAATGTCCCAATGTTACCAGTACTTCCCAGAGCTTCTCTGTCTACAGAAACACCAGTGGAAGCATATGTATGGATGTCATACTTCAGGGCCTGCTGGGCTGATCCCGCAGACAGACCTATGTGTCCTCGGTGCATTACACTATCAGTACCATCCAAAATGTAGCATCTGCATTTGGGTGATAATGCTGTAAGAAATGCTTCATCTTCTCATGCTGTGGACTTTTACCACTCTTCCTAGTTCTCTCATTCTTGAGTTATGGGTTCACGAAGGCAACCACAGAGCTGTTCTGCATCGTCTGCCTCAAACCAGAGGGTAATCACAATCCAGGTTATGAATGTAGCAGATCCTAAATCTTTTAATACTGATTTCAAACCCAACGCCCCCAGGAACCCTCAGTCCAGATGCATGATACCTCTGATTGAGCCCGACACGTGCTCTATTGGCAAAATATCAAATTGGACCCTGGTCCTGCAGATGCAGTGGATGTGGCCATAGGACATTTCGATAAACTCAACCTCACGTGCCAGTGCGGTTGCTGTCTCACTGAGTTTACAGTTCTCTTTGCTCTGTTGAATGTACCCACCAAAACCCACAACGCACTCTAGATCCCTGAGTTGTGCGAGAGCCATCATCTGTAGCCCTACCCCGCTTTTTCCGCTGCCTCTGCTAGCTCAGATTTGGCAGCTCGGATCTTGGTCTCAGATTCAATTGTGGGGATATTTTGAGCTGATTTCTTTGAGTTCTGTCAGCCAAGCATCTGCTGTGCACTCTGCTAATACTCAGCGCATCACCTTCAATCCCATGCCTGCTGCCCGCTTGAGAGTGTGCTTCCAAGTAAAACAGAGTTTCACCTTTGATGCTCCATTACCAGAGGTCAGATCCTGCACTGGTTTCCATTCTCTACTTTGCCTTTTCCTGCTTCCGGTTTTTCTGAGGCCTCATCCTGTCTTTGGAAGTAACAGACCACTCTTCGTGAAGTGTCCTTGCCAAGGGCTGGGTGAGTGTGTGTTTACAATGTTTTGTGTATGGTAGCTAGTGAGAGCAGTTTGCACTGGTTCTCTTCTTACTGGGCATCGAGAAATCAACACTTTTCACAAATAATTCACAGAAATTGGATATTTGTTTCGTTCCGTTTTTTTACAGCCATCGTCGGAGGGATTTTCCGAAGACTCCAGCATTGACCTTATGTTGACAAGGCAGTTGCAGTCTTTAAGAAAGTTAACAGTATCAATTTATATGTTTTGGGATTTATATGAAAATGAATTTAGTTTTTGAAAATTACCAAATCAACCTAGAAGCCAGACTTGACAATTTCTGTAAGAATTTGTCAGCTCTAAGGAAAAACAGACAGTCTCAATGTAAAATAGCATTCCAAAAGTTTGAAGGGGACATGCCAACTCTTTTCTCTTGAAGCCTCCAACAACAAAAGGAAGAATGAAGTAACTATTGGAACCATGAAATAACCCCCATTCTGGGTTTCCCTTGTGCACCTGGTGCCCTTTACTCCCAATGACTCATACTAGGCAATGTTGGCATTTCAAGGGGTAACATTCCTCTCTAGGAGTATACAAGTAAACCTAAACAGAATATATACATTTTGGCTTGATTCCTAAAGCACCTAGACGCATTTAACTATGAGAATCTTGCTGCAGCTATGCTAGGCTATTGAGAACCAGGTGCTCTTCTATCAGTGCTGAGAAGGCTTAATCATCCGATCATGTTGGGTAAAGCAATTTAAAACAACCAAGTCTGCACCTCCAAGATGTAGTGCACCCGGGGCTTGACGGAAGTGAATGACTGTCCAGATAAAGTGTGTCTTTAATGTGTTTGGCGAATTTTACAGTTCAGTTCACTATCTGACTTCTAATATTTCCTGTAATGTCTTGAAAAACTGAGGCCTAATACATATTCAAGTTCATTCAAAGATTCCCCTCAGTTCCCACCCTCCTTTCTGCCCAAAGAATACATAAAACCAGCATTTCCTGCATCTAAGGGAAGGTCATCATTCCTTTGTGTGAGTTAAGTATTCAATTAATATATATTTTAGTCGAGAGCATTTCACCTTTAAGGAGTTCACTGTTGTTCACCGAGTGTGAAGGAGGAGGAACACTGATTCTAGTAGGGGCTTGCTCTCCTCCTACTGAATTTTTTGCAGCTCAGGTTCTGATCATTTGAAATGGATGCCTGAGTGGAGTGGAGGGAAGAGCATGTGATTGATAGCTAGGCACAAACGTGGGAATAGGCTTCCCTGGGCTTGGTGCATTTCGGTCTGAATGATTCGTAAAAGCCCCTTGGATGTGTGGATTCTCACGACCTCTTCCAAGAACATGAGCGCTTTTATCATCTCTGCCATCTCTTCTATTTTAGACGTCAGGAATCTTGAACCCGTTCTTGGAGCTGAGAATCGAGTTACTTTCTCAAGGGCACGTTGACTCTCCTTATGTTTCTGCCAGTATCAGCGAGGTTCAGTAGGTCTCATGACTGTCTTTTGAGCCTGGTATGCTCTAGAGATTTCTCCATGCCGATAATCCCCACTGTAGCAGAACAACTTTCATCAATGTGTTCGCACATCTCCTCAATCCATGCAGCCAGTGTTTCTGCCATCTTCTCTTCGTGTCTCCCATAAAGTCGACATCAACACGACTGGGCAAGTCTGAAAATACCTCGGAGCCTCACCAGTAAGCTGATGACAGGCAGATCTTCCACTGTCTGCCCTTTCAGATTCTGGAAACAGACCCTTGAACTCAGGTCTTTGGGGAGCAGCAGTATCTCGAACTTACTCAGCTTCCCGAACAAAAGACCTAAGCCAATCTCCACATAGGGCAGCAGACCCAACATCAAACTGATCCACCCACAGAATTCTGCCCAGTTACCTTGGATCCACCAGCCGCAACAAGCCTCATGTTACACACCAACTTTCCACCTGGAATCCAACCGGTAACTGCCATCCCCAGTGATTGATGCATCAAGTCAGTGTTGGGGGTGATGCTGCATTAGACGAGAGTTTCCTAAGGGAAATGTGATTCTATCCAGAAGGGTCCCATTGTCCTTTTCTCTTCCCTCTTTCCTTTTGTTCAGATCTGTATACACAGTACAAATGGAGGGAATAGTGTCCATGATTAGTTTATGGATTCACACGTATTTAAACTTTCTAATAGTTCACAGTACACGGAGACCCCCTTAAGGAATCTCACGTTTGTGTAAAATCCATTCACCCAGATTACATATCCGTCTGTTGCTTTCTGCTGAAACACCCACACTTTCAGAACATGGATCCATTTGTTTCATGGGGGCTGAAATTCCTAGAAATGAAACCAATCCCAACGTGCACTTTCCTGTCTGTCTCTTTTGCTCTTAGTTCAGTTTTGCAGAGCTACTTGTCTTTGTTATAGGCTTATGCCATTTCTTCTCTACGTAGGGTAGAATTAGTCATTCATTCATCCTGTTGGGAGACTTCTAATTCTATATCCCTTTCTATGACCCACTCTTATTCAAAACCGTCATTTGGTTTGGCTCACGATATGCACTTCTGGATCAGTATCTATGAATAGTAATACACGCGTCTGTTTTCGGAATACAAGATTGTTGAGTACATGGTAACAGCGATAATAGGTCGATGCGTGCTGAATGATCCTTGACATCATTTTGAGTATTTTGTCTTGAATAATCATGGTTGTTTGGTATATGTCAGCCAACTGTAACCTTTTGGTGTTTGTTTGTTTGTCTGATTGTTTGTTTTGCAAACACATTAGGCCATGCATCTCTCGTTTTGCGTCAGTAATGTAAGCTGTTCACTTAAGATAGTGCTTAAAATCACCTATGATTTCCTGCTACCCTCTCCCATCTTTAGGATTTTGATGTCCTCCTTGCCTTCTTCTTCTTACTTCTTTGCAACTCAGGCTCTTCTTGCATTTGCAATAATGGTGTTGTTATTTCCATTTCATCTTGCTACTTTTCTACTCAGGGTAGGATTCTCAATTTTTGTTTTAGGATCAGTCTCAAACTGCTGAATTCTTTTCAGATTTGCCGGTCAGTGAATTTCCCTAGCTCTGCCGTTGTTATAAACGGTGGTCATTTGGCATAGGCTACCCTAGATTGCAGCTTTTTCTCATTCAGGATATTTTCTATGTCTTGGCACTCCTCCTCGTGCTGCAAAATTTCTGCCGACATATCAGCTGAAACCCCTCTTGAGGTTCTGTTGTGACTAAGTTGCTTTCCTTGAGGTGCAATTTACATCGCTGGGATGATCATGAAATTTGTTTATTTGAATTCAACTGCTGCTTGTTGGTCTATTTGTATTCCACCTCTTTTGGACGCTGTGTACTTCCTGAATTCGTATAGATGATACTTTCTTGGCTTTCAGCAAGTTTCATTCTGATTTTTCTACAAATTCCTTTTCAGAAATTATTATTTTATCTCTTGCTTTTCCATTTGGGATACCTATGAGTCCTATTATTACCTGCCTTGTCTTCACCCAGGATTCAACAGTTATGTTAGCGTTGGTTTGCACTTGCTTTTCTGTGTCTTCTTCTGATCGAGGGATTTCTGTTCCCCTGTCCTCACAGTCATTCACGAGTCCCTTGCATTATGTAGTCTGCTTAGTATTGACTTTAGCCCAGTTTGTATCTCATCCATTGAGTTTTCTGATAATATAGGATTCTAATTTAGAGTTTCTCTTCCCCTTTTCTGGTATTCTGCCTTTTGTGATTCTGAGGCACTGTGGTTCGTCAGTGTTTTCCTCACCTCCATTTTCAGAGCTTGCTCTGGTATCGTTTTGCCGTCTTGTTGTTTGAAAGCTTATTTTTTGGGCCTTCAATATCTTTGGAACTGAAAATGGTACTTCCTGTTTCTTTTACTATACTTCTTTTACTCTAAAAGTCAGGTACTATCATGTATTTAATATAGACTTATAGGGCTTTGTTACGTGCAAACTTTAGACTCTTTGATGTACACAATTCCATGGTATTTCTGTGAGGATAATTTTCCCTAGACCTTGATGCCATGCCCTGTTCCTGTGTGTGATGTCTGGTATAACTCTAAATCCTGGTGTTGCCTTTGTTGTAATGAACACACCATACCACTTCAGTTAGTAGAACTTCATTTTATTACACTCATCTCACAATTCTGAAAGTGCACAGGGCACTTCCTCTAGTGGAAAAGAAGCGTCTATAGGTTTTCAGCTCTGCATTCTTCTGTATGTCATTTTGAAGTGTCTGCAAAACTGCCAACGTTGAGTGCGCTTGTACTTTCTACTGCCACGGGAATGTCCCAATGTTACCAGTTCTTCCCAGAGCTTCTCTGTCTACAGAAACACCAGTGGAAGCATATGTATGGATGTCATACTTCAGGGCCTGCTGGGATGATCCCGCAGACAGACCTATGTGTCCTCGGTGCATTACCCTATCAGTACCATCCAAAATGTAGCATCTGCATTTGGGTGATAATGCTGTAAGAAATGCTTCATCTTCTCATGCTGTGGACTTTTACCACTCTTCCTAGTTCTCTCATTCTTGAGTTATGGGTTCACGAAGGCAACCACAGAGCTGTTCTGCATCGTCTGCCTCAAACCAGAGGGTAATCACAATCCAGGTTATGAATGTAGCAGATCCTAAATCTTTTAATACTGATTTCAAACCCAATGCCCCCAGGAACCCTCAGTCCAGATGCATGATACCTCTGATTGAGCCCGACACGTGCTCTATTGGCAAAATATCAAATTGGACCCTGGTCCTGCAGATGCAGTGGATGTGGCCGTAGGACATTTCGATAAACTCAACCTCACGCGCCAGTGCGGTTGCTGTCTCACTGAGTTTACAGTTCTCTTTGCTCTGTTGAAAGTACCCACCAAAACCCACAACGCACTCTAGATCCCTGAGTTGTGCGAGAGCCATCATCTGTAGCCCTACCCCGCTTTTTCCGCTGCCTCTGCTTGCTCAGGTTTGGCAGCTCGGATCTTGTTCTCAGATTCAATTGTGGGGATATTTTGAGCTGATTTCTTTGAGTTCTGTCAGCCAAGCATCTGCTGTGCACTCTGCTAATACTCAGCGCATCACCTTCAATCCCATGCCTGCTGCCCGCTTGAGAGTGTGCTTCCAAGTAAAACAGAGTTTCACATTTGATGCTCCATTACCAGTGGTCAGATCCTGCACTGGTTTCCATTCTCTACTTTGCCTTTTCCTGCTTCCGGTTTTTCTGAGGCCTCATCCTGTCTTTGGAAGTAACAGAACACTCTTCGTGAAGTGTCCTTGCCAAGGGCTGGGTGAGTGTGTGTTTACAATGTTTTGTGTATGGTAGCTAGTGAGAGCAGTTTGCACTGGTTCTCTTCTTACTGGGCATCGAGAAATCAACACTTTTCACAAATAATTCACAGAAATTGGATATTTGTTTCGTTCGGTTTTTTTACAGCCATCGTCGGAGGGATTTTCCGAAGACTCCAGCATTGACCTTATGTTGACAAGGCAGTTGCAGTCTTTAAGAAAGTTAACAGTATCAATTTATATGTTTTGGGATTTATATGAAAATGAATTTAGTTTTTGAAAATTACCAAATCAACCTAGAAGCCAGACTTGACAATTTCTGTAAGAATTTGTCAGCTCTAAGGAAAAACAGACAGTCTCAATGTAAAATAGCATTCCAAAAGTTTGAAGGGGACATGCCAACTCTTTTCTCTTGAAGCCTCCAACAACAAAAGGAAGAATGAAGTAACTATTGGAACCATGAAATAACCCCCATTCTGGGTTTCCCTTGTGCACCTGGTGCCCTTTACTCCCAATGACTCATACTAGGCAATGTTGGCATTTCAAGGGGTAACATTCCTCTCTAGGAGTATACAAATAAACCTAAACAGAATATATACATTTTGGCTTGATTCCAAAAGCACCTAGAGGCATTTAACTATGAGAATCCTGCTGCAGCTATGCTAGGCTATTGAGAAACAGGTGCTCTTCTAACAGTGCTGAGAAGGCTTAATCATCCGATCATGTTGGGTAAAGCAATTTAACACAACGAAGTCTGCACCTCCAAGATGTAGTGCACCCGGGGCTTGACGGAAGTGAATGACTGTCCACATAAAGTGTGTCTTTAATGTGTTTGGCGAATTTTACAGTTCAGTTCACTATCTGACTTCTAATATTTCCTGTACTGTCTTGAAAAACTGAGGACTAATACATATTCAAGTTCATTCAAAGATTCCCCTCACTTCCCACCCTCCTTTCTGCCCAAAGAATACATAAAACCAGCATTTCCTGAATCTAAGGGAAGGTCATCATTCCTTTGTGTGAGTTAAGTATTCAATTAATATATATTTTAGTTGAAAGTATTTCACCTTTAAGGAGTTCACTGTTGTTCACCGAGTGTGAAGGAGGAGGAACTCTGATTCTAGTAGGGGCTTGCTCTCCTCCTCTGGATTCATTGCAGCTCAGGTTCTGATCCTTTGAAATGTATGCCCGAGTGGAGTGGAGGGAAGAGCATGTGATTGATAGCTACGCACAAACTTCTGAATAGGATTACCTGGGCTTGGTGCATTTCGGTCTGAATGATTTGTAAAAGCCCCTTGGGATGTGTGGATTCTCACGACCTCTTCCAAGAACATGAGCGCTTTTATCATCTCTGCCATCTCTTCTATTTTAGACGTCAGGAATCTTGGACCCGTTCTTGGAGCTGAGAATCGAGTTACTTTCTCAAGGGCACGTTGACTCTCCTTATGTTTCTGCCAGTATCAGCGAGGTTCAGTAGGTCTCATGACTGTCTTTCGAGCCTGGTATGCTCTAGAGATGTCTCCATGCCGATAATCTCCACTGTAGCAGAACATCTTTCATCAATGTGTTCGCACATCTCCTCAATCCATGCAGCCAGTATTTCTGCCACCTTCTCTTCGTGTCTCCCATATAGTCGACGTCAACACGACTGGGCCAGTCTGAAAATACCTTGGAGCCTCACCAGTAAGCTGATGACAGGCAGATCTTCCACTGTCTGCCCTTTCAGATTCTGGAAACAGACCCGTGAACTCAGGTATTTGGGCAGCAGCAGTATCTCGAACTTACTCAGCTTCCCGAACAAAAGACTTAAGCCAATCTCCACATAGGGCAGCAGACCCAACATCAAACTGATCCACCCACAGAATTCTGCCCAGTTACCTTGGATCCACCAGCCGCAACAAGCCTCGTGTTACACACCAACTTTCCACCTGGAATCCAACCGGTAACTGCCATCCCCAGTTATTGATGCATCAAGTCAATGTTGGGCGTAATGCTGCATTAGACGAGAGTTTCCTAAGGGAAATGTGATTCTATCCAGAAGGGTCCCATTGTCCTTTTCTCTTCCCTCTTTCCTTTTGTTCAGATCTGTATACACAGTACAAACGGAGGGAATAGTATCCATGATAAGTTTATGGATTCACACGTATTTAAACTTTCTAACAGTTCACAGTACACAGAGACCCACTCAAGGAAACTCATGTTTGTGTAAAATCCATTCACCCAGATTACATATCCGTCTATTGCTTTCTGCTGAAACACCCACACTTTCAGAACATGGATCCATTTGTTTCATGGGGGCTGAAATTCCTAGAAATGAAACCAATCCCAACGTGCACGTTCCTGTCTGTCTCTTTTGCTCTTAGTTCAGTTTTGCAGAGCTACTTGTCTTTGTTATAGGCTTATGCCATTTCTTCTCTACGTAGGGTAGAATTAGTCATTCATTCATCCTGTTGGAAGACTTCTAAGTCTATATCCCTTTCTATGACCCACTCTTATTCAAAACCGTCATTTGGTTTGGCTCACGATATGCACTTCTGGATCAGTATCTATGAATAATAATGCACGCGTCTGTATTCGGAATACAAGTTTGTTGAGTACATGGTAACTGCGATAATAGATCGATGCGTGCTGAATGATCCTTGACATCATTTTGAGTATTTTGTCTTGAATAATCATGGTTGTTTGGTATATGTCAGCCAACTGTACCCTTTTGGTGTTTGTTTGTTTGTCTGATTGTTTGTTTTGCAAACAAATTAGGCCATGCATCTCTCGTTTTGCGTAATACAGTCATGTAAGCTGATTCACTAAAGATAGTGCTTAAAATCACCTATGATTTCCTGCTGCCTTCTCCCTTCTTTAGGATTTTGATGTCCTCCTTGCCTTCTTCTTCTTACTTCTTTGCAACTCAGGCTCTTCTTGCATTTGCAATAATGGTTTTGTTATTTCCATTTCATCTTGCTACTTTTGTACTCAGGTTAGAATTCTCAATTTTTGTTTTAGGATCTGTCTCAAACTGCTGAATTCTTTTAAGGTTTGCATGTCAGTGAATTTCCCTAGATCTGCCGTTGTTATAAACGGCGGTCATTTGGCATAGGCTACCCTAGATTGCAGCTTTTTCTCATTCAGGGTATGGTCTATGTCCTGGCACTCCTCCCCGTTCTGCAAAACTTCTGCAAATATATCAGCTGAAACCCCTCTGGAGGTTCTTTTGTGAATAAGTTGCTTTCCTCGAGGTGCAATTTACATCACTGGGATGATCATCAAATTTGTTTATTTGAATTCAACTGCTGCTTGTTGGTCTATTGGTATTCCACCTCTTTTGGACGCTGTGTACTCCCTGAATTCGTATAGATGATACTTTCTTGGCTTTCAGCAATTTTCATTCTGATTTTTCTACAAATTCCTTTTCAGAACTTATTATTTCATCTATTGCTTTTCCATTTGGGAATCCTATGAGTCCTATTCTTACCTGCCTTGTCTTCACCTAGGATTCAACAGTGATGTTATCGTTGGTTTGCAATGCTATTCTGTGTCTTCTTCTGATCGAGGGATTTCTGTTCCCCTGTCCTCACAATCATTCACGAGTCCCTCTGCATTATGTAGTCTGCTTAGGATTGACTTTAGCCCAGTTTGTATCTCATCCATTGAGTTTTCAGATACTATTGGGTTCAAGTTTAGAGTTTCTCTTCCCCTTTTCTGGTTTTTTGCCTTTTGTGATTCTGAGGCCCTGTGATTCATCAGTGTTTCCTCACCTCCATTTTCAGAGCATGCTGTGGTATCTTTTTGCCATCTAGTTGTTTGAAAGCTTATTTTTTGGGCCTTCAATCTCTTTGGAACTGAAAATGGTACTTCCTGTTTCTTTTAGTATACTTCTTTTACTCTACAAGTCAGGTAATATCATGTATTTAATATAGACTTATAGGGCTTGGTTAAGTGCAAACTTTAGACTCTTTGGTGTACGCAATTCCATGGTATTTCTGTGAGGACATTTTTCCCTAGACCTTGATGCCATGCCCTGTTCCTGTGTGAGTTGTCTGGTATATCTCTAAATCCAGGTGTTGCCTTTGTTGTGATGAACACACAATACTGTTTCACTTATTAGAACCTCATTTTTATTAAACTAATCTCACAATTCTGAAAGTGCACAGGGCACTTCCTCTAGTGGAAATGAAGCGTCTATAGGTTTTCAGCTCTGCATTCTTCTGTATGTCATTTTGAAGTGTCTGCAAAACTGCCAACGTAGAGTTCGCTTGTACTTTCTACTGCCACGGGAATGTCCCAATGTTACCAGTTCTTCCCAGAGCTTCTCTGTCTACAGAAACACCAGTGGAAGCATATGTATGGATGTCATACTTCAGGGCCTGCTGGGATGATCCCGCAGACCTACCTATGTGTCCTCGTTGCTGTACCATGTCAGTGCCGTCCAGAATGTAGCATCTGCTTTTGGGTGATAATGCTGTAAAAATGCTTCATCTTCTCATGCTGTGGACTTTGACCACTCTTCCTAATTCCCTCATTGTTGAGTTATGGGTTCACTAATGCAACCACAGAGCTGTTCCTCATCCTCTGTGACAAACCAGAATGTAATCCCAATCCAGGTTATGAATGTAGCAGATCCTAAATTTTTTAATACTGATTTCAAAACCAAAGCCCCCAGGAACACTCAGTCCAGATGCATGATACCTCTGATTGAGCCCCACACGTGCTCTATTGGCAAAATATCAAATTGGACCCTGGTCCTGCAGATGCAGTGGATGTGGCCATAGGACATATCGATTAACTCAACCTCACGCGCCAGTGTGGTTGCTGTATCACTGAGGTCACAGTTCTCTTTGCTCACTTGAAAGTACCCACCAAAACCCACAATGCACTATAGATCCCTGAGTTGTGTGAGAGCCATCATCCGTAGCCATATCCCGCTTTTTCCGCTGCCACTGCTAGCTCAGGTTTGGCAGCTCGGATCTTGGTCTCAGATTCAATTGTGGGGATATTTTGAGCTGATTTCTTTGAGTTCTGTCAGCCAAGCATCTGCTGTGCACTCTGCTAATACTCAGCGCATCACCTTCAATCCCATGCCTGCTGCCAGCTTGAGAGTGTGCTTCCAAGTAAAACAGAGTTTCACCTTTGATGCTCCATTACCAGAGGTCAGATCCTGCACTGGTTTCCATTCTCTACTTTGCCTTTTCCTGCTTCCGGTTTTCCTGAGGCCTCATCCTGTCTGTGGAAATAACAGACCACTCTTCAGAAAGTGTCCTTGCCAAGGGCTGTGTGTGTACTTAAAATGTTTTGTGTATGGTAGCTAGTGAGAGCAGTTTGCACTGGTTCTGTTCTTACTGGGCATAGACAAATCAACACTTTTCACAAATAATTCACAGAAATTGGATATTTGTTTCGTTCCGTTTTTTTACAGCCATCGTCGGAGGGATTTTCCGAAGACTCCAGGTTTGACCTTATGTTGACAAGTCAGTTGCAGTCGTTAAGAAATTTAACAGTATCAATTTACATGTTTTGGAATTTTTATGAAATTGAATTTAGTTTTTGAAAATTACCAAATCAACGTAGAAGCCATACTTGACAATTTCTGTAAGATTTTGTCATCTGTAAGGAAAAACACAGACTCAATGTAAAATAGCAGTCCAAAATTTTGAAGGGGACATGCCAACTCTTTTCTCTTGAAGCCTCCAACAACAAAAAGAAGAATGAAATACCTATTGGAACCATGAAATAACCCCCATTCTGGGTTTCCATTGTGCACCTGGTGCCCTTTACTCCCAATGACACATACTAGGCAATGTTGTCATTTCAAGGGGTAACATTCCTCTCTAGAAATATACAAGAATATCTAAACAGAATATATATATTTTGGCTTGATTCCAAAAGCACCTTGAGGCATTTAACTATGAGAAACCTGCTGCAGCTATGCTAGGCTATTGAGAAACAGGTGCTCTTTTATCAGTGCTGAGAATGCTTAATCATACGATCATGTTGGGTAAAACAATTTAACACAACCAAGTCTGCACCTCCAAGATATAGTGCAACCGGGGCTTGAAGGAAGTGAATGACTGTCAACAAAACTTTGTGTTTAATGTGTTTGGCGAATTTACAGTTCTGTTCATTATCTGACTTCTAATATTTTCCTATACTGTTTTGAAAAACTGAGGACTAATACATTTTCAAGTTCATTCAAAGATTCCCCTCACTTCCCACCCTCCTTTCAGCCCAAAGTATATATAAACCCAGGATTTCCTGAATCTAGGGGAAGGTCATCATTTCTTTGTGTGAGCTAAGTATTCAAATCGAATCTATTTTTTTTGAGAGTATTTCACCTTTAAGGAGTTCACTGTTGTTCACCGAGTGTGAAGGAGGAGGAACTCTGATTCTAGTAGGGGCTTGCTCTCCTCCTCTGGATTCATTGCAGCTCAGGTTCTGATCCTTTGAAATGTATGCCCGAGTGGAGTGGAGGGAAGAGCATGTGATTGATAGCTACGCACAAACTTCTGAATAGGATTACCTGGGCTTGGTGCATTTCGGTCTGAATGATTTGTAAAAGCCCCTTGGGATGTGTGGATTCTCACGACCTCTTTCAAGAACATGAGCGCTTTTATCATCTCTGCCATCTCTTCTATTTTAGACGTCAGGAATCTTGGACCCGTTCTTGGAGCTGAGAATCGAGTTACTTTCTCAAGGGCACGTTGACTCTCCTTATGTTTCTGCCAGTATCAGCGAGGTTCATTAGTTCTCATGACTGTCTTTCGAGCCTGGTATGCTCTAGAGATGTCTCCATGCCGATAATCTCCACTGTAGCAGAACATCTTTCATCAATGTGTTCGCACATCTCCTCAATCCATGCAGCCAGTGTTTCTGCGAGCTTCTCTTCGTGTCTCCCATATAGTCGACGTCAACACGAATGGGCCAGTCTGAAAATACCTCGGAGCCTCACCAGTAAGCTGATGACAGGCAGATCTTCCACTGTCTGCCCTTTCAGATTCTGGAAACAGACCCGTGAACTCAGGTCTTTGGGCAGCAGCAGTATCTCGAACTTACTCAGCTTCCCGAACAAAAGACCTAAGCCAATCTCCACATAGGGCAGCAGACCCAACATCAAACTGATCCACCCACAGAATTCTGCCCAGTTACTTTGGATCCACCAGCCGCATCAAGCCTCGTGTTACACACCAACTTTCCACCTGGAATCCAACCGGTAACTGCCATCCCCAGTGATTGATGCATCAAGTCAGTGTTGGGGGTGATGCTGCATTAGACGAGAGTTTCCTAAGGGAAATGTGATTCTATCCAGAAGGGTCCCATTGTCCTTTTCTCTTCCCTCTTTCCTTTTGTTCAGATCTGTATACACAGTACAAATGGAGGGAATAGTGTCCATGATTAGTTTATGGATTCACACGTATTTAAACTTTCTAATATTTCACAGTACACGGAGACCCACTCAAGGAATCTCACGTTTATGTAAAATCCATTCACCCAGATTACATATCCGTCTGTTGCTTTCTGCTGAAACACCCACACTTTCAGAACAAGGATCCATTTGTTTCATGGGGGCTGAAATTCCTAGAAATGAAACCAATCCCAACGTGCACTTTCCTGTCTGTCTCTTTTGCTCTTAGCTCAGTTTTGCAGAGCTACTTGTCTTTGTTATAGGCTTATGCCATTTCTTCTCTACGTAGGGTAGAATTAGTCATTCATTCATCCTGTTGGAAGACTTCTAAGTCTATATCCCTTTCTATGACCCACTCTGATTCAAAACCGTCATTTGGTTTGGCTCACGATATGCACTTCTGGATCAGTATCTATGAATAGTAATACACGCGTCTGTTTTCGGAATACAAGATTGTTGAGTACATGGTAACAGCGATAATAGGTCGATGCGTGCTGAATGATCCTTGACATCATTTTGAGTATTTTGTCTTGAATAATCATGGTTGTTTGGTATATGTCAGCCAACTGTAACCTTTTGGTGTTTGTTTGTTTGCCTGATTGTTTGTTTTGCAAACACATTAGGCCATGCATCTCTCTTTTTGCGTCAGTAATGTAAGCTGTTCACTTAAGATAGTGCTTAAAATCACCTATGATTTATTGCTACCCTCTCCCATCTTTAGGATTTTGATGTCCTCCTTGCCTTCTTCTTCTTACTTCTTTGCAACTCAGGCTCTTCTTGCATTTGCAATAATGGTGTTGTTATTTCCATTTCATCTTGCTACTTTTCTACTCAGGGTAAGATTCTCAATTTTTGTTTTAGGATCAGTCTCAAACTGCTGAATTCTTTTCAGGTTTGCCTGTCAGTGAATTTCCCTAGCTTTGCCGTTGTTATAAACGGTGGTCATTTGGCATAGGCTACCCTAGATTGCAGCTTTTTCTCATTCAGGATATTTTCTATGTCTTGGCACTCCTCCCCGTGCTGCAAAATTTCTGCCGACATATCAGCTGAAACCCCTCTGGAGGTTCTGTTGTGACTAAGTTGCTTTCCTCGAGGTGCAATTTACATCACTGGGATGATCATGAAATTTGTTTATTTGAATTCAACTGCTGCTTGTTGGTCTATTGGTATTCCACCTCTTTTGGACGCTGTGTACTCCCTGAATTCGTATAGATGATACTTTCTTGTCTTTCAGCAAGTTTCATTCTGATTTTTCTACAAATTCCTTTTCAGAATTTATTATTTTATCTCTTGCTTTTCCATTTGGGATTCCTATGAGTCCTATTCTTACCTGCCTTGTCTTCACCCAGGATTCAACAGTGATGTTAGCGTTGGTTTGCACTTGCTTTTCTGTGTCTTCTTCTGATCGAGGGATTTCTGTTCCCCTGTCCTCACAGTCATTCACGAGTCCCTCTGCATTATGTAGTCTGCTTAGGATTGACTTTAGCCCAGTTTGTATCTCATCCATTGAGTTTTCTGATAATATTGGATTCTAATTTAGAGTTTCTCTTCCCCTTTTCTGGTATTCTGCCTTTTGTGATTCTGAGGCACTGTGGTTCATTAGTGTTTTCCTCACCTCCATTTTCAGAGCTTGCTCTGGTATCGTTTTGCCGTCTAGTTGTTTGAAAGCTTATTTTTTGGGCCTTCAATATCTTTGGAACTGAAAATGGTACTTCCTGTTTCTTTTACTATACTTCTTTTACTCTAAAAGTCAGGTACTATCATGTATTTAATATAGACTTATAGGGCTTGGTTACGTGCAAACTTTAGACTCTTTGATGTACACAATTCCATGGTATTTCTGTGAGGATAATTTTCCCTAGACCTTGATGCCATGCCCTGTTCCTGTGTGTGTTGTCTGGTATAACTTTAAATCCTGGTGTTGCCTTTGATGTAATGAACAAACCATACCGCTTCAGTTAGTAGAACTTCATTTTTATTACACTCATCTCACAATTCTGAAAGTGCACAGGGCATTTCCTCTAGTGGAAATGAAGCTTCTATAGGTTTTCAGCTCTGCATTCTTCTGTATGTCATTTTGAAGTGTCTGCAAAACTGCCAACGTAGAGTGCGCTTGTACTTTCTACTGCCACGGGAATGTCCCAATGTTACCAGTTCTTCCCAGAGCTTCTCTGTCTACAGAAACACCATTGGAAGCATATGTATGGATGTCATACTTCAGGGCCTGCTGGGATGATCCCGCAGACAGACCTATGTGTCCTCGGTGCATTACCCTATCAGTACCATCCAAAATGTAGCATCTGCATTTGGGTGATAATGCTGTAAGAAATGCTTCATCTTCTCATGCTGTGGACTTTTACCACTCTTCCTAGTTCTCTCATTCTTGAGTTATGGGTTCACGAAGGCAACCACAGAGCTGTTCTGCATCGTCTGCCTCAAACCAGAGGGTAATCACAATCCAGGTTATGAATGTAGCAGATCCTAAATCTTTTAATACTGATTTCAAACCCAACGCCCCCAGGAACCCTCAGTCCAGATGCATGATACCTCTGATTGAGCCCCACATGTGCTCTATTGGCAAAATATCAAATTGGACCCTGGTCCTGCAGATGCAGTGGATGTGGCCGTAGGACATTTCGATAAACTCAACCTCACGCGACAGTGCGGTTGCTGTCTCACTGAGTTTACAGTTCTCTTTGCTCTGTTGAAAGTACCCACCAAAACCCACAACGCACTCTAGATCCCTGAGTTGTGCGAGAGCCATCATCTGTAGCCCTACCCCGCTTTTTCCGCTGCCTCTGCTAGCTCAGATTTGGCAGCTCGGATCTTGGTCTCAGATTCAATTGTGGGGATATTTTGAGCTGATTTCTTTGAGTTCTGTCAGCCAAGCATCTGCTGTGCACTCTGCTAATACTCAGCGCATCACCTTCAATCCCATGCCTGCTGCCCCCTTGAGAGTGTGCTTCCAAGGAAAACAGAGTTTCACCTTTGATGCTCCATTACCAGAGGTCAGATCCTGCACTGGTTTCCATTCTCTACTTTGCCTTTTCCTGCTTCCGGTTTTTCTGAGGCCTCATCCTGTCTTTGGAAGTAACAGACCACTCTTCGTGAAGTGTCCTTGCCAAGGGCTTGGTGAGTGTGTGTTTACAATATTTTGTGTATGGTAGCTAGTGAGAGCAGTTTGCACTGGTTCTCTTCTTACTGGGCATCGAGAAATCAACACTTTTCACAAATAATTCACAGAAATTGGATATTTGTTTCGTTCCGTTTTTTTACAGCCATCGTCGGAGGGATTTTCCGAAGACTCCAGCATTGACCTTATGTTGACAAGGCAGTTGCAGTCTTTAAGAAAGTTAACAGTATCAATTTATATGTTTTGGGATTTATATGAAAATGAATTTAGTTTTTGAAAATTACCAAATCAACCTAGAAGCCAGACTTGACAATTTCTGTAAGAATTTGTCAGCTCTAAGGAAAAACAGACAGTCTCAATGTAAAATAGCATTCCAAAAGTTTGAAGGGGACATGCCAACTCTTTTCTCTTGAAGCCTCCAACAACAAAAGGAAGAATGAAGTAACTATTGGAACCATGAAATAACCCCCATTCTGGGTTTCCCTTGTGCACCTGGTGCCCTTTACTCCCAATGACTCATACTAGGCAATGTTGGCATTTCAAGGGGTAACATTCCTCTCTAGGAGTATACAAGTAAACCTAAACTGAATATATACATTTTGGCTTGATTCCAAAAGCACCTAGAGGCATTTAACTATGAGAATCCTGCTGCAGCTATGCTAGGCTATTGAGAACCAGGTGCTCTTCTATCAGTGCTGAGAAGTCTTAATCATCCGATCATGTTGGGTAAAGCAATTTAACACAACCAAGTCTGCACCTCCAAGATGTAGTGCACCCGGGGCTTGACGGAAGTGAATGACTGTCCACATAAAGTGTGTCTTTAATGTGTTTGGCGAATTTTACAGTTCAGTTCACTATCTGACTTCTAATATTTCCTGTACTGTCTTGAAAAACTGAGGCCTAATACATATTCAAGTTCATTCAAAGATTCCCCTCACTTCCCACCCTCCTTTCTGCCCAAAGAATACATAAAACCAGCATTTCCTGAATCTAAGGGAAGGTCATCATTCCTTTGTGTGAGTTAAGTATTCAATTAATATATATTTTAGTCGAGAGCATTTCACCTTTAAGGAGTTCACTGTTGTTCACCGAGTGTGAAGAGGAGGAACTCTGATTCTAGTAGGGGCTTGCTCTCCTCCTACTGGATTTTTTGCAGCTCAGGTTCTGATCATTTGAAATGGATGCCTGAGTGGAGTGGAGGGAAGAGCATGTGATTGATAGCTAGGCACAAACGTGGGAATAGGCTTCCCTGGGCTTGGTGCATTTCGGTCTGAATGATTCGTAAAAGCCCCTTGGGATGTGTGGATTCTCACGACCTCTTCCAAGAACATGAGCGCTTTTATCATCTCTGCCATCTCTTCTATTTTAGACGTCAGGAATCTTGGACCCGTTCTTGGAGCTGAGAATCGAGTTACTTTCTCAAGGGCACGTTGACTCTCCTTATGTTTCTGCCAGTATCAGCGAGGTTCATTAGTTCTCATGACTGTCTTTCGAGCCTGGTATGCTCTAGAGATGTCTCCATGCCGATAATCTCCACTGTAGCAGAACATCTTTCATCAATGTGTTCGCACATCTCCTCAATCCATGCAGCTATTGTTTCTGGAAGCTTCTCTTCGTGTCTCCCATAAAGTCGACGTCAACACGACTGGGCAAGTCTGAAAATACCTCGGAGCCTCACCAGTAAGCTGATGACAGGCAGATCTTCCACTGTATGCCCTTTCAGATTCTGGAAACAGACCCGTGAACTCAGGTCTTTGGGCAGCAGCAGTATCTCGAACTTACTCAGCTTCCCGAACAAAAGACCTAAGCCAATCTCCACATAGGGCAGCAGACCCAACATCAAACTGATCCACCCACAGAATTCTGCCCAGTTACCTTGGATCCACCAGCCGCAACAAGCCTCTTGGTACACACCAACATTCCACCTGGAATCCAACCGGTAACTGCCATCCCCTGTGGTTGATGCATCAAGTCCGTGTTGGGGGTGATGCTGCAGTAGACGAGAGTTTCCTAAGGGAACTGTGATTCTATCCAGAAGGGTCCCATTGTCCTTTTCTCTTCCCTCTTTCCTTTTGTTCAGATCTGTATACACAGTACAAATGGAGGGAATAGTGTCCATGATCAGTTTATGGATTCACACCTATTTAAATTTTCTAACATTTCACAGTACACGGAGACCCACTCAAGGAAACTCATGTTTGTGTAATATCCATTCACCCAGATTACATATCCGTCTGTTGCTTTCTGCTGAAACACCCAAACTTTCAGAACATGGATCCATTTGTTTCATGGGGGCTGAAATTCCTAGAAATGAAACCAATCCCAACGTGCACTTTCCTGTGTGTCTCTTTTGCTCTTAGTTCAGTTTTGCAGAGCTACTTGTCTTTGTTATAGGCTTATGCCATTTGTTTTCTACGTAGGGTAGAAGTAGTCATTCATTCATCCTGTTGGAAGACTTCTAATTCTATATCCCTTTCTATGACCCACTCTTATTCAAAACCGTCATTTGGTTTGGCTCACGATATGCACTTCTGGATCAGAATCTATGAATAGTAATGCACACGTCTGTTTTCGGAATACAAGTTTGTTGAGTACATGGTAACTGCGATAATAGATTGATGCGTGCTGAATGATCCTTGACATCATTTTGAGTATTTTGTCTTGAATAATCATGGTTGTTTGGTATATGTCAGCCAACTGTAACCTTTTGGTGTTTGTTTGTTTGTCTGATTGTTTGTTTTGCAAACAAATTAGGCCATGCATCTCTCGTTTTGCGTAATACAGTCATGTAAGCTGATTCACTAAATATAGTGCTTAAAATCACCTATTATTTCCTGCTGCCTTCTCCCTTCTTTAGGATTTTGATGTCCTCTTTGCCTTCTTTTTCTTACTTCTTTGCAACTCAGGCTCTTCTTGCATTTGCAATAATGGTTTTGTTATTTCCATTTCATTTTGCTACTTTTGTACTCAGGTTAGGATTCTCAATTTTTGTTTTAGGATCTGTCTCAAACTGCTGAATTCTTTTAAGGTTTGCATGTCAGTGAATTTCCCTAGATCTGCCGTTGTTATAAACGGCGGTCATTTGGCATAGGCTACCCTAGATTGCAGCTTTTTCTCATTCAGGGTATGGTCTATGTCCTGGCACTCCTCCCCGTTCTGCAAAACTTCTGCAAATATATCAGCTGAAACCCCTCTGGAGGTTCTGTTGTGACTAAGTTGCTTTCCCCGAGGTGCATTTTACATCACTTGGATGATCATGAAATTTGTTTATTTGAATTCAACTGCTGCTTGTTGGTCTATTGGTATTCCACCTCTTTTGGACGCTGTGTACTTCCTGAATTCGTATAGATGATACTTTCTTGGCTTTCAGCAAGTTTCATTCTGATTTTTCTACAAATTCCTTTTCAGAACTTATTATTTCATCTATTGCTTTTCCATTTGTGAATCCTATGAGTCCTATTCTTACCTGCCTTGTCTTCACCTAGGATTCAACAGTGATGTTATCGTTGGTTTGCACTTGCTATTCTGTGTCTTCTTCTGATCGAGGGATTTCTGTTCCCCTGTCCTCACAATCATTCACGAGTCCCTCTGCATTATGTAGTCTGCTTAGGATTGACTTTAGCCCAGTTTGTATCTCATCCATTGAGTTTTCAGATACTATTGAGTTCAAGTTTAGTGTTTCTCTTACCCTTTTCTGGTATTCTGCCTTTTGTAATTCTGAGGCACTGTGGTTCATCAGTGTTTTCCTCACCTCCATTTTCAGAGCATGCTCTGGTATCGTTTTGCCGTCTAGTTGTTTGAAAGCTTATTTTTTGGGCCTTCAATCTCTTTGGAACTGAAAATGGTACTTCCTGTTTCTTTTAGTATACTTCTTTTACTCTACAGGTCAGGTAATATCATGTATCTAATATAGACTTATAGGGCTTGGTTAAGTGCATACTTTAGACACTTTGGTGTACGCAATTCCATGGTATTTCTGTGAGGACATTTTTCCCTAGACCTTGATGCCATGCCCTGTTCCTGTGTGTGTTGTCTGGTATATCTCTAAATCCTGGTGTTGCCTTTGTTGTGATGAACCCACAATACTGTTTCAGTTATTAGATCCTCATTTTTATTAAACTAATCTCACAATTCTGAAAGTGCACATGGCACTTCCTCTAGTGGAAATGAAGCTTCTATAGGTTTTCAGCTCTGCATTCTTCTGTATGTCATTTTGAAGTGTCTGCAAAACTGCCAACGTAGAGTGCGCTTGTACTTTCTACTGCCACGGGAATGTCCCAATGTTACCAGTTCTTCCCAGAGCTTCTCTGCCTACAGAAACACCAGTGGAAGCATATGTACGGATGTCATACTTCAGGGCCTGCTGGGATGATCCCGCAGACAGACCTATGTGTCCTCGGTGCTGTACCATTTCAGTGCCGTCCAAAATGTAGCATCTGCATTTGGGTGATAATGCTGTAAAAATGCTTCATCTTCTCATGCTCTGGACTTTGACCACTCTTCCTAATTCCCTCATTCTTGAGTTATGGGTTCACGAAGGCAACCACAGAGCTGTTCTGCATCGTCTGCCTCAAACCAGAAGGTAATCACAATCCAGGTTATGAATGTAGCAGATCCTAATATTTTAGTACTGATTTCATACCCAATGCCCACTGGAACCCTCAGTCCAGATGCATGATACCTCTGACTGAGCCCCACACTTGCTCTATTGGCAAAATATCAAATGGGACCCTGGTCCTGCAGATGCAGTGGATGTGGCCGTTGGACATATCGATAAACTCAACCTCACGTGCCAGTGCTGTGGCTGTGTCCCTGAGTTCACAGTTCTCTTTGCTCTCTTGAAAGTACCCACTAAAACCCACATTGCACTCTAGATCCCTGAGTTCTGCGAGAGGCATCATCCGTAGCCGTATCCCACTTTTTCAGCTGCCTCTGCTAGCTCAGATTTGGCAGCTCAGATCTTGGTCTCAGATTCAATTGTGGGGATATTTTGAGCTGATTTCTTTGAGTTCTGTCAGCCAAGCATCTGCTGTGCACTCTTCTAACTCTCAGCGCATCAACTTCAATCCTGCTGCCCGCTTGAGAGTGTGCTTCGAAATAAAACTGTGTTTCACCTTTGATGCTCCATTACCAGAGGTCAGATCCTGCACTGGTTTCCATTCTCTACTTTGCCTTTTCCTGCTACCAGGATTTCTGTTGCCTCATCCTGTCTTTGGAAGTAACAAACCAGTCTTAGGCAAGTGTCCTGTGCCAAGGGCTGGTTGATTGGATGTTTACAATGTTTTGTGTATGGTAGCAAGTGAGAACAGTTTGCAGTGGTTCTCTGCCTACTGGGCATTGATAAATCAACACTTTCCACAAATAATTCACAGAAATTTGATATTTGTTTCACTCCGTTTTCTTTACAGCCATGGTCGGAATGTTTTTCCAAAGACTCCAGCTTTGACATTATGTTGATAAGGCAGTTGCAGGCTTTAAGAAGGTTTATAGTATCGATTTACGTGTTTTGGGATTTATATGAAATTGAAGTTAGTATTTGAAAATTACCAAATCAACCTAGAAGCCAGACTTGACAATTTCTTTAACATTTTGTCATCTCTAAGGAAAAATCAGACAGACTCAATGTAAAATAGCAGTCCAAATGTTTGAAGGGGACATGCCAACTCTTTTCTCTTGAAGCCTCCAACAACAAAAGGAACAATGAAATACCTATTGGAACCATGAATTAACCCCCAACCTGGGTTTCCCTTGTGCACCTGGTGCCCTTTGCTCCCAATGAAACATACTAGGCAATGTTGGCATTTCTAGGGGTAACATTCCTCTCTAGGAATATACAAGACTATGTAAATAAAATATACAAATTTAGGCTTGATTCCAAATGCACCTAGAGGCATTTAACTATGAGAAACCTGCTGCAGCAATGCTAGGGTATTGAGAACCAGGTGTTCTTCTATCAGTGCTGAGAAGTCTTAATCATCCGATAATGTTAGGTAAAGCAATTTAACACAACCAAGTCTGCACCTCCTAGATATAGTGAACCCGGGGTTTGACGGAATGTAACGACGGTCCACATAACCTGTGTCTTTAATGTGTTTGGCGAATTTTACAGTTCAGTTCACTAACTGACTTCTAATATTTTCCTGTAATGTCTTGAGAAACTGAGGCCTACTATATATTCAATTTCAGTCAAAGATTCCCCACACTTCCCACACTCCTTTCAGCCCAAAGCATACATAACCCCAGCATTTGCTGAATCTAGGGGAAGGTCATCATTTCTTTGTGTGAGCTAAGTGTTCAATTCCTATTTATTTCAGTTGAGAGTATTTGACCTTTAAGGATTTCACTGTTGTTCACCGAGTGTGAAGGAAGAGGAACTCTGATTCTAGTAGGGGCTTGCTCTCCACCTACTGGATTCATTGCAGCTCAGGTTCTGATCCTTTGAAATGGATACCTGAGTGGAGTTGAAGGAAGAGCATATGATTGATAGCTAGGCACAAACGTGGGAATAGGCTTACCTGGGCTTGGTGCATTTCGGTCTGAATGATTCTTAAATGCCCCTTGGGATGTGTGGATTCTCACGACCTCTTCCAAGAACATGAGTGCTTTTATCATCTCTGCCATCTGTTCTCTTTTATACGTCAGGAATCTTGGACGCGTTTTTGGAGCTGAGAATCGAGTTACTTTCTCAAGGGCACGTTGACTCGCCGTATGTTTCTGCCAGTATCACCAAGATTCAGTAGCTCCCATGAATGTCTTTCGAGCCTGGTATGCTCTAGAGATGTCTCCATGCCGATATTCTCCACTGTAGCAGAACAACATTCATCAATGTGTTCACACATCTCCTCAATCCATGCAGCCAGTTTTTCTGCCAGCTTCTCTTCGTGTCTCCCATAAAGTCGACGTCAACACGACTGGGCAAGTCTGAAAATACCTCGGAGCCTCACCAGTAAGCTGATGACAGGCAGATCTTCCACTGTATGCCCTTTCAGTTTCTGGAATCTGACCCGTGAACTCAGGTCTTTGGGCAGCAGCAGTATCTCGAACTTACTCAGCTTCCCGAACAAAAGACCTAAGCCAATCTCCACATAGGGCAGCAGACCCAACATCAAACTGATCCACCCACAGAATTCTGCCCAGTTACCTTGGATCCACCAGCCGCAACAAGCCTCTTGGTACACACCAACATTCCACCTGGAATCCAACCGGTAACTGCCATCCCCTGTGGTTGATGCATCAAGTCAGTGTTGGGGGTGATGCTGCATTAGACGAGAGTTTCCTAAGGGAAATGTGATTCTATCCAGAAGGGTCCCATTGTCCTTTTCTCTTCCCTCTTTCCTTTTGTTCAGATCTGTATACACCGTACAAAGGGAAGGAAGTGTGTCCTTGTTCAGTTTATGGATTCACACCTCTTTAAACTTTCTAACAGTTAACAGTACAAAGAGACCCACTCAAGGAAACTTATGTTTGTGTCATATCCATTCACCCAGATTACATATCCGTCTGTTGCTTTCTGATGAAACACCCACACTCTCAGGACATGGATCCATTTGTTTCATGGGGGCTGAAATTCCTAGAAATGAAACCAATCCCAACGTGCACTTTCCTGTGTGTCTCTTTTGCTCTTAGTTCAGTTTTGCAGAGCTACTTGTCTTTGTTATAGACTTATGCCATTACTTCCCTACGAAGCGTAGGATATGGCATTAATTCTTTCTGTTGGAAGACTTGTAAGTCTTATCCCGTTCTATGACACACTCTTATTCAAAACCGTCATTTGGTTTGGCTCACGATATGCATTTCTGGATCAGTATCTATGAATAGTAATGCACGCGTCTGTTTTCGGAATACAACTGTGTTGAGTATATGCTAATAGCGATAATAGGTCGATGCGTGCTGAATGATCCTTGACATCACTTTGAGTATTTTGTCTTGAAAAATAAAGGTTGTTTGGTATATGTCAGCCAAATGTAAACTTTTGGTGTTACCTTGTTTGTCTGATTGTTAGATTTGCAATCACATTAGGGCATGCAACTCTCCTTTTGCTTCATACAGACTGTCATGTAAGCTGATTCACTTAAGATAGTGCTTAAAGTCACCTATGATTTCCTACTACCCTCTCCCATCTTTAGGATTTTGATGTCCTCCTTGCCTTCTTCTTCTTACTTCTTTGCAACTCAGGCTCTTCTTGCATTTGCAATAATGGTTTTGTTATTTCCATTTCATCTTGCTACTTTTCTACTCAGGGTAGTATTCTCAATTTTTGTTTTAGGATCAGTCTCAAACTGCTGAATTCTTTTCAGGTTTGCCTGTCAGTGAAATTCCCTAGCTCTGCCGTTGTTATAAACGGCGGTCATTTGGCATAGGCTACCCTAGATTACAGCTTTTTCTGATTCAGGATATGGTCTATGTCGTGGCACTCCTCCCAGTGCTGCAAAATTTCTGCCAATATATCAGCTGAAACCCCTCTGGAGGTTCTGTTGTGACTAAGTTGCTTTCCTCGAGGTGCATTTTACATCACTGGGATGATCATGAAATTTTTTTATTTGAATTCTACAGCTGCTTGTTGGTCTATTGGTATTCCACCTATTTTGGAGGATGTGTACTTCCTGAATTTGTATAGATGATACTTTCTTGGCTTTCAGCAAGTTTCATTCTGATTTTTCTACAAATACCTTTTCAGAATTTATTATTTTATCTCTTGCTCTTCCATTTGGAATCCTATATCCTATTCTTACCTGCCTTGTCTTAACCCAGGATTCAACAGTGATGTTAGCGTTGGTTTGCACTTGCTTTTCTGTGTCTTATTTGATGGAGGGTTTTATGTTCCCCTGTCCTCACAGTTATTCACGAGTCCCTCTGCATTAAATAGTCTCCTTAGGATTGACTTTAGCCCAGTTTGTATCTCATCCATTGAGTTTTCAGATACTATTGGGTTCATGTTTAGTGTTTCTCTTCACCTTTTATGGTATTCTGACTTTTGTGATTCTGAGGCACTGTGGTTCATCAGTGTTTTCCTCACCTCCATTTTCAGAGCTTTCTCTGGTATCGTTTTGCCGTCTAGTTGTTTGAAAGCTTATTTTTTGGGCCTTCAATTTCTTTGGAACTGAAAATGTTATTTCCTGTTTCTTTTACTATACTTCTTTTACTCTACAGGTCAGGTACTATCATGTATCTAATATAGACCCATAGGTCTTGGTTATGTGCAAACTTTAGACTCTTTGGTGTACGCAATTTCATGGTATTTCTGTGAGGACAATTTTCCATAGTCCTTGATGCCATGCCCTGTTCCTGTGTGTGTTGTCTGGTATATCTCTAAATCCTGGTGTTGCCTTTGTTGTGATGAACACACCATACTGTTTCAGTTAGTAGAACCTCATTTTTATTACACTAATCTCACAATTCTGAAAGTGTGCAGGGCAGTTCCTCTAGTGGAAATGAAGCATCTATATGTTTTCCGCTCTGCATTCTACTGTATGTCATTTTGATGTGTCTCCAAAACAGCCAACATAGAGGTCGCTTGTAGTTTCTACTGCCATGAGAATGTCCCAATGTTACCAGTTCTTCCCAGGGCTTCTCTGTCTACAGAAATACCAGTGGAAGCATATGTATGGTTGTCATAATTCAGGGCCTGCTGGGATGATCCCGGAGACCGACCTATTTGTCCTCGTTGCAGTACCCTGTCAGTGCCGTCCAAAATGTATCATGTGCATTTGGGTGATATTGCTGTAAGAAATGCTTCATCTTCTCATGCTGTGGACTTTGACCACTCTTCCTAGTTCTCTCATTCTTGAGTTATGGGTTCTCGAAGGCAACCACAGAGCTGTTCTGCATCGTCTGCCTCAAACCAGAGTGTAATCCCAATCCAGGTTTTGAATGTAGCAGATCCTAAATATTTTAGTACTGATTTCAAACCCAACGCCCACTGGAACCCTCAGTCCAGATACATGATACCTCTGATTGAGCCCCACACGTGCTCTATTTGCAAAAAGTCAAATTGGACCCTGGTCCTGCAGATGCAGTGGATGTGGCCATAGGACATATCAACAAACTCAACCTCACGTGCCAGTGCTTTTGCTGTCTCCCTGAGGTCACAGTTCTCTTTGCTCTCTTGAAAGTACCCACCAAATCCCACAACGCACTATAGATCCCTGAGTTCTGCGAGAGCCATCATCCGTAGCCCTATCCCAGTTTTTCCGCTGCCTCTGCTAGCTCTGATTTGGCAGCTCGGATCTTGGTCTCAGATTCAATTGTGGGGATATTTTGAGCTGATTTCTTTGAGTTCTGTCAGCCAAGCATCTGCTGTGCACTCTTCTAACACTCAGCGCATCACCTTCAATCCCATGCCTGCTGCCCGCTTGAGAGTGTGCTTCCAAGGAAAACAGAGTTTCACCTTTGATGCTCCATTACCAGAGGTCAGATCCTGCACTGGTTTCCATTCTCTACTTTGCCTTTTCCTGCTTCCGGTTTTTCTGAGGCCTCATCCTTTCTTTGGATGTAACAGACCACTCTTAGACAAGTGTCCTATGCCAAGACCTAGGTGAGTGGATGTTTACAAAGTTTTGTGTGTGGGAGCTAGTAAGAGCAGTTTGCACTTGTTCTCTGCCTACTGGACATCGATAAATCTACACATTCCACATATAATTCACAGAAATTGGATATTTGTTTAGCTCCGTTTTCTTTGCATCCATCGTCGTAGGGATTGTCCGATGACTCCAGCTTTGACATTATTTTGACAAGGCAGTTGCAGGCTTTAAGAAGGTTAATAGTATCGATTTACGTGTTTTGGGATTTATATGAAATTGAAGTTAATTTTTGAATATTACCACATCAACCTAGAAGCCAGTCTTGTCAATTTTTGTAACATTTTGTCAGCCCTAAGGAAAAAACCGGCAGACTCAATGTAAAATAGCAGTCCAAAAGTTTGAAGGGGACATGCCAACTCTTTTCTCTTGAAACATCCAACAACAATTGGAACCATTAAATAACTATTGGAACCATGAAATAACCCCCAACCTGTGTTTCCCTTGTTCACCTGGTGCCCTTTACTCCCAATGACACATACTAGGCAATGTTTGCATTTCAAGGGGTAACATTCCTCTCTAGGAATATACAAGAAAATCTAAACAGAATATATAAATTTAGGCTTGATTCCAAAAGCACCTAGAGGCATTTAACTTTGAGAAACCTGCTGTAGCTATGCTAGGCTATAGAGAACTAGGTGTTCTTCTATCAGTGCTGAGAATGCTTAATCATCCGATCATGTTGGGTAAAGCAATTTAACACAACCAAGTCTGCACCTCCAAGGTATAGTGCACCCGGGGCTTGACGGAAGGGAACGACGGTCCACATAACCTGTGTCTTTAATGTTTTTGGCGACTTTTACAGTTCAGTTCACTATCTGACTTCTAATATTTTCCTGTACTGTCTTGTAAAACTGAGGCCTAATACATGTTCAAGTTCAGTCAAATATTCCACTCACTTACCACACTCCTTTCAGCCCAAAGAATACATAATCCCAGCATTTCCTGAATATACGGCAAGGTCATCATTCCTTTGTGTGAGCTAAGTGTTCAATTCCTATCTATTTTAGTCGAGAGTATTTGACCTTTAAGGAGTTCACTGTTTACCGAGTGTGAAAGAGGAGGTACTCTGATTCTAGGAGGGGCTTGCTCTCCTAATACTGGATTCATTGCAGCTCAGGTTCTGACCCTTTGAAATGGATGTCTGAGTGGAGTGGAGGGAAGAGCATGTGATTGATTGCTAGGCACAATCCTGGGAATCGGCTTACTTGGGCTTTTTTGCATTTTGGTCTGAATGCTTCATAACTGCCCCTTGGGATGTGTGGATTCTCATGATCTCTTCCAATAACATGAGCGCTTTTATCATCTCTGCCATCTGTTCTCTTTTAGACATCAGTAATCATGGACCCATTCTTGGAGCAGAGAATCGAGTAAATTTCTCAAGTACAAGTTCACACTCAGTATGTTTCTTCCAGTATCAGCGTGGTTCAGTAGCTCTCATGAATTTCTTTCGACCCTGGTATGCTCTAGAGATGTCTCCATTATGATATCCTTCAGTGTAGCAGAACAACTCTCAACAATGTGTTCGCACGTCTCCTCAGTCCATGCAGCCAGCTTTTCTGCCAACTTCTCTTCGTGTCTCCCATAAAGTCGACGTCAACATGAATGGGCAATTCTGAACGTACCTCGGAGCCTCAGCTTTAAGCTGATGACAGGTAGTTCTTCCACTGTATGCCCTTTCAGATTCTGGAAACTGACCCGTGAACTCAGGTCTTTGGGCAGCAGCAGTATCTCCAACTTACACAGATTCCCGAACCAAAGACTTAAGCCAATCTCCACATAGGGCGGCAGCCCCTCCATCACACTGATCCACCAACAGAATTCTGCCCAGTTACCTTGGACCCAACAGCCGCAACAAGCCTCATGGTACACACCAACATTCCACCTGGAATCCAACCGGTAATTGTCATTGACAGTGGTTGATGCATTAAGTCAGTGTTGGGGGAGAGGCTGCTTTAGACGAGAGGTCCCTAAGGGAAATTTGATTATATCAGCAAGGGTCCCATGGTCTTTTCTCTTCCCTCTTTTCTTTTTTTCAGATCTGTATACACAGTAAAAACGGAGGGAAGTGTCCATGTTCAGTTTATCGATTGACAGCTCTTTAAACTTTCTAAGAATTCACAGTACACAGAGAACCAATCCAGGAAACTCATGTTTGTGTAATATCCATTCACCCAGAATACATATCCGTCTGTTGATTTCTGCTGAAACACCCACACTCTCAGATTATGGATCCGTTTTTTCCTGGGGGCTGAAAATCCTAGAAATGAAACCAATCCCAACGTGCACTTTCCTGTATGTCTCTTTTGCTCTTAGTACAGTTTTGCAGAGCTAATTGTTTTTGTTATAGGCTTATGCCATTTCTTCTCTACCTAGGTTAGAATATGGCATTCATTCATCCTTTTGGAATTCTTGTAATTCTATATCCCTTTCTATGACCCACTATTGTTGAAAACCGTCATTTTGTTTGGGTCAAGATATGCACTGCTGGATCAGTATCTATGAATACTAATGCACGCGTCTGTGTTCTGAATACAAGTGTTTTGAGTACATGCTAGCCGCGATACTGGGTCATTGCGTGATGAATGATCCTTGACATCACTTTGAGAATTTGTTTTGAATAATCATGGTTGTTTGGTATATGTCAGCCAACTGTAAACTTTTGTTGTTTGTTTGTCTGATTGTTTGTTTGTTTGCAAACACATTAGGCCATGCATCACTCCGTTTGCTTCAATCAGAGAGTCATATATGTGAATCACTTAAGATAGTGCTTAAAATCACCTATGATTTCCTGCTACCCTCTCCCATCTTTAGGATTTTGATGTCCTCCTTGTCTTCTTCTTCTTACTTCTTTGTAACTCAGGCTCTTCTTGCATTTGCAATAATGGTTTTGTTATTTCCATTTCATCATGCTACTTTTCTACTCAGGGTAGGATTCTCAATTTTTGTTTTAGGATCAGTCTCAAACTGCTGAATTCTTTTAAGGTTTGCCTGTCAGTGAAATTCCCTAGCTCTGCCGTTGTTATAAACGGTGGTCATTTGGCATAGGCTACCCTATATTGCAGCTTTTTCTCATTCAGGTTATGGTCTATGTCCTCGCACTTCTACCCGTGCAGCAAAATTTCTGCCGAGATATCAGCTGAAACCCCTCTGGAAGTTCTGTTGGGACTAAGTTGTTTCCTCGAGGTGCATTTTACATCACTGGGATGATCATGAAATTTGTTTATTTGAATTCTACAGCTCCTTGTTGGTCTATTGGGATTCCACCTCATTTGGATGCTGTGTACTTCCTGAATTCGTATAGATGATCCTTTCTTGGCTTTCAGCAAGTTTCATTGTGATTTTTGTACAAATTCCTTTTCAGAATTTTTATTTTTTTTCTTGCTTTTCCATTTGGGAATTCTATGAGTCCTATTCTTACATGCTTTGTATTAACCCATGATTCAACAGCGATGTTTGCGTTGGTTTGCACTTGCTTTTCTGTGTCTTCTTCTGATCGATTGATTTCTGTTCCCCTGTCATCACAGCCATTCACGAGTCCCTCTGCATTATGTAGTCTGCATAGGACTGACTTTAGCCCAGTTATTATCTCACCCATTGAGTTTTCTCTCATTATTGGTTTCTTCTTTAGACTTTCTCTTCCCCTTTTCTGGTATTCTGCCTTTTGTTTTTCAGAGGCCCTGCTGTTCATCAGTGTTTTCCTCACTTCCATTTTCAGTGCTTTCTCTGGTAGCGTTTTGCCGTCTAGTTGTTTGAAAGCTTATTTTTTGTGCCTTTAATCACTTTGGAACAGATAATGGCACTTTGTTTTTTTTACTATACATCTTTTTCTCTACTCTTCAAGTACTATCAGGTATGTAGTATAGACTTATAGGGCTTGAATTTATGAAAACTTTAGAGTATTTGGTGTAAGCAATTTCATGGCATTTCTGAGAGGACAATTTTCCCTAGACCTTGATGCCATGCCCTGTTCCTGTGTGTGTTGTCTGGTATATCTCTAATTGCTGGTGTTCCCTTTGTTGTGATGAACACACCATACTATTTCAGTTAGTAGAACCTCATTTTTATTACGCTAATCTCAGAGTTCTGAAAGGGCACAAGGCACTTCCTCTACTTGAAATGAAGCTTCTATATGTTTTCAGGTCTTCATTCCTCTGTACGTCATTTTGGAGTGTCTTCAGAAGAGCCAACATAGAGTGCGCTTGTTCTTTCTACTGCCATGGGAATGTCCCAAAGTTACCTGTTCTTCCCAGAACTTCTCTGTCTGCAGAAACACCAGTGGAAGCATATGTATGGATGTCATACTTCAGGGCCTGCTGGGATGATCCCGCAGACCGACCTATGTGTCCTTGGTGCAGTACCCTGTCAGTGCAGTCCAAAATGTAGCATCTGCATTTGGGTGATAATGCTGTAAGAAATGCTTCATCTTCTCATGCTGTGGACTTTGACCACTCTTCCTTGTTCTCTCATCCTTGATTCATGGGTTCATGAAAGCAAACACAGAACTTTTCCTTATCCTCTGCCTCAAACCAGACCATTATCCAAGTCTAGGTTACGAATATAGCGGATCCTAAAACTTTTAATACTGATTTCAAACCCAACGCCCCCTGGAACCCTCAGACCAGATGCATGATATCTCTGATTGATCCCCACACATGCTGTTTTGGCAAAATATCAAATTGGTCTCTGGTCCTGCAGATGCAGTGGATGTGGCCATAGGACATATTGATAAACTCAACCTCACGTGCTAGTGCGATTGCTGACTCATTGAAGTCACAGTTCTCTTTGCTCTCTTGAAAGTACCCACCAAAACCCACAACGCACTCTAGATCCCTGAGTTTTGCGTGGGCCATCATCCGTAGCCCTATCCCTCTTTTTCGCTGCCTCTGCTAGCTCAGATTTGGCAACTCGGGTCTTGGTCTCAGATTCAATTTTGGGTATATTTTGTGCTAATTTTTTGAGTTCTGTCAGCCAAGCATCTGCGGTGCACTCTTCTAACACTCAGCACATCACCTTCAATCCCATGCTTGCTGCCTTCTTGAGAGTGTGCTTCCAAGGTAAACTGTGTTTCACCTTTGATGCTCCATTACCAGAGTTCAGATCCTGCACTGGTTTCCATTCTCTACTTTGCCTTCTCCTTCTCCCAGGTTTTCTGAGTCCTCATCCTGTCTTTGGAATAACAGACCACTCTTATGCAAGTGTCCTGCGCCAAGGTCTGGGTGAGTGCATGTTTACAATGCTGTGTGTATGGGAGCGAGTTAGAGCAGTTTGCACTATTTCTCTGCCTACTGGGCATCGATAAATCAACACTTTCCACATATAATTCACAGAAATTTGATGTTTGTTTTGCTCCGTTTTCTATACAGCCATTGTCCGAGGTTTTGTCCGAAGACTCCTGCTTTGAGGCTAGGTGAGGCTGGGTCACATGTTTCCCTCCATCCCCAGCCCAGCTGGAAGCCTGAAAGATGCCCAGGTCAGCCCGTGGCCCATTTTCCACCCTGCTCCACCCTGGCCTGTCCAAATGCCACATGGCCCTGTCATACATCTGGCTGGCAAGCGTTCCTTGGGGTAGAGCATCTATCCCCTCTTCTCCGCGTTTGCCCCCTGCCTGGTGCCCCTCTATATCTGCCCTCCCACTCTCCCGGCCTCTCAGCGCCATCTCCCCTCTTCCTCCCCATAGTGTCTCAGCGTTTTCCTGCCTTTGGTGAGATGGGGCCATTTCTCTCAAGGGTCGTTTTAAATATGCAGATTTTTAAATTTTTATTTTATTGAATTATAATCAGTTTACAATTTTATGTCAATTTCTAGTGTACAGCTCAATGCTTCAGTCATACAATAACTTTCGTATATTCATTTTCATGTCCTTTCCACCATGAGCTACTACAAGATTTTGACTATGGTTCCCTGTGCTGTGTGGTATAAACTTGTTGCTTTATTTTGTATTTACCACTCACTATCTGCAAATCTCGAAATCCCAGTCTATCCTTTCCCACCCTGTTCCCCTCTGATAACCATGAGTTTGTTTTCTAAGCCTGTTTAATTTTAGATTCCACATGAGTGTTGTCATATGGTGTTTTTCTTTCTTTCTGGCTTACTTCACTTAGAATGATGTTTTCCAGGGCCATCCATGTTGCTCCAAATGGCATGATATTATTTTTTATGGCTGAGTAGTATTCCATTGTATACATGACATGGCTTCTGTATCCAGTCATCTGTTGCTGGACATTTAAGCTGTCTCCATGTCTTGGCTATTGTAAATAGTGCTATGAATATTGGGGTGCTGGTGTCTTTCTGTATTAATGCTTCCTTTGGATATATGCCCAGGAGTGGGAATATTGTATCATATAGTAAGTGTATTTTTAGTTTTTTGAGGACTCTCCATACCATTTTCCATAACTGCTGTACCAAACTACATTCCCACCGACAGTGTACAAGGGTTCACTGTTTTCCACACCCTCTCTAGCATTTACCATTTGAATATTCATGCTTTAATTATTTTATTGCAGCAGCAACATGTAAGAATGAAAAAGTGGCATCCTGGTGGCTGGGGGATGAGCCTGTGTGTGTGTCCCTGTGCATGTGTGTATGTTCCTGTATGTGTGTACATGTCCCTGTGTGTACATGTGTGCCCTCCATGTGCCTGCATGGGGGTGGGGAGTGGGGCTGGAGCCTGTGTGTGTGACTGACATCTCAGGCACGTGGGCCTGGAGGGGTGTGCGAGGCTGTGATGCTGGGCTGAGAGGCTGTGACCTGACCAAGGCCACACAGCCCATCTTGGGGCCCAGGGCCCCACCCTTGCTTCCAGGCCTGTCACCAATCAGCTGGGGTGTCCCCTGCCGTGATACAGGGCTTGGAGTCCTGACCCTAAGGGCCCCACAACTTCCCTCAGGAGGAGGGGTCTCTGGGGCAGGAGGAGGTGGCTGGGCTTGGCATGGGGAGGGGGGGAGCAGGGAATCCAAGGGGGTGAGCATGGCTCTGGAGTTTGGGGGTGACCATCAGCAGTGAGGTGAGGGGAGTAAGAAGGGCCTCCTCACCAGGACTGAGTTTGTCACCCCGGCCAAGGGAGCCGCTCTTCTGCACAAGGGCCAATTTTGAAAAATGTGGAAAACCAAGTTTCAGGCTCCATGGTAGATAAGTCCCATTCCAGACGGAAATAGCAGGATGTGACCCCGTAAAAAGTGGTGAGCGCACGTGAGCCATCGCCTCGCCCAGAAAGGAATTCCCCCGAGAGCCAGAGCTCACCCCACACCCACCCAGGGGACTGGGAGGCCTGGAGTGATGGCCCTGCTGGGGTCCCACTACCCAGGAAGATGTGGAGAAGGGCCGCTGGTCATACAGTCGAGGCCCAAGGAGGGGAAGAGACCTGCCCAGGTCACCTAGCACAGGAGGGCAGTCGGGTGGGACCCAGGACTTCGGGCTTGTCATAGGCCCCCTTCTTAGGAAAGGGGCACAGGCCTGCCTGTGAAAGAAGCATCGGGTAAGTGAATAACCCTGCAGACAGGGCCAAGTTGGCTGGCTGGCCGAGCCTCAGTTTCCCCTCTGTGGAACAGGGGACGGGAAGGCGCCTGCTCACAGGGTCTCTGTGAAGCTAGAGATGGTGCTGCTGTGGTGCTGGGGAGAGCCCTCCTGGTCCTCCTTACCTTGGAAGAGGCCAGAGGGCCCTTCCTGAGGGCCGATGGTGCCTGTCTAGCTGGGCGGGCTGCTGGTCCCTGCGGCCCTGACAGTGGCAGCTACATGGCTTGGTGAAGGATGGGCCAACTCCCCTTCCCAGGCACCCTGGCCCATCGTCCCCCACCACGCACCCTGGGCTGGCTCCATCTTTCCTTCCTGCCTCCTCTTGTCTCTGCTTCCCCCCACCTGGTGTCCCTCTCTTGTCACCTCCTGTCCCTCTCTAGGACTTGACCCCCACCTTTCTCTCTCTCACTCACACACTGTCTCTCCCTGCGTGTGTCTTTCTCTGCCCCTCCCCCAGGCCCTCAGGCCCTGAGCTCCGGTCTAGCCCTGTCCAGGGCCACAGAGCCACAGGGCCACATCTCTCCCAGCACTCCCACCCTCACAGCGATGTTCCAGCCCCAGCTCTGCTCACAGTGGAGGAGCCTGGTTACAGAGCTGCTCCTGCAGGCATTTGCTGCTGCATCGCTGATCCCCCCCACTTCCCGGGCAGCGCAGCAGTCTCACCTTGACCTGTTTGTGGCCCAGCCTGGACCCCAGAGCTGCTGCAGGGCTGGCTGCCTCCCCCACCTGGAAGGAGGGAGGGCCCTGTGGGCTCCAGGGACAGCTGGTGCAGAGTGGAGTGGACTCTTTATGCCCAACACCTTCTCCCTGGCAGTGGTGGCACCCCAACCACTGACCCTGCCCGGCCCACCTCAGAGTCAGGAGGCTGTGGGAGGATGAAGGGCTCTCATGGGGCCCACTGAGAGCACTGCCACCCTCAGCCCCCCTCAGGGTCTGCCTGGAGCCGGGGCTGCCGGGCAGCTGATGCGGGGCGGGGGCACGGGCCTGGTCAGTGCAGGGCCTCTCACTGGACGCCCATGGTCTCCCTGCACCTCATCCGTTCCTCACCATGAGACACGGCCACTTCATTCTGGTCATCTAGCTCATGACCGGACACCCCTGTGACTGACAGGCCCCACATGCCCAGTGAGTGTTTACCGACTGAAGCAGCACAGCCATCACTAGATCTAGACACAGGCTGTACCCACCACCCAGGAGGAGCCCCGGGGCCCCTGTGGTCACTGCTGCCCTGAAGGGGTAACCTTGCATCTGCCCTGTCATCTTAGTTCCTGCTGGTTTGTGAGTTGTATGCCCGTGAATCACTGCGTGCCCTCAAGAGGGTGTGACCACTAGTCCTCCAGGAAGCAGACACTGACACAGAGAGAACTGTGACAATTTCATTAGGGGTGACAATAGAGAGAACAGCAGAGGGGGCAGGTTGGAGCAGGGAAACATTCGGGCCATAATGCACCTCTGACATCTTCTCTAAACACATCATTGCCACAGCTGAGGGGCCCCTTCATGTGGCAAATGGACTGTGCTGTAAGGCAAAAAGAGTTATTTATTTTAATAGGATCTTATTTTTTCTTGATTTTGTCTTCTCTAATGTATGTATGGCCTCTGACGGACACTGTAGTCTGTGTGTGCATCTCCCTGTCTATACAGAATGAAAATAATTATTTTCACATCTCAGACACAGATCTCAAAATGTGCACATTCTCATTATTTTATTTCCTTCTTTAACTAGTAAGACCTAATATTTAATAGAAGAAAGGGACCTTTTGCCTTATGTTTAAAGCAGAGAATGGTAAGCACTGGGCCTGAGCTCTTATATCTTCAGTTTAATTTAATGTACTTCCTAAGGTCTCTTTTGATGATTCTGTGTGCAGACACTTTCTTTTAAACTATGAGAATGCTGAGTGAGAAATATGTCCCAGTCATTTTGCAAAACAATGTGTGTGCTTGACCCAACCCTCCTCAAAATGACGTCAGGGACCAGCGTTACCCCCGGCTCACAGAGAACAACGCTGAGACCCTGTGGGGGCCCCACTGAGTCTTGGTGTTAGAGGATGAACTGCAAGAACTCAAAGAATCAGAAATTGGATCTTGTGACATAAATGTGGAGATGCCAAGCTGACAGTGGGCATGGTGACAGGAGGGAGCAGGGGTGTAGGGACAGGGGTCCTACAGGGTGTCTCCTGATCACCCCTGACTTCCCCCAAAGAACCTGCCTCATGCTGAAGGGCAAGGCACCTGCTCAGCTGATCTAAATCCTGCCTGCACTTTTCAAATCACTGGGGCAAAAGGAAACTTCAGCCACACAAATTACCCTGAAAAAAACAAGCTAAATTTCAGTTTCTCTGATATCCAGAGATTTCATCCAGACCCAGAACTTTCAGAAACCCTAGAGAACAATCATCTTTATATGAGGTTGTGAACTGAGGGCTTTCTGGAGGCACTGGTTTCTGAAGGGGATACGTGCATGGCTGCACTGAGTCCCCTGCACACACACGTGGCTCTGAGTGGACCTCACGCCGCATTCACATGGCCTGCCTGAGCTGCCCACCCTGCCATGAGTGACCTTCCAGCTCCATCTGAGTGAACCCAACAAACGCCCACTGGGCAGCCCTTCAATTTCTTTCTTCCCCTCCACACCCTCTTATTCACTCCTGTGTGGCTCACGTGTCCCTCTTCTGCACTCTGAGGCCCTGCATGGGCACATCTGCTATGGTGACAAGCTGTCTGCTGTGAATGTCTCTCTCCTTCACTCGCTCCCTTACCCCTCGAGGCAACCCCATGAGCCCCTGAAGTTAGGGGTGTGCTTCACCCCTCACAGAGCACATCACATGGTTCATGCAAGAGGCACATCTGCCAAACTGGGACTTCAAATTCATTTGATATTCTGTCAAAAGTCTCTTCTGTTCTATACAAGAGACATCTGCTTCCCAGGTCAGGATGGGGAAATGACACAGTCCATCAGATGTGTGTGCTGGGAAGCTAGACAGACGTCACAATGTCCCAAGTCAGATTTCCTCAGGCATCGCAAGGCCCTGGAGTGCCATCTCCCCTTCTGCAAAGACTCGACAAGGGAGCAGAAGCACATGCTCTCATCTTACCGAGTGCTGTAACTGGTGGTGGTGGTGGTGGCGGTGGGTGAGACCGCATAGGCCACAACAGAGGTGGGGGTGGCGGTGATGAATAGCTTCTGAGAAGTGACGCTGGGTGTCCCATCGGGTGAGGCACACCAAGTTGTCCTGCACAAGTACCGGGACATCGGGAATCCACAGTGACCTGCAGAACAGAAGAGAGAGCTGTGTTGGATGACAGACAAAAGGAACAACACCTACAGAACCTGAAACCCAATGCAGCAGCTGTCAGCACCGGGCACCCTCCCCTCCACCGGGTGCCCAGACAGCAGAACAGGGCCACACACTCGACCTTGTGGATAAAACACTGTTGCCACATGACACCGCTGGTGTCTGTAAGTGGAGGAAGGCAAGAGTCCTGCCTGAGATGATGTACAGAGGTTCCAGCAAATTGATAAAGTAGGACCTCCCAAACAGGAAGCCTCTCTGTGCAGGACAACCCACCCTGACACCTTCCCCAGCTCCACAGAAGCATGGTCTGCATGAAACAGAAACACAGAGAAAGAAAGGAAGTGAAGGCCTGGTTTTCCACATAGAATCAGAGCCACACCTGGGTACTTGTTCTATCTGCAGGACCCTGCCAGACCCTCTCTACTCCCTGATCACAAAGGGCCCTCCTCCGCCAGCAGGAGCTTCCCCTGGGCTCAATGAGCTCTGAGGAGCTGGGCATCCCGCAGTCCTGTGGGGGAGCTGGCAAAGTGCTTCTGAGGGGACAAGGCTGTCCTCAGAAGGGAGTCAGTCTCCACTACAATCATCCTTATTCGCAGGGATGTCTGGATTTTAAGTTTGCTAGGAAAAGCACACTACGTTTGTCATATGGGAAAGGGAAGGGGGAAGTCTCAATCCTGCAAATAACACCAACGGGATTTTAGCTCATGTGGAAAATCCCATGGTGTGTGATTAGACAGAGAATAAGCTGTGACAGCTTCCAGGGCAGAACCGACCCACCGCGGGATGGAGAACATGATGCCAGGACTGTGGTGCAAATTAGTCCTGCAGGGAAGTAGGCATTTTCATGGCGGGCACTTGCCCTTCTAGCCTCAATTCCCTACTACAAATGCACCATCTCTGAGAGTCAGGTTTTTCTGCCCAAGAGTACAACTGGAGGCAGCGGGGAAGGCACCTTTACCACCCCAGAAGAGACAGTGATGGCCTCTGATATTACCACACCCAGGAAGACTCAAAGTTGCACAAACACCACGGTGTAAGGCTGGAGGGGTGGCTTAGATCAGTTTTCAGTTACAAGGAATTGAATGGGCATTATACAAAGGAGAATCCCACAGATTGAGCCAGGAAACCATTCAAAGAATGACAACAGGAACCGGTCTCAGTGAAACAGGAGCAATTCCAAGAGAAGAAGGAAAAAAGGAGTTAACCAAGCCAGGAGAAGTCAGTATGGAGCAAGGGCTCAACATTCTTATGCTATTTTAAGAAAAACACAGTCAAAACCTGAGGTCTTCAGCCCTCATGCACTCCCTCACTGATGGCTTCTGCAAGTAACACTCAAGGTGACAGGGGGAGAGGAAAAGCCAATGGAAACTGGGCAAGAGTTTGAATTTGAAAACAAAAAGAAATAACAGACTCATAACAGAACAAACAGTCTGCAGACGAGGCCACAAGAGGCTGCTGCAAAAACAAAAAGAAGAAATATCCCAGAAACACATTCACCGAAAAAGACCTCCCAATATATCTAGGCCTCCATGGTCGCCTCAGGAGGGTGGGAGTTACCGTTGAACACAGGAGACACACGAGGTTACGAATCGGAAAAAAAACACAGAAAGGATGGAGGATTAGGCTAATCAGAGCAGACGATATTCAAGGAAAACAAAAATTTGAGCCTTCTTTCCCATATGACAATCGCTTTCATATCACACCGAGTGGGAGACAGGTCTCAGGAACCTTGACTGAAGAGACCACAGGCCCCGGGTTCGGGTGTGTCTTCCATAAACGATCATCGGATGTGGAAGGTCAGGGCTCCACACGCTGCAGACAGTGACAGGGGCGGGCTTGTCCTACAGGGAGCCCGGAACGTGGTGTCTGTTGAAGGCCCGTGTGCAGAACCGACACGTCTGCCCTCCGTCAGAGGACCCTCTTTCCCTCTAAAACAGACACCTCCCTCCCCAGGGCAGGAGGGGGAAGACGCGGTCCATCAAGTGCGTCTGCTAAGGGACCAGAGGGACACGGCCGTGAGCCCAGTAAAGGACGCCCGTGCACGGGGAAGCCCCGGAGAGCGATCTGCCCTTCTTCTGCAGTGACTCAAGGAAGAAACAGAGGACTATGCTTTCCTCTTACAGAGCGGAGCAGCTGGCGGTGGGGGGCGAGGTTGCACAGGGCACCAAGGGGGACCAGGTGCAGGTGCCCAGCTGGGCGACGAAGGGCCGCACCCGGGTCAGGCCACGCAGGCTGCTCCTCTGAAAGTCTGGGGCCCTCCGTCCCACAGGGTGACCTGCAGGACAGAAGGGAGGGCTGGGTTGGATGACAGACAAAAGCGCCAACACCGACAAGAGCCGAAAACCAACGCAGCAGAGGTCGGCTCCGAGCACCCTCCCCTCCACTGGGTGCCCAGAGAGCAGCAAGTTGCCACAAGCTCCACCCAGCCCTCTGGGGCCTGCCTGCAGCCTGGGCCGCACAGGGGGAAATGGGGATACGACCCTGACGCCGCACGTCGACGCAGATGCTGTCTCCAAGTGGAGGAAGCCAAGGGTCCTCCTGCCCGAGAGGCTGCACACAGAGCTTCCAGCACACGGGCAAACTAGCGCCTTCCCAACAGTCAGCCGCTCTGGGTGGGACGGCCCTCCCCGCCACCTTCCCCAGCTCCACGCAAGCTTGCCAGGCGCAGACCAGGAACACGGACACGGGATGGACGTGAAGAGCTCATTCTCCACACGAGCAAGCAGAGCCGCACCAGGGTCACCGCTCTGCCTGCAGGGCTCTGCCTGCAGGACCCTGCCAGGCCCTATCTGCCCCCTCCTCACAAAGGGCCCTCCTCCTCCACGCAGGGGCTGCCCCTGGGCGCAAAGAGCCCTGGGGAGCTGCGCATCACGGAGTCCTGCGGCGGAGCTGGCCAAGGGCTCCTGAGGGGCAAGGCTGTCCTCAGAAGGGACTCAGGCTCCGCTACAATCATCCCTATCCTCAGGGACGTCAGGATTTTACGTTCGCTACGGAACGCACCCTACCTGCGTGCTACGGGAGAGTGACGTGGGGAGTCTCAACACAACACCTGACACCAAAGGGACTGTACCAGCACGTGCGCAAAATCCCACGGTGTGCCATGAGGCCGACGAGCAGCTCTGACAGCTTCCAGGGCAGGCCCGACCCGGCGCAGGGTGGGGGACAAACACAACGTACGCACTCTGGTGCGCATCGGAATTACCCCGCACGGAAGGAGGCATTTTCACGGCGGGCTCTTTCCCTTCCAGCCTCTATTCCTTACTACAAACGCACCATCTCCAAGAGCCAGGCTTTTATGCCCAGAGTACAACTGGAGGCAGCGGCCAAGACACACTAACCTCCCGAGAAAAGACAGTGACGGGCTGTGACGTTTACCACACCCAGGAAAACTCCAAGTTGCACAAAGCACACCGTACAAAGCTGGAGGGAGGGTTTTGCCCCTTTTCCAGTTACCAGGATCTGAATGGACATTCTAAACAGGAGAATCACCTGGCCTGAGCCGGAAAACCAGTCAAAAGAACGACGAAAGAGAAATCCGACTCAGTGACCCAGGAGCAACCCCAGGTGCAGGAGGTCAAGAAGGAGTCAGCCGAGACAGGAGAAGTCAGTGTGGAGCGAGGGCTCACCGTCATCACGCAGTTTTGAGAAACCCACAGTCAAAGTCTGCGGGCCCCGGCTCCTAACCACTCCCTCATGGCTCCTGCAGGTACCAGCCAAGGCGACGGGCTCCCGGGAGAAGCAGCCCACTGGCTCCTGGGCAAGAGTTTTGAGTCTGAAAAAGGCAGCGACATGCCACGCCAGACCCGTCACAGGACACACAGTCTGCAGACGAGGCCAGGAACGGCTGCCGGGAGAACGGGAATATCACCTTTCCCAGGAAGAGGCCCAACAGAGCAGGACCACCCCACTTCCCTGGGCCTCCGGGGCCGCCGCAGGTGGGCGGGCGCTGCCGGGCCACACCGTATCCGCGCCAGGTCCCGCGTCGGCTAAAAACCACAGAAAAGGATGGAGGATTAGGCTTTCCTGCGAAGAAAATTCTTAAGCGAAACAAAACCTTTGCGCCTTCCTTCCTTCCTTCCTTCCATGTATCACACTCGTTTCTTGAAGGATCTTGATACTGACCACAGGAACTCCTGCATGCTAAGCCCGCATTCTCTCTACTGCTGAGCTACATATATGCTTCCCCCCAGAGCACACAATTTTCTAGGCACAGAGAACAAGAAATGCCAGCCATATTCACTAACTTACCCAGTGTATAATAAGCTCCGTGTGCTCCACAAACAGAGGTCAGTGTTTTATGATCCGTCAGCTCCTGCGGAGCCACTTCTACAGTCCCAGTAGCGTACTCCGGTTTTGTAATTTCGAGCTTAGTCGCCCCTTCCTAGGAACACAAAACAAGATAAATCAGGAACCGAACTTCAGATCATGTGCCTACGCTTAGTCAGTCAGGTAGACAACAGTTATTTACCGAAGCTATCAGAACATAAGCCCTATCCTGGGAGAAGCTGGCAGTACAAATAAAAGGCAGATTCTCCTCTCTGTTCTGCCAGAGGCACAGGATCCATGAAAACAAATCAGCACAGAAAAGTTTCAACAGCTCTACAACTGAGGTGAACGGGTACAGTAACGCCACAAAAGACAGGAGAGTCCGCTGCACGTGGATAGATCAGGGAATGCTGGGAAGACCGCACTGTTTCATAAAAGAGAGTTCCAGCGCAGAGGGTGGATGTGGAGGGGCTTTGGGGAAGGGCAGCCTGAGTAAAAGTAGAAGGTGGGAAACAGCGTAAGGCATTAAGGAAACTAGAACAGTGTTAATGGCGGTGGAATGGGAAGACAATACATGCTGCCTTGAAAATGAAACATCACTTAATTAATTTCAAGTGAGGACGGCTAAAACAGGAAACAACACCAAGATGCACCTAACTTTCCCAGGGATGAATTTCTTTTCAGTATCCTCTAATGAACTGTAAGGGAAAGACCCTGAAAACAAGAATGCCCATACAGACACTGGCTTCACTAGGTGAGTCTGGAAAATGAACACAAGTGCATTATCCAGTCCTAAGGCATTAAGCAAAGAATCACATCCTAACCTGTAAGTTAAAAGCATAAGTCAAAAATTCTCATCAGCAGATGCAAACGTGGAAATGCACACTCACAACAACCCCCGGTATATGTCTCAGAATCCCCTGGTTCTTATATAGTCACAGAAGGATATTAACAACAAGAGACTGTACCTCATCCCAGGAAGATTCTCTTCCTCTCTCTTCTGTAAAGTGGCGCACTGACACACCATCTCTAAAATGTAGTTACAGGTACATTAATGAGAATATCCACGAATGTATACTAAAACCACCATGTGCGTCTATCTCCGTTCGTGGATGTGTCAAAACAAAAGTGGCAGAAAAGACTTTCAAAGAGTTAGAGCATTTTCTGAAAAAAATGCTTAAGTCACGGTTGGGATATATTTCAAACCAAGTAGTAAGAGGAAAACACGTAAAAAGAATGGATATGGAATTTGGGTTTGCGCACTATGTATTTCTAACATTTGGAGTTTGCTCTTGTTTTTGTTTTTACATTTCTTCTGATTTAAATCGTAGGTACCGGGAATGAGCACACGGAATTCGGCATGCTAAGCAAGCATTCTATTTACCACTAACCTATATCCTTCCCCGAGTCAACTAGCTTCTCGGCATAGATAAAATAAAATACAAAACACTGTTTGACGGTTCACTGCCTTACAAAACATGTTAGTTTGCTGAAGAGCAAAAGATCTTTGAGGCCTTCTTCCCCGTATCACACTAAGTGTCACATCAGACCGAGTTAGAGACAGGTCTCAGGACCCTTGACTGAAGAGTCCACAGGCCCCGGGTTCGGTTGTGTCTTCCATAACAGATCATCGGCTGTGGAATGTCAGGGCTCCACTCGCTGCAGACAGAGACAGGGGTGGGCTTGTCCTCCAGGGAGCCCGGAACGTGGTGTCTCTTGAAGGCCCGTGTGCAGAACCGACATGTCTGCCCTCCGTCAGAAGACCCTCTTTCCCTCTACAACAGATAACTCCCTCCCCAGGGCAGGACGGGGAAGACGCGGTCCATCAAGTGCGTCTGATAAGGGACCAGAGGGACACGGTCGTGAGCCCAGTAACAGCCGCCCATTCACGGGGAAGCCCCGTAGAGCGATCTGCCTTTCTTCTGCAGTGACTCAAGGAAGAAACAGAGGACTATGCTTTCCTCTTACCGAGCAGAGCAGCTGGCCGTGGGGGGCGAAGTTGCAGAGGGCACCAAGTGGGACCAGGTGCAGTTGCCCAGCTGGGCGACGACGGGCCGCACACGGTACAGGCAACGCAGGATTCTCCTCCGAAAATTTGGGGCCCTCTGGCCCATGGGGTGACCTGTAGGACAGAAGGGAGTGCTGGGTTGGATGACAGACAAAAGCGCCAACACCGAAAAAAGACGAAACCCAACAAAGCAGCCGTCGGCACCGGGCACCCTCCCCTCCACCGGGTGCCCAGGGAGGAGCACGGTGCCACACGCTCCGCCCAGCCCACTGGGGCCTGTCTGCAGCCAGGGCAGCACAGTGGGACACGGGAATACGACCTAGAAGCCGCACGTCGTCGCCGCCGCTGGCTCCAAGTGGAGGAAGCCAAGGGTCCTCTTGCCCGAGAGGCTGCACACAGAGATTCCAGCACCCGGGCTAACTACCGCCTTCCCTACAGCCAGCCGCTCTGGACGGGACGGCCCTCCTCACCACCTTCCCCAGCTCCACGCAAGCTTGCCCGGCGCGGACCAGGAACATGGACACGGGACGGACGTTAAGAGCTCATTCTCCACACGAGCAAGCAGAGCCCAACCAGGGTCACCGCTCTGCCTGCAGGTCTCTGCCTGCAGGGCTCTGCCTACAGAACCCTGCCAGGCCCTCTCTGCCCCCTCCTCACAAAAGGCCCTCATCCTCCACGCAGGGGCTGTCCCTGGGCGCAAAGAGCCCTGGGGAGCTGGGCATCCAGGAGTAATGCGGCGGAGCTGTCCAAGGGCTCCCGAGGGGACAAGGCTGTCCTCAGAAGGGACTCAGGCTCCGCTACAAACATCCGTATCCTCAGGGACGTCTGGATTTTACGTTCGCTACGGAACGCACCCTACCTGCGTGCTACGGGAGAGTGACTTGGGGAGTCTCAACCCCACACCTGACACCAAAGTGACTGTACCACCTCGTGCGAAAAAACCCCACGGTGTGCCATGAGACCGACGAGTAGCTCTGACAGCTTCCAGGGCAAGCGCGACCCGGCGCAGGGTGGGGGAACAAACACAATGTACGCACTCTGGTGCGCATCGGAATTCCCCCGCAGGGAAAGAGGCATTTTCACGGCGGGCTCTTTCCCTTCCAGCCTCTATTCCCTTCTACATACGCACCATCTACGAGAGCCAGGATTTTCTGCCCAGAGTACAACTGGAGGCAGCGGCCAAGACACACTTACCTCCCGAGAAAAGACAGTGACGGGCTGTGACGTTTAACACACCCAGGAAGACTACAAGTTGCACAAAGCACACCGTACAAAGCTGGAGGGATGGCTTTGCCCCTTTTCCAGTTAACAGGATCTGAATGGACATTCTAAACAGGAGAATCACCTGGCCTGAGCCGGGAAACCAGTCACAAGAACGACGACACAGAAAACCGTCCCAGTGACCCAGGAGCCACCCCAGGTGCAGGAGGTCAGGAGGGAGTCAGTCGAGGCAGGAGAAGTCAGTGTGGAGCGAGGGCTAACCCTCCTCACGCTGTTTCGAGAAACACACAGTCAAAGTCTGCGGGCCCCGGCTCCAAAGCACTCCCTCATGGTTCCTGCAGGCACCAGTCAAGGCGACGGGCTCCCGGGAGAATCAGCCCACTGGCTCCTGGGCAAGAGTTTTGAGTCTGAAAAAGGCAGCGACACGCCACGCCAGACCCGTCACAGGACACACATTCTGCAGACGAGGCCAGGAACGGCTGCCGGGAGAACGGGAAGATCACCTTTCCCTGGACGAGGCCCAACAGAGCATGACCACCCCACTTCCCTGGGCCTCCGGGGCCGCAGCAGGTGGGCGGGCACTGCCGGGCCACACCGGAGCCGCGCCAGGTCCCGCGTCGGCTAAAAACCACAGAAAAGGATGGAGGATTAGCCTTTCCTGCGAAGACACTGCTGAAGAGAAACAAATCCTTTGCGCCTTCTTTCCTTCCTTCATTCCACGTATCACACTCTTTTCTTGGAGGAACTGGATACTGACCCCAGGAACTCCTGCATGCTAAGCCCGCATTCTCTCTACTGCTGAGCTACATATACCCTTCCCCCCAGAGCACACTAGTGTCTAGGCACAGAGAACAAGAAATGCCAGCCACGTTCCCTAACTTACCCAGTGTATAATAAGCTCCGTGTGCTCCACCAACAGAGGTCAGTGTTTTATGATCCGTCAGCTCCTGCGGAGCCACTTCTACAGTCCCAGTAGCGTACTCCGGTTTTGTAATTTCGGGCTTAGTCGCCCCTTCCTAGGAACACAAGTCAAGATAAATCAGGAACCGAACTTCAGATAATGTGCCTACGCTTAGTCACTCAGGTAGACAAAAGATATTTACCGAAGCTATCAGAACATAAGCCCTATCCTGGGAGAAGCTGGCGGTACAAATTAAAGGCAGATTCTCCTCTCAGTTCTGCCAGAGTCACAGGATACATGAAAACAAATCAGCACAGAAAAGATTCAACAGCTCTACAACTGAGGTGAACGGGTACAGTAACGCCACAAAGGACAGGAGAGTCCGCTGCACGTGGATAACTCAGGGAATGCTGGGAAGACCGCACTGTTTCGTAAAAGAGTGGTCCAGCGCAGATGGTGGATGTGGAGGGGCTTTGGGGAAGGGCAGCCTGAGTAAAAGGAGCAGGTGGGAAACAGCGTAAGGCATTAAGGAACTAGACCACTGTTACTGGCTGTGGAATGGTAAGACAATACATGCTGCCTTGAAAATGAAACATCAATTAATTAATTTCAAGTGAGGACGGCTATAAGAGGAACCAACACCAAGATGCACCTAAATTTCCCAGGGATGAATTTCTTTTCAATATCCTCTAATGAACTGTAAGGGAAAGACCCTGAAAACAAGAATGCCCATACAGACACTGGCTTCAATAAGTGAGTCTGGAAATTGAACACAAGTGCATTATCCAGTCCTACGGCATTAAGCACAGAATCACATCCTAAACTGTAAGTTAAAAGCATAAGTCAAAAATTCTCATCAGCAGATGCAAACGTGAAAATGCACACTCAAACCAACCCCCGGTTTATGTCTCAGAATCCCCTGGTACTTATATAGTCACACAAGGACATTAACAACAAGAGACTGTACCTCATCCCAGGAACATTCTCTTCCTCTCTCTTCTGTAAAGTGGCGCAGTGACACACCATCTGTAAAATGTAGTTACAGGTACATTAATGAGAATATTCACGAATGTATACTAAAATAACCATGTGCGTCTATCTCCGTTCGTGGATGTGTCAAAACAAAAGTGGCAGAAAAGACTTTCAAAGAGTTAGAGCATTTTCTGAAAAAAATGCTTAAGTCACGGTTGGGATATATTTCAAACCAAGTAGTAAGAGGAAAACACGTAAAAAGAATGGATATGGAATTTGGATTTGCGCACTATGTATTTCTAAAATTTGAAGTTTGCTCTTGTTTTTGTTTATTTTTCTCATGTTTTAAATTGGAGGTACCGGGAATGAGCACACGGAATTCGGCATGCTAAGCAAGCATTCTATTTACCACTAAACTATGTCCTTCCCCGAGTCAACTAGCTTCTCGGCAAAGATAAAATAAAATACAAAACACTCTTTCACGGTTCAGTGCCTTACAAAACATGTTAGTTTGCTGAAACACAAAAGATCTTTGAGGCCTTCTTCCCCGTATCACACTAAGTCTCACATCACACCGAGTGGGAGACAGGACACAGGACCCTTGACTGAAGAGACCACAGGCCCCGGGTTCGGGTGTGTCTTCCATAACCGATCATCGGCTGTGGAAGTTCAGGGTTCCACTTGCTGCAGACAGTGACAGGGACGGGCTTGTCCTTCAGGGAGCCCAGAACGTGGTGTAAGTTGAAGGCCCATGTGCAGAACCGACATGTCTGCCCTCCGTCAGAGGACCCTCTATCCCTCTACAACAGACACCTCCCTCCCCAGGGCAGGACGGGGAAGACGTGGTCCATCAAGTGCGTCTGCTGAGGGACCAGAGGGACACGGCCGTGAGCCCAGTCACGGCCGCCCATGCACGGGGTAGCCCCGGAGAATGATCTGCCTTTCTTCTGCAGTGACTCAAGGAAGAAACAGAGGAGTATGCTTTCCTCTTACCGAGCGGAGCAGCTGGCGGTGGGGGGCGAATTTTCACAGGGCACCAAGGGGGACCAGGTGTAGGTGCCCAGCTGGGCGATGACGGTCCGCACCCGGGGCAGGCCACGCAGGCTGCTCCTCGGAAAGGTTGGGGCCCTCCGGCCCATGAGGTGACCTGCAGGACAGAAGGGAGGGCCGGGTTGGATGACAGACAAAAGCGCCAACACCGACAAGAGCCGAAACCCAACGCAGCAGCCGTCGGCACCGGTCACCCTCCCCTCCACCGGGTGCCCAGAGAGCAGCACGGTGCCACAAGCTCCGGCCAGCCCTTGGGGCCTGCCTGCAGCCTGGTCTGCACATGGGGACACGGGGATATGACCCTGACGCCGCACGTCGCCGCCGCCGCTGTCCCCAAGTGGAGGAAGCCAAGGGTCCTCTTGCCCGAGAGGCTGCACAAAGAGCTTCCAGCACACGGGCAATCTAGCGCCTTCCCAACAGCCAGCCGCTCCGGGCGGGACGGCCATCCACACCACCTTCCCCAGCTCCACGCAAGCTTGCCCGGCGCGGACAAGGAACACGGACACGGGACGGACGTGAAGAGCTCATTCTCCACACGAGCAAGCAGAGCCGCACCAGGGTCACCGCTCTGCCTGCAGGTCTCTGACTGCAGGGCTCTGCCTGCAGGACCCTGCCAGGGCCTCTCTGCCCCCTCCTCACAAAGGGCCCTCCTCCTCCCCGCAGGGGCTGCCCCTGGGTTCAAAGAGCACTGGGGAGTGGGGCATCAATGAGTCCTGCGGCGGAGCTGGCCAAGGGATCCCGAGGGCACAAGGCTGTCCTCAGAAGGGACTCAGGCTCCGCTACAATCATCCCTATCCTCAGGGACGTCTGGATTTTACGTTCGCTATGGAACGCACCCGACATGCGTGCTACGGGAGAGTGATATGTGGAGTCTCAACCTCACCCCTGACACCAAAGATACTGAAACAGCTCGTGGGCAAAACCCCACGGTGTGCCATGAGACCGACGAGCAGCTCTGACAGCTTCCAGGGCAAGCGCGACCCGGCGCAGGGTGGGGGAACAAACACAATGTACGCACTCTGGTGCGCATCGGAATTCCCCCGCAGGGAAAGAGGCATTTTCACGGCGGGCTCTTTCCCTTCCAGCCTCTATTCCCTTCTACATACGCACCATCTACGAGAGCCAGGATTTTCTGCCCAGAGTACAACTGGAGGCAGCGGCCAAGACACACTTACCTCCCGAGAAAAGACAGTGACGGGCTGTGACGTTTAACACACCCAGGAAGACTACAAGTTGCACAAAGCACACCGTACAAAGCTGGAGGGATGGCTTTGCCCCTTTTCCAGTTAACAGGATCTGAATGGACATTCTAAACAGGAGAATCACCTGGCCTGAGCCGGGAAACCAGTCACAAGAACGACGACACAGAAAACCGTCCCAGTGACCCAGGAGCCACCCCAGGTGCAGGAGGTCAGGAAGGAGTCAGTCGAGGCAGGAGAAGTCAGTGTGGAGCGAGGGCTAACCCTCCTCACGCTGTTTCGAGAAACACACAGTCAAAGTCTGCGGGCCCCGGCTCCAAAGCACTCCCTCATGGTTCCTGCAGGCACCAGTCAAGGCGACGGGCTCCCGGGAGAATCAGCCCACTGGCTCCTGGGCAAGAGTTTTGAGTCTGAAAAAGGCAGCGACACGCCACGCCAGACCCGTCACAGGACACACATTCTGCAGACGAGGCCAGGAACGGCTGCCGGGAGAACGGGAAGATCACCTTTCCCTGGACGAGGCCCAACAGAGCATGACCACCCCACTTCCCTGGGCCTCCGGGGCCGCAGCAGGTGGGCGGGCACTGCCGGGCCACACCGGAGCCGCGCCAGGTCCCGCGTCGGCTAAAAACCACAGAAAAGGATGGAGGATTAGCCTTTCCTGCGAAGACACTGCTGAAGAGAAACAAATCCTTTGCGCCTTCTTTCCTTCCTTCATTCCACGTATCACACTCTTTTCTTGGAGGAACTGGATACTGACCCCAGGAACTCCTGCATGCTAAGCCCGCATTCTCTCTACTGCTGAGCTACATATACCCTTCCCCCCAGAGCACACTAGTGTCTAGGCACAGAGAACAAGAAATGCCAGCCACGTTCCCTAACTTACCCAGTGTATAATAAGCTCCGTGTGCTCCACCAACAGAGGTCAGTGTTTTATGATCCGTCAGCTCCTGCGGAGCCACTTCTACAGTCCCAGTAGCGTACTCCGGTTTTGTAATTTCGGGCTTAGTCGCCCCTTCCTAGGAACACAAGTCAAGATAAATCAGGAACCGAACTTCAGATAATGTGCCTACGCTTAGTCACTCAGGTAGACAAAAGATATTTACCGAAGCTATCAGAACATAAGCCCTATCCTGGGAGAAGCTGGCGGTACAAATTAAAGGCAGATTCTCCTCTCAGTTCTGCCAGAGTCACAGGATACATGAAAACAAATCAGCACAGAAAAGATTCAACAGCTCTACAACTGAGGTGAACGGGTACAGTAACGCCACAAAGGACAGGAGAGTCCGCTGCACGTGGATAACTCAGGGAATGCTGGGAAGACCGCACTGTTTCGTAAAAGAGTGTTCCAGCGCAGATGGTGGATGTGGAGGGGCTTTGGGGAAGGGCAGCCTGAGTAAAAGGAGCAGGTGGGAAACAGCGTAAGGCATTAAGGAACTAGACCACTGTTACTGGCTGTGGAATGGTAAGACAATACATGCTGCCTTGAAAATGAAACATCAATTAATTAATTTCAAGTGAGGACGGCTATAAGAGGAACCAACACCAAGATGCACCTAAATTTCCCAGGGATGAATTTCTTTTCAATATCCTCTAATGAACTGTAAGGGAAAGACCCTGAAAACAAGAATGCCCATACAGACACTGGCTTCAATAAGTGAGTCTGGAAATTGAACACAAGTGCATTATCCAGTCCTACGGCATTAAGCACAGAATCACATCCTAAACTGTAAGTTAAAAGCATAAGTCAAAAATTCTCATCAGCAGATGCAAACGTGAAAATGCACACTCAAACCAACCCCCGGTTTATGTCTCAGAATCCCCTGGTACTTATATAGTCACACAAGGACATTAACAACAAGAGACTGTACCTCATCCCAGGAACATTCTCTTCCTCTCTCTTCTGTAAAGTGGCGCAGTGACACACCATCTGTAAAATGTAGTTACAGGTACATTAATGAGAATATTCACGAATGTATACTAAAATAACCATGTGCGTCTATCTCCGTTCGTGGATGTGTCAAAACAAAAGTGGCAGAAAAGACTTTCAAAGAGTTAGAGCATTTTCTGAAAAAAATGCTTAAGTCACGGTTGGGATATATTTCAAACCAAGTAGTAAGAGGAAAACACGTAAAAAGAATGGATATGGAATTTGGATTTGCGCACTATGTATTTCTAAAATTTGAAGTTTGCTCTTGTTTTTGTTTATTTTTCTCATGTTTTAAATTGGAGGTACCGGGAATGAGCACACGGAATTCGGCATGCTAAGCAAGCATTCTATTTACCACTAAACTATGTCCTTCCCCGAGTCAACTAGCTTCTCGGCAAAGATAAAATAAAATACAAAACACTCTTTCACGGTTCAGTGCCTTACAAAACATGTTAGTTTGCTGAAACACAAAAGATCTTTGAGGCCTTCTTCCCCGTATCACACTAAGTCTCACATCACACCGAGTGGGAGACAGGACACAGGACCCTTGACTGAAGAGACCACAGGCCCCGGGTTCGGGTGTGTCTTCCATAACCGATCATCGGCTGTGGAAGTTCAGGGTTCCACTTGCTGCAGACAGTGACAGGGACGGGCTTGTCCTTCAGGGAGCCCAGAACGTGGTGTAAGTTGAAGGCCCATGTGCAGAACCGACACGTCTGCCCTCCGTCAGAGGACCCTCTATCCCTCTACAACAGACACCTCCCTCCCCAGGGCAGGACGGGGAAGACGCGGTCCATCAAGTGCGTCTGCTGAGGGACCAGAGGGACACGGCCGTGAGCCCAGTCACGGCCGCCCATGCACGGGGTAGCCCCGGAGAATGATCTGCCTTTCTTCTGCAGTGACTCAAGGAAGAAACAGAGGAGTATGCTTTCCTCTTACCGAGCGGAGCAGCTGGCGGTGGGGGGCGAATTTTCACAGGGCACCAAGGGGGACCAGGTGTAGGTGCCCAGCTGGGCGATGACGGTCCGCACCCGGGGCAGGCCACGCAGGCTGCTCCTCGGAAAGGTTGGGGCCCTCCGGCCCATGAGGTGACCTGCAGGACAGAAGGGAGGGCCGGGTTGGATGACAGACAAAAGCGCCAACACCGACAAGAGCCGAAACCCAACGCAGCAGCCGTCGGCACCGGTCACCCTCCCCTCCACCGGGTGCCCAGAGAGCAGCACGGTGCCACAAGCTCCGGCCAGCCCTTGGGGCCTGCCTGCAGCCTGGTCTGCACATGGGGACACGGGGATATGACCCTGACGCCGCACGTCGCCGCCGCCGCTGTCCCCAAGTGGAGGAAGCCAAGGGTCCTCTTGCCCGAGAGGCTGCACAAAGAGCTTCCAGCACACGGGCAATCTAGCGCCTTCCCAACAGCCAGCCGCTCCGGGCGGGACGGCCATCCACACCACCTTCCCCAGCTCCACGCAAGCTTGCCCGGCGCGGACAAGGAACACGGACACGGGACGGACGTGAAGAGCTCATTCTCCACACGAGCAAGCAGAGCCGCACCAGGGTCACCGCTCTGCCTGCAGGTCTCTGACTGCAGGGCTCTGCCTGCAGGACCCTGCCAGGGCCTCTCTGCCCCCTCCTCACAAAGGGCCCTCCTCCTCCCCGCAGGGGCTGCCCCTGGGTTCAAAGAGCACTGGGGAGTGGGGCATCAATGAGTCCTGCGGCGGAGCTGGCCAAGGGATCCCGAGGGCACAAGGCTGTCCTCAGAAGGGACTCAGGCTCCGCTACAATCATCCCTATCCTCAGGGACGTCTGGATTTTACGTTCGCTATGGAACGCACCCGACATGCGTGCTACGGGAGAGTGATATGTGGAGTCTCAACCTCACCCCTGACACCAAAGATACTGAAACAGCTCGTGGGCAAAACCCCACGGTGTGCCATGAGACTGACGAGCAGCTCTGACAGTTTCCAGGGCAAGCGCGACCCGGCGCAGGGTGGGGGAACAAACACAATGTACACACTCTGGTGCGCATCGGAATTCCCCCGCAGGGAAAGAGGCATTTTCACGGCGGGCTCTTTCCCTTCCAGCCTCTATTCCCTTCTACAAACGCACCATCTACGAGAGCCAGGCTTTTCTGCCCAGAGTACAACTGGAGGCAGCGGCCAAGACACACTTACCTCCCGAGAAAAGACAGTGATATGCTGTGAAGTTTAACACACCCAGGAAGACTCCAATTTGCACAAAACACACCGTACAAAGCTGGAGGGATGGCTTTGCCTCTTTTCCAGTTAACAGGATCTGAATGGACATTCTAAACAGGAGAATCACCTGGCCTGAGCCGGGAAACCAGTCACAAGAACGACGACACAGAAACCCGTCTCAGTGACCCAGGAGCAACCCCAGAAGCAGGAGGTCAGGAAGGAGTCAGCCGAGGCAGGAGAAGTCAGTGTGGAGCGAGGGCTGATCCTCCTCACGCTGTTTCGAGAAACCCACAGTCAAAATCTGCCGGCCCCGGCTTCTAAGCACTCCCTCATGGCTCCTGCAAGCACCAGCAAAGGCGACGGGCTCCCGGGAGAAGCAGCCCACTGGCTCCTGGGCAAGAGTTTTGAGTCTGAAAAAGGCAGCCACACGCCACACCAGACCCGTCACAGGACACACAGTCTGCAGACGAGGCCAGGAACGGCTGCTGGGAAAACGGGAAGATCACCTTTCCCTGGACGAGGCCCAACAGAGCATGACCACCCCACTTCCCTGGGCCTCCGGGGCCGCCGCAGGTGGGCGGGCACTGCCGGGCCACACCGGAGCCGCGCCAGGTCCCGCGTCGGCTAAAAACCACAGAAAAGGATGGAGGATTAGCCTTTCCTGCGAAGACACTGCTGAAGAGAAACAAATCCTTTGCGCCTTCTTTCCTTCCTTCCTTCCACGTATCACACTCTTTTCTTGGAGGAACTGGATACTGACCCCAGGAACTCCTGCATGCTAAGCCCGCATTCTCTCTACTGCTGAGCTACATATACCCTTCCCCCCAGAGCACACTAGTGTCTAGGCACAGAGAACAAGAAATGCCAGCCACGTTCCCTAACTTACCCAGTGTATAATAAGCTCCGTGTGCTCCACCAACAGAGGTCAGTGTTTAATGATCCGTCAGCTCCTGCGGAGCCACTTCTACAGTCCCAGTAGCGTACTCCGGTTTTGTAATTTCGGGCTTAGTCGCCCCTTCCTAGGAACACAAGTCAAGATAAATCAGGAACCGAACTTCAGATAATGTGCCTACGCTTAGTCACTCAGGTAGACAAAAGATATTTACCGAAGCTATCAGAACATAAGCCCTATCCTGGGAGAAGCTGGCGGTACAAATTAAAGGCAGATTCTCCTCTCAGTTCTGCCAGAGTCACAGGATACATGAAAACAAATCAGCACAGAAAAGATTCAACAGCTCTACAACTGAGGTGAACGGGTACAGTAACGCCACAAAGGACAGGAGAGTCCGCTGCACGTGGATAACTCAGGGAATGCTGGGAAGACCGCACTGTTTCGTAAAAGAGTGGTCCAGCGCAGATGGTGGATGTGGAGGGGCTTTGGGGAAGGGCAGCCTGAGTAAAAGGAGCAGGTGGGAAACAGCGTAAGGCATTAAGGAACTAGACCACTGTTACTGGCTGTGGAATGGTAAGACAATACATGCTGCCTTGAAAATGAAACATCAATTAATTAATTTCAAGTGAGGACGGCTATAAGAAGAACCAACACCAAGATGCACCTAAATTTCCCAGGGATGAATTTCTTTTCAATATCCTCTAATGAACTGTAAGGGAAAGACCCTGAAAACAAGAATGCCCATACAGACACTGGCTTCAATAAGTGAGTCTGGAAATTGAACACAAGTGCATTATCCAGTCCTACGGCATTAAGCACAGAATCACATCCTAAACTGTAAGTTAAAAGCATAAGTCAAAAATTCTCATCAGCAGATGCAAACGTGAAAATGCACACTCAAACCAACCCCCGGTTTATGTCTCAGAATCCCCTGGTACTTATATAGTCACACAAGGACATTAACAACAAGAGACTGTACCTCATCCCAGGAACATTCTCTTCCTCTCTCTTCTGTAAAGTGGCGCAGTGACACACCATCTGTAAAATGTAGTTACAGGTACATTAATGAGAATATTCACGAATGTATACTAAAATAACCATGTGCGTCTATCTCCGTTCGTGGATGTGTCAAAACAAAAGTGGCAGAAAAGACTTTCAAAGAGTTAGAGCATTTTCTGAAAAAAATGCTTAAGTCACGGTTGGGATATATTTCAAACCAAGTAGTAAGAGGAAAACACGTAAAAAGAATGGATATGGAATTTGGATTTGCGCACTATGTATTTCTAACATTTGAAGTTTGCTCTTGTTTTTGTTTATTTTTCTCATGTTTTAAATTGGAGGTACCGGGAATGAGCACACGAAATTCGGCATGCTAAGCAAGCATTCTATTTACCACTAACCTATGTCCTTCCCCGAGTCAACTAGCTTCTCGGCAAAGATAAAATAAAATACAAAACACTCTTTCACGGTTCAGTGCCTTACAAAACATGTTAGTTTGCTGAAGCACAAAAGATCTTTGAGGCCTTCTTCCCCGTATCACACTAAGTCTCACATCACACCGAGTGGGAGACAGGACACAGGACCCTTGACTGAAGAGACCACAGGCCCCGGGTTCGGGTGTGTCTTCCATAACCGATCATCGGCTGTGGAAGTTCAGGGTTCCACTCGCTGCAGACAGTGACAGGGACGGGCTTGTCCTTCAGGGAGCCCAGAACGTGGTGTAAGTTGAAGGCCCGTGTGCAGAACCGACACGTCTGCCCTCCGTCAGAGGACCCTCTATCCCTCTACAACAGACACCTCCCTCCCCAGGGCAGGACGGGGAAGACGCGGTCCATCAAGTGCGTCTGCTGAGGGACCAGAGGGACACGGCCGTGAGCCCAGTCACGGCCGCCCATGCACGGGGTAGCCCCGGAGAACGATCTGCCTTTCTTCTGCAGTGACTCAAGGAAGAAACAGAGGAGTATGCTTTCCTCTTACCGAGCGGAGCAGCTGGCGGTGGGGGGCGAATTTTCACAGGGCACCAAGGGGGACCAGGTGTAGGTGCCCAGCTGGGCGATGACGGGCCGCACCCGGGGCAGGCCACGCAGGCTGCTCCTCGGAAAGTTTGGGGCCCTCCGGCCCATGGGGTGACCTGCAGGACAGAAGGGAGGGCCGGGTTGGATGACAGACAAAAGCGCCAACACCGACAAGAGCCGAAACCCAACGCAGCAGCCGTCGGCACCGGTCACCCTCCCCTCCACCGGGTGCCCAGAGAGCAGCACGGTGCCACAAGCTCCGGCCAGCCCTTGGGGCCTGCCTGCAGCCTGGTCTGCACATGGGGACACGGGGATATGACCCTGACGCCGCACGTCGCCGCCGCCGCTGTCCCCAAGTGGAGGAAGCCAAGGGTCCTCTTGCCCGAGAGGCTGCACAAAGAGCTTCCAGCACACGGGCAATCTAGCGCCTTCCCAACAGCCAGCCGCTCCGGGCGGGACGGCCATCCACACCACCTTCCCCAGCTCCACGCAAGCTTGCCCGGCGCGGACAAGGAACACGGACACGGGACGCACGTGAAGAGCTCATTCTCCACACGAGCAAGCAGAGCCGCACCAGGGTCACCGCTCTGCCTGCAGGTCTCTGACTGCAGGGCTCTGCCTGCAGGACCCTGCCAGGGCCTCTCTGCCCCCTCCTCACAAAGGGCCCTCCTCCTCCCCGCAGGGGCTGCCCCTGGGTTCAAAGAGCACTGGGGAGTGGGGCATCAATGAGTCCTGCGGCGGAGCTGGCCAAGGGATCCCGAGGGCACAAGGCTGTCCTCAGAAGGGACTCAGGCTCCGCTACAATCATCCCTATCCTCAGGGACGTCTGGATTTTACGTTCGCTATGGAACGCACCCGACATGCGTGCTACGGGAGAGTGATATGTGGAGTCTCAACCTCACCCCTGACACCAAAGATACTGAAACAGCTCGTGGGCAAAACCCCACGGTGTGCCATGAGACTGACGAGCAGCTCTGACAGTTTCCAGGGCAAGCGCGACCCGGCGCAGGGTGGGGGAACAAACACAATGTACGCACTCTGGTGCGCATCGGAATTCCCCCGCAGGGAAAGAGGCATTTTCACGGCGGGCTCTTTCCCTTCCAGCCTCTATTCCCTTCTACAAACGCACCATCTACGAGAGCCAGGCTTTTCTGCCCAGAGTACAACTGGAGGCAGCGGCCAAGACACACTTACCTCCCGAGAAAAGACAGTGATATGCTGTGAAGTTTAACACACCCAGGAAGACTCCAATTTGCACAAAACACACCGTACAAAGCTGGAGGGATGGCTTTGCCTCTTTTCCAGTTAACAGGATCTGAATGGACATTCTAAACAGGAGAATCACCTGGCCTGAGCCGGGAAACCAGTCACAAGAACGACGACACAGAAACCCGTCTCAGTGACCCAGGAGCAACCCCAGAAGCAGGAGGTCAGGAAGGAGTCAGCCGAGGCAGGAGAAGTCAGTGTGGAGCGAGGGCTGATCCTCCTCACGCTGTTTCGAGAAACCCACAGTCAAAATCTGCCGGCCCCGGCTTCTAAGCACTCCCTCATGGCTCCTGCAAGCACCAGCAAAGGCGACGGGCTCCCGGGAGAAGCAGCCCACTGGCTCCTGGGCAAGAGTTTTGAGTCTGAAAAAGGCAGCCACACGCCACACCAGACCCGTCACAGGACACACAGTCTGCAGACGAGGCCAGGAACGGCTGCTGGGAAAACGGGAAGATCACCTTTCCCTGGACGAGGCCCAACAGAGCATGACCACCCCACTTCCCTGGGCCTCCGGGGCCGCCGCAGGTGGGCGGGCACTGCCGGGCCACACCGGAGCCGCGCCAGGTCCCGCGTCGGCTAAAAACCACAGAAAAGGATGGAGGATTAGCCTTTCCTGCGAAGACACTGCTGAAGAGAAACAAATCCTTTGCGCCTTCTTTCCTTCCTTCCTTCCACGTATCACACTCTTTTCTTGGAGGAACTGGATACTGACCCCAGGAACTCCTGCATGCTAAGCCCGCATTCTCTCTACTGCTGAGCTACATATACCCTTCCCCTCAGAGCACACTAGTGTCTAGGCACAGAGAACAAGAAATGCCAGCCACGTTCCCTAACTTACCCAGTGTATAATAAGCTCCGTGTGCTCCACCAACAGAGGTCAGTGTTTTATGATCCGTCAGCCCCTGCGGAGCCACTTCTACAGTCCCAGTAGCGTACTCCGGTTTTGTAATTTCGGGCTTAGTCGCCCCTTCCTATGAACACAAATCAAGATAATCAGGAACCGAACTTCAGATAATGTGCCTAAGCTTAGTCAGTCAGGTAGAAAACAGTTATTTACCGAAGCTATCAGAACATAAGCCCTATCCTGGGAGAAGCTGGTGGTACAAATAAAAGGCAGATTCTCCTCTCTGTTCTGCCAGAGGCACAGGATACATGAAAACAAATCAGCACAGAAAAGATTCAACAGCTCTACAACTGAGGTGAACCGGTACAGTAACGCCACAAAGGACAGGAGAGTCCGCTGCACGTGGATAACTCAGGGAATGCTGGGAAGACCGCACTGTTTCGTAAAAGAGTGGTCCAGCGCAGATGGTGGATGTGGAGGGGCTTTGGGGAAGGGCAGCCTGAGTAAAAGGAGCAGGTGGGAAACAGCGTAAGGCATTAAGGAACTAGACCACTGTTACTGGCTGTGGAATGGTAAGACAATACATGCTGCCTTGAAAATGAAACATCAATTAATTAATTTCAAGTGAGGACGGCTATAAGAAGAACCAACACCAAGATGCACCTAAATTTCCCAGGGATGAATTTCTTTTCAATATCCTCTAATGAACTGTAAGGGAAAGACCCTGAAAACAAGAATGCCCATACAGACACTGGCTTCAATAAGTGAGTCTGGAAATTGAACACAAGTGCATTATCCAGTCCTACGGCATTAAGCACAGAATCACATCCTAAACTGTAAGTTAAAAGCATAAGTCAAAAATTCTCATCAGCAGATGCAAACGTGAAAATGCACACTCAAACCAACCCCCGGTTTATGTCTCAGAATCCCCTGGTACTTATATAGTCACACAAGGACATTAACAACAAGAGACTGTACCTCATCCCAGGAACATTCTCTTCCTCTCTCTTCTGTAAAGTGGCGCAGTGACACACCATCTGTAAAATGTAGTTACAGGTACATTAATGAGAATATTCACGAATGTATACTAAAATAACCATGTGCGTCTATCTCCGTTCGTGGATGTGTCAAAACAAAAGTGGCAGAAAAGACTTTCAAAGAGTTAGAGCATTTTCTGAAAAAAATGCTTAAGTCACGGTTGGGATATATTTCAAACCAAGTAGTAAGAGGAAAACACGTAAAAAGAATGGATGTGGAATTTGGATTTGCGCACTATGTATTTCTAACATTTGAAGTTTGCTCTTGTTTTTGTTTATTTTTCTCATGTTTTAAATTGGAGGTACCGGGAATGAGCACACGGAATTCGGCATGCTAAGCAAGCATTCTATTTACCACTAACCTATGTCCTTCCCCGAGTCAACTAGCTTCTCGGCAAAGATAAAATAAAATACAAAACACTCTTTCACGGTTCAGTGCCTTACAAAACATGTTAGTTTGCTGAAGCACAAAAGATCTTTGAGGCCTTCTTCCCCGTATCACACTAAGTCTCACATCACACCGAGTGGGAGACAGGACACAGGACCCTTGACTGAAGAGACCACAGGCCCCGGGTTCGGGTGTGTCTTCCATAACCGATCATCGGCTGTGGAAGTTCAGGGTTCCACTCGCTGCAGACAGTGACAGGGACGGGCTTGTCCTTCAGGGAGCCCAGAACGTGGTGTAAGTTGAAGGCCCGTGTGCAGAACCGACACGTCTGCCCTCCGTCAGAGGACCCTCTATCCCTCTACAACAGACACCTCCCTCCCCAGGGCAGGACGGGGAAGACGCGGTCCATCAAGTGCGTCTGCTGAGGGACCAGAGGGACACGGCCGTGAGCCCAGTCACGGCCGCCCATGCACGGGGTAGCCCCGGAGAACGATCTGCCTTTCTTCTGCAGTGACTCAAGGAAGAAACAGAGGAGTATGCTTTCCTCTTACCGAGCGGAGCAGCTGGCGGTGGGGGGCGAATTTTCACAGGGCACCAAGGGGGACCAGGTGTAGGTGCCCAGCTGGGCGATGACGGGCCGCACCCGGGGCAGGCCACGCAGGCTGCTCCTCGGAAAGGTTGGGGCCCTCCGGCCCATGGGGTGACCTGCAGGACAGAAGGGAGGGCCGGGTTGGATGACAGACAAAAGCGCCAACACCGACAAGAGCCGAAACCCAACGCAGCAGCCGTCGGCACCGGTCACCCTCCCCTCCACCGGGTGCCCAGAGAGCAGCACGGTGCCACAAGCTCCGGCCAGCCCTTGGGGCCTGCCTGCAGCCTGGTCTGCACATGGGGACACGGGGATATGACCCTGACGCCGCACGTCGCCGCCGCCGCTGTCCCCAAGTGGAGGAAGCCAAGGGTCCTCTTGCCCGAGAGGCTGCACAAAGAGCTTCCAGCACACGGGCAATCTAGCGCCTTCCCAACAGCCAGCCGCTCCGGGCGGGACGGCCATCCACACCACCTTCCCCAGCTCCACGCAAGCTTGCCCGGCGCGGACAAGGAACACGGACACGGGACGGACGTGAAGAGCTCATTCTCCACACGAGCAAGCAGAGCCGCACCAGGGTCACCGCTCTGCCTGCAGGTCTCTGACTGCAGGGCTCTGCCTGCAGGACCCTGCCAGGGCCTCTCTGCCCCCTCCTCACAAAGGGCCCTCCTCCTCCCCGCAGGGGCTGCCCCTGGGTTCAAAGAGCACTGGGGAGTGGGGCATCAATGAGTCCTGCGGCGGAGCTGGCCAAGGGATCCCGAGGGCACAAGGCTGTCCTCAGAAGGGACTCAGGCTCCGCTACAATCATCCCTATCCTCAGGGACGTCTGGATTTTACGTTCGCTATGGAACGCACCCGACATGCGTGCTACGGGAGAGTGATATGTGGAGTCTCAACCTCACCCCTGACACCAAAGATACTGAAACAGCTCGTGGGCAAAACCCCACGGTGTGCCATGAGACTGACGAGCAGCTCTGACAGTTTCCAGGGCAAGCGCGACCCGGCGCAGGGTGGGGGAACAAACACAATGTACGCACTCTGGTGCGCATCGGAATTCCCCCGCAGGGAAAGAGGCATTTTCACGGCGGGCTCTTTCCCTTCCAGCCTCTATTCCCTTCTACAAACGCACCATCTACGAGAGCCAGGCTTTTCTGCCCAGAGTACAACTGGAGGCAGCGGCCAAGACACACTTACCTCCCGAGAAAAGACAGTGATATGCTGTGAAGTTTAACACACCCAGGAAGACTCCAATTTGCACAAAACACACCGTACAAAGCTGGAGGGATGGCTTTGCCTCTTTTCCAGTTAACAGGATCTGAATGGACATTCTAAACAGGAGAATCACCTGGCCTGAGCCGGGAAACCAGTCACAAGAACGACGACACAGAAACCCGTCTCAGTGACCCAGGAGCAACCCCAGAAGCAGGAGGTCAGGAAGGAGTCAGCCGAGGCAGGAGAAGTCAGTGTGGAGCGAGGGCTGATCCTCCTCACGCTGTTTCGAGAAACCCACAGTCAAAATCTGCCGGCCCCGGCTTCTAAGCACTCCCTCATGGCTCCTGCAAGCACCAGCAAAGGCGACGGGCTCCCGGGAGAAGCAGCCCACTGGCTCCTGGGCAAGAGTTTTGAGTCTGAAAAAGGCAGCCACACGCCACACCAGACCCGTCACAGGACACACAGTCTGCAGACGAGGCCAGGAACGGCTGCTGGGAAAACGGGAAGATCACCTTTCCCTGGACGAGGCCCAACAGAGCATGACCACCCCACTTCCCTGGGCCTCCGGGGCCGCCGCAGGTGGGCGGGCACTGCCGGGCCACACCGGAGCCGCGCCAGGTCCCGCGTCGGCTAAAAACCACAGAAAAGGATGGAGGATTAGCCTTTCCTGCGAAGACACTGCTGAAGAGAAACAAATCCTTTGCGCCTTCTTTCCTTCCTTCCTTCCACGTATCACACTCTTTTCTTGGAGGAACTGGATACTGACCCCAGGAACTCCTGCATGCTAAGCCCGCATTCTCTCTACTGCTGAGCTACATATACCCTTCCCCTCAGAGCACACTAGTGTCTAGGCACAGAGAACAAGAAATGCCAGCCACGTTCCCTAACTTACCCAGTGTATAATAAGCTCCGTGTGCTCCACCAACAGAGGTCAGTGTTTTATGATCCGTCAGCCCCTGCGGAGCCACTTCTACAGTCCCAGTAGCGTACTCCGGTTTTGTAATTTCGGGCTTAGTCGCCCCTTCCTATGAACACAAATCAAGATAATCAGGAACCGAACTTCAGATAATGTGCCTAAGCTTAGTCAGTCAGGTAGAAAACAGTTATTTACCGAAGCTATCAGAACATAAGCCCTATCCTGGGAGAAGCTGGTGGTACAAATAAAAGGCAGATTCTCCTCTCTGTTCTGCCAGAGGCACAGGATCCATGAAAACAAATCAGCACAGAAAAGTTTCAACAGTTCTACAACTGAGGTGAACGGGTACAGTAACGCCACAAAGGACAGGAGAGTCCGCTGCACGTGGATAACTCAGGGAATGCTGGGAAGTCCGCTCTGTTTCGTAAAAGAGAGATCCAGCGCAGAGTGGGGATGTGGAGGGGCTTTGGGTAAGGGCAGCCTGAGTAAAAGGAGCAGGTGGGAAACAGCGTAAGGCATTAAGGAAACTAGACCACTGTTACTGGCGTAGGAATGGGAAGACAAAACATGCTGCCTTGAAAATGAAACATCACTTAATTAATTTCAAGTGAGGACGGCTAAAATAAGAACCAACACCAAGATGCACCTAACTTTCCCAGGGATGAATTTCTTTTCAATATCCTCTAATGAACTGTAAGGGAAAGAAACTGAAAACAAGAATGCCCATACAGACACTGGCTTCACTAGGTGAGTCTGGAAATTGAACACAAGTGCTTTATCCAGTCCTACGGCATTAAGCACAGAATAACATCCTAAACTGTAAGTTAAAAGCATAAGTCAAAAATTCTCATCAGCAGATGCAAACGTGAAAATGCACACTCACACCAACCCCCGGTTTATGTCTCAGAATCCCCTGGTACTTATATAGTCACACAAGGACATTAACAACAAGAGACTGTACCTCATCCCAGGAAGATTCTCTTCCTCTCTCTTCTGTAAAGTGTCGCTCTGACACACCATCTGTAAGATGTAGTTACAGGTATATTAATAGAGAATATTCACGAATGTATACTAAAACAACCATGTGCGTCTATCTCCGTTCGTGGATGTGTCAAAACAAAAGTGGCAGAAAAGACTTTCAAAGAGTTAGAGCATTTTCTGAAAAAAATGCTTAAGTCACGGTTGGGATATATTTCAAACCAAGTAGTAAGATGAAAACACGTAAAAAGAATGGATATGGAATTTGGAATTGCGCACTATGTATTTCTAACATTTGAAGTTTGCTCTTGTTTTTGTTTATTTTTCTCATGTTTTAAATTGGAGGTACCGGGAATGAGCACACGGAATTCGGCATGCTAAGCAAGCATTCTATTTACCACTAACCTATGTCCTTCCCCGAGTCAACTAGCTTCTCGGCAAAGATAAAATAAAATACAAAACACTCTTTCATGTTTCAGTGCCTTACAAAACATGTTAGTTTGCTGAAGCACAAAAGATCTTTGAGGCCTTCTTCCCCGTATCACACTAAGTATCACATCAGACCGAGTGGGAGACAGGACACAGGACCCTTGACTGAAGAGACCACAGGCCCCGGGTTCGGGTGTGTCTTCCATAACCGATCATCGGCTGTGGAATTTCAGGGCTCCACTCGCTGCAGACAGTGACAGGGACGGGCTTGTCCTCCATGGAGCCCGGAACGTGGTGTAAGTTGAATGCCCGTGTGCAGAACCGACACGTCTGCCCTCCGTCAGAGGACCCTCTTTCCCTCTACAACAGACACCTCCCTCCCCAGGGCAGGACGGGGAAGACGCGGTCCATCAAGTGCGTCTGCTAAGGGACCAGAGGTACACGGCCGTGAGCCCAGTCACGGCAGCCCAGGCACGGGGTAGCCCCGGAGAGCGAACTGCCTTTCTTCTGCAGTGAATCAAGGAAGAAACAGAGGAGAATGCTTTCCTCTTACCGAGCGGAGCAGGTGGCGGTGGGGGGCGAATTTTCACAGGGCACCAAGGGGGACAAGGTGCAGGTGCCCAGCTGGGCGACGACGGGCCGCTCCCGGGGCAGGCCACGCAGGCTGCTTCTCGGAAAGGTTGGGGCCCTCCGGCCCATGGGGTGACCTGCAGGACAGAAGGGAGGGCCGGGTTGGATGACAGACAAAAGCGCCAACACCGACAAGAGCCGAAACCCAACGCAGCATCCGTCGGCATCGGTCACCCTCCCCTCCACCTGGTGCCCAGAGAGCAGCATGGTGCCACACGATCCGGCCAGCCCTCTGGGGCCTGCCTGAAGCCTGGGCCGCACAGGGGGACACGGGGATACGACCCTGAAGCCGCACGTCGCCGCCGCCGCTGTCTCCAATTGGAGGAATCCAAGGGTCCTCCTGCCCGAGAGGCTGCACACAGAGCTTCCAGCACCCGGGAAATCTAGCGCCTTCCCAAGAGCCAGCCGCTCAAGATGGGACGGCCCTCCACGCCAACTTCCCCAGCTCCACGCAAGCTTGCCCGGCGCAGACCAGGACACGGACACGGGACGTATGTGAAGAGCTCATTCTCCACACGAGCAAGCAGAGCCCAACCAGGGTCACCGCTCTGTCTGCAGGTCTCTGCCTGCAGGGCTCTGCCTACAGAACCCTGCCAGGCCCTCTCTGCCCCCTCCTCACAAAAGGCCCTCATCCTCCACGCAGGGGCTGTCCCTGGGCGCAAAGAGCCCTGGGGAGCTGGGCAACCAGGAGTAATGTGGCGGAGCTGTCCAAGGGCTCCCGAGGGGACAAGGCTGTCCTCAGAAGGGACTCAGGCTCCGCTACAAACATCCGTATCCTCAGGGACGTCTGGATTTTACGTTCGCTACGGAACGCACCCTACCTGCGTGCTACGGGAGAGAGACTTGGGGAGTCTCAACCCCACACCTGACACCAAAGTGACTGTACCACCTCGTGCGAAAAAACCCCACGGTGTGCCATGAGACCGACGAGTAGCTCTGACAGCTTCCAGGGCAAGCGCGACCCGGCGCAGGATGGGGGAACAAACACAATGTACGCACTCTGGTGCACATCGGAATTCCCCCGCAGGGAAAGAGGCATTTTCACGGCGGGCTCTTTCCCTTCCAGCCTCTATTCCCTTCTACATACGCACCATCTACGAGAGCCAGGATTTTCTGCCCAGAGTACAACTAGAGGCAGCGGCCAAGACACACTTACCTCCCGAGAAAAGACAGTGACGGGCTGTGACGTTTAACACACCCAGGAAGACTACAAGTTGCACAAAGCACACCGTACAAAGCTGGAGGGATGGCTTTGCCCCTTTTCCAGTTAACAGGATCTGAATGGACATTCTAAACAGGAGAATCACCTGGCCTGAGCCGGGAAACCAGTCACAAGAACGACGACACAGAAACCCGTCCCAGTGACCCAGGAGCAACCCCAGGTGCAGGAGGTCAGGAAGGAGTCAGTCGAGGCAGGAGAAGTCAGTGTGGAGCGAGGGCTAACCCTCCTCACGCTGTTTCGAGAAAACCACAGTCAAAGTCTGCGGGCCCCAGCTCCAAAACACTCCCTCATGGTTCCTGCAGGCACCAGTCAAGGCGACGGGCTCCCGGGAGAATCAGCCCACTGGCTCCTGGGCAAGAGTTTTGAGTCTGAAAAAGGCAGCGACACGCCACGCCAGACCCGTCACAGGACACACATTCTGCAGACGAGGCCAGGAACGGCTGCCGGGAGAACGGGAAGACCACCTTTCCCTGGACGAGGCCCAACAGAGCATGACCACCCCACTTCCCTGGGCCTCCGGGGCCGCCGCAGGTGGGCGGGCACTGCCGGGCCACACCGGAGCCGCGCCAGGTCCCGCGTCGGCTAAAAACCACAGAAAAGGATGGAGGATTAGCCTTTCCTGCGAAGACACTGCTGAAGAGAAACAAATCCTTTGCGCCTTCTTTCCTTCCTTCCTTCCACGTATCACACTCTTTTCTTGGAGGAACTGGATACTGACCCCAGGAACTCCTGCATGCTAAGCCCGCATTCTCTCTACTGCTGAGCTACATATACCCTTCCCCCCAGAGCACACTAGTGTCTAGGCACAGAGAACAAGAAATGCCAGCCATGTTCCCTAACTTACCCAGTGTATAATAAGCTCCGTGTGCTCCACCAACAGAGGTCAGTGTTTTATGATCCGTCAGCTCCTGCGGAGCCACTTCTACAGTCCCAGTAGCGTACTCCGGTTTTGTAATTTCGGGCTTAGTCGCCCATTCCTAGGAACACAAGTCAAGATAAATCAGGAACCGAACTTCAGATAATGTGCCTACGCTTAGTCACTCAGGTAGACAAAAGATATTTACCGAAGCTATCAGAACATAAGCCCTATCCTGGGAGAAGCTGGCGGTACAAATTAAAGGCAGATTCTCCTCTCAGTTCTGCCAGAGTCACAGGATACATGAAAACAAATCAGCACAGAAAAGATTCAACAGCTCTACAACTGAGGTGAATGGGTACAGTAACGCCACAAAGGACAGGAGAGTCCGCTGCACGTGGATAACTCAGGGAATGCTGGGAAGACCGCACTGTTTCGTAAAAGAGTGGTCCAGCGCAGTTGGTGGATGTGGAGGGGCTTTGGGGAAGGGCAGCCTGAGTAAAAGGAGCAGGTGGGAAACAGCGTAAGGCATTAAGGAACTAGACCACTGTTACTGGCTGTGGAATGGTAAGACATTACATGCTGCCTTGAAAATGAAACATCAATTAATTAATTTCAAGTGAGGACGGCTAAAAGAAGAACCAACACCAAGATGCACCTAAATTTCCCAGGGATGAATTTCTTTTCAATATCCTCTAATGAACTGTAAGGGAAAGACCCTGAAAACAAGAATGCCCATACAGACACTGGCTTCAATAAGTGAGTCTGGAAATTGCACACAAGTGCATTATCCAGTCCTATGGCATTAAGCACAGAATCACATCCTAAACTGTAAGTTAAAAGCATAAGTCAAAAATTCTCATCAGCAGATGCAAACGTGAAAATGCACACTCAAACCAACCCCCGGTTTATGTCTCAGAATCCCCTGGTACTTATATAGTCACACAAGGACATTAACAACAAGAGACTGTACCTCATCCCAGGAACATTCTCTTCCTCTCTCTTCTGTAAAGTGGCGCAGTGACACACCATCTGTAAAATGTAGTTACAGGTACATTAATGAGAATATTCACGAATGTATACTAAAATAACCATGTGCGTCTATCTCCATTCGTGGATGTGTCAAAACAAAAGTGGCAGAAAAGACTTTCAAAGAGTTAGAGCATTTTCTGAAAAAAATGCTTAAGTCACGGTTGGGATATATTTCAAACCAAGTAGTAAGAGGAAAACACGTAAAAAGAATGGATATGGAATTTGGATTTGCGCACTATGTATTTCTAACATTTGAAGTTTGCTCTTGTTTTTGTTTATTTTTCTCATGTTTTAAATTGGAGGTACCGGGAATGAGCACACGGAATTCGGCATGCTAAGCAAGCATTCTATTTACCACTAACCTATGTCCTTCCCCGAGTCAACTAGCTTCTCGGCAAAGATAAAATAAAATACAAAACACTCTTTCATGTTTCAGTGCCTTACAAAACATGTTAGTTTGCTGAAGCACAAAAGATCTTTGAGGCCTTCTTCCCCGTATCACACTAAGTCTCACATCACACCGAGTGGGAGACAGGACACAGGACCCTTGACTGAAGAGACCACAGGCCCCGGGTTCGGGTGTGTCTTCCATAACCGATCATCGGCTGTGGAAGTTCAGGGTTCCACTCGCTGCAGACAGTGACAGGGACGGGCTTGTCCTTCAGGGAGCCCAGAACGTGGTGTAAGTTGAAGGCCCGTGTGCAGAACCGACACGTCTGCCCTCCGTCAGAGGACCCTCTATCCCTCTACAACAGACACCTCCCTCCCCAGGGCAGGACGGGGAAGACGCGGTCCATCAAGTGCGTCTGCTGAGGGACCAGAGGGACACGGCCGTGAGCCCAGTCACGGCCGCCCATGCACGGGGTAGCCCCGGAGAACGATCTGCCTTTCTTCTGCAGTGACTCAAGGAAGAAACAGAGGAGTATGCTTTCCTCTTACCGAGCGGAGCAGCTGGCGGTGGGGGGCGAATTTTCACAGGGCACCAAGGGGGACCAGGTGTAGGTGCCCAGCTGGGCGATGAAGGGCCGCACCCGGGGCAGGCCACGCAGGCTGCTCCTCGGAAAGTTTGGGGCCCTCCGGCCCATGGGGTGACCTGCAGGACAGAAGGGAGGGCCGGGTTGGATGACAGACAAAAGCGCCAACACCGACAAGAGCCGAAACCCAACGCAGCAGCCGTCGGCACCGGTCACCCTCCCCTCCACCGGGTGCCCAGAGAGCAGCACGGTGCCACAAGCTCCGGCCAGCCCTTGGGGCCTGCCTGCAGCCTGGTCTGCACATGGGGACACGGGGATATGACCCTGACGCCGCACGTCGCCGCCGCCGCTGTCCCCAAGTGGAGGAAGCCAAGGGTCCTCTTGCCCGAGAGGCTGCACAAAGAGCTTCCAGCACACGGGCAATCTAGCGCCTTCCCAACAGCCAGCCGCTCCGGGCGGGACGGCCATCCACACCACCTTCCCCAGCTCCACGCAAGCTTGCCCGGCGCGGACAAGGAACACGGACACGGGACGGACGTGAAGAGCTCATTCTCCACACGAGCAAGCAGAGCCGCACCAGGGTCACCGCTCTGCCTGCAGGTCTCTGACTGCAGGGCTCTGCCTGCAGGACCCTGCCAGGGCCTCTCTGCCCCCTCCTCACAAAGGGCCCTCCTCCTCCCCGCAGGGGCTGCCCCTGGGTTCAAAGAGCACTGGGGAGTGGGGCATCAATGAGTCCTGCGGCGGAGCTGGCCAAGGGATCCCGAGGGCACAAGGCTGTCCTCAGAAGGGACTCAGGCTCCGCTACAATCATCCCTATCCTCAGGGACGTCTGGATTTTACGTTCGCTATGGAACGCACCCGACATGCGTGCTACGGGAGAGTGATATGTGGAGTCTCAACCTCACCCCTGACACCAAAGATACTGAAACAGCTCGTGGGCAAAACCCCACGGTGTGCCATGAGACTGACGAGCAGCTCTGACAGTTTCCAGGGCAAGCGCGACCCGGCGCAGGGTGGGGGAACAAACACAATGTACGCACTCTGGTGCGCATCGGAATTCCCCCGCAGGGAAAGAGGCATTTTCACGGCGGGCTCTTTCCCTTCCAGCCTCTATTCCCTTCTACAAACGCACCATCTACGAGAGCCAGGCTTTTCTGCCCAGAGTACAACTGGAGGCAGCGGCCAAGACACACTTACCTCCCGAGAAAAGACAGTGATATGCTGTGAAGTTTAACACACCCAGGAAGACTCCAATTTGCACAAAACACACCGTACAAAGCTGGAGGGATGGCTTTGCCTCTTTTCCAGTTAACAGGATCTGAATGGACATTCTAAACAGGAGAATCACCTGGCCTGAGCCGGGAAACCAGTCACAAGAACGACGACACAGAAACCCGTCTCAGTGACCCAGGAGCAACCCCAGAAGCAGGAGGTCAGGAAGGAGTCAGCCGAGGCAGGAGAAGTCAGTGTGGAGCGAGGGCTGATCCTCCTCACGCTGTTTCGAGAAACCCACAGTCAAAATCTGCCGGCCCCGGCTTCTAAGCACTCCCTCATGGCTCCTGCAAGCACCAGCAAAGGCGACGGGCTCCCGGGAGAAGCAGCCCACTGGCTCCTGGGCAAGAGTTTTGAGTCTGAAAAAGGCAGCCACACGCCACACCAGACCCGTCACAGGACACACAGTCTGCAGACGAGGCCAGGAACGGCTGCTGGGAAAACGGGAAGATCACCTTTCCCTGGACGAGGCCCAACAGAGCATGACCACCCCACTTCCCTGGGCCTCCGGGGCCGCCGCAGGTGGGCGGGCACTGCCGGGCCACACCGGAGCCGCGCCAGGTCCCGCGTCGGCTAAAAACCACAGAAAAGGATGGAGGATTAGCCTTTCCTGCGAAGACACTGCTGAAGAGAAACAAATCCTTTGCGCCTTCTTTCCTTCCTTCCTTCCACGTATCACACTCTTTTCTTGGAGGAACTGGATACTGACCCCAGGAACTGCTGCATGCTAAGCCCGCATTCTCTCTACTGCTGAGCTACATATACCCTTCCCCCCAGAGCACACTAGTGTCTAGGCACAGAGAACAAGAAATGCCAGCCACGTTCCCTAACTTACCCAGTGTATAATAAGCTCCGTGTGCTCCACCAACAGAGGTCAGTGTTTTATGATCCGTCAGCTCCTGCGGAGCCACTTCTACAGTCCCAGTAGCGTACTCCGGTTTTGTAATTTCGGGCTTAGTCGCCCATTCCTATGAACACAAATCAAGATAATCAGGAACCGAACTTCAGATAATGTGCCTAAGCTTAGTCAGTCAGGTAGAAAACAGTTATTTACCGAAGCTATCAGAACATAAGCCCTATCCTGGGAGAAGCTGGTGGTACAAATAAAAGGCAGATTCTCCTCTCTGTTCTGCCAGAGGCACAGGATCCATGAAAACAAATCAGCACAGAAAAGTTTCAACAGTTCTACAACTGAGGTGAATGGGTACAGTAACGCCACAAAGGACAGGAGAGTCCGCTGCACGTGGATAGCTCAGGGAATGCTGGGAAGTCCGCACTGTTTCATAAAAGAGAGATCCAGCGCAGAGTGGGGATGTGGAGGGGCTTTGGGTAAGGGCAGCCTGAGTAAAAGGAGCAGGTGGGAAACAGCGTAAGGCATTAAGGAAACTAGACCACTGTTACTGGCGTAGGAATGGGAAGACAAAACATGCTGCCTTGAAAATGAAACATCACTTAATTAATTTCAAGTGAGGACGGCTAAAATAAGAACCAACACCAAGATGCACCTAACATTCCCAGGGATGAATTTCTTTTCAATATCCTCTAATGAACTCTAAGGGAAAGACCCTGAAAACAAGAATGCCCATACAGACACTGGCTTCACTAGGTGAGTCTGGAAATTGAACACAAGTGCTTTATCCAGTCCTACGGCATTAAGCACAGAATAACATCCTAAACTGTAAGTTAAAAGCATAAGTCAAAAATTCTCATCAGCAGATGCAAACGTGAAAATGCACACTCACACCAACCCCCGGTTTATGTCTCAGAATCCCCTGGTACTTATATAGTCACACAAGGACATTAACAACAAGAGACTGTACCTCATCCCAGGAAGATTCTCTTCCTCTCTCTTCTGTAAAGTGTCGCTCTGACACACCATCTGTAAGATGTAGTTACAGGTATATTAATAGAGAATATTCACGAATGTATACTAAAACAACCATGTGCGTCTATCTCCGTTCGTGGATGTGTCAAAACAAAAGTGGCAGAAAAGACTTTCAAAGAGTTAGAGCATTTTCTGAAAAAAATGCTTAAGTCACGGTTGGGATATATTTCAAACCAAGTAGTAAGATGAAAACACGTAAAAAGAATGGATATGGAATTTGGAATTGCGCACTATGTATTTCTAACATTTGAAGTTTGCTCTTGTTTTTGTTTATTTTTCTCATGTTTTAAATTGGAGGTACCGGGAATGATCACATGGAATTCGGCATGCTAAGCAAGCATTCTATTTACCACTAACCTATGTCCTTCCCCGAGTCAACTAGCTTCTCGGCAAAGATAAAATAAAATACAAAACACTCTTTCACGGTTCAGTGCCTTACAAAACATGTTAGTTTGCTGAAGCACAAAAGATCTTTGAGGCCTTCTTCCCCGTATCACACTATGTATCACATCAGACCGAGTGGGAGACAGGACACAGGACACTTGACTGAAGAGACCACAGGCCCCGGGTTCGGGTGTGTCTTCCATAACCGATCATCGGCTGTGGAAGTTCAGGGTTCCACTCGCTGCAGACAGAGACAGGGGTGGGCTTGTCCTCCAGGGAGCCCGGAACGTGGTGTCTCTTGAAGGCCCGTGTGCAGAACCGACATGTCTGCCCTCCGTCAGAGGACCCTCTTTCCCTCTACAACAGACACCTCCCTCCCCAGGGCAGGACGGGGAAGACGCGGTCCATCAAGTGCGTCTGCTAAGGGACCAGAGGTACACGGCCGTGAGCCCAGTCACGGCAGCCCAGGCACGGGGTAGCCCCGGAGAGCGAACTGCCTTTCTTCTGCAGTGAATCAAGGAAGAAACAGAGGAGAATGCTTTCCTCTTACCGAGCGGACCAGGTTGCGGTGGAGGGCGAATTTTCACAGGGCACCAAGGGGGACAAGGTGCAGGTGCCCAGCTGGGCGACGACGGGCCGCTCCCGGGGCAGGCCACGCAGGCTGCTTCTCGGAAATTTGGGGCCCTCCGGCCCATGGGGTGACCTGCAGGACAGAAGGGAGGGCAGGGTTGGATGACAGACAAAAGCGCCAACACCGACAAGAGCCGAAACCCAACGCAGCATCCGTCGGCATCGGTCACCCTCCCCTCCACCTGGTGCCCAGAGAGCAGCACGGTGCCACACGCTCCGGCCAGCCCTCTGGGGCCTGCCTGAAGCCTGGGCCGCACAGGGGGACACGGGGATACGACCCTGAAGACGCACGTCGCCGCCGCCGCTGTCTCCAATTGGAGGAATCCAAGGGTCCTCCTGCCCGAGAGGCTGCACACAGAGCTTCCAGCACCCGGGAAATCTAGCGCCTTCCCAACAGCCAGCCGCTCAAGGTGGGACGGCCCTCCACGCCAACTTCCCCAGCTCCACGCAAGCTTGCCCGGCGCAGACCAGGACACGGACACGGGACGTACGTGAAGAGCTCATTCTCCACACGAGCAAGCAGAGCCCAACCAGGGTCACCGCTCTGCCTGCAGGTCTCTGCCTGCAGGGCTCTGCCTACAGAACCCTGCCAGGCCCTCTCTGCCCCCTCCTCACAAAAGGCCCTCATCCTCCACGCAGGGGCTGTCCCTGGGCGCAAAGAGCCCTGGGGAGCTGGGCATCCAGGAGTAATGCGGCGGAGCTGTCCAAGGGCTCCCGAGGGGACAAGGCTGTCCTCAGAAGGGACTCAGGCTCCGCTACAAACATCCGTATCCTCAGGGACGTCTGGATTTTACGTTCGCTACGGAACGCACCCTACCTGCGTGCTACGGGAGAGTGACGTGGGGAGTCTCAACCCCACACCTGACACCAAAGTGACTGTACCACCTCGTGCGAAAAAACCCCACGGTGTGCCATGAGACCGACGAGTAGCTCTGACAGCTTCCAGGGCAAGCGCGACCCGGCGCAGGGTGGGGGAACAAACACAATGTACGCACTCTGGTGCACATCGGAATTCCCCCGCAGGGAAAGAGGCATTTTCACGGCGGGCTCTTTCCCTTCCAGCCTCTATTCCCTTCTACATACGCACCATCTACGAGAGCCAGGATTTTCTGCCCAGAGTACAACTGGAGGCAGCGGCCAAGACACACTTACCTCCCGAGAAAAGACAGTGACGGGCTGTGACGTTTAACACACCCAGGAAGACTCCAAGTTGCACAAAGCACACCGTACAAAGCTGGAGGGATGGCTTTGCCCCTTTTCCAGTTAACAGGATCTGAATGGACATTCTAAACAGGAGAATCACCTGGCCTGAGCCGGGAAACCAGTCACAAGAACGACGACACAGAAACCCGTCCCAGTGACCCAGGAGCAACCCCAGGTGCAGGAGGTCAGGAAGGAGTCAGTCGAGGCAGGAGAAGTCAGTGTGGAGCGAGGGCTAACCCTCCTCACGCTGTTTCGAGAAACACACAGTCAAAGTCTGCGGGCCCCGGCTCCAAAGCACTCCCTCATGGTTCCTGCAGGCACCAGTGAAGGCGACGGGCTCCCGGGAGAATCAGCCCACTGGCACCTGGGCAAGAGTTTTGAGTCTGAAAAAGGCAGCGACACGCCACGCCAGACCCGTCACAGGACACACATTCTGCAGACGAGGCCAGGAACGGCTGCCGGGAGAACGGGAAGATCACCTTTCCCTGGACGAGGCCCAACAGAGCATGACCACCCCACTTCCCTGGGCCTCCGGGGCCGCCGCAGGTGGGCGGGCACTGCCGGGCCACACTGGAGCCGCGCCAGGTCCCGTGTCGGCTAAAAACCACAGAAAAGGATGGAGGATTAGCCTTTCCTTCGAAGACACTGCTGAAGAGAAACAAATCCTTTGCGCCTTCTTTCCTTCCTTCCTTCCACGTATCACACTCTTTTCTTGGAGGAACTGGATACTGACCCCAGGAACTCCTGCATGCTAAGCCCGCATTCTCTCTAATGCTGAGCTACATATACCCTTCCCCCCAGAGCACACTAATGTCTAGGCACAGAGAACAAGAAATGCCAGCCACGTTCCCTAACTTACCCAGTGTATAATAAGCTCCGTGTGCTCCACCAACAGAGGTCAGTGTTTTATGATCCGTCAGCTCCTGCGGAGCCACTTCTACAGTCCCAGTAGCGTACTCCGGTTTTGTAATTTCGGGCTTAGTCGCCCCTTAATAGGAACACAAGTCAAGATAAATCAGGAACCGAACTTCAGATAATGTGCCTACGCTTAGTCAGTCAGGTAGACAAAAGATATTTACCGAAGCTATCAGAACATAAGCCCTATCCTGGGAGAAGCTGGTGGTACAAATTAAAGGCAGATTCTCCTCTCAGTTCTGACAGAGGCACAGGATCCATGAAAACAAATCAGCACAGAAAAGTTTCAACCGCTCTACAACTGAGGTGATCGGGTACAGTAACGCCACAAAGGGCAGGAGAGTTCGCTGCACGTGGATAACTCAGGGAATGCGGGGAAGACCGCACTGTTTCGTAAAAGAGTGGTCCAGCGCAGATGGTGGATGTGGAGGGGCTTTGCGGAAGGGCAGCCTGAGTAAAAGGATCAGGTGGGAAACAGCGTAAGGAATTAAGGAAACTAGACCACTGTTACTGGCTGTGGAATGGTAAGACAATACATGCTGCCTTGAAAATGAAACATCACTTAATTAATTTAAAGTGAGGACGGCTAAAACAAGAACCAACACCAAGATGCACCTAACTTTCCCAGGGATGAATTTCTTTTCAATATCCTCTAATGAACTCTAAGGGAAAGACCCTGAAAACAAGAATGCCCATACAGACACTGGCTTCAATAAGTGAGTCTGGAAATTGCACACAAGTGCATTATCCAGTCCTACAGCATTAAGCACAGAATCACATCCTAAACTGTAAGTTAAAAGCATAAGTCAAAAATTCTCATCAGCAGATGCAAACGTGAAAATGCACACTCAAACCAACCCCCGGTTTATGTCTCAGAATCCCCTGGTACTTATATAGTCACACAAGGACATTAACAACAAGAGACTGTACCTTATCCCAGGAAGATTCTCTTCCTCTCTCTTCTGTAAAGTGTCGCTCTGACACACCATCTGTAAAATGTAGTTACAGGTACATTAATGAGAATATTCACGAATGTATACTTAAACCACCATGTGCGTCTATCTCCGTTCGTGGATGTGTCAAAACAAAAGTGGCAGAAAAGACTTTCAAAGAGTTAGAGCATTTTCTGAAAAAAATGCTTAAGTCACGGTTGGGATATATTTCAATCCAAGTAGTAAGACGAAAACACGTAAAAAGAATGGATATGGAATTTGGATTTGCGCACTATGTATTTCTAACATTTGAAGTTTGCTCTTGTTTTTGTTTATTTTTCTCATGTTTTAAATTGGAGGTACCGGGAATGAGCACACGGAATTCGGCATGCTAAGCAAGCATTCTATTTACCACTAACCTATGTCCTTCCCCGAGTCAACTAGCTTCTCGGCAAAGATAAAATAAAATACAAAACACTCTTTCACGGTTCAGTGCCTTACAAAACATGTTAGTTTGCTGAAGCACAAAAGATCTTTGAGGCCTTCTTCCCCGTATCACACTAATTATCAAATCAGACCGAGTGGGAGACAGGACACAGGACCCTTGACTGAAGAGACCACAGGCCCCGGGTACGGGTGTGTCTTCCATAACCGATCATCGGCTGTAGAATTTCAGGGTTCCACTCGCTGCAGACAGTGACAGGGACGGGCTTGTCCTCCAGGGAGCCCGGAACGTGGTGTCTCTTGAAGGCCCGTGTGCAGAACCGACACGTCTGCCCTCCGTCAGAGGACCCTCTTTCCCTCTACAACAGACACCTCCCTCCCCAGGGCAGGACGGGGAATACGCGGTCCATCAAGTGCGTCTGCTAAGGGACCAGAGGGACACGGCCGTGAGCCCAGTCAAGGCCGCCCATGCACGGGGTAGCCCCGGAGAATGATCTGCCTTTCTTCTGCAGTGACTCAAGGAAGAAACAGAGGAGTATGCTTTCCTCTTACCGAGCGGAGCAGCTGGCGGTGGGGGGCGAATTTTCACAGGGCACCAAGTGGGACCAGGTGCAGTTGCCAAGCTGGGCGACGGCGGGCCGCACCCAGGGCAGGCCACGCAAGCTGCTCCTCGGAAAGTTTGGGGCCCTCCGGCCCATGGGTGGACCTGCAGGACAGAAGGGAGGGCTGGGTTGGATGACAGACAAAAGCGCCAACACCGACAAGAGACGAAACCCAACGCAGCAGCCGTTGGCACTGGGCACCCTCCACTCCACCGGGTGCCCAGAGAGCACCACGGTACCACAAGCTCCGCCCAGCCATCTGGGGCCTCCCTGCAGCCTGGGCCGCACAGGGGGACAAGGGGATACGACCCTGATGCCGCACGTCGCCGCCGCCGCTGTCTCCAAGTGGAGGAAGCCAAGGGTCCTCCTGCCCGAAAGGCTGCACACAGTGCTTCCAGCACATGGGCAAACTAGCGCCTTCCCAACAGCCAGCCGCTCTGGGCGGGACGGCCTTCCACACCAACTTCCCCAGCTCCACGCAAGCTTGCCCGGCGCGGACCAGGACACGGACACGGGACGTACGTGAAGAGCTCATTCTCCACACGAGCAAGCAGAGCCGAACCAGGGTCACCGCTCTGATTGCAGGTCTCTGCCTGCAGGGCTCTGCCTACAGAACCCTGCCAGGCCCTCTCTGCCCCCTCCTCACAAAAGGCCCTCCTCCTCCACGCAGGGGCTGTCCCTGGGCGCAAAGAGCCCTGGGGAGCTGGGCATCCCGGAGTAATGCGGCGGAGCTGGCCAAGGGCTCCCGAGGGGACAAGGCTGTCCTCAGAAGGGACTCAGGCTCCGCTACAATCATCCGTATACTCAGGGACGTCTGGATTTTACGTTCGCTACGGAACGCACCCTACCTGCGTGCTACGGGAGAGTGACGTGGGGAGTCTCAACCCCACACCTGACACCAAAGTGACTGTACCACCTCGTGCGAAAAAAACCCACGGTGTGCCATGAGACCGACGAGCAGCTCTGACAGCTTCCAGGGCAGGCCCGACCCGGCGCAGGTTGGGGGACAAACACAACGTATGCACTCTGGTGTGAATCAGAATTCCCCCGCACGGAAGGAGGCATTTTCACGGCGGGCTCTTTCCCTTCCAGCCTCTATTACCTACTACAAATGCACCATCTCCGAGAGCCAGGCTTTTCTGCTCAGAGTACAACTGGAGGCAGCGGTCAAGACACACTTACCTCCCGAGAAAAGACAGTGACAGGCTGCGATGTTTACCACACCCAGGAAGACTCCAAGTTGCACAAAGCACACCGTACAAAGCTGGAGGGTGGGCTTTGCCCCTTTTCCAGTTACCAGGAACTGAATGGACATTCTATACAGGAGAATCACCTGGCCTGAGCCGCGAAACCAGTCAAAATAAAGACGACACAGAAACCCGTCTCAGTGACCCAGGAGCAACCCCAGGTGCAGGAGGTCAGGAAGGAGTCAGCCGAGCCAGGAGAAGTCAGTGTGGAGCGAGGGCTCACCCTCCTCATGCTGTTTCGAGAAAACCACAGTCAAAGTCTGCGGGCCCCGGCTCCTAAGCACTCCCTCATGGCTCCTGCAGGCACCAGCCAAGGCGACGGGCTACCGGGAGAAGCAGCCCACTGGCTCCTGGGCAAGAGTTTTGAGTCTGAAAAAGGCAGCGACACGCCACCCCAGACCCGTCACAGTACGCACAGTCTGCAGATTAGGCCAGTTACGGCTGCCGGGAAAACGGGATTTTCACCTTTCCCAGGACGAGGCCCAACAGAGCGTGACCACCCCACTTCCCTGGGCCTCCGGGGCCGCCGCAGGTGGGCGGGCGCTGCCGGGCCACACCGGAGCCGCGCCAGGTCCCGCGTCGGCTAAAAACCACAGAAAAGGATGGAGGATTAGGCTTTCCTGCGAAGACACTGCAGAAGCGAAACAAAACCTTTGCGCCTTCCTTCCTTCCTTCATTCCCCGTATCACACTCGTTTCTTGGAGGAACTGGATACTGACCCCAGGAACTCCTGCATGCTAAGCCCGCATTCTCTCTACTGCTGAGCTACATATACCCTTCCCCCCAGAGCACACTAGTGTCTAGGCACAGAGAACAAGAAATGCCAGCCACGTTCACTAACTTACCCAGTGTATAATAAGCTCCGTGTGCTCCACCAACAGAGGTCAGTGTTTTATGATCCGTCAGCTCCTGCGGAGCCACTTCTACAGTCCCAGTAGCGTACTCCGGTTTTGTAATTTCGGGCTTAGTCGCCCCTTCCTAGGAACACAAATCAAAATAATCAGGAACCGAACTTCAGATAATGTGCCTACGCTTAGTCAGTCAGGTAGACAACAGTTATTTACCGAAGCTATCAGAACATAAGCCCTATCCTGGGAGAAGCTGGCGGTACAAATAAAAGGCAGATTCTCCTCTCTGTTCTGCCAGAGGCACAGGATCCATGAAAACAAGTCAGCACAGAAAAGTTTCAACAGCTCTACAACTGAGGTGAACTGGTACAGTAACGCCACAAAGGACAGGAGAGTTCGGTGCACGTGGATAGCTCAGGGAATGCTGGGAAGACCGCACTGTTTCGTAAAAGAGAGGTCCAGCGCAGAGGGGGGATTTGGAGGGGCTCTGGGGAAGGGCAGTCTGAGTAAAAGGAGCAGGTGGGAAACAGCGTAAGGCATTAAGGGAACTAGACCACTGTTACTGGTGGTGGAATGGGAAGACAAATCATGCTGCCTTGAAAATGAAACATCACTTAATTAATTTCAAGTGAGGACGGCTAAAATAGAACCAACAGCAAGATGCACCTAACTTTCCCAGGGATGAATTTCTTTTCAATATCCTCTAATGAACTGTAAGGGAAAGAAACTGAAAACAAGAATGCCCATACAGACACTGGCTTCACTAGATGAGTCTGGTAAATGAACACAAGTGCATTATCCAGTCCTACGGCATTAAGCACAGAATCACATGCTAAAGTGCAAGTTAAAAGCATAAGTCAAAAATTCTCATCAGCAGATTCAAACGTGAAAATGCACACTCACACCAACCCCCGGTTTATGTCTCAGAATCCCCTGGTACTTATATAGTCACACAAGGACATTAACAACAAGAGACTGTACCTCATCCCAGGAAGATTTTCTTCCTCTCTCTTCTGTAAAGTGGCGCAGTGACACACAATCTGTAAAATGTAGTTACAGGTACATTAATGAGAATATTCACGAATGTATAATATAATCAACATGTGCGTCTATCTCCGTTCGTGGATGTGTCAAAACAAAAGTGGCAGTAAAGACTTTCAAAGAGTTAGGGCATTTTCTGAAAAAAATGCTTAAGTCACGTTTGGGATATACTTCAAACCAAGTAGTAAGACGAAAACACGTAAAAAGAATGGATATGGAATTTGGATTTGCGCACTATGTATTTCTAACATTTGAAGTTTGCTCTTGTTTTTGTTTATTTTTCTCATGTTTTAAATTGGAGGTACCGGGAATGAGCACACGGAATTCGGCATGCTAAGCAAGCATTCTATTTACCACTAACCTATGTCCTTCCCCGAGTCAACTAGCTTCTCGGCAAAGATAAAATAAAATACAAAACACTATTTCACGGTTCAGTGCCTTACAAAACATGTTAGTTTGCTGAAGCACAAAAGATCTTTGAGGCCTTCTTCCCCGTATCACACTAAGTCTCACATCAGACCGAGTGGGAGACAGGAAACAGGACCCTTGACTGAAGAGACCACAGGCCCCGGGTTCGGGTGTGTCTTCCATAACCGATCATCGGGTGTGGAAGTTCAGGGCTCCACTCGCTGCAGACAGTGACAGGGACGGGCTTGTCCTCCAGGGAGCCAGGAACGTGGTGTAAGTTGAAGGCCCGTGTGCAGAAACGACACGTCTGCCCTCCGTCAGAGGACCCTCTTTCCCTCTACAACAGACACCTCCCTCCCCAGGGCAGGACGGGGAAGACGCGGTCCATCAAGTGCGTCTGCTAAGGGACCAGAGGGACACGGCTGTGAGCCCAGTCACGGCCGCCCATGCACGGGTTAGCCCCGGAGAGCGATCTGCATTTCTTCAGCAGTGACTCAAGGAAGAAACAGAGGAGTATGCTTTCCTCTTACCCAGCGTAGCAGGTGGCGGTGGGGGTCGAAATTTCACAGGGCACCAAGGGGGACCAGGTGCAGGTGCCCAGCTGGGCGACGACGGGCCGCACCCAGGGCAGGCCACGCAGGCTGCTCCTTGGAAAGGTTGGGGCCCTCCGGCCCATGGGGTGACCTGCAGGACAGAAGGGAGGGCTGGGTTGGATGACAGACAAAAGCGCCAACACCGACAAGAGCCGAAACCCAACGCAGCAGCCGTCGGCACCGGTCACCCTCCCCTCCACCTGGTGCCCAGAGAGCAGCACGGTGCCACACGCTCCGCCCAGCCCTCTGGGGCCTGCCTGCAGCCTGGGCCGCACAGGGGGACACGGGGATACGACCTTGAAGCCGCACGTCGCCGCCGCCGCTGTCTCCAATTGGAGGAATCCAAGGGTCCTCCTGCCTGAGAGGCTGCACACAGAGCTTCCAGCACCCGGGAAATCTAGCGCCTTCCAAACAGCCAGCTGCTCTGGGTGGGACGGCCCTCCATGACACCTTCCCCAGCTCCACGCAAGCTTGCCCGGCGCGGACAAGGACACGGACACGGGACGTACGTGAAGAGCTCATTCTCCACACGAGCAAGCAGAGCCGAACCAGGGTCACCGCTCTGACTGCAGGTCTCTCCCTGCAGGGCTCTGCCTACAGAACCCTGCCAGGCCCTCTCTGCCCCCTCCTCACAAAAGGCCCTCATCCTCCACGCAGGGGCTGTCCCTGGGCGCAAAGAGCCCTGGGGAGCTGGGCATCCCGGAGTAATGCGGCGGAGCTGGCCAAGGGCTCCCGAGGGGACAAGGCTGTCCTCAGAAGGGACTCAGGCTCCGCTACAATCATCCGTATACTCAGGGACGTCTGGATTTTACGTTCGCTACGGAACGCACCCTACCTGCGTGCTACGGGAGAGTGACGTGGGGAGTCTCAACCCCACACCTGACACCAAAGTGACTGTACCACCTCGTGCGAAAAAACCCCACGGTGTGCCATGAGACCGACGAGCAGCTCTGACAGCTTCCAGGGCAGGCCCGACCCGGCGCAGGTTGGGGGACAAACACAACGTACGCACTCTGGTGTGAATCAGAATTCCCCCGCACGGAAGGAGGCATTTTCACGGCGGGCTCTTTCCCTTCCAGCCTCTATTACCTACTACAAATGCACCATCTCCGAGAGCCAGGCTTTTCTGCTCAGAGTACAACTGGAGGCAGCGGTCAAGACACACTTACCTCCCGAGAAAAGACAGTGACAGGCTGCGATGTTTACCACACCCAGGAAGACTCCAAGTTGCACAAAGCACACCGTACAAAGCTGGAGGGTGGGCTTTGCCCCTTTTCCAGTTACCAGGAACTGAATGGACATTCTATACAGGAGAATCACCTGGCCTGAGCCGCGAAACCAGTCAAAATAAAGACGACACAGAAACCCGTCTCAGTGACCCAGGAGCAACCCCAGGTGCAGGAGGTCAGGAAGGAGTCAGCCGAGCCAGGAGGAGTCAGTGTGGAGCGAGGGCTCACCCTCCTCACGCTGTTTCGAGAAAACCACAGTCAAAGTCTGCGGGCCCCGGCTCCTAAGCACTCCCTCATGGCTCCTGCAGGCACCAGCCAAGGCGACGGGCTACCGGGAGAAGCAGCCCACTGGCTCCTGGGCAAGAGTTTTGAGTCTGAAAAAGGCAGCGACACGCCACGCCAGACCCGTCACAGTACGCACAGTCTGCAGATTAGGCCAGTTACGGCTGCCGGGAAAACGGGATTTTCACCTTTCCCAGGACGAGGCCCAACAGAGCGTGACCACCCCACATCCCTGGGCCTCCGGGGCCGCCGCAGGTGGGCGGGCGCTGCCGGGCCACACCGGAGCCGCGCCAGGTCCCGCGTCGGCTAAAAACCACAGAAAAGGATGGAGGATTAGGCTTTCCTGCGAAGACACTGCAGAAGCGAAACAAAACCTTTGCGCCTTCCTTCCTTCCTTCATTCCCCGTATCACACTCGTTTCTTGGAGGAACTGGATACTGACCCCAGGAACTCCTGCATGCTAAGCCCGCATTCTCTCTACTGCTGAGCTACATATACCCTTCCCCCCAGAGCACACTAGTGTCTAGGCACAGAGAACAAGAAATGCCAGCCACGTTCACTAACTTACCCAGTGTATAATAAGCTCCGTGTGCTCCACCAACAGAGGTCAGTGTTTTATGATCCGTCAGCTCCTGCGGAGCCACTTCTACAGTCCCAGTAGCGTACTCCGGTTTTGTAATTTCGGGCTTAGTCGCCCATTCCTATGAACACAAATCAAGATAATCAGGAACCGAACTTCAGATAATGTGCCTACGCTTAGTCAGTCAGGTAGACAACAGTTATTTACCGAAGCTATCAGAACATAAGCCCTATCCTGGGAGAAGCTGGCGGTACAAATAAAAGGCAGATTCTCCTCTCTGTTCTGCCAGAGGCACAGGATCCATGAAAACAAATCAGCACAGAAAAGTTTCAACAGCTCTACAACTGAGGTGAACTGGTACAGTAACGCCACAAAGGACAGGAGAGTTCGGTGCACGTGGATAGCTCAGGGAATGCTGGGAAGACCGCACTGTTTCGTAAAAGAGAGGTCCAGCGCAGAGGGGGGATTTGGAGGGGCTCTGGGGAAGGGCAGCCTGAGTAAAAGGAGCAGGTGGGAAACAGCGTAAGGCATTAAGGGAACTAGACCACTGTTACTGGTGGTGGAATGGGAAGACAAAACATGCTGCCTTGAAAATGAAACATCACTTAATTAATTTCAAGTGAGGACGGCTAAAATAGAACCAACAGCAAGATGCACCTAACTTTCCCAGGGATGAATTTCTTTTCAATATCCTCTAATGAACTGTAAGGGAAAGAAACTGAAAACAAGAATGCCCATACAGACACTGGCTTCACTAGATGAGTCTGGTAAATGAACACAAGTGCATTATCCAGTCCTACGGCATTAAGCACAGAATCACATGCTAAAGTGCAAGTTAAAAGCATAAGTCAAAAATTCTCATCAGCAGATTCAAACGTGAAAATGCACACTCACACCAACCCCCGGTTTATGTCTCAGAATCCCCTGGTACTTATATAGTCACACAAGGACATTAACAACAAGAGACTGTACCTCATCCCAGGAAGATTTTCTTCCTCTCTCTTCTGTAAAGTGGCGCAGTGACACACAATCTGTAAAATGTAGTTACAGTTACATTAATGAGAATATTCACGAATGTATAATATAATCAACATGTGCGTCTATCTCCGTTCGTGGATGTGTCAAAACAAAAGTGGCAGAAAAGACTTTCAAAGAGTTAGAGCATTTTCTGAAAAAAATGCTTAAGTCACGGTTGGGATATATTTCAAACCAAGTAGTAAGACAAAAACACGTAAAAAGAATGGATATGGAATTTGGATTTGCGCACTATGTATTTCTAACATTTGAAGTTTGCTCTTGTTTTTGTTTATTTTTCTCATGTTTTAAATTGGAGGTACCGGGAATGAGCACACGGAATTCGGCATGCTAAGCAAGCATTCTATTTACCACTAACCTATGTCCTTCCCCGAGTCAACTAGCTTCTCGGCAAAGATAAAATAAAATACAAAACACTCTTTCACGGTTCAGTGCGTTACAAAACATGTTAGTTTGCTGAAGCACAAAAGATCTTTGAGGCCTTCTTCCCCGTATCACACTAAGTCTCACATCAGACCGAGTGGGAGACAGGAAACAGGACCCTTGACTGAAGAGACCACAGGCCCCGGGTTCGGGTTTGTCTTCCATAACCGATCATCGGGTGTGGAAGTTCAGGGCTCCACTCGCTGCAGACAGTGACAGGGACGGGCTTGTCCTAAAGGGAGCCCGGATCGTGGTGTAAGTTGAAGGCCCGTGTGCAGAAACGACACGTCTGCCCTCCGTCAGAGGACCCTCTTTCCCTCTACAACAGACACCTCCCTCCCCAGGGCAGGACGGGGAAGACGCGGTCCATCAAGTGCGTCTGCTAAGGGACCAGATGGACACGGCTGTGAGCCCAGTCACGGCCGCCCATGCACGGGGTAGCCCCGGAGAGCGATCTGCCTTTCTTCTGCAGTGACTCAAGGAAGAAACAGAGGAGTATGCTTTCCTCTTACCGAGCGGAGCAGGTGGCGGTGGGGGTCGAAATTTCACAGGACACCAAGGGGGACCAGGTGCAGGTGCCCAGCTGGGCGACGACGGGCCGCACCCGGGGCAGGCCACGCAGGCTGCTCCTCGGAAAGTTTGGGTCACTCCGGCCCATGGGGTGACCTGCAGGACAGAAGGGAGGGCTGGGTTGGATGACAGACAAAAGCACCAACAACGACAAGAGCCGAAACTCAACGCAGCATCCGTCGGCATCGGTCACCCTCCCCTCCACCGGGTGCCCAGAGAGCAGCACGGAGCCACAAGCTCCGGCCAGCCCTCTGGGGCCTGCCTGCAGCCTGGGCTGCTCAGGGGGACACGGGGATATGACCCTGATGCTGCACGTCCCCGCCGCCGCTGTCTCCAATTAGAGGAAGCCAAGGGTCCTCTTGCCCGAGAGGCTGCACAAAGAGCTTCCAGCACACGGGCAATCTAGCGCCTTCCCAACAGCCAGCCGCTCCTGGCGGGACGGCCCTCCACCCCACCTTCCCCAGCTCCACGCAAGCTTGCCCGGCGCGGACAAGGAACACGGACACGGGACGCACGTGAAGAGCTCATTCTCCACACGAGCAAGCAGAGCCGCACCAGGGTCACCGCTCTGCCTGCAGGGCTCTGCCTGCAGGGCTCTGACTGCAGGACCCTGCCAGGCCATCTCTGACCCCTCCACACAAAGGGCCCTCCTCCTCCCCGCAGGGGCTGCCCCTGGGTTCAAATAGCACTGGGGAGCGGGGCATCCCTGAGTCCTGGGGCGGAGCTGGCCAAGGGATCCCGAGGGCACAAGGCTGTCCTCAGAAGGGACTCAGGCTCCCCTACAATCATCCCTATCCTCAGGGACGTCTGGATTTTACGTTCGTTACGGAACGCACCCTACATGCGTGCTACGGGAGAGTGATGTGGGGAGTCTCAACCTCACCCCTGACACCAAAGATACTGAAACAGCTCGTGGGCAAAACCCCACGGTGTGCCATGAGACTGACGAGCAGCTCTGACAGTTTCCAGGGCAAGCGCGACCCGGCGCAGGGTGGGGGAACAAACGCAATGTACGCACTCTGGTGCGCATCGGAATTCCCCCGCAGGGAAAGAGGCATTTTCACGGCGGGCTCTTTCCTTTCCAGCCTCTATTCCCTTCTACAAACGCACCATCTACGAGAGCCAGGCTTTTCTGCCCAGAGTACAACTGGAGGCAGCGGCCAAGACACACTTACATCCCGAGAAAAGACAGTGACGGGCTGTGACGTTTAACACACCCAGGAAGACTCCAAGTTGCAAAAAGCACACCGTACAAAGCTGGAGGGATGGCTTTGCCCCTTTTCCAGTTAACAGGATCTGAATGGACATTCTAAACAGGAGAATCACCTGGCCTGAGCCGGGAAACCAGTCACAAGAACGACGACACAGAAACCCGTCTCAGTGACCCAGGAGCAACCCCAGGTGCAGGTGGTCAGGAAGGAGTCAGCCGAGGCAGGAGAAGTCAGTGTGGAGCGAGGGCTAACCCTCCTCACGCTGTTTCGAGAAACACACAGTCAAAGTCTGCGGGCCCCGGCTCCAAAGCACTCCCTCATGGTTCCTGCAGGCACCAGTCAAGGCGACGGGCTCCCGGGAGAAGCAGCCCACTGGCTCCTGGGCAAGAGTTTTGAGTCTGAAAAAGGCAGCGACACGCCACGCCAGACCTGTCACAGGACACATATTCTGCAGACGAGGCCAGGAACGGCTGCTGGGAGAACGGGAATATCACCTTTCCCAGGACGAGGCCCAACAGATCATGACCACCCCAATTCCCCGGGCCTCCAGTGCCGCCGAGGTGGGCGGGCACTGCCGGGCCACACCGGAGCGTCGCCAGGTCCCGCGTCGGCTAAAAACCACAGAAAAGGATGGAGGATTAGTCTTTCCTGCGAAGACTCTTCTGAAGATAAACAAATACTTTGCGCCTTCCTTCCTTCCACGTATCACACTCGTTTCTTGGAGGAACTCGATACTGACCCCAGGAACTCCTGCATGCTAAGCCCGCATTCTCTCTACTGCTGAGCTGCATATAACCTTCCCCCAAGAGCACAATACTTTATAGGCACAGAGATCAAGAAATGCCAGCCACGTTCACAAACTTGCCCAGTGTATATTAAGCCCCGTGTGCTCCACCAACAGATGTCAGTGTTTTATGATCCGTCAGCTCCTGCGGAGCCACTTCTACAGTCCCAGTAGCGTACTCCGGTTTTGTAATTTCGGGCTTAGTCGCCCCTTCCTAGGAACACAAATCAAGATAATCAGGAACCGAAATTCAGATAATTTGCCTACGCTTAGTCAGTCAGGTAGACAACAGTTATTTACCGAAGTTATCAGAACATAAGCCCTATGCTGGGAGAAGCTGGCGGTACAAATAAAAGGCAGATTCTCCTCTCTGTTCTGCCAGAGGCACAGGATCCATGAAAACAAATCAGCACAGAAAAGATTCAACAGCTCTACAACTGAGGTGAACGGGTACAGTAACGCCACAATGGACAGGAGAGTCCGCTGCACGTGGATAGCTCAGGGAATGCTGGGAAGACCGCACTGTTTAGTAAAAGAGAGATCCAGCGCAGAGTGGGGATGTGGAGGGGCTTTGGGGAAAGGCTGCCTGAGTAAAAGGAGCAGGTGGGAAACAGCGTAAGGCATTAAGGAAACTAGACCACTGTTACTGGCGGTGGAATGGGAAGATAAAACATGCTGCCTTGAAAATGAAACATCACTTAATTAATTTCAAGTGAGGACGGCTAAAATAAGAACCAACACAAAGATGCACCTAACTTTCCCAGGGATGAATTTCTTTTCAATATCCTCTAATGAACTGTAAGGGAAAGACCCTGAAAACAAGAATGCCCATTCAAACACTGGCTTCACTAGGTGAGTCTGGAAAATGAACAGAATTGCATTATCCAGTCCTACGGCATTAAGCACAGAATCACATCCTAAACTGTAAGTTAAAAGCATAAGTCAAAAATTCTCATCAGCAGATGCAAACGTGAAAATGCACTCTCACACCAACCCCCGGTTTATGTCTCAGAATCCCCTGGTACTTACATAGTCACACAAGGACATTAACAACAAGAGACTGTACCTCATCCCAGGAAGATTTTCTTCCTCTCTCTTCTGTAAAGTGGCGCACTGACACACCATCTGTAAAATGTATTTACAGGTACATTAATGAGAATATTCACGAATGTATACTAAAGCCACCATGTGCGTCTATCTCCGTTCGTAGATGTGTCAAAACAAAAGTGGCAGAAAAGACTTTCAAAGAGTTAGAGCATTTTCTGAAAAAAATGCTTAAGGCACGGTTGGGATATATTTCAAACCAAGTAGTAAGAGGAAAACACGTAAAAAGAATGGATATGGAAATTGGGTTTGCGCACTATGTATTTCTAACATTTGGAGTTTGCTCTTGTTTTTTTTTTCCTTTTCTTCTGTTTTAATTGGAGGTACCGGGAATGAGCACACGGAATTCGGCATGCTAAGCAAGCATTCTATTTACCACTAACCTATATACTTCCCCGAGTCAAGTAGCTTCTCGGCATAGATAAAATAAAATACAAAACACTCTTTCACGGTTCACTGCCTTACAAAACATGTTAGTTCGCTGAAGAGCAAAAGATCTTTGAGGCCTTCTTCCCCGTATCACACTAAGTGTCACATCAGACCGAGTTAGAGACAGGTCTCAGGACCCTTGACTGAAGAGTCCACAGGCCCCGGGTTCGGTTGTGTCTTCCATAACAGATCATCGGCTGTGGAATATCAGGGCTCCACTCGCTGCAGACAGAGACAGGGGTGGGCTTGTCCTCCAGGGAGCCCGGAACGTGGTGTCTCTTGAAGGCCCGTGTGCAGAACCGACATGTCTGCCCTCCGTCAGAAGACCATCTTTCCCTGTGCAACAGACACCTCCCTCCCCAGGGCAGGACGGGGAAGACGCGGTCCATAAAGTGCGTCTGCTTAGGGACCAGAGGGACACGGCCGTGAGCCCAGTCACGGCCGCCCATTCACGGGGAAGCCCCGTAGAGCGATCTGCCTTTCTTCTGCAGTGAATCAAGGAAGAAACAGAGGACTATGCTTTCCTCTTACCGAGCGGAGCAGCTGGCCGTGGGGGGCGAGGTTGCAGAGGGCACCAAGGGGGACCAGGTGCAGGTGCCCAGCTGGGCGACGACGGGCCGCACCCGGGGCAGGCCACGCAGGCTGCTCTTGGAAAGGTTGGGGCCCTCCGGCCCATGGGGAGACCTGCAGGACAGAAGGGAGGCCTGGGTAGGATGACAGACAAAAGCGCCAACACCGACAAGAGCCGAAACCCAACGCAGCAGCCGTCGGCACAGGTCACCCTCCCCTCCACCAGGTGCCCAGAGAGCAGCACGGTGCCACACGCTCCGCCCAGCCCTCTGGGGCCTGCCTGCAGCCTGGGCCGCACAGGGGGACACGAGGATACGACCCTGAACCCGCAAGTCGCCGCCGCCGCTGTCTCCAATTGGAGGAAGCCAAGGGTCCTCCTGCCCGAGAGGCTGCAAACAAAGCTTCCATCACCCGGGAAATCTAGCGCCTTCCCAGCAGCCAGCCGCTCTGGGTGGGACGGCCCTCCAAACCACCTTCCCCAGCTCCACGCAAGCTTGCCCGGCGCGGACCAGGACACGGACACGGGACATACGTGAAGAGCTCATACTCCACACGAGCAAGCAGAGCCGAACCAGGGTCACCGCTCTGCCTGCAGTTCTCTGCCTGCAGGGCTCTGCCTACAGAACCCTGCCAGGCCCTCTCTGCCCCTCCTCACAAAAGGCCCTCCTCCTCCACGCAGGGGCTGTCCCTGGGCGCAAAGAGCCCTGGGGAGCTGGGCAACCCGGAGTAATGCGGCGGAGCTGGCCAAGGGCTCCCGAGGGGACAAGGCTGTCCTCAGAATGGACTCAGGCTCCGCTACAATCATCCATATCCTCAGGGACGTATGGATTTTACGTTCGCTACGGAACGCACCCTACCTGCGTGCTACGGCAGAGTGACGTGTGGAGTCTCAACCCCACACCTGACACCAAATTGACTGTACCACCTCGTGCGAAAAAACCCCACGGTGTGCCATGAGACCGACGAGCAGCTCTGACAGCTTCCAGGGCAGGCCCGACCCGGCGCAGGGTGGGGGACAAACACAACGTACGCACTCTGGTGTGAGTCAGAATTCCCCCGCACGGAAGGAGGCATTTTCACGGCGGGCTCTTTCCCTTCCAGCCTCTATTACCTACTACAAATGCACCATCTCCGAGAGCCAGGCTTTTCTGCTCAGAGTACAACTGGAGGCAGCGGTCAAGACACACTTACCTCCCGAGAAAAGACAGTGACAGGCTGCGATTTTTACCACACCCAGGAAGACTCCAAGTTGCACAAAGCACACCGTACAAAGCTGGAGGGTGGGCTTTGCCCCTTTTCCAGTTACCAGGAACTGAATGGGCATTCTATACAGGAGAATCACCTGGCCTGAACCGCGAAACCAGTCAAAAGATCGACGACACAGAAACCCGTCTCAGTGACCCAGGAGCAACCCCAGGTGCAGGAGGTCAGGAAAGAGTCTGCCGAGCCAGGAGAAGTCAGTGTGGAGCGAGGGCTCACACTCCTCACGCAGTTTCGAGAAAACCACAGTCAAAGTCTGCGGGCCCCGGCTCCTAAGCACTCCCTCATGGCTCCTGCAGGCACCAGCCAAGGCGACGGGCTCCCGGGAGAAGCAGCCCACTGGCTCCTGGGCAAGAGTTTTGAGTCTGAAAAAGGCAGCGACACGCCACGCCAGACCCGTCACAGGACGCACAGTCTGCAGATGAGGCCAGGAACGGCTGCCGGGAGAACGGGATTTTCACCTTTAACAGGACGAGGCCCAACAGAGCATGACCACCCCACTTCCCTGGGCCTCCGGGGCCGCCGCAGTTGGGCGGGCGCTCCCGGGCCACACCGGAGCCGCGCCAGGTCCCGCGTCGGCTAAAAACCACAGAAAAGGATGGAGGATTAGGCTTTCCTGCGAAGACACTGCTGAAGCGAAACAAAATCTTTGCGCCTTCCTTCTTTCCTTCCTTCCATGTATCACACTCGTTTCTTGGAGGAACTCGATACTGATCCCAGGAACTCCTGCATGCTAAGCCCATATTCTCTCTACTGCTGAGCTACATATACCCTTCCCCCCAGAGCACACTAGTGTCTAGGCACAGAGAACAAGAAATGCCAGCCACGTTCACTAACTTACCCAGTGTATAATAAGCTCCGTGTGCTCCACCAACAGAGGTCAGTGTTTTATGATCCGTCAGCTCCTGCGGAGCCACTTCTACAGTCCCAGTAGCGTACTCCGGTTTTGTAATTTCGGGTTTAGTCGCCACTTCCTAGGAACACAAATAAAGATAATCAGGAACCGAACTTCAGATCATGTGCCTACGCTTAGTTAGTCAGGTAGACAACAGTTATTTACCGAAGCTATCAGAACATAAGCCCTATCCTGGGAGAAGCTGGCGGTACAAATAAAAGGCAGATTCCCCTCTCTGTTCTGCCAGAGGCACAGGATCCATGAAAACAAATCAGCACAGAAAAGTTTCAACAGCTCTACAACTGAGGTGAACTGGTACAGTAACGCCACAAAGGACAGGAGAGTCCGCTGCACGTGAATAGCTCAGGGAATGCTGGGAAGACCGCACTGTTTCGTAAAAGAGAGTTCCAGCGCAGATGGGGGATGTGGAGGGGCTCTGGGGAAGGGCAGCCTGAGTAAAAGGAGCAGTTGGGAAACAGCGTAAGGCATTAAGGGAACTAGACCACTGTTACTGGTGGTGGAATGGGAAGGCAATACATGCTGCCTTGAAAATGAAACATCACTTAAGTAATTTCAAGTGAGGACGGCTAAAACTAGAACCAACAGCAAGATGCACCTAACTTTCCCAGTGATGAATTTCTTTTCAATATCCTCTAATGAACTGTAAGGGAAAGAAACTGAAAACCAGAATGCCCATACAGACACTGGCTTCACTAGATGAGTCTGGTAAATGAACACAAGTGCATTATCCAGTCCTACGGCATTAAGCACAGAATCACATCCTAAAGTGCAAGTTAAAAGCATAAGTCAAAAATTCTCATCAGCAGATTCAAACGTGAAAATGCACACTCACACCAACCCCCGGTTTATGTCTCAGAATCCCCTGATACTTATATAGTCACACAAGGACATTAACAACAAGAGACTGTACCTCATCCCAGGAAGATTCTCTTCCTCTCTCTTCTGTAAAGTGGCGCAGTGACACACAATCTGTAAAATGTAGTTACAGGTACATTAATGAGAATATTCACAAATGTATACTATAATCAACATGTGCGTCTATCTCCGTTCGTGGATGTGTCAAAACAAAAGTGGCAGAAAAGACTTTCATAGAGTTAGAGCATTTTCTGAAAAAAATGCTTAAGTCACGGTTGGGATATATTTCAAACCAAGTAGTAATTCAAAAACACGTAAAAAGAATGGATATGGAATTTGGATTTGCGCACTATGTATTTCTAACATTTGAAGTTTGCTCTTGTGTTTGTTTATTTTTCTCATGTTTTAAATTGGAGGTACCGGGAATGAGCACACGGAATTCGGCATGCTAAGCAAGCATTCTATTTACCACTAACCTATGTCCTTCCCCGAGTCAACTAGCTTCTCGGCAAAGATAAAATAAAATACAAAACACTCTTTCACGGTTCAGTGCCTTACAAAACATGTTAGTTTGCTGAAGCACAAAAGATCTTTGAGGCCTTCTTCCCCGTATCACACTAAGTCTCACATCAGACCGAGTGGGAGACAGGAAACAGGACCCTTGACTGAAGAGACCACAGGCCCCGGGTTCGGGTGTGTCTTCCATAACCGATCATCGGGTGTGGAATTTCAGGGCTCCACTCGCTGCAGACAGTGACAGGGACGGGCTTGTCCTACAGGGAGCCCGGATCGTGGTGTAAGTTGAAGGCCCGTGTGTAGAAACGACACGTCTGCCCTCCGTCAGAGGACCCTCTTTCCCTCTACAACAGACACCTCCCTCCCCAGGGCAGGACGGGGAAGACGCGGTCCATCAAGTGCGTCTGCTAAGGGACCAGAGGGACACGGCTGTGAGCCCAGTCACGGCCGCCCATTCACGGGGTAGCAGCGGAGAGCGATCTGCCTTTATTCTGCAGTGACTCAAGGAAGAAACAGAGGAGTATGCTTTCCTCTTACCGAGCGGAGCAGGTGGCGGTGGGGGTCGAAATTTCACAGGAAACCAAGGGGGACCAGGTGCAGGTGCCCAGCTGGGCGACGACGGGCCGCACCCGGTGCAGGCCACGCAGGATTCTCCTCCGAAAATTTGGGGCCCTCCGGCCCATGGGGTGACCTGCAGGACAGAAGGGAGGGCTGGGTTGGATGACAGACAAAAGCGCCAACACCGAAAAAAGACGAAACCCAACGCAGCAGCCGTCGGCACCGGGCACCCTCCCCTCGACCGGGTGCCCAGAGAGGAGCACGGTGCCACACGCTCCGCCCAGCCCTCTGGGGCCTGCCTGCAGCCAGGGCCGCACAGTGGGACACGGGGATACGACCTAGAAGCAGCACGTCGCCGCCACCGCTGTCTCCAAGTGGAGGAAGCCAAGGGTCCTCTTGCCCGAGAGGCTGCACACAGAGATTCCAGCACCCGGGCAAACTACCGCCTTCCCTACAGCCAGCAGCTCTGGACGGGACGGCCCTCCACGCCACCTTCCCCAGCTCCACCCAAGCTTGCCCGGCGCGGACCAGGAACATGGACACGGGACGGACGTGAAGAGCTCATCCTCCACACGAGAAAGCAGAGCCACACCAGTATCACAGCTCAGACTGCAGGGCTCTGCCTTAAGGTCTCTGCCTGCAGGGCTCTGCCTGTAGGACCCTGACAGGCCATCTATGCCCCCTCCTCACAAAGGGCCCTCCTCTTCCACGCAGGGCTGCCCCGGAGAGCAAAGAGCCCTGGGGAGCTGGGCAACCAGGAGTAATGCGGCGGAGCTTGCCAAGGGATCCCGAGGGGACAAGGCTGTCCTCAGAATGGACTCAGGCTCCGCTACAATCATCCGTATCCTCAGGGACGTCTGGATTTTACGTTCGCTACGGAATGCACCCTACCTGCGTGCTACGGGAGAGTGACGTGGGGAGTCTCAACCCCACAACTGACACCAAAGTGACTGTACCACCTCGTGCGAATAAACCCCACGGTGTGCCATGAGACCGACGAGCAGCTCTGACAGCTTCCAGGGCAGGCCCGACCCGGCGCAGGGTGGGGGACAAACACAACGTACTCACTCTGGTGCGCATCGGAATTCCCCCGCACGGAAGGAGGCATTTTCACGGCGGGCTCTTTCCCTTCCAGCCTCTATTACCTACTACAAATGCACCATCTCCGAGAGCCAGGCTTTTCTGCCCAGAGTACAACTGGAGGCAGTGGCCAAGACACACTTACCTCCCGAGAATAGACAGTGACAGGCTGCGATGTTTACCACATCCAGGAAGACTCCAAGTTGCACAAAGCACACAGTACAAAGCTGGAGGGTGGGCTTTGCCCCTTTTCCAATTACCAGGTACTAAATGGACATTCTATACAGGAGAATCACCTGGCCTGAGCCGCGAATCCAGTCAAAAGAACGACGACACAGAAACCAGTCTCAGTGACCCAGGAGCAACCCCAGGTGCAGGAGGTCAGGAAGGAGTCAGCCGAGCCAGGAGAAGTCAGTGTGGAGCGAGGGCTCACCCTCCTCACGCTGTTTCGAGAAACCCACAGTCAAAGTCTGCAGGCCCCGGCTCCTAAGCACTCTCTCATGGCTCTTGCAGGCACCAGCCAAGGCGACGGGCTACCGGGAGAAGCAGCCCACTGGCTCCTGGGCAAGGGTTCTGAGTCTGAAAAAGGCAGCGACACGCCACGCCAGACCCATCACAGTACGCACAGTCTGCAGATGAGGCCAGGATCGGCTGCCGGGGGAAAGGGAATATCACATTTCCCAGGACGAGGCCCAACAGAGCATGACCACCCCACTTCCCTGGGCCTCCGGGGCCGCCGCATGTGGGCGGGCGCAGCCGGGCCACACCGGAGCCGCGCCAGGTCCCGCGTCGGCTAAAAACCACAGAAAAGGATGGAGGATTAGGCTTTCCTGCGAAGACACTTCTGAAGCGAAACAAAACCTTTGCGCCTTCCTTCCTTCCTTCCTTCCCCTTGTCACACTCGTTTCTTGGAGGAAGTCGATACTGACCCCAGGATGTCCTGCATGCTAAGCCCGCATTCTCTCTACTGCTGAGCTACATATACCCTTCCCCACAGAGCACACTAGTTTCTGGCACAGAGAACAAGAAATGCCAGCCACTTTCACTAACTTACCCAGTGTATAAAAAGCTCCGTGTGCTCCACCAACAGAGGTCAGTGATTTTTGATCCGTCAGCTCCTGCGGAGCCACTTCTACAGTCCCAGTAGCGTAATCCGGTTTTGTAATTTCGGGCTTAGTCGCCACTTCCTGGGAACACAAATCAAGATAATCAAGAACCGAAATTCAGATAATGTGCCTACGCTTTGTCAGTCAGGTAGACAACAGTTATTTACCGAAGCTATCAGAACATAAGCCCTATCCTGGGAGAAGTTGGTGGTACAAATAAAAGGCAGATTCTCCTCTCTGTTCTGCCAGAGGCACAGGATCCATGAAAACAAATCTGCACAGAAAATATTCAACAGCTCTACAACTGAGGTGAACGGGTACAGTAACGCCACAAAGGACAGGAGAGTCCGCTGCACGTGGAGAGCTCAGGCAATGCTGGGAAGTCCGCACTGTTTCGTAAAAGAGAGGTACAGCGCAGAAGTGGGATGTGGAGGGGCTCTGGGGAAGGGAAGCCTGAGTAAAAGGAGCAGTTGGGAAACAGCGTAAGGCATTAAGGAAACTAGACCACTGTTACTGGCGGTGGAATGGGAAGACAATACATGCTGCCTTGAAAATGAAACATCACTTAATTAATTTCAAGTGAGGACGGCTAAAACAAGAACCAACACCAAGATGCACCTAACTTTCCCAGGGATGAATTTCTTTTCAATATCCTCTAATGAACTGTAAGGGAAAGACCCTGAAAACTAGAATGCCCATACAGACACTGGCTTCACTAGGTGAGTCTGGAAATTGCACACAAGTGCATTATCCAGTCCTACGGCATTAAGCACAGAATCACATCCTAAAGTGCAAGTTAAAAGCATAAGTCAAAAATTCTCATCAGCAGATTCAAACGTGAAAATGCACACTCACACCAACCCCCGGTTTATGTCTCAGAATCCCCTGGTACTTATATAGTCACACAAGGACATTAAGACCAAGAGACTGTACCTCATCCCAGGAAGATTTTCTTCCTCTCTCTTCTGTAAAGTGGCGCACTGACACACCATCTGTAAAATGTAGTTACAGGTACATTAATGAGAATATTCACGAATGTATACTAAAACCACCATGTGCGTCTATCTCCGTTCGTGGATGTGTCAAAACAAAAGTGGCAGAAAAGACTTTCAAAGAGTTAGAGCATTTTCTGAAAAAAATGCTTAAGTCACGGTTGGGATATATTTGAAACCAAGTAGTAAGTGGAATACACGTAAAAAGAATGGATATGGAAGTTGGGTTTGCGCACTATGTATTTCTAACATTTGGAGTTTGCTCTTGTTTTTGTTTTTCCTTTTCTTCTGTTTTAAATTGTAGGTACCGGGAATGAGCACACGGAATTCGGCATGCTAAGCAAGCATTCTATTTACCACTAACCTATGTCCTTCCCCGAGTCAACTAGCTTCTCGGCATAGATAAAATAAAATACAAAACACTCTTTCACGGTTCACTGCCTTACAAAACATGTTAGTTTGCTGAAGAGCAAAAGATCTTTGAGGCCTTCTTCCCCGTATCACACTAAGTGTCACATCAGACCGAGTTAGAGACAGGTCTCAGGACCCTTGACTGAAGAGTCCACAGGCCCCGGGTTCGGTTGTGTCTTCCATAACAGATCATCGGCTGTGGAATGTCAGGGCTCCACTCGCTGCAGACAGAGACAGGGGTGGGCTTGTCCTCCAGGGAGCCCGGAACGTGGTGTCTCTTGAAGGCCCGTGTGCAGAACCGACATGTCTGCCCTCCGTCAGAAGACCCTCTTTCCCTCTACAACAGACACCTCCCTCCCCAGGGCAGGACGGGGAAGACGCGGTCCATCAAGTGCGTCTGCTAAGGGACCAGAGGGACACGGCCGTGAGCCCAGTCACGGCCGCCCATTCACGGGGAAGCCCCGTAGAGCGATCTGCCTTTCTTCTGCAGTGAATCAAGGAAGAAACAGAGGACTATGCTTTCCTCTTACCGAGCGGAGCAGCTGGCCGTGGGGGGCGAGGTTGCAGAGGGCACCAAGGGGGACCAGGTGCAAGTGCCCAGCTGGGCGACGACGGGCCGCACCCGGGGCAGGCCACGCAGGCTGCTCTTGGAAAGGTTGGGGCCCTCCGGCCCATGGGGAGACCTGCAGGACAGAAGGGAGGGCTGGGTTGGATGACAGACAAAAGCGCCAACACCGAAAAAAGACGAAACCCAACACGGCAGCCTTCGGCACCGGACACCCTCCCCTCAACCGGGTGCCCAGGGAGGAGCACGGTGCCACACGCTCCGCCCAGCCCTCTGGGGCCTGCCTGCAGCCAGGGCCGCACAGTGGGACACGGGGATACGACCTAGAAGCAGCACGTCGCCGCCGCCGCTGTCTCCAAGTGGAGGAAGCCAAGGGTCCTCTTGCCCGAGAGGCTGCACACAGAGATTCCAGCACCCGGGCAAACTAACGCCTTCCCTACAGCCAGCCGCTCTGGACGGGACGGCCCTCCTCGCCACCTTCCCCAGCTCCACGCAAGCTTGCCCGGCGCGGACCAGGAACATGGACACGGGACGGACGTGAAGAGCTCATTCTCCACACGAGAAAGCAGAGCCGCACCAGTGTCACCGCTCTGCCTGCAGGGCTCTGCCTTAAGGGCTCTGCCTGCAGGGCTCTGCCTGTAGGACCCTGCCAGGCCCTCTATGCCCCTCCTCACAAAGGGCCTTCCTCTTCCACGCAGGGGCTGCCCCGGGGCGCAAAGAGCCCTGGGGAGCTGGGAATCCCGGAGTCCTGTGGCGGAGCTGTCCAAGGGCTCCCGAGTGGACAAGGCTGTCCTCAGAAGGGACTCAGGCTCCGCTACAATCATCCCTATCCTCGGGGACGTCTGGATTTTACGTTCGCTACGGAACACACCCTACATGCGTGCTACGGGAGAGTGACGTGGGGAGTCTCAACCCCAAACCTGACACCAAAGGGACTGTACCAGCTCGTGCGCAAATCCCCACGGTGTGCCATGAGACCGACGAGCAGCTCTGACAGCTTCCAGGGCAGGCCAGACCCGGCGCAGGGTGGGGGACAAACACAACATACGCACTCTGGTGCGCATTGGAATTCCCCCGCACGGAAGGAGGCATTTTCACGGCGGGCTCTTTCCCTTCCAGCCTCTATTCCCTACTACAAACGCACCATCTCCGAGAGCCAGGCTTTTCTGCCCAGAGTACAACTGGAGTCAGTGGCCAAGACACACTTACATCCCGAGGAAAGACAGTGACGGGCTGTGACTTTTACCACACCCAGGAAGACTCCAAGTTGCACAAAGCACACCGTACAAAGCTGGAGGGAGGGCTTTGCCCCTTTTCCAGTTACCAGGATCGGAATGGACATTCTAAACAGGAGAATCACCTGGCCAGAGCCGGGAAACCAGTCAAAAGAACGACGAAAGAGAAATCCGACTCAGTGACCCAGGAGCAACCCCAGGTGAAGGAGGTCAGGAAGGAGTCAGCCGAGCCAGGAGATGTCAGGGTGGAGCGAGGGCTCACCTTCCTCACTCTGTTTCGGGAAAACCACAGTCAAATTCCGCGTGCCCCGGCTCCTAAGCACTCCCTCATGGCTCCTGCAGGCACCAGCCAAGGCGACGGGCTCCCGGGAGAAGCAGCCCACTGGCTCCTGGGCAAGAGTTTTGAGTCTGAAAAAGGCAGCGACACGCCACGCCAGACCCGTCACAGGAAACACAGTCTGCAGACGAGGCCAGGAACGGTTGCCGGGAGAACGGGAAGATCACCTTCCCCAGGACGTGGCCCAGCAGAGCATGACCATCCCACTTCCCTGGGCCTCCTGGGCCGCCGCATGTTGGCGGGCGCTGCCGGGCCACACCGGAGATGCGCCAGGTCCTGCGTCGGCTAAAAACCACAGAAAAGGATGGAGGATTATTCTTTCCTGCGAAGACACTGCTGAAGCGAAACAAAAACTTTGCGCCTTCCTTCCTTCCTTCCTTCCATGTATCACACTCGTTTCTTGGAGGAACTGGATACTGACCCCAGGAACTCCTGCATGCTAAGCCCACATTCTCTCTACTGGTGAGCTACATATACCCTTCCCCCCAGAGCACACTAGTTTCTAGGCACAGAGAACAAGAAATGCCAGCCACGTTTACTAACTTACCCAGTGTATAATAAGCTCCGTGTGCTCCACCAACAGAGGTCAGTGTTTTATGATCCGACAGCTCCTGCGGAGCCACTTCTACAGTCCCAGTAGCGTACTCCGGTTTTGTAATTTCGGGCTTAGTCGCCCCTTCCTAAGAACAAAAATCAAGATAAATCAGGAACCGAACTTCAGATAATGCGCCTACGCTTAGTCAGTCAGGTAGACAAAAGATATTTACCGACGCTATCAGAACATAAGCCCTATCCTGGGAGAAGCTGGTGGTACAAATAAAAGGCAGATTCTCCTCTCTGTTCTGCCAGAGGCACAGGATCCATGAAAACAAATCAGCACAGAAAAGTTTCAACAGCTCTACAACTGAGGTGAACTGGTACAGTAACGCCACAAAGGACAGGAGAGTCCGCTGCACGTGGATAACTCAGGGAATGCTGGTAAGACCGCACTGTTTCGTAAAAGAGTGGTCCAGCGCAGATGGTGGATGTGGAGGGGCTTTGGGGAAGGGCAGCCTGAGTAAAAGGAGCAGGTGGGAAACAGCGTAAGGGATTAAAGAAACTAGACCACTGTTACTGGCTGTGGAATGGTAAGACAATACATGCTGCCTTGAAAATGAAACATCACTTAATTAATTTCAAGTGAGGACGGCTAAAACAAGAACCAACACCAAGATGCACCTAACTTTCCCTGGGATGAATTTCTTTTCAATATCCTCTAATGAACTGTAAGGGAAAGACCCTGAAAACAAGAATGCCCATACAGACACTGGCTTCACTAGGTGAGTCTGGAAATTGCACACAAGTGCATTATCCAGTCCTACGGCATTAAGCACAGAATCACATCCTAAACTTTAAGTTAAAAGCATAAGTCAAAAATTCTCATCAGCAGATGCAAACGTGAAAATGCACAGTCAAACCAACCCCCGGTTTATGTCTCAGAATCCCCTGGTACTTATATAGTCACACAAGGACATTAACAACAAGAGACTGTCCCTCATCCCAGGAAGATTCTATTCCTCTCTCTTCTGTAAAGTGGCGCAGTGACACACCATCTGTAAAATGTAGTTACAGGTACATTAATGAGAATATTCACGAATGTATACTAAAACCACCATGTGCGTCTATCTCCGTTCGTGGATGTGTCAAAACAAAAGTGGCAGAAAAGACTTTCAAAGAGTTAGAGCATTTTCTGAAAAAAATGCTTAAGTCACGGTTGGGATTTATTTCAAACCAAGTAGTAAGACGAAAACACGTAAAAAGAATGGATATGGAATTTGGATTTGCGCACTATGTATTTCTAAGATTTGAAGTTTGCTCTTGTTTTTGTTTATTTTTCTCATGTTTTAAAATGGATTTACCGGGAATGAGCACACGGAATTCGGCATGCTAAGCAAGCATTCTATTTACCACTAACCTATGTCTTTCCCCGAGTCAACTAGCTTCTCGGCAAAGATTAAATAAAATACAAAACACTCTTTCACGGTTCAGTGCCTTACAAAACATGTTAGTTTGCTGAAGCACAAAAGATCTTTGAGGCCTTCTTCCCCGTATCACACTAAGTCTCACATCAGACCGAGTGGGAGACAGGACACAGGACGCTTGACTGAAGAGGCCACAGGCCCCGGGTTCGGGTGTGTCTTCCATAACCGATCATCGGCTGTGGAAGTTCAGGGCTCCACTCGCTGCAGACAGTGACAGGGACGGGCTTGTCCTCCAGGGAGCCCGGATCGTGGTGTAAGTTGAAGGCCCGTGTGCAGAACCGACACGTCTGCCCTCCGTCAGAGGACCATCTTTCCCTCTACAACAGACACCTCCCTCCCCAGGGCAGGACGGGTAGACGCGGTATATCAAGTGCGTCTGCTAAGGGACCAGAGGGACACGGCCGTGAGCCCAGTCACGGCCGCCCATGCACGGGGTAGCCCCGGAGAGCGATCTGCCTTTATTCTGCAGTGACTCAAGGAAGAAACAGAGGAGTATGCTTTCCTCTTACCGAGCGGAGCAGGTGGCGGTGGGGGTCGAAATTTCACAGGGCACCAAGGGGGACCAGGTGCAGGTTCCCAGGTGGGCGACGACGGGCCGCACCAGGGGTAGGCCACGCAGGCTGCTCCTTTGAAATGTTGGGGCACTCCGGCCCATGGGGTGACCTGCAGGACAGAAGGGAGGGCTGGGTTGGATGACAGACAAAAGCGCCAACACCGACAAGAGACGAAACCCAACGCAGCAGCCTTCGGCACCGGTCACCCTCCACTCCACCGGGTGCCCAGAGAGCAGCTCGGTGCCACACGCTCCGCCCAGCCCTCTGGGGCCTGCCTGCAGCCTGGGCTGCACAGGGGGACACGGGGATACGACCGTGAAGCCGCACGTCGCCACCGCCGCTGTCTCCAATTGGAGGAAGCCAAGGGTCCTCCTGCCCGAGAGGATGCACACAGAGCTTCCAGCACCCGGGAAATCTAGCGCCTTCCCAAAAGCCAGCCGCTCTGTGTTGGACGGCCCTCCACGCCACCTTCCCCAACTCCACGCAAGCTTGCCCGGCGCGGACAAGGACACGGACACGGGACGTACGTGAAGAGCTCATTCTCCACACGAGCAAGCAGAGCCGAACCAGGGTCACCGCTCTGCCTGCAGGTCTCTGCCTGCAGGGCTTTGCCTACAGAACCCTGCCAGGTCTTCTCTTCCCCTCCTCACAAAAGGCCCTCCTCCTCCACTCAGGGGCTGTCCCTGGGCGCAAAGAGCCCTGGGGTGCTGGGCATCCCGGAGTAATGTGGCGGAGCTGGCCAAGGGCTCCCGAGGGCCAAGGCTGTCCTCAGAAGGGACACAGGCTCCGCTACAATCATCCGTATCCTCAGGGACGTCTGGATTTTACGTTCGCTACGGAACGCAACCTACCTGCGTGCTACGGGAGAGTGACGTGGGGAGTCTCACCCCCACACCTGACACCAAAGTTACTGTACCACCTCATGCGAAAAAACGCCACGGTGTGCCATGAGACCGACGAGCAGCTCTGATAGCTTCCAGGGCATGCCCGACCCGGCGCAGGGTGGGGGACAAACACAACGTACGCACTCTGGTGCGAATCGGAATTCCCCGGAAGGAAGGAGACATTTTCACAGCGGGCTCTTTCCCTTCCAGCCTCTATTACCTACTACAAATTCACCATCTCCGAGAGCCAGGCTTTTCTGCCCAGAGTACAACTGGAGGCAGTGGCCAAGACACACTTACCTCCCGAGAAAAGACAGTGACAGGCTGCGATGTTTACCACACCCAGGAAGACTCCAAGTTGCACTAAGCACACCGTACAAAGCTGGAGGGTGGGCTTTGCCCCTTTTCCAGTTACCAGGAACTGAATGGACATTCTATACAGGAGAATCACCTGGCCTGAGCCGCGAAACCAGTCAAAAGAACGACGAAACAGAAACCCGTCTCAGTGACCCAGGAGCAACTCCAGGTTCAGGAGGTCAGGAAGGATTCAGCCGAGCCAGGAGAAGTCAGTGTGGAGTGAGGGCTCACCCTCCTCACGCAGTTTCGAGAAACCCACAGTCAAAGTCTGCGGGCCCCGGCTCCTAAGCACTCCCTCATGGCTCCTGCAGGCACCAGCCAAGGCGACGGGCTCCCGGGAGAAGCAGCCCACTGGCTCCTGGGCAAGAGTTCTGAGTCTGAAAAAGGCAGCGACACGCAACGCCAGACCCGTCACAGGACGCACAGTCTGCAGATGAGGCCAGGAACGGCTGCCGGGAGAATGGGAATATCACCTATCCCAGGACGAGGCCCAACAGAGCATGACCACCCCACTTCCCTGGGCCTCCGGGGCCGCCGCAAGTGGGCGGGCGCTGCCGGGCCACACCGGAGCTGCGCCAGGTCCCGCGTCGGCTAAAAACCACAGAAAAGGATGGAGGATTAGGCTTTCCTGCGAAGACACTGCTGAAGCGAAACAAAAACTTTGGGCCTTCCTTCCTTCCTTCCTTTCCAGTATCACACTCGTTTCTTGGAGGAACTCGATACTGACCCCAGGATCTCCTGCATGCTAAGCCCGCATTCTCTCTACTGCTGAGCTACATATACCCTTCCCCCCAGAGCACAATAGATTCTAGGCACAGAGAACAAGAATTGCCAGCCACGTTCACTAACTTACCCAGTGTATAATAAGCTCCGTGTGCTCCACCAACAGAGGTCAGTGTTTTATGATCCGTAAGCTCCTGCGGAGCCACTACTACAGTCCCAGTAGCGTACTCCGGTTTTGTAATTTCGGGCTTAGTTGCCCCTTCCTAGGAACACAAAACGAGATAATTCAGGAACCGAACTTCAGATCATGTGCCTAAGCTTAGTCAGTCAGGTAGACAACAGTTATTTACCGAAGCTATCAGAACATAAGCCCTATCCTGGGAGAAGCTGGCGGTACAAATAAAAGGCAGATTCTCCTCTCTGTTCTGCCAGAGGCACAGGATCCATGAAAACAAATCAGCACAGAAAAGTTTCAACAGTTCTACAACTGAGGTGAACGGGTACAGTAACGCCACAAAGGACAGGAGAGTCCCCTGCACTTGGATAACTCAGGGAATGCTGGGAAGACCGCACTGTTTCGTAAAAGAGAGATCCAGCGCAGAGGGGGCATGTGGAGGGGCTTTGGGGAAGGGCAGCCTGAGTAAAAGAGCAGGTGGGAAACAGCATAAGGCATTAAGGAAACTAGACCACTGTTACTGGCGGTGGAATGGGAAGACAAAACATGCTGCCTTGAAAATGAAACATCACTTAATTAATTTAAAGTTAGGAAGGCTAAAACAAGAACCAACACCAAGATGCACCTAACTTTCCCAGGGATGAAATTCTTTTCAATATCCTCTAATGAACTGTAAGGGAAAGACCCTGAAAACAAGAATGCCCATACAGACACTGGCTTCAATATGTGAGTCTGGAAATTGCACACAAGTGCATTATCCAGTCCTACGGCATTAAGCACAGAATCACATCCTAAAGTGTAAGTTAAAAGCATAAGTCAAAAATTCTCATCAGCAGATGCAAACGTGAAAATGCACTCTCACACCAACCCCCGGTTTATGTCTCAGAATCCCCTGGTACATATATAGTCACACAAGGACATTAACAACAAGAGACTGTACCTCATCCCAGGAAGATACTCTTCCTCTCTCTTCTGTAAAGTGGCGCACAGACACACCATCTGTAAAATGTAGTTACAGGTACATTAATGAGAATATTCACGAATGCATATTAAAACCACATTGTGCGTCTATCTCCGTTCGTGGATGTGTCAAAACAAAAGTGGCAGAAAAGACTTTCAAAGAGTTAGAGCATTTTCCGAAAAAAATGCTTAAGTCACGGTTGAGATATATTTCAAACCAAGTAGTAAGAGGAAAACACAAAAAATGAATGGATATGGAAGTTGGTTTAGCGAACTATGTATTTCTAACATTTGGAGTTTGCTCTTGTTTTTGTTTTTTCTTTTCTTCTGTTTTAAATTGTAGGTACCGGGAATGAGCACACGGAATTCGGCATGCTAAGCAAGCATTCTATTTACCACTAACCTATGTCCTTCCCCGAGTCAACTAGCTTCACGGCATAGATAAAATAAAATACAAAACACTCTTTCACGGTTCACTGCCTTAAAAAACATATTAGTTTGCGGAATCGCAAAAGAACTTTGAGGCCTTCTTCCCCGTATCACACTAAGTCTCACATCAGACCGAGTGGGAGACAGGTCTCAGGGCCCTTGACTGAAGAGACCACAGGCCCCGGGTTCGGGTGTGTCTTCCATAACCGATCATCGGCTGTGGAAGGTCAGGGCTCCACTCACTGCAGACAGTGACAGGGGAGGGCTTGTCCTCAAGGGAGCCCGGAACGTGGTATCTGTTTAAAGCCCGTGTGCAGAACCGACACCTCTGCCCTCTGTCAGAGGACCATCTTTCCCTATGCAGCAGACACCTCCCTCCCCAGGGCAGGACGGGGAAGACGCGGTCCATCAAGTGCGTCTACTAAGGGACCAGAGGGACACGGCCGTGAGCCCAGTCACGGCCGCCAGTGTACGGGGAAGCCCCGGAGAGCGATCTGCCCTTCATCTGCAGTGACTCAAGGAAGAAACAGAGGACTATGCTTTCCTCTTACTGAGCGGAGCAGCTTGCGGTGGGGGGCGACGTTGCACAGGGCACCATGGGGGACCAGGTGCAGGTGCCCACCTGGGCGACGACGGGCCGCACTCGGGGCAGGCCACGCAGGCTGCTCTTCGTAAAGTTTGGGTCCCTCCGTCCCAGGGGGTGACCTGCAGGACAGAAGGTAGGGCTGGGTTAGATGACAGACAAAAGTGCCAACACCGACAAGAGACGAAACCCAACGCAGCAGCCATCGGCACCGGGCACCCTCCCCTCCAACGGGTGCCCAGAGTGCAGCACGGTGCCACAATCTCCGGCCAGGCCTCTGGGGCCTGCCTGCAGCCTGGGCCGCTCAGGGGGACACGGGGATATGACCCTGATGCTGCACATCCCCGCCGCCGCTGTCTCCAATTAGAGGAAGCCAAGGGTCCTCTTGCCCGAGTGGCTGCACAAAGAGCTTCCAGCACACGGGCAATCTAGCGCCTTCCCAACAGCCAGCCGCTCCGGGCGGGACGGCCCTCCACACCACCTTCCCCAGCTCCACGCAAGCTTGCCCGGTGCGGACAAGGAACACGGACACGGGACGGACGTGAAGAGCTCATTCTCCACACGAGCAAGCAGAGCCGCACAAGGTTCACCGCTCTGCCTGCAGGGCTCTGCCTGCAGGGCTCTGCCTGCAGGACCCTGCCAGGCCCTCTCTGCCCCCTCCTCACAAAGGGACCTCCTCCTCCCCGCAGGGGCTGCCCCTGGGTTCAAAGAGCCCTGGGGAGCGGGGCAATCTTGAGTCTTGCGGCAGAGCTGGCCAAGGGATCCCGAGGGCACAAGGCTGTCCTCAGAAGGGACTCAGGCTCCGCTACAATCAACCCTATCCTCAGGGACGTCTGGATTTTACGTTCGTTACCGAACGCACCCTACATGCGTGCTACGGGAGAGTGATGTGGGGAGTCTCAACCTCACCTCTGACACCAAAGATACTGAAACAGCTCGTGGGCAAAACCCCACGGTGTGCCATGAGACTGACGAGCAGCTCTGACAGTTTCCAGGGCAAGCGCGACCCGGCGCAGGGTGGGGGAACAAACACAATGTACCCACTCTGGTGCGCATCGGAATTCCCCCGCAGGGAAAGAGGCATTTTCACGGCGGGCTCTTTCCCTTCCAGCCTCTATTCCCTTCTACAAACGCACCATCTACGAGAGCCAGGCTTTTCTGCCCAGAGTACAACTGGAGGCAGCGGCCAAGACACACTTACCTCCCGAGAAAAGACAGTGACGGGCTGTGACGTTTAACACACCCAGGAAGACTCCAAGTTGCACAAAGCACACCGTACAAAGCTGGAGAAATGGCTTTGCCCCTTTTCCAGTTAACAGGATCTGAATGGACATTCTAAACAGGAGAATCACCTGGCCTGAGCCGGGAAACCAGTCACAAGAACAACGACACAGAAACCCGTCTCAGTGACCCAGGAGCAACCCCAGGTGCAGGAGGTCAGGAAGGAGTCAGCCGAGGCAGGAGAAGTCAGTGTGGAGCGAGGGCTAACACTTCTCAAGCTGTTTCGAGAAACACACAATCAAAGTCTGCGGGCCCCGGCTCCAAAGCACTCCCTCATGGTTCCTGCAGGCACCAGTCAAGGCGACGGGCTCCCGGGAGAATCAGCCCACTGGCTCCTGGGCAAGAGTTTTGAGTCTGAAAAAGGCAGCCACACGCCACACCAGACCCGTCACAGGAAACACATTCTTCAGACGAGGCCAGGAACGGCTGCCGGGAGAACGGGAATATCACCTTTCCCAGGACGAGGCCCAACAGAGCATGATCACCCCACTTCCCTGGGCCTCCGGGGCCGCCGCAGTTGGGCGGGCACTGCCGGGCCACACCGGAGCCGCGCCAGGTCCCGCGTCGGCTAAAAACCACAGAAAAGGATGGAGGATTAGTCTTTCCTGCGAAGACACTGCTGAAGAGAAACAAATCCTTTGCGCCTTCCTTCCTTCCTTCCTTCCACGTATCACAGTCGTTTCTTGGAGGAACTGGATACTGACCCCAGGAAATCCTGCATGCTAAGCCCGCATTCTCTCTACTGCTGAGCTACATATACCCTTCCCCCCAGAGCACACATGTGTCTAGGCCCAGAGAACAAGAAATGCCAGCCACGTTCAATAAATTACCCAGTGTATAATAAGCTCCGTGTGCTCCACCAACAGAGGTCAGTGTTTTATGATCCGTCAGCTCCTGCGGAGCCACTTCTACAGTCCCAGTAGCGTACTCCGGTTTTGTAATTTTGTGCTTAGTCGCCCCTTCCAAGGAACACAAGTCAAGATAAATCAGGAACCGAACTTCAGATAATGTGCCTACGCTTAGTCACTCAGGTAGAAAAAAGATATTTACCGAAGCTATCAGAACATAAGCCCTATCCTGGGAGAAGCTGGCGGTACAAATTAAAGGCAGATTCTCCTCTCTGTTCTGCCAGAGGCACAGGATCCATGAAAACAAATCAGCACAGTAAAGATTCAACAGCTCTACAAATGAGGTGATCGGGTACAGTAACGCCACAAAGGACAGGAGAGTCCGCTGCACGTGGATAACTCAGGGAATGCTGGGAAGACCACACTGTTTCGTAAAAGAGTGGTCCAGCGCAGATGGTGGATGTGGAGGGGCTTTGGGGAAGGGCAGCCTGAGTAAAAGGAGAAGGTGGGAAACAGCGTAAGGCATTAAGGAAACTAGACCACTGTTACTGGCTGTGGAATGGTAAGACAATACATGCTGCCTTGAAAATGAAACATCACTTAATTAATTTCAAGTGAGGACGGCTAAAACAAGAACCAACAGCAAGATGCACCTAACTTTCCCAGGGATGAATTTCTTTTCAATATCCTCTAATGAACTGTAAGGGAAAGACCCTGAAAACAAGAATGCCCATACAGACACTGGCTTCACTAGGTGAGTCTGGAAATTGCACACAAGTGCATTATCCAGTCCTACGGCATTAAGCACAGAATCACATCCTAAACTGTAAGTTAAAAGCATAAGTCAAAAATTCTCATCAGCAGATGCAAACGTGAAAATGCACACTCAAACCAACCCCCGGTTTATGTCTCAGAATCCCCTGGTACTTATATAGTCACACAAGGACATTAAAAACAAGAGACTGTACCTCATCCCAGGAAGATTCCCTTCCTCTCTCTTCTGTAAAGTGTCGCTCTGACACACCATCTGTAAAATGTAGTTACAGGTACATTAATGAGAATATTCACGAATGTATACTAAAACCACCATGTGCGTCTATCTCCGTTCGTGGATGTGTCAAAACAAAAGTGGCAGAAAAGACTTTCAAAGAGTTAGAGCATTTTCTGAAAAAAATGCTTAAGTCACGGTTGGGATATATTTCAATCCAAGTAGTAAGACGAAAACATGTAAAAAGAATGGACATGGAATTTGGATTTGCGCACAATGTATTTCTAACAATTGAAGTTTGCTCTTGTTTTTGTTTATTTTTCTCATGTTTTAAATTGGAGGTACCGGGAATGAGCAAACGGAATTCGGCATGCTAAGCAAGCATTCTATTTACCACTAACCTATGTCCTTCCCCGAGTCAACTAGCTTCTCGGCAAAGATAAAATAAAATACAAAGCACTCTTTCACGGTTCAGTGCCTTACAAAACATGTTAGTTTGCTGAAGCACAAAAGATCTTTGAGGACTTCTTCCCCGTATCACACTAAGTCTCATATCACACCGAGTGGGAGACAGGACACAGGACCCTTGACTGAAGAGACCACAGGCCCCGGGTTCGGGTGTGTCTTCCATAACCGATCATCGGCTGTGGAAGTTCAGGGTTCCACTCGCTGCAGACAGTGACAGGGACGGGCTTGTCCTCCAGGGAGCCCAGAACGTGGTGTAAGATGAAGGCCCGTGTGCAGAACCGACACGTCTGCCCTCCGTCAGAGGACCCTCTTTCCCTCTACAACAGACACCTCCCTCCCCAGGGCAGGACGGGGAAGACGCGGTCCATCAAGTGCGTCTGCTAAGGGACCAGAGGGACACGGCCGTGAGTCCAGTCACGGCCGCCCATGCACGGGGTAGCCCCGGAGAACGATCTGCCTTTCTTCTGCAGTGACTCAAGGAAGAAACAGAGGAGTATGCTTTCCTCTTACCGAGCGGAGCAGCTGGCGGTGGGGGGCGAATTTTCACAGGGCACCAAGGGGGACCAGGTGCAGGTGCCCAGCTGGGCGACGACGGGCCACACCCGGGGCAGGCCACGCAGTCTGCTCCTCGGAAAGGTTGGTGCCATCCGGCCCATGGGGTGACCTGCAGGACAGAAGGGAGGGCTGGGTTGGATGACAGACAAAAGCGCCAACACCGACAAGAGCCGAAACCCAACGCAGCAGTCGTCGGCACCGGTCACCCTCCCCTCCACCGGGTGCCCAGAGAGCAGCACGGTGCCACAAGTTCCGGGCAGCCCTCTGGGGCCTTCCTGCAGCCCGGTCTGCACATGGGGACACGGGTATATGACCCTGATGCTGCACGTCCCCGCCGCCGCTGTCTCCAATTAGAGGAAGCCAAGGGTCCTCTTGCCCGAGAGGCTGCACAAAGAGCTTCCAGCACACGGGCAATCTAGCGCCTTCCCAACAGCCAGCCGCTCCGGGCGGGACGGCCCTCCACGACACATTCCCCAGCTCCACGCAAGCTTGCCCGGCGCGGACAAGGAACACGGACACGGGACGGACGTGAAGAGCTCATTCTCCACACGAGCAAGCAGAGCCGAACCAGGGTCACCGCTCTGACTGCAGGTCTCTGCCTGCAGGGCTCTGCCTACAGAACCCTGCCAGGCCCTCTCTGCCCCCTCCTCACAAAAGGCCCTCCTCCTCCACGCAGGGGCTGTCCCTGGGCGCAAAGAGCCCTGGGGAGCTGGGCATCCCGGAGTAATGCGGCGGAGCTGGCCAAGGGCTCCCGAGGGGACAAGGCTGTCCTCAGAAGGGACTCAGGCTCCGCTACAATCATCCGTATACTCAGGGACGTCTGGATTTTACGTTCGCTACGGAACGCACCCTACCTGCGTGCTACGGGAGAGTGACGTGGGGAGTCTCAACCCCACACCTGACACCAAAGTGACTGTACCACCTCGTGCGAAAAAAACCCACGGTGTGCCATGAGACCGACGAGCAGCTCTGACAGCTTCCAGGGCAGGCCCGACCCGGCGCAGGTTGGGGGACAAACACAACGTACGCACTCTGGTGTGAATCAGAATTCCCCCTCACGGAAGGAGGCATTTTCACGGCGGGCTCTTTCCCTTCCAGCCTCTATTACCTACTACAAATGCACCATCTCCGAGAGCCAGGCTTTTCTGCTCAGAGTACAACTGGAGGCAGCGGTCAAGACACAGTTACCTCCCGAGAAAAGACAGTGACAGGCTGCGATGTTTACCACACCCAGGAAGACTCCAAGTTGCACAAAGCACACCGTACAAAGCTGGAGGGTGGGCTTTGCCCCTTTTCCAGTTACCAGGAACTGAATGGACATTCTATACAGGAGAATCACCTGGCCTGAGCCGCGAAACCAGTCAAAATAAAGACGACACAGAAACCCGTCTCAGTGACCCAGGAGCAACCCCAGGTGCAGGAGGTCAGGAAGGAGTCAGCCGAGCCAGGAGAAGTCAGTGTGGAGCGAGGGCTCACCCTCCTCACGCTGTTTCGAGAAAACCACAGTCAAAGTCTGCGGGCCCCGGCTCCTAAGCACTCCCTCATGGCTCCTGCAGGCACCAGCCAAGGCGACGTGCTACCGGGAGAAGCAGCCCACTGGCTCCTGGGCAAGAGTTTTGAGTCTGAAAAAGGCAGTGACACGCCACGCCAGACCCGTCACAGTACGCACAGTCTGCAGATTAGGCCAGTTACGGCTGCCGGGAAAACGGGATTTTCACCTTTCCCAGGACGAGGCCCAACAGAGCGTGACCACCCCACTTCCCTGGGCCTCCGGGGCCGCCGCAGGTGGGCGGGCGCTGCCGGGCCACACCGGAGCTGCGCCAGGTCCCGCGTCGGCTAAAAACCACAGAAAAGGATGGAGGATTAGGCTTTCCTGCGAAGACACTGCAGAAGCGAAACAAAAACTTTGCGCCTTCCTTCCTTCCTTCATTCCCCGTATCACACTCGTTTCTTGGAGGAACTGGATACTGACCCCAGGAACTCCTGCATGCTAAGCCCGCATTCTCTCTACTGCTGAGCTACATATACCCTTCCCCCCAGAGCACACTAGTGTCTAGGCACAGAGAACAAGAAATGCCAGCCACGTTCACTAACTTACCCAGTGTATAATAAGCTCCGTGTGCTCCACCAACAGAGGTCAGTGTTTTATGATCCGTCAGCTCCTGCGGAGCCACTTCTACAGTCCCAGTAGCGTACTCCGGTTTTGTAATTTCGGGCTTAGTCGCCCCTTCCTAGGAACACAAATCAAAATAATCAGGAACCGAACTTCAGATAATGTGCCTACGCTTAGACAGTCAGGTAGACAACAGTTATTTACCGAAGCTATCAGAACATAAGCCCTATCCTGGGAGAAGCTGGCGGTACAAATAAAAGGCAGATTCTCCTCTCTGTTCTGCCAGAGGCACAGGATCCATGAAAACAAATCAGCACAGAAAAGTTTCAACAGCTCTACAACTGAGGTGAACTGGTACAGTAACGCCACAAAGGACAGGAGAGTCCGCTGCACGTGGATAGCTCAGGGAATGCTGGGAAGACCGCACTGTTTCGTAAAAGAGAGGTCCAGCGCAGAGGGGGGATTTGGAGGGGCTCTGGGGAAGGGCAGCCTGAGTAAAAGGAGCAGGTGGGAAACAGCGTAAGGCATTAAGGGAACTAGACCACTGTTACTGGTGGTGGAATGGGAAGACAAAACATGCTGCCTTGAAAATGAAACATCACTTAATTAATTTCAAGTGAGGACGGCTAAAATAGAACCAACAGCAAGATGCACCTAACTTTCCCAGGGATGAATTTCTTTTCAATATCCTCTAATGAACTGTAAGGGAAAGAAACTGAAAACAAGAATGCCCATACAGACACTGGCTTCACTAGATGAGTCTGGTAAATGAACACAAGTGCATTATCCAGTCCTACGGCATTAAGCACAGAATCACATGCTAAAGTGCAAGTTAAAAGCATAAGTCAAAAATTCTCATCAGCAGGTTCAAACGTGAAAATGCACACTCACACCAACCCCCGGTTTATGTCTCAGAATCCCCTGGTACTTATATAGTCACACAAGGACATTAACAACAAGAGACTGTACCTCATCCCAGGAAGATTTTCTTCCTCTCTCTTCTGTAAAGTGGCGCAGTGACACACAATCTGTAAAATGTAGTTACAGGTACATTAATGAGAATATTCACGAATGTATAATATAATCAACATGGGCGTCTATCTCCGTTCGTGTATGTGTCAAAACAAAAGTGGCAGAAAAGACTTTCAAAGAGTTAGAGCATTTTCTGAAAAAAATGCTTAAGTCACGGTTGGGATATATTTCAAACCAAGTAGTAAGACAAAAACACGTAAAAAGAATGGATATGGAATTTGGATTTGCGCACTATGTATTTCTAACATTTGAAGTTTGCTCTTGTTTTTGTTTATTTTTCTCATGTTTTAAATTGGAGGTACCGGGAATGAGCACACGGAATTCGGCATGCTAAGCAAGCATTCTATTTACCACTAACCTATGTCCTTCCCCGAGTCAACTAGCTTCTCGGCAAAGATAAAATAAAATACAAAACACTATTTCACGGTTCAGTGCCTTACAAAACATGTTAGTTTGCTGAAGCACAAAACATCTTTGAGGCCTTCTTCCCCGTATCACACTAAGTCTCACATCAGACCGAGTGGGAGACAGGAAACAGGACCCTTGACTGAAGAGACCACAGGCCCCGGGTTCGGGTGTGTCTTCCATAACCGATCATCGGGTGTGGAAGTTCAGGGTTCCACTCGCTGCAGACAGTGACAGGGACGGGCTTGTCCTAAAGGGAGCCCGGATCGTGGTGTAAGTTGAAGGCCCGTGTGCAGAAACGACACGTCTGCCCTCCATCAGAGGACCCTCTTTCCCTCTACAACAGACACCTCCCTCCCCAGGGCAGGACGGGGAAGACGCGGTCCATCAAGTGCGTCTGCTAAGGGACCAGATGGACACGGCTGTGAGCCCAGTCACGGCCGCCCATGCACGGGGTAGCCCCGGAGAGCGATCTGCCTTTCTTCTGCAGTGACTCAAGGAAGAAACAGAGGAGTATGCTTTCCTCTTACCGAGCGGAGCAGGTGGCGGTGGGGGTCGAAATTTCACAGGACACCAAGGGGGACCAGGTGCAGGTGCCCAGCTGGGCGACGACGGGCCGCACCCGGGTCAGGCCACGCAGGCTGCTCCTCGGAATGTTTGGGTCACTCCGGCCCATGGGGTGACCTGCAGGACAGAAGGGAGGGCTGGGTTGGATGACAGACAAAAGCACCAACAACGACAAGAGCCGAAACCCAACGCAGCATCCGTCGGCATCGGTCACCCTCCCCTCCACCGGGTGCCCAGAGAGCAGCACGGAGCCACAAGCTCCGGCCAGCCCTCTGGGGCCTGCCTGCAGCCTGGGCTGCTCAGGGGGACACGGGGATATGACCCTGATGCTGCACGTCCCCGCCGCCGCTGTCTCCAATTAGAGGAAGCCAAGGGTCCTCTTGCCCGAGAGGCTGCACAAAGAGCTTCCAGCACACGGGCAATCTAGCGCCTTCCCAACAGCCAGCCGCTCCTGGCGGGACGGCCCTCCACCCCACCTTCCCCAGCTCCACGCAAGCTTGCCCGGCGCGGACAAGGAACACGGACACGGGACGCACGTGAAGAGCTCATTCTCCACACGAGCAAGCAGAGCCGCACCAGGGTCACCGCTCTGCCTGCAGGGCTCTGCCTGCAGGGCTCTGACTGCAGGACCCTGCCAGGCCATCTCTGACCCCTCCACACAAAGGGCCCTCCTCCTCCCCGCAGGGGCTGCCCCTGGGTTCAAATAGCACTGGGGAGCGGGGCATCCCTGAGTCCTGGGGCGGAGCTGGCCAAGGGATCCCGAGGGCACAAGGCTGTCCTCAGAAGGGACTCAGGCTCCCCTACAATCATCCCTATCCTCAGGGACGTCTGGATTTTACGTTCGCTACGGAACGCACCCTACATGCGTGCTACGGGAGAGTGATGTGGGGAGTCTCAACCTCACCCCTGACACCAAAGATACTGAAACAGCTCGTGGGCAAAACCCCACGGTGTGCCATGAGACTGACGAGCAGCTCTGACAGTTTCCAGGGCAAGCGCGACCCGGCGCAGGGTGGGGGAACAAACGCAATGTACGCACTCTGGTGCGCATCGGAATTCCCCCGCAGGGAAAGAGGCATTTTCACGGCGGGCTCTTTCCATTCCAGCCTCTATTCCCTTCTACAAACGCACCATCTACGAGAGCCAGGCTTTTCTGCCCAGAGTACAACTGGAGGCAGCGGCCAAGACACACTTACATCCCGAGAAAAGACAGTGACGGGCTGTGACGTTTAACACACCCAGGAAGACTCCAAGTTGCACAAAGCACACCGTACAAAGCTGGAGGGAGGGCTTTGCCCCTTTTCCAGTTAACAGGATCTGAATGGACATTCTAAACAGGAGAATCACCTGGCCTGAGCCGGGAAACCAGTCACAAGAACGACGACACAGAAACCCGTCTCAGTGACCCAGGAGCAACCCCAGGTGCAGGTGGTCAGGAAGGAGTCAGCCGAGGCAGGAGAAGTCAGTGTGGAGCGAGGGCTAACCCTCCTCACGCTGTTTCGAGAAACACACAGTCAAAGTCTGCGGGCCCCGGCTCCAAAGCACTCCCTCATGGTTCCTGCAGGCACCAGTCAAGGCGACGGGCTCCCGGGAGAAGCAGCCCACTGGCTCCTGGGCAAGAGTTTTGAGTCTGAAAAAGGCAGCGACACGCCACGCCAGACCTGTCACAGGACACATATTCTGCAGACGAGGCCAGGAACGGCTGCTGGGAGAACGGGAATATCACCTTTCCCAGGACGAGGCCCAACAGAGCATGACCACCCCAATTCCCTGGGCCTCCAGTGCCGCCGAGGTGGGCGGGCACTGCCGGGCCACACCGGAGCGTCGCCAGGTCCCGCGTCGGCTAAAAACCACAGAAAAGGATGGAGGATTAGTCTTTCCTGCGAAGACTCTTCTGAAGATAAACAAATACTTTGCGCCTTCCTTCCTTCCACGTATCACACTCGTTTCTTGGAGGAACTCGATACTGACCGCAGGAACTCCTGCATGCTAAGCCCGCATTCTCTCTACTGCTGAGCTGCATATAACCTTCCCCCAAGAGCACAATACTTTATAGGCACAGAGATCAAGAAATGCCAGCCACGTTCACAAACTTGCCCAGTGTATATTAAGCCCCGTGTGCTCCACCAACAGATGTCAGTGTTTTATGATCCGTCAGCTCCTGCGGAGCCACTTCTACAGTCCCAGTAGCGTACTCCGGTTTTGTAATTTCGGGCTTAGTCGCCCCTTCCTAGGAACACAAATCAAGATAATCAGGAACCGAAATTCAGATAATTTGCCTACGCTTAGTCAGTCAGGTAGACAACAGTTATTTACCGAAGCTATCAGAACATAAGCCCTATCCTGGGAGAAGCTGGCGGTACAAATAAAAGGCAGATTCTCCTCTCTGTTCTGCCAGAGGCACAGGATCCATGAAAACAAATCAGCACAGAAAAGATTCAACAGCTCTACAACTGAGGTGAACGGGTACAATAACGCCACAAAGGACAGGAGAGCCCGCTGCACGTGGATAGCTCAGGGAATGCTGGGAAGACCGCACTGTTTAGTAAAAGAGAGATCCAGCGCAGAGTGGGGATGTGGAGGGGCTTTTGGGAAAGGCTGCCTGAGTAAAAGGAGCAGGTGGGAAACAGCGTAAGGCATTAAGGAAACTAGACCACTGTTACTGGCGGTGGAATGGGAAGATAAAACATGCTGCCTTGAAAATGAAACATCACTTAATTAATTTCAAGTGAGGACGGCTAAAATAAGAACCAACACAAAGATGCACCTAACTTTCCCAGGGATGAATTTCTTTTCAATATCCTCTAATGAACTGTAAGGGAAAGACCCTGAAAACAAGAATGCCCATTCAAACACTGGCTTCACTAGGTGAGTCTGGAAAATGAACAGAATTGCATTATCCAGTCCTACGGCATTAAGCACAGAATCACATCCTAAACTGTAAGTTAAAAGCATAAGTCAAAAATTCTCATCAGCAGATGCAAACGTGAAAATGCACTCTCACACCAACCCCCGGTTTATGTCTCAGAATCCCCTGGTACTTACATAGTCACACAAGGACATTAACAACAAGAGACTGTACCTCATCCCAGGAAGATTTTCTTCCTCTCTCTTCTGTAAAGTGGCGCACTGACACACCATCTGTAAAATGTATTTACAGGTACATTAATGAGAATATTCACGAATGTATACTATAATCAACATGTGCGTCTATCTCCGTTCGTGGATGTGTCAAAACAAAAGTGGCAGAAAAGACTTTCAAAGAGTTAGAGCATTTTCTGAAAAAAATTCTTAAGTCACGGTTGGGATATATTTCAAACCAAGTAGTAATTCAAAAACACGTAAAAAGAATGGATATGGAATTTGGATTTGCGCACTATGTATTTCTAACATTTGAAGTTTGCTCTTGTTTTTGTTTATTTTTCTCATGTTTTAAATTGGAGGTACCGGGAATGAGCACACGGAATTCGGCATGCTAAGCAAGCATTCTATTTACCACTAACCTATGTCCTTCCCCGAGTCAACTAGCTTCTCGGCAAAGATTAAATAAAATACAAAACACTCTTTCACGGTTCAGTGCGTTACAAAACATGTTAGTTTGCTGAAGCACAAAAGATCTTTGAGGCCTTCTTCCCCGTATCACACTAAGTCTCACATCAGACCGAGTGGGAGACAGGAAACAGGACCCTTGACTGAAGAGACCACAGGCCCCGGGTTCGGGTGTGTCTTCCATAACCGATCATCGGGTGTGGAATTTCAGGGCTCCACTCGCTGCAGACAGTGACAGGGACGGGCTTGTCCTCCAGGGAGCCCGGATCGTGGTGTAAGATGAAGGCCCGTGTGTAGAAACGACACGTCTGCCCTCCGTCAGAGGACCCTCTTTCCCTCTACAACAGACACCTCCCTCCCCAGGGCAGGACGGGGAAGACGCGGTCCATCAAGTGCGTCTGCTAAGGGACCAGAGGGACACGGCTGTGAGCCCAGTCACGGCCGCCCATTCACGGGGTAGCAGCGGAGAGCGATCTGCCTTTATTCTGCAGTGACTCAAGGAAGAAACAGAGGAGTATGCTTTCCTCTTACCGAGCGGAGCAGGTGGCGGTGGGGGTCGAAATTTCACAGGACACCAAGGGGGACCAGGTGCAGGTGCCCAGCTGGGCGACGACGGGCCGCACCCGGTGCAGGCCACGCAGGATTCTCCTCCGAAAATTTGGGGCCCTCCGGCCCATGGGGTGACCTGCAGGACAGAAGGGAGGGCTGGGTTGGATGACAGACAAAAGCGCCAACACCGAAAAAAGACGAAACCAAACGCAGCAGCCGTCGGCACCGGGCACCCTCCCCTCGACCGGGTGCCCTGAGAGGAGCACGGTGCCACACGCTCCGCCCAGCCCTCTGGGGCCTGCCTGCAGCCAGGGCCGCACAGTGGGACACGGGGATACGACCTAGAAGCAGCACGTCGCCGCCACTGCTGTCTCCAAGTGGAGGAAGCCAAGGGTCCTCTTGCCCGAGAGGCTGCACACAGAGATTCCAGCACCCGGGCAAACTACCGCCTTCCCTACAGCCAGCAGCTCTGGACGGGACGGCCCTCCACGCCACCTTCCCCAGCTCCACGCAAGCTTGCCCGGCGCGGACCAGGAACATGGACACGGGACGGACGTGAAGAGCTCATCCTCCACACGAGAAAGCAGAGCCACACCAGTATCACAGCTCAGACTGCAGGGCTCTGCCTTAAGGTCTCTGCCTGCAGGGCTCTGCCTGTAGGACCCTGACAGGCCATCTATGCCCCCTCCTCACAAGGGCCCTCCTCTTCCACGCAGGGCTGCCCCGGGGAGCAAAGAGCCCTGGGGAGCTGGGCAACCAGGAGTAATGCGGCGGAGCTTGCCAAGGGATCCCGAGGGGACAAGGCTGTCCTCAGAATGGACTCAGGCTCCGCTACAATCATCCGTATCCTCAGGGACGTCTGGATTTTACGTTCGCTACGGAACGCACCCTACCTGCGTGCTACGGGAGAGTGACGTGGGGAGTCTCAACCCCACAACTGACACCAAAGTGACTGTACCACCTCGTGCGAATAAACCCCACAGTGTGCCATGAGACCGACGAGCAGCTCTGACAGCTTCCAGGGCAGGCCCGACCCGGCGCAGGGTGGGGGACAAACACAACGTACTCACTCTGGTGCGCATCGGAATTCCCCCGCACGGAAGGAGGCATTTTCACGGCGGGCTCTTTCCCTTCCAGCCTCTATTACCTACTACAAATGCACCATCTCCGAGAGCCAGGCTTTTCTGCCCAGAGTACAACTGGAGGCAGTGGCCAAGACACACTTACCTCCCGAGAATAGACAGTGACAGGCTGCGATGTTTACCACATCCAGGAAGACTCCAAGTTGCACAAAGCACACAGTACAAAGCTGGAGGGTGGGCTTTGCCCCTTTTCCAATTACCAGGTACTGAATGGACATTCTATACAGGAGAATCACCTGGCCTGAGCCGCGAATCCAGTCAAAAGAACGACGACACAGAAACCCGTCTCAGTGACCCAGGAGCAACCCCAGGTGCAGGAGGTAAGGAAGGAGTCAGCCGAGCCAGGAGAAGTCAGTGTGGAGCGAGGGCTCACCCTCCTCACGCTGTTTCGAGAAACCCACAGTCAAAGTCTGCGTGCCCCGGCTCCTAAGCACTCCCTCATGGCTCCTGCAGGCACCAGCCAAGGCGACGGGCTCCCGGGGGAAGCAGCCCACTGGCTCCTGGGCAAGAGTTCTGAGTCTGAAAAAGGCAGCGACACGCCACGCCAGACCCGTCACAGGACGCACAGTCTGCAGATGAGGCCAGGAACGGCTGCCGGGAGAATGGGAATATCACCTATCCCAGGACGAGGCCCAACAGAGCATGACCACCCCACTTCCCTGGGCCTCCGGGGCCGCCGCAGGTGGGCGGGCGCTGCCGGGCCACACCGGAGCTGCGCCAGGTCCCGCGTCGGCTAAAAACCACAGAAAAGGATGGAGGATTAGGCTTTCCTGCGAAGACACTGCTGAAGCGAAACAAAACCTTTGGGCCTTCCTTCCTTCCTTCCTTTCCCGTATCACACTCGTTTCTTGGAGGAACTCGATACTGACCCCAGGATCTCCTGCATGCTAAGCCCGCATTCTCTCTACTGCTGAGCTACATATACCCTTCCCCCCAGAGCACAATATTTTCTAGGCACAGAGAACAAGAAATGCCAGCCACGTTCACTAATTACCCAGTGTATAATAAGCTCCGTGTGCTCCACCAATAGAGGTCAGTGTTTTCTGATCCGTAAGCTCCTGCGGAGCCACTTCTACAGTCCCAGTAGCGTACTCCGGTTTTGTAATTTCGGGCTTAGTCGCCCCTTCCTAGGAACACAAAACAAGATAAATCAGGAACCGAACTTCAGATCATGTGCCTACGCTTATTCAGTCAGGTAGACAACAGTTATTTACCGAAGCTATCAGAACATAAGCCCTATCCTGGGAGAAGCTGGCGGTACAAATAAAAGGCAGATTCTCCTCTCTGTTCTGCCAGAGGCACAGGATCCATGAAAACAAATCAGCACAGAAAAGTTTCAACAGTTCTACAACTGAGGTGAACGGGTACAGTAACGCCACAAAGGACAGGAGAGTCCGCTGCACGTGGATAACTCAGGGAATGCTGGGAAGACCGCACTGTTTCATAAAAGAGAGATCCAGCGCAGAGGGGGGATGTGGAGGGGCTTTGGGGAAGGGCAGCCTGAGTAAAAGAGCAGGTGGGAAACAGCATAAGGCATTAAGGAAACTAGACCACTGTTACTGGCGGTGCAATGGGAAGACAAAACATGCTGCCTTGAAAATGAAACATCACTTAATTAATTTAAAGTTAGGAAGGCTAAAACAAGAACCAACACCAAGATGCACCTAACTTTCCCAGGGATGAAATTCTTTTCAATATCCTCTAATGAACTGTAAGGGAAAGACCATGAAAACAAGAATGCCCATACAGACACTGGATTCACTAGGTGAGTCTGGAAATTGCACACAAGTGCATTATCCAGTCCTACGGCATTAAGCACAGAATCACATTCTAAAGTGTAAGTTAAAAGCATAAGTCAAAAATTCTCATCAGCAGATGCAAACGTGAAAATGCACTCTCACACCAACCCCCGGTTTATGTCTCAGAATCCCCTGGTACATATATAGTCACACAAGGACATTAACAACAAAAGACAGTACCTCATCCCAGGAAGTTTCTCTTCCTCTCTCTTCTGTAAAGTGGCGCACAGACACACCATCTGTAAAATGTAGTTACAGGTACATTAATGAGAATATTCACGAATGTATATTAAAACCACATTGTGCATCTATCTCCGTTCGTGGATGTGTCAAAACAAAAGTGGCAGAAAAGACTTTCAAAGAGTTAGAGCATTTTCCGAAAAAAATGCTTAAGTCACGGTTGAGATATATTTCAAACCAAGTAGTAAGAGGAAAACACATAAAATGAATGGATATGGAAGTTGGTTTAGCGAACTATGTATTTCTAACATTTGGAGTTTGCTCTTGTTTTTGTTTTTTCTTTTCTTCTGTTTTAAATTGTAGGTACCGGGAATGAGCACACGGAATTCGGCATGCTAAGCAAGCATTCTATTTACCACTAACCTATGTCCTTCCCCGAGTCAACTAGCTTCACGGCATAGATAAAATAAAATACAAAACACTCTTTCACGGTTCACTGCCTTAAAAAACATATTAGTTTGCGGAATCGCAAAAGAACTTTGAGGCCTTCTTCCCCGTATCACACTAAGTCTCACATCAGACCGAGTGGGAGAAAGGTCTCAGGGCCCTTCACTGAAGAGACCACAGGCCCCGGGTTCGGGTGTGTCTTCCATAACCGATCATCGGCTGTGGAAGGTCAGGGCTCCACTCACTGCAGACAGTGACAGGGGAGGGCTTGTCCTCAAGGGAGCCCGGAACGTGTTGTCTGTTTAAAGCCCGTGTGCAGAACCGACACCTCTGCCCTCTGTCAGAGGACCATCTTTCCCTATACAGCAGAAACCTCCCTCCCCAGGGCAGGACGGGGAAGACGCGGTCCATCAAGTGCGTCTGCTAAGGGACCAGAGGGACACGGCCGTGAGCCCAGTCACGGCCGCCCGAGCACGGGGAAGCCCCGGAGAGCGATCTGCCCTTCTTCTGCAGTGACTCAAGGAAGAAACAGAGGACTATGCTTTCCTCTTACCGAGCGGAGCATTTGGCGGTGGGTGGGAGGTTGCACAGGGCACCAAGGGGTACCAGGTGCAGGTGCCCAGCTGGGCGACGACGGGCCGCACCAGGGGCAGGCCACGCAGGCTGCTCCTGGGAAAGTTTGGGGCCCTCCGTCCCAGGGGGTGACCTGCAGGACAGAAGGGAGGGCTGGGTTAGATGACAGACAAAAGCGCCAACACCGACAAGAGACGAAACCCAACGCAGCAGCCGTCGGCCCCGGGCACCCTCCCCTCCACCGGGTGCCCAGAGAGCAGCACGGTGACACAAGCTCCGGCCAGCCCTCTGGGGCCTGCCTGCAGCCTGGTCTGCACATGGGGACACGGGGATATGACCCTGACACTGAACGGCCCTGCCGCCACTATCTCCAATTAGAGGAAGCCAAGGGTCCTCTTGCCCGAGAGGCTGCACAAAGAGCTTCCAGCACACGGGCAATCTAGCGCCTTCCCAACAGCCAGCCGCTCCGGGCGGGATGGCCCTCCACACCACCTTCCCCAGCTCCACGCAAGCTTGCCCGGCGCGGACAAGGAACACGGACACGGGATGGACGTGAAGAGCTCATTCTCCACACGAGCAAGCAGAGCCACACCAGGGTCACCGCTCTGCCTGCAGGTCTCTGACTGCAGGGCTCTGCCTGCAGGACCCTGCCAGGCCATCTCTGACCCCTCCTCACAAAGGGCCCTCCTCCTCCACGCAGGGGCTGCCCCTGGGTTCAAAGAGCCCTGGGGAGCGGGGCATCCCTGAGTCCTGCGGCGGAGCTGGCCAAGGGCTCCCAAGGGGACAAGGCTGTCCTCAGAAGGGACTCAGGCTCCGCTACAATCATCCCTATCCTCAGGGACGTCTGGATTTTACATTCGCTACGGAATGCACCCTACCTTCGTGCTATGGGATAGTGACGTGGGGAGCCTCAACCCCACACCTGACACCAAAGGGACTTTACCAGCTCGTGCGCAAAACCCCACGGTGTGCCATGAGACCGACGAGCAGCTCTGACAGCTTCCAGGGCAGGCCCGACCCGGCGCAGGGTGGGGGACAAACACAACGTACGCACTCTGGTGCGCATTGGAATTCCCCCGAAGTGAAGGAATCATTTTCACGGCGGGCTCTTTCCCTTCCAGCCTCTATTCCCTACTAGAAACGCACCATCTCCGAGAGCCAGGCTTTTCTGCCCAGAGTACAACTGGAGGCAGCGGCCAAGACACACTTACCTCCCGAAAAAAACAGTGACGGGCTGTGACGTTTACCACACCCAGGAAGACTACAAGTTGCACAAAGCACACCGTACAAAGCTGGAGGGTGGGCTTTGCCCCTTTTCCAGTTACCAGGAACTGAATGGACATTCTATACAGGAGAATCACCTGGCCTGAGCCGCGAAACCAGTCAAAAGAACGACGAAAGAGAAATCCGACTCAGTGACCCAGGAGCAACCCCAGGTGCAGGAGGTCAGGGAGGAGTCAGCCGAGCCAGGAGAAGTCAGTGTGGAGCGAGGGCTCACCCTCCTCACGCTGTTTCGAGAAACCCACAGTCAAAGTCTGCAGGCCCCGGCTCCTAAGCACTCTCTCATGGCTCTTGCAGGCACCAGCCAAGGCGACGGGCTACCGGGAGAAGCAGCCCACTGGCTCCTGGGCAAGAGTTCTGAGTCTGAAAAAGGCAGCGACACGCCACGCCAGACCCATCACAGTACGCACAGTCTGCAGATGAGGCCAGGATCGGCTGCCGGGGGAAAGGGAATATCACATTTCCCAGGACGAGGCCCAACAGAGCATGACCACCCCACTTCCCTGGGCCTCCGGGGCCGCCGCATGTGGGCGGGCGCAGCCGGGCCACACCGGAGCCGCGCCAGGTCCCGCGTCGGCTAAAAACCACAGAAAAGGATGGAGGATTAGGCTTTCCTGCGAAGACACTTCTGAAGCGAAACAAAACCTTTGCGCCTTCCTTCCTTCCTTCCTTCCCTTGTCACACTCGTTTCTTGGAGGAAGTCGATACTGACCCCAGGATGTCCTGCATGCTAAGCCCGCATTCTCTCTACTGCTGAGCTACATATACCCTTCCCCACAGAGCACACTAGTTTCTGGCACAGAGAACAAGAAATGCCAGCCACTTTCACTAACTTACCCAGTGTATAAAAAGCTCCGTGTGCTCCACCAACAGAGGTCAGTGATTTTTGATCCGTCAGCTCCTGCGGAGCCACTTCTACAGTCCCAGTAGCGTAATCCGGTTTTGTAATTTCGGGCTTAGTCGCCACTTCCTGGGAACACAAATCAAGATAATCAAGAACCGAAATTCAGATAATGTGCCTACGCTTTGTCAGTCAGGTAGACAACAGTTATTTACCGAAGCTATCAGAACATAAGCCCTATCCTGGGAGAAGTTGGTGGTACAAATAAAAGGCAGATTCTCCTCTCTGTTCTGCCAGAGGCACAGGATCCATGAAAACAAATCTGCACAGAAAATATTCAACAGCTCTACAACTGAGGTGAACGGGTACAGTAACGCCACAAAGGACAGGAGAGTCCGCTGCACGTGGAGAGCTCAGGCAATGCTGGGAAGTCCGCACTGTTTCGTAAAAGAGAGGTACAGCGCAGAAGTGGGATGTGGAGGGGCTCTGGGGAAGGGAAGCCTGAGTAAAAGGAGCAGGTGGGAAACAGCGTAAGGCATTAAGGAAACTAGACCACTGTTACTGGCGGTGGAATGGGAAGACAATACATGCTGCCTTGAAAATGAAACATCACTTAATTAATTTCAAGTGAGGACGGCTAAAACAAGAACCAACACCAAGATGCACCTAACTTTCCCAGGGATGAATTTCTTTTCAATATCCTCTAATGAACTGTAAGGGAAAGACCCTGAAAACAAGAATGCCCATACAGACACTGGCTTCACTAGGTGAGTCTGGAAATTGCACACAAGTGCATTATCCAGTCCTACGGCATTAAGCACAGAATCACATCCTAAAGTGCAAGTTAAAAGCATAAGTCAAAAATTCTCATCAGCAGATTCAAACGTGAAAATGCACACTCACACCAACCCCCGGTTTATGTCTCAGAATCCCCTGGTACTTATATAGTCACACAAGGACATTAAGACCAAGAGACTGTACCTCATCCCAGGAAGATTTTCTTCCTCTCTCTTCTGTAAAGTGGCGCACTGACACACCATCTGTAAAATGTAGTTACAGGTACATTAATGAGAATATTCACGAATGTATACTAAAACCACCATGTGCGTCTATCTCCGTTCGTGGATGTGTCAAAACAAAAGTGGCAGAAAAGACTTTCAAAGAGTTAGAGCATTTTCTGAAAAAAATGCTTAAGTCACGGTTGGGATATATTTGAAACCAAGTAGTAAGTGGAATACACGTAAAAAGAATGGATATGGAAGTTGGGTTTGCGCACTATGTATTTCTAACATTTGGAGTTTGCTCTTGTTTTTGTTTTTCCTTTTCTTCTGTTTTAAATTGTAGGTACCGGGAATGAGCACACGGAATTCGGCATGCTAAGCAAGCATTCTATTTACCACTAACCTATGTCCTTCCCCGAGTCAACTAGCTTCTCGGCATAGATAAAATAAAATACAAAACACTCTTTCACGGTTCACTGCCTTACAAAACATGTTAGTTTGCTGAAGAGCAAAAGATCTTTGAGGCCTTCTTCCCCGTATCACACTAAGTGTCACATCAGACCGAGTTAGAGACAGGTCTCAGGACCCTTGACTGAAGAGTCCACAGGCCCCGGGTTCGGTTGTGTCTTCCATAACAGATCATCGGCTGTGGAATGTCAGGGCTCCACTCGCTGCAGACAGAGACAGGGGTGGGCTTGTCCTCCAGGGAGCCCGGAACGTGGTGTCTCTTGAAGGCCCGTGTGCAGAACCGACATGTCTGCCCTCCGTCAGAAGACCCTCTTTCCCTCTACAACAGACACCTCCCTCCCCAGGGCAGGACGGGGAAGATGCGGTCCATCAAGTGCGTCTGCTAAGGGACCAGAGGGACACGGCCGTGAGCCCAGTCACGGCCGCCCATTCACGGGGAAGCCCCGTAGAGCGATCTGCCTTTCTTCTGCAGTGAATCAAGGAAGAAACAGAGGACTATGCTTTCCTCTTACCGAGCGGAGCAGCTGGCCGTGGGGGGCGAGGTTGCAGAGGGCACCAAGGGGGACCAGGTGCAAGTGCCCAGCTGGGCGACGACGGGCCGCACCCGGGGCAGGCCACGCAGGCTGCTCTTGGAAAGGTTGGGGCCCTCCGGCCCATGGGGAGACCTGCAGGACAGAAGGGAGGGCTGGGTTGGATGACAGACAAAAGCGCCAACACCGAAAAAAGACGAAACCCAACACGGCAGCCTTCGGCACCGGACACCCTCCCCTCAACCGGGTGCCCAGGGAGGAGCACGGTGCCACACGCTCCGCCCAGCCCTCTGGGGCCTGCCTGCAGCCAGGGCCGCACAGTGGGACACGGGGATACGACCTAGAAGCAGCACGTCGCCGCCGCCGCTGTCTCCAAGTGGAGGAAGCCAAGGGTCCTCTTGCCCGAGAGGCTGCACACAGAGATTCCAGCACCCGGGCAAACTAACGCCTTCCCTACAGCCAGCCGCTCTGGACGGGACGGCCCTCCTCGCCACCTTCCCCAGCTCCACGCAAGCTTGCCCGGCGCGGACCAGGAACATGGACACGGGACGGACGTGAAGAGCTCATTCTCCACACGAGAAAGCAGAGCCGCACCAGTGTCACCGCTCTGCCTGCAGGGCTCTGCCTTAAGGGCTCTGCCTGCAGGGCTCTGCCTGTAGGACCCTGCCAGGCCCTCTATGCCCCTCCTCACAAAGGGCCTTCCTCTTCCACGCAGGGGCTGCCCCGGGGCGCAAAGAGCCCTGGGGAGCTGGGAATCCCGGAGTCCTGTGGCGGAGCTGTCCAAGGGCTCCCGAGTGGACAAGGCTGTCCTCAGAAGGGACTCAGGCTCCGCTACAATCATCCCTATCCTCGGGGACGTCTGGATTTTACGTTCGCTACGGAACACACCCTACATGCGTGCTACGGGAGAGTGACGTGGGGAGTCTCAACCCCAAACCTGACACCAAAGGGACTGTACCAGCTCGTGCGCAAATCCCCACGGTGTGCCATGAGACCGACGAGCAGCTCTGACAGCTTCCAGGGCAGGCCAGACCCGGCGCAGGGTGGGGGACAAACACAACATACGCACTCTGGTGCGCATTGGAATTCCCCCGCACGGAAGGAGGCATTTTCACGGCGGGCTCTTTCCCTTCCAGCCTCTATTCCCTACTACAAACGCACCATCTCCGAGAGCCAGGCTTTTCTGCCCAGAGTACAACTGGAGTCAGTGGCCAAGACACACTTACATCCCGAGGAAAGACAGTGACGGGCTGTGACTTTTACCACACCCAGGAAGACTCCAAGTTGCACAAAGCACACCGTACAAAGCTGGAGGGAGGGCTTTGCCCCTTTTCCAGTTACCAGGATCGGAATGGACATTCTAAACAGGAGAATCACCTGGCCAGAGCCGGGAAACCAGTCAAAAGAACGACGAAAGAGAAATCCGACTCAGTGACCCAGGAGCAACCCCAGGTGAAGGAGGTCAGGAAGGAGTCAGCCGAGCCAGGAGATGTCAGGGTGGAGCGAGGGCTCACCTTCCTCACTCTGTTTCGGGAAAACCACAGTCAAATTCCGCGTGCCCCGGCTCCTAAGCACTCCCTCATGGCTCCTGCAGGCACCAGCCAAGGCGACGGGCTCCCGGGAGAAGCAGCCCACTGGCTCCTGGGCAAGAGTTTTGAGTCTGAAAAAGGCAGCGACACGCCACGCCAGACCCGTCACAGGAAACACAGTCTGCAGACGAGGCCAGGAACGGTTGCCGGGAGAACGGGAAGATCACCTTCCCCAGGACGTGGCCCAGCAGAGCATGACCATCCCACTTCCCTGGGCCTCCTGGGCCGCCGCATGTTGGCGGGCGCTGCCGGGCCACACCGGAGATGCGCCAGGTCCTGCGTCGGCTAAAAACCACAGAAAAGGATGGAGGATTATTCTTTCCTGCGAAGACACTGCTGAAGCGAAACAAAAACTTTGCGCCTTCCTTCCTTCCTTCCTTCCATGTATCACACTCGTTTCTTGGAGGAACTGGATACTGACCCCAGGAACTCCTGCATGCTAAGCCCACATTCTCTCTACTGGTGAGCTACATATACCCTTCCCCCCAGAGCACACTAGTTTCTAGGCACAGAGAACAAGAAATGCCAGCCACGTTTACTAACTTACCCAGTGTATAATAAGCTCCGTGTGCTCCACCAACAGAGGTCAGTGTTTTATGATCCGACAGCTCCTGCGGAGCCACTTCTACAGTCCCAGTAGCGTACTCCGGTTTTGTAATTTCGGGCTTAGTCGCCCCTTCCTAAGAACAAAAATCAAGATAAATCAGGAACCGAACTTCAGATAATGCGCCTACGCTTAGTCAGTCAGGTAGACAAAAGATATTTACCGACGCTATCAGAACATAAGCCCTATCCTGGGAGAAGCTGGTGGTACAAATAAAAGGCAGATTCTCCTCTCTGTTCTGCCAGAGGCACAGGATCCATGAAAACAAATCAGCACAGAAAAGTTTCAACAGCTCTACAACTGAGGTGAACTGGTACAGTAACGCCACAAAGGACAGGAGAGTCCGCTGCACGTGGATAACTCAGGGAATGCTGGTAAGACCGCACTGTTTCGTAAAAGAGTGGTCCAGCGCAGATGGTGGATGTGGAGGGGCTTTGGGGAAGGGCAGCCTGAGTAAAAGGAGCAGGTGGGAAACAGCGTAAGGGATTAAAGAAACTAGACCACTGTTACTGGCTGTGGAATGGTAAGACAATACATGCTGCCTTGAAAATGAAACATCACTTAATTAATTTCAAGTGAGGACGGCTAAAACAAGAACCAACACCAAGATGCACCTAACTTTCCCTGGGATGAATTTCTTTTCAATATCCTCTAATGAACTGTAAGGGAAAGACCCTGAAAACAAGAATGCCCATACAGACACTGGCTTCACTAGGTGAGTCTGGAAATTGCACACAAGTGCATTATCCAGTCCTACGGCATTAAGCACAGAATCACATCCTAAACTTTAAGTTAAAAGCATAAGTCAAAAATTCTCATCAGCAGATGCAAACGTGAAAATGCACAGTCAAACCAACCCCCGGTTTATGTCTCAGAATCCCCTGGTACTTATATAGTCACACAAGGACATTAACAACAAGAGACTGTCCCTCATCCCAGGAAGATTCTATTCCTCTCTCTTCTGTAAAGTGGCGCAGTGACACACCATCTGTAAAATGTAGTTACAGGTACATTAATGAGAATATTCACGAATGTATACTAAAACCACCATGTGCGTCTATCTCCGTTCGTGGATGTGTCAAAACAAAAGTGGCAGAAAAGACTTTCAAAGAGTTAGAGCATTTTCTGAAAAAAATGCTTAAGTCACGGTTGGGATTTATTTCAAACCAAGTAGTAAGACGAAAACACGTAAAAAGAATGGATATGGAATTTGGATTTGCGCACTATGTATTTCTAAGATTTGAAGTTTGCTCTTGTTTTTGTTTATTTTTCTCATGTTTTAAAATGGATTTACCGGGAATGAGCACACGGAATTCGGCATGCTAAGCAAGCATTCTATTTACCACTAACCTATGTCTTTCCCCGAGTCAACTAGCTTCTCGGCAAAGATTAAATAAAATACAAAACACTCTTTCACGGTTCAGTGCCTTACAAAACATGTTAGTTTGCTGAAGCACAAAAGATCTTTGAGGCCTTCTTCCCCGTATCACACTAAGTCTCACATCAGACCGAGTGGGAGACAGGACACAGGACGCTTGACTGAAGAGGCCACAGGCCCCGGGTTCGGGTGTGTCTTCCATAACCGATCATCGGCTGTGGAAGTTCAGGGCTCCACTCGCTGCAGACAGTGACAGGGACGGGCTTGTCCTCCAGGGAGCCCGGAACGTGGTGTAAGTTGAAGGCCCGTGTGCAGAACCGACACGTCTGCCCTCCGTCAGAGGACCATCTTTCCCTCTACAACAGACACCTCCCTCCCCAGGGCAGGACGGGTAGACGCGGTATATCAAGTGCGTCTGCTAAGGGACCAGAGGGACACGGCCGTGAGCCCAGTCACGGCCGCCCATGCACGGGGTAGCCCCGGAGAGCGATCTGCCTTTATTCTGCAGTGACTCAAGGAAGAAACAGAGGAGTATGCTTTCCTCTTACCGAGCGGAGCAGGTGGCGGTGGGGGTCGAAATTTCACAGGGCACCAAGGGGGACCAGGTGCAGGTTCCCAGGTGGGCGACGACGGGCCGCACCAGGGGTAGGCCACGCAGGCTGCTCCTTTGAAATGTTGGGGCACTCCGGCCCATGGGGTGACCTGCAGGACAGAAGGGAGGGCTGGGTTGGATGACAGACAAAAGCGCCAACACCGACAAGAGACGAAACCCAACGCAGCAGCCTTCGGCACCGGTCACCCTCCACTCCACCGGGTGCCCAGAGAGCAGCTCGGTGCCACACGCTCCGCCCAGCCCTCTGGGGCCTGCCTGCAGCCTGGGCCGCACAGGGGGACACGGGGATACGACCGTGAAGCCGCACGTCGCCACCGCCGCTGTCTCCAATTGGAGGAAGCCAAGGGTCCTCCTGCCCGAGAGGATGCACACAGAGCTTCCAGCACCCGGGAAATCTAGCGCCTTCCCAAAAGCCAGCCGCTCTGTGTTGGACGGCCCTCCACGCCACCTTCCCCAACTCCACGCAAGCTTGCCCGGCGCGGACAAGGACACGGACACGGGACGTACGTGAAGAGCTCATTCTCCACACGAGCAAGCAGAGCCGAACCAGGGTCACCGCTCTGCCTGCAGGTCTCTGCCTGCAGGGCTTTGCCTACAGAACCCTGCCAGGTCTTCTCTTCCCCTCCTCACAAAAGGCCCTCCTCCTCCACTCAGGGGCTGTCCCTGGGCGCAAAGAGCCCTGGGGTGCTGGGCATCCCGGAGTAATGTGGCGGAGCTGGCCAAGGGCTCCCGAGGGCCAAGGCTGTCCTCAGAAGGGACACAGGCTCCGCTACAATCATCCGTATCCTCAGGGACGTCTGGATTTTACGTTCGCTACGGAACGCAACCTACCTGCGTGCTACGGGAGAGTGACGTGGGGAGTCTCACCCCCACACCTGACACCAAAGTTACTGTACCACCTCATGCGAAAAAACGCCACGGTGTGCCATGAGACCGACGAGCAGCTCTGATAGCTTCCAGGGCATGCCCGACCCGGCGCAGGGTGGGGGACAAACACAACGTACGCACTCTGGTGCGAATCGGAATTCCCCGGAAGGAAGGAGACATTTTCACAGCGGGCTCTTTCCCTTCCAGCCTCTATTACCTACTACAAATTCACCATCTCCGAGAGCCAGGCTTTTCTGCCCAGAGTACAACTGGAGGCAGTGGCCAAGACACACTTACCTCCCGAGAAAAGACAGTGACAGGCTGCGATGTTTACCACACCCAGGAAGACTCCAAGTTGCACTAAGCACACCGTACAAAGCTGGAGGGTGGGCTTTGCCCCTTTTCCAGTTACCAGGAACTGAATGGACATTCTATACAGGAGAATCACCTGGCCTGAGCCGCGAAACCAGTCAAAAGAACGACGAAACAGAAACCCGTCTCAGTGACCCAGGAGCAACCCCAGGTTCAGGAGGTCAGGAAGGATTCAGCCGAGCCAGGAGAAGTCAGTGTGGAGTGAGGGCTCACCCTCCTCACGCAGTTTCGAGAAACCCACAGTCAAAGTCTGCGGGCCCCGGCTCCTAAGCACTCCCTCATGGCTCCTGCAGGCACCAGCCAAGGCGACGGGCTCCCGGGAGAAGCAGCCCACTGGCTCCTGGGCAAGAGTTCTGAGTCTGAAAAAGGCAGCGACACGCAACGCCAGACCCGTCACAGGACGCACAGTCTGCAGATGAGGCCAGGAACGGCTGCCGGGAGAATGGGAATATCACCTATCCCAGGACGAGGCCCAACAGAGCATGACCACCCCACTTCCCTGGGCCTCCGGGGCCGCCGCAAGTGGGCGGGCGCTGCCGGGCCACACCGGAGCTGCGCCAGGTCCCGCGTCGGCTAAAAACCACAGAAAAGGATGGAGGATTAGGCTTTCCTGCGAAGACACTGCTGAAGCGAAACAAAAACTTTGGGCCTTCCTTCCTTCCTTCCTTTCCAGTATCACACTCGTTTCTTGGAGGAACTCGATACTGACCCCAGGATCTCCTGCATGCTAAGCCCGCATTCTCTCTACTGCTGAGCTACATATACCCTTCCCCCCAGAGCACAATAGATTCTAGGCACAGAGAACAAGAATTGCCAGCCACGTTCACTAACTTACCCAGTGTATAATAAGCTCCGTGTGCTCCACCAACAGAGGTCAGTGTTTTATGATCCGTAAGCTCCTGCGGAGCCACTACTACAGTCCCAGTAGCGTACTCCGGTTTTGTAATTTCGGGCTTAGTTGCCCCTTCCTAGGAACACAAAACGAGATAATTCAGGAACCGAACTTCAGATCATGTGCCTAAGCTTAGTCAGTCAGGTAGACAACAGTTATTTACCGAAGCTATCAGAACATAAGCCCTATCCTGGGAGAAGCTGGCGGTACAAATAAAAGGCAGATTCTCCTCTCTGTTCTGCCAGAGGCACAGGATCCATGAAAACAAATCAGCACAGAAAAGTTTCAACAGTTCTACAACTGAGGTGAACGGGTACAGTAACGCCACAAAGGACAGGAGAGTCCCCTGCACTTGGATAACTCAGGGAATGCTGGGAAGACCGCACTGTTTCGTAAAAGAGAGATCCAGCGCAGAGGGGGCATGTGGAGGGGCTTTGGGGAAGGGCAGCCTGAGTAAAAGAGCAGGTGGGAAACAGCATAAGGCATTAAGGAAACTAGACCACTGTTACTGGCGGTGGAATGGGAAGACAAAACATGCTGCCTTGAAAATGAAACATCACTTAATTAATTTAAAGTTAGGAAGGCTAAAACAAGAACCAACACCAAGATGCACCTAACTTTCCCAGGGATGAAATTCTTTTCAATATCCTCTAATGAACTGTAAGGGAAAGACCCTGAAAACAAGAATGCCCATACAGACACTGGCTTCAATATGTGAGTCTGGAAATTGCACACAAGTGCATTATCCAGTCCTACGGCATTAAGCACAGAATCACATCCTAAAGTGTAAGTTAAAAGCATAAGTCAAAAATTCTCATCAGCAGATGCAAACGTGAAAATGCACTCTCACACCAACCCCCGGTTTATGTCTCAGAATCCCCTGGTACATATATAGTCACACAAGGACATTAACAACAAGAGACTGTACCTCATCCCAGGAAGATACTCTTCCTCTCTCTTCTGTAAAGTGGCGCACAGACACACCATCTGTAAAATGTAGTTACAGGTACATTAATGAGAATATTCACGAATGCATATTAAAACCACATTGTGCGTCTATCTCCGTTCGTGGATGTGTCAAAACAAAAGTGGCAGAAAAGACTTTCAAAGAGTTAGAGCATTTTCCGAAAAAAATGCTTAAGTCACGGTTGAGATATATTTCAAACCAAGTAGTAAGAGGAAAACACAAAAAATGAATGGATATGGAAGTTGGTTTAGCGAACTATGTATTTCTAACATTTGGAGTTTGCTCTTGTTTTTGTTTTTTCTTTTCTTCTGTTTTAAATTGTAGGTACCGGGAATGAGCACACGGAATTCGGCATGCTAAGCAAGCATTCTATTTACCACTAACCTATGTCCTTCCCCGAGTCAACTAGCTTCACGGCATAGATAAAATAAAATACAAAACACTCTTTCACGGTTCACTGCCTTAAAAAACATATTAGTTTGCGGAATCGCAAAAGAACTTTGAGGCCTTCTTCCCCGTATCACACTAAGTCTCACATCAGACCGAGTGGGAGACAGGTCTCAGGGCCCTTGACTGAAGAGACCACAGGCCCCGGGTTCGGGTGTGTCTTCCATAACCGATCATCGGCTGTGGAAGGTCAGGGCTCCACTCACTGCAGACAGTGACAGGGGAGGGCTTGTCCTCAAGGGAGCCCGGAACGTGGTATCTGTTTAAAGCCCGTGTGCAGAACCGACACCTCTGCCCTCTGTCAGAGGACCATCTTTCCCTATGCAGCAGACACCTCCCTCCCCAGGGCAGGACGGGGAAGACGCGGTCCATCAAGTGCGTCTACTAAGGGACCAGAGGGACACGGCCGTGAGCCCAGTCACGGCCGCCCGAGCACGGGGAATCCCCGGAGAGCGATCTGCCCTTCTTCTGCAGTGACTCAAGGAAGAAACAGAGGACTATGCTTTCCTCTTACCGAGCGGAGCATTTGGCGGTGGGTGGGAGGTTGCACAGGGCACCAAGTGGTACCAGGTGCAGGTGCCCAGCTGGGCGATGACGGGCCGCACCAGGGGCAGGTCACGCAGGCTGCTCCTGGGAAAGTTTGGGGCCCTCCGTCCCAGGGGGTGACCTGCAGGACAGAAGGGAGGGCTGGGTTAGATGACAGACAAAAGCGCCAACACCGACAAGAGACGAAACCCAACGCAGCAGCCGTCGGCCCCGGGCACCCTCCCCTCCACCGGGTGCCCAGAGAGCAGCACGGTGACACAAGCTCCGGCCAGCCCTCTGGGGCCTGCCTGCAGCCTGGTCTGCACATGGGGACACGGGGATATGTCCCTGACACCGAACGGCCCCGCCGCCGCTATCTCCAATTAGAGGAAGCCAAGGGTCGTCTTGCCCGAGAGGCTGCACAAAGAGCTTCCAGCACACGGGCAATCTAGCGCCTTCCCAACAGCCAGCCGCTCCGGGCGGGATGGCCCTCCACACCACCTTCCCTAGCTCCACGCAAGCTTGCCCGGCGCGGACAAGGAACACGGACACGGGATGGACGTGAAGAGCTCATTCTCCACACGAGCAAGCAGAGCCACACCAGGGTCACCGCTCTGCCTGCAGGTCTCTGACTGCAGGGCTCTGCCTGCAGGACCCTGCCAGGCCATCTCTGACCCCTCCTCACAAAGGGCCCTCCTCCTCCACGCAGGGGCTGCCCCTGGGTTCAAAGAGCCCTGGGGAGCGGGGCATCCCTGAGTCCTGCGGCGGAGTTGGCCAAGGGCTCCCAAGGGGACAAGGCTGTCCTCAGAAGGGACTCAGGCTCCGCTACAATCATTCCTATCCTCAGGGACGTCTGGATTTTACGTTCGCTACGGAATGCACCCTACCTTCGTGCTATGGGATAGTGACGTGGGGAGCCTCAACCCCACACCTGACACCAAAGGGACTATACCAGCTCGTGCGCAAAACCCCACGGTGTGCCATGAGACCGACGAGCAGCTCTGACAGCTTCCAGGGCAGGCCCGACCCGGCGCAGGGTGGGGGACAAACACAACGTACGCACTCTGGTGCGCATTGGAATTCCCCCGAAGTGAAGGAATCATTTTCACGGCGGGCTCTTTCCCTTCCGGCCTCTATTCCTTACTAGAAACGCACCATCTCCGAGAGCCAGGCTTTTCTGCCCAGAGTACAACTGGAGGCAGAGGCCAAGTCACACTTACCTCCCGAGAAAAACAGTGATGGGCTGTGACGTTTACCACACCCAGGAAGACTCCAAGTTGCACAAAGCACACCGTACAAAGCTGGAGGGTGGGCTTTGCCCCTTTTCCAGTTACCAGGAACTGAATGGACATTCTATACAGGAGAATCACCTGGCCTGAGCCGCGAAACCAGTCAAAAGAACGACGAAAGAGAAATCCGACTCAGTGACCCAGGAGCAACCCCAGTTGCAGGCGGTCAGGGAGGAGTCAGCCGAGAAAGGGGAAGTCAGTGTGGAGCGAGGGCTCACCCTCCTCACGCTGTTTCGAGAAACCCACAGTCAAAGTCTGCAAGCCCCGGCTCCTAAGCACTCCCTCATGGCTCTTGCAGGCACCAGTCAAGGCGACGGGCTACAGGGAGAAGCAGCCCACTGGCTCCTGGGCAAGAGTTATGAGTCTGAAAAAGGCAGCGACACGCCACGCCAGACCCGTCACAGGACGCACAGTCTGCAGATGAGGCCAGGAACGGCTGCTGGGGGAAAGTGAATATCACCTTTCCCAGGACGAGGCCCAACAGAGCATGACCACCCCACTTCCCTGGGCCTCCGGGGTCGCCGCATGTGGGCGGGCGCTGCCGGGCCACACCAGAGCCGCGCCAGGTCCCATGTCGGCTAAAAACCACAGAAAAGGATGGAGGATTAGGCTTTCCTGCGAAGACACTTCTGAAGCGAAACAAAACCTTTGCGCCTTCCTTCCTTCCTTCCTTCCCATTGTCACACTCGTTTCTTGGAGGAACTCGATACTGACCCCAGGATGTCCTGCATGCTAAGCCCGCATTCTCTCTACTGCTGAGCTACATATACCCTTCCCCCCAGAGCACACTAGTTTCTTGGCACAGAGAACAAGAAATGCCAGCCACGTTCACTAACTTACCCAGTGTATAAAAAGGTCCGTGTGCTCCACCAACAGAGGTCAGTGTTTTATGATCCGTCAGCTCCAGCGGAGCCACGTCTACAGTCCCAGTAGCGTAATCCGGTTTTGTAATTTCGGGCTTAGTCGCCACTTCCTAGGAACACAAATCAAGATAATCAAGAACCGAAATTCAGATAATGTGCCTACGCTTAGTCAGTCAGGTAGAAAACAGTTATTTACCGAAGCTATTAGAACATAAGCCCTATCCTGGGAGAAGTTGCTGGTACAAATAAAAGGCAGATTCTCCTCTCTGTTCTGCCAGAGGCACAGGATCCATGAAAACAAATCAGCACAGAAAAGATTCAACAGCTCTACAACTGAGGTGAACGGGTACAGTAACGCCACAAAGGACAGGAGAGTCCGCTGCACGTGGAGAGCTCAGGCAATGCTGGGAAGACCGCACTGTTTAATAAAAGAGAGGTCCAGCGCAGAAGTGGGATGTGGAGGGGCTCTGGGGAAGGGAAGCCTGAGTAAAAGGAGCAGGTGGGAAACAGCGTAAGGCATTAAGGAAACTAGACCACTGTTACTGGCGGTGGAATGGGAAGACAAAACATGCTGCCTTGAAAATGAAACATCACTTAATTAATTTCAAGTGAGGACGGCTAAAACAAGAACCAACACCAAGATGCACCTAACTTTCCCAGGGATGAATTTCTTTTCAATATCCTCTAATGAACTGTAAGGGAAAGACCCTGAAAACAAGAATGCCCATACAGACACTGGCTTCACTAGGTGAGTCTGGAAATTGCACACAAGTGCATTATCCATTCCTACGGCATTAAGCACAGAATCACATCCTAAAGTGCAAGTTAAAAGCATAAGTCAAAAATTCTCATCAGCAGATTCAAACGTGAAATTGCACACTCACACCAACCCCCGGTTTATGTCTCAGAATCCCCTGGTACTTATATAGTCACACAAGGACATTAAGACCAAGAGACTGTACCTCATCCCAGGAAGATTTTCTTCCTCTCTCTTCTGTAAAGTGGCGCACTGACACACCATCTGTAAAATGTAGTTACAGGTACATTAATGAGAATATTCACGAATGTATACTAAAACCACCATGTGCGTCTATCTCCGTTCGTGGATGTGTCAAAACAAAAGTGGCAGAAAAGACTTTCAAAGAGTTAGAGCATTTTCTGAAAAAAATGCTTAAGTCAAGGTTGGGATATATTTCAAACCAAGTAGTAAGAGGAAAACACGTAAAAAGAATGGATATGGAAGTTGGGTTTGCGCACTATGTATTTCTAACATTTGGAGTTTGCTCTTGTTTTTGTTTTTCCTTTTCTTCTGTTTTAAATTGTAGGTACCGGGAATGAGCACACGGAATTCGGCATGCTAAGCAAGCATCCTATTTACCACTAACCTATGTCCTTCCCCGAATCAACTAGCTTCTCGGCATAGATAAAATAAAATACAAAACACTCTTTCACGGTTCACTGCCTTACAAAACATGTTAGTTTGCTGAAGAGCAAAAGATCTTTGAGGCCTTCTTCCCCGTATCACACTAAGTGTCACATCAGACCGAGTTAGAGACAGGTCTCAGGACCCTTGACTGAAGAGTCCACAGGCCCCGGGTTCGGTTGTGTCTTCCATAACAGATCATCGGCTGTGGAATGTCAGGGCTCCACTCGCTGCAGACAGAGACAGGGGTGGGCTTGTCCTCCAGGGAGCCCGGAACGTGGTGTCTCTTGAAGGCCCGTGTGCAGAACCGACATGTCTGCCCTCCGTCAGAAGACCCTCTTTCCCTCTACAACAGACACCTCCCTCCCCAGGGCAGGACGGGGAAGACGCGGTCCATCAAGTGCGTCTGCTAAGGGACCAGAGGGACACGGCCGTGAGCCCAGTCACGGCCGCCCATTCACGGGGAAGCCCCGTAGAGCGATCTGCCTTTCTTCTGCAGTGAATCAAGGAAGAAACAGAGGACTATGCTTTCCTCTTATCGAGCGGAGCAGCTGGCCGTGGGGGGCGAGGTTGCAGAGGGCACCAAGGGGGACCAGGTGCAAGTGCCCAGCTGGGCGACGACGGGCCGCACCCGGTGCAGGCCACGCAGGATTCTCCTCCGAAAATTTGGGGCACTCCGGCCCATGGGGTGACCTGCAGGACAGAAGGGAGGGCTGGGTTGGATGACAGACAAAAGCGCCAACACCGAAAAAAGACGAAACCCAACACAGCAGCCTTCGGCACCGGACACCCTCCCCTCAACCGGGTGCCCAGGGAGGAGCACGGTGCCACACGCTCCGCCCAGCCCTCTGGGGCCTGCCTGCAGCCAGGGCCGCACAGTGGGACACGGGGATACGACCTAGAAGCAGCACGTCGCCGCCGCCGCTGTCTCCAATTAGAGGAAGCCAAGGGTCGTCTTGCCCGAGAGGCTGCACAAAGAGCTTCCAGCACACGGGCAATCTAGCGCCTTCCCAACAGCCAGCCGCTCCGGGCGGGATGGCCCTCCACACCACCTTCCCCAGCTCCACGCAAGCTTGCCCGGCGCGGACAAGGAACACGGACACGGGATGGACGTGAAGAGCTCATTCTCCACACGAGCAAGCAGAGCCACACCAGGGTCACCGCTCTGCCTGCAGGTCTCTGACTGCAGGGCTCTGCCTGCAGGACCCTGCCAGGCCATCTCTGACCCCTCCTCACAAAGGGCCCTCCTCCTCCACGCAGGGGCTGCCCCTGGGTTCAAAGAGCCCTGGGGAGCGGGGCATCCCTGAGTCCTGCGGCGGAGTTGGCCAAGGGCTCCCAAGGGGACAAGGCTGTCCTCAGAAGGGACTCAGGCTCCGCTACAATCATTCCTATCCTCAGGGACGTCTGGATTTTACGTTCGCTACGGAATGCACCCTACCTTCGTGCTATGGGATAGTGACGTGGGGAGCCTCAACCCCACACCTGACACCAAAGGGACTATACCAGCTCGTGCGCAAAACCCCACGGTGTGCCATGAGACCGACGAGCAGCTCTGACAGCTTCCAGGGCAGGCCCGACCCGGCGCAGGGTGGGGGACAAACACAACGTACGCACTCTGGTGCGCATTGGAATTCCCCCGAAGTGAAGGAATCATTTTCACGGCGGGCTCTTTCCCTTCCAGCCTCTATTCCTTACTAGAAACGCACCATCTCCGAGAGCCAGGCTTTTCTGCCCAGAGTACAACTGGAGGCAGCGGCCAAGACACACTTACCTCCCGAGAAAAACAGTGATGGGCTGTGACGTTTACCACACCCAGGAAGACTCCAAGTTGCACAAAGCACACCGTACAAAGCTGGAGGGTGGGCTTTGCCCCTTTTCCAGTTACCAGGAACTGAATGGACATTCTATACAGGAGAATCACCTGGCCTGAGCCGCGAAACCAGTCAAAAGAACGACGAAAGAGAAATCCGACTCAGTGACCCAGGAGCAACCCCAGTTGCAGGCGGTCAGGGAGGAGTCAGCCGAGAAAGGGGAAGTCAGTGTGGAGCGAGGGCTCACCCTCCTCACGCTGTTTCGAGAAACCCACAGTCAAAGTCTGCAAGCCCCGGCTCCTAAGCACTCCCTCATGGCTCTTGCAGGCACCAGTCAAGGCGACGGGCTACAGGGAGAAGCAGCCCACTGGCTCCTGGGCAAGAGTTATGAGTCTGAAAAAGGCAGCGACACGCCACGCCAGACCCGTCACAGGACGCACAGTCTGCAGATGAGGCCAGGAACGGCTGCTGGGGGAAAGTGAATATCACCTTTCCCAGGACGAGGCCCAACAGAGCATGACCACCCCACTTCCCTGGGCCTCCGGGGTCGCCGCATGTGGGCGGGCGCTGCCGGGCCACACCAGAGCCGCGCCAGGTCCCGTGTCGGCTAAAAACCACAGAAAAGGATGGAGGATTAGGCTTTCCTGCGAAGACACTTCTGAAGCGAAACAAAACCTTTGCGCCTTCCTTCCTTCCTTCCTTCCCATTGTCACACTCGTTTCTTGGAGGAACTCGATACTGACCCCAGGATGTCCTGCATGCTAAGCCCGCATTCTCTCTACTGCTGAGCTACATATACCCTTCCCCCCAGAGCACACTAGTTTCTTGGCACAGAGAACAAGAAATGCCAGCCACGTTCACTAACTTACCCAGTGTATAAAAAGGTCCGTGTGCTCCACCAACAGAGGTCAGTGTTTTATGATCCGTCAGCTCCAGCGGAGCCACGTCTACAGTCCCAGTAGCGTAATCCGGTTTTGTAATTTCGGGCTTAGTCGCCACTTCCTAGGAACACAAATCAAGATAATCAAGAACCGAAATTCAGTTAATGTGCCTACGCTTAGTCAGTCAGGTAGAAAACAGTTATTTACCGAAGCTATCAGAACATAAGCCCTATCCTGGGAGAAGTTGGTGGTACAAATAAAAGGCAGATTCTCCTCTCTGTTCTGCCAGAGGCACAGGATCCATGAAAACAAATCAGCACAGAAAAGTTTCAACAGCTCTACAACTGAGGTGAACGGGTACAGTAACGCCACAAAGGACAGGAGAGTCCGCTGCACGTGGAGAGCTCAGGCAATGCTGGGAAGACCGCACTGTTTAATAAAAGAGAGGTCCAGCGCAGAAGTGGGATGTGGAGGGGCTCTGGGGAAGGGAAGCCTGAGTAAAAGGAGCAGGTGGGAAACAGCGTAAGGCATTAAGGAAACTAGACCACTGTTACTGGCGGTGGAATGGGAAGACAAAACATGCTGCCTTGAAAATGAAACATCACTTAATTAATTTCAAGTGAGGACGGCTAAAACAAGAACCAACACCAAGATGCACCTAACTTTCCCAGGGATGAATTTCTTTTCAATATCCTCTAATGAACTGTAAGGGAAAGACCCTGAAAACAAGAATGCCCATACAGACACTGGCTTCACTAGGTGAGTCTGGAAATTGCACACAAGTGCATTATCCATTCCTACGGCATTAAGCACAGAATCACATCCTAAAGTGCAAGTTAAAAGCATAAGTCAAAAATTCTCATCAGCAGATTCAAACGTGAAAATGCACACTCACACCAACCCCCGGTTTATGTCTCAGAATCCCCTGGTACTTATATAGTCACACAAGGACATTAAGACCAAGAGACTGTACCTCATCCCAGGAAGATTTTCTTCCTCTCTCTTCTGTAAAGTGGCGCACTGACACACCATCTGTAAAATGTAGTTACAGGTACATTAATGAGAATATTCACGAATGTATACTAAAACCACCATGTGCGTCTATCTCCGTTCGTGGATGTGTCAAAACAAAAGTGGCAGAAAAGACTTTCAAAGAGTTAGAGCATTTTCTGAAAAAAATGCTTAAGTCAAGGTTGGGATATATTTCAAACCAAGTAGTAAGAGGAAAACACGTAAAAAGAATGGATATGGAAGTTGGGTTTGCGCACTATGTATTTCTAACATTTGGAGTTTGCTCTTGTTTTTGTTTTTCCTTTTCTTCTGTTTTAAATTGTAGGTACCGGGAATGAGCACACGGAATTCGGCATGCTAAGCAAGCATCCTATTTACCACTAACCTATGTCCTTCCCCGAATCAACTAGCTTCTCGGCATAGATAAAATAAAATACAAAACACTCTTTCACGGTTCACTGCCTTACAAAACATGTTAGTTTGCTGAAGAGCAAAAGATCTTTGAGGCCTTCTTCCCCGTATCACACTAAGTGTCACATCAGACCGAGTTAGAGACAGGTCTCAGGACCCTTGACTGAAGAGTCCACAGGCCCCGGGTTCGGTTGTGTCTTCCATAACAGATCATCGGCTGTGGAATGTCAGGGCTCCACTCGCTGCAGACAGAGACAGGGGTGGGCTTGTCCTCCAGGGAGCCCGGAACGTGGTGTCTCTTGAAGGCCCGTGTGCAGAACCGACAGGTCTGCCCTCCGTCAGAAGACCCTCTTTCCCTCTACAACAGACACCTCCCTCCCCAGGGCAGGACGGGGAAGACGCGGTCCATCAAGTGCGTCTGCTAAGGGACCAGAGGGACACGGCCGTGAGCCCAGTCACGGCCGCCCATTCACGGGGAAGCCCCGTAGAGCGATCTGCCTTTCTTCTGCAGTGAATCAAGGAAGAAACAGAGGACTATGCTTTCCTCTTATCGAGCGGAGCAGCTGGCCGTGGGGGGCGAGGTTGCAGAGGGCACCAAGGGGGACCAGGTGCAAGTGCCCAGCTGGGCGACGACGGGCCGCACCCGGTGCAGGCCACGCAGGATTCTCCTCCGAAAATTTGGGGCACTCCGGCCCATGGGGTGACCTGCAGGACAGAAGGGAGGGCTGGGTTGGATGACAGACAAAAGCGCCAACACCGAAAAAAGACGAAACCCAACACAGCAGCCTTCGGCACCGGACACCCTCCCCTCAACCGGGTGCCCAGGGAGGAGCACGGTGCCACACGCTCCGCCCAGCCCTCTGGGGCCTGCCTGCAGCCAGGGCCGCACAGTGGGACACGGGGATACGACCTAGAAGCAGCACGTTGCCGCCGCCGCTGTCTCCAAGTGGAGGAAGCCAAGGGTCCTCTTGCCCGAGAGGCTTCACACAGAGATTCCAGCACCCGGGCAAACTAACGCCTTCCCTACAGCCAGCCGCTCTGGACGGGACGGCCCTCCTCGCCACCTTCCCCAGCTCCACGCAAGCTTGCCCGGCGCGGACCAGGAACATGGACACGGGACGGACGTGAAGAGCTCATTCTCCACACGAGAAAGCAGAGCCGCACCAGTGTCACCGCTCTGCCTGCAGGGCTCTGCCTTAAGGGCTCTGCCTGCAGGGCTCTGCCTGTAGGACCCTGCCAGGCCCTCTATGCCCCCTCCTCACAAAGGGCCTTCCTCTTCCACGCAGGGGCTGCCCCGGGGCGCAAAGAGCCCTGGGGAGCTGGGAATCCCGGAGTCCTGTGGCGGAGCCGTCCAAGGGCTCCCGAGTGGACAAGGCTGTCCTCAGAAGGGACTCAGGCTCCGCTACAATCATCCCTATCCTCGGGGACGTCTGGATTTTACGTTCGCTACGGAACACACCCTACATGCGTGCTACGGGAGAGTGACGTGGGGAGTCTCAACCCCAAACCTGACACCAAAGGGACTGTACCAGCTCGTGCGCAAATCCCCACGGTGTGCCATGAGACCGAAGAGCAGCTCTGACAGCTTCCAGGGCAGGCCAGACCCGGCGCAGGGTGGGGGACAAACACAACATACGCACTCTGGTGCGCATTGGAATTCCCCCGCACGGAAGGAGGCATTTTCACGGCGGGCTCTTTCCCTTCCAGCCTCTATTCCCTACTACAAACGCACCATCTCCGAGAGCCAGGCTTTTCTGCCCAGAGTACAACTGGAGTCAGCGGCCAAGACACACTTACATCCCGAGGAAAGACAGTGACGGGCTGTGACTTTTACCACACCCAGGAAGACTCCAAGTTGCACAAAGCACACCTTACAAAGCTGGAGGGGGGCTTTGCCCCTTTTCCAGTTACCAGGATCGGAATGGACATTCTAAACAGGAGAATCACCTGGCCAGAGCCGGGAAACCAGTCAAAAGAACGACGAAAGAGAAATCCGACTCAGTGACCCAGGAGCAACCCCAGGTGCAGGAGGTCAGGAAGGAGTCAGCCGAGCCAGGAGATGTCAGGGTGGAGCGAGGGCTCACTTTCCTCACTCTGTTTCGAGAAAACCACAGTCAAAGTCTGCGTGCCCCGGCTCCTAAGCACTCCCTCATGGCTCCTGCAGTCACCAGCCAAGGCGACGGGCTCCCGGGAGAAGCAGCCCACTGGCTCCTGGGCAAGAGTTTTGAGTCTGAAAAAGGCAGCGACACGCCACGCCAGACCCGTCACAGGAAACACAGTCTGCAGACGAGGCCAGGAACGGTTGCCGGGAGAACGGGAAGATCACCTTCCCCAGGACGTGGCCCAGCAGAGCATGACCATCCCACTTCCCTGGGCCTCCTGGGCCGCCGCATGTGGGCGGGCGCTGCCGGGCCACACCGGTGATGCGCCAGGTCCTGCGTCGGCTAAAAACCACAGAAAAGGATGGAGGATTAGTCTTTCCTGCGAAGACACTGCTGAAGCGAAACAAAACCTTTGGGCCTTCCTTCCTTCCTTCCTTTCCAGTATCACACTCGTTTCTTGGAGGAACTGGATACTGACCCCAGGAACTCCTGCATGCTAAGCCCATATTCTCTCTACTGGTGAGCTACATATAACCTTCCCCCCAGAGCACAATAGTTTCTAGGCACAGAGAACAAGAAATGCCAGCCACGTTTACTAACTTACCCAGTGTATAATAAGCTCCGTGTGCTCCACCAACAGAGGTCTCTGTTTTATGATCCGTCAGCTCCTGCGGAGCCACATCTACAGTCCCAGTAGCGTACTCCGGTTTTGTAATTTCGGGCTTAGTCGCCCCTTCCTAGGAACAAAAATCAAGATAAATCAGGAACCGAACTTCAGATAATGTGCCTACGCTTAGTCAGTCAGGTAGACAAAAGATATTTACCGACGCTATCAGAACATAAGCCCTATCCTGGGAGAAGCTGGTGGTACAAATAAAAGGCAGATTCTCCTCTCTGTTCTGCCAGAGGCACAGGATCCATGAAAACAAATCAGCACAGAAAAGATTCAACAGCTCTACAACTGAGGTGAACGGGTACAGTAACGCCACAAAGGACAGGAGAGTCCGCTGCACGTGGATAACTCAGGGAATGCTGGGAAGACCGCACTGTTTCGTAAAAGAGTGGTCCAGCGCAGATGGTGGATGTGGAGGGGCTTTTGGGAAGGGTAGCCTGAGTAAAAGGAGCAGGTGGGAAACAGCATAAGGCATTAAAGAAACTAGACCACTGTTACTGGCTGTGAAATGGTAAGACAATACATGCTGCCTTGAAAATGAAACATCACTTAATTAATTTCAAGTGAGGACGGCTAAAACAAGAACCAACACCAAGATGCACCTAACTTTCCCAGGGATGAATTTCTTTTCAATATCCTCTAATGAACTGTAAGGGAAAGACCATGAAAACAAGAATGCCCATACAGACACTGGCTTCACTAGGTGAGTCTGGAAATTGCACACAAGTGCATTATCCAGTCCTACGGCATTAAGCACAGAATCACATCCTAACCTGTAAGTTAAAAGCATAAGTCAAAAATTCTCATCAGCAGATGCAAACGTGAAAATGCACAGTCAAACCAACCCCCGGTTTATGTCTCAGAATCCCCTGGTACTTATATAGTCACACAAGGACATTAACAACAAGAGACTGTACCTCATCCCAGGAAGATTCTCTTCCTCTCTCTTCTGTAAAGTGGCGCACAGACACAGCATCTGTAAAATGTAGTTACAGGTACATTAATGAGAATATTCACAAATGTATACTAAAACCACCATGTGCGTCTATCTCCGTTCGTGGATGTGTCAAAACAAAAGTGGCAGAAAAGACTTTCAAAGAGTTAGAACATTTTCTGAAAAAAATGCTTAAGTCATGCTTGGGATTTATTTCAAACCAAGTAGTAAGACGAAAACACGTAAAAAGAATGGATATGGAATTTGGATTTGCGCACTATGTATTTCTAACATTTGAAGTTTGCTCTTGTTTTGTTTATTTTTCTCATGTTTTAAATTGGAGGTACCGGGAATGAGCACACGGAATTCGGCATGCTAAGCAAGCATTCTATTTACCACTAACCTATGTCTTTCCCCGAGTCAACTAGCTTCTCGGCAAAGATTAAATAAAATACAAAACACTCTTTCACGGTTCAGTGCCTTACAAAACATGTTAGTTAGCTGAAGCACAAAAGATCTTTGAGGCCTTCTTCCCCGTATCACACTAAGTCTCACATCAGACCGAATGGGAGACAGGACACAGGACGCTTGACTGAAGGGACCACAGGCCCCGGGTTCGGGTGTGTCTTCCATAACCGATCATCGGCTGTGGAAGGTCAGGGCTCCACTCGCTGCAGACAGTGACAGGGACGGGCTTGTCCTCCAGGGAGCCCGGAACGTGGTGTAAGTTGAAGGCCCGTGTGCAGAACCGACACGTCTGCCCTCCGTCAGAGGACCATCTTTCCCTCTACAACAGACACCTCCCTCCCCAGGGCAGGACGGGGAAGACGCGGTCTATCAAGTGCGTCTGCTAAGGGAGCAGAGGGACACGGCCGTGAGCCCAGTCACGGCCGCCCATGCACGGGGTAGCCCCGGAGAGCGATCTGCCTTTTTTCTGCAGTGACTCAAGGAAGAAACAGACGAGTATGCTTTCCTCTTACCGAGCGGAGCAGGTGGCGGTGGGGGTCGAAATTTCACAGGGCACCAAGGGGGACCAGGTGCAGGTGCCCAGCTGGGCGACGATGGGCCGCACCCGGGGCAGGCCACGCAGGCTGCTCCTTGGAAAGGTTGGGGCCCTCCGGCCCATGGGGTGACCTGCAGGACAGAAGGGAGGGCTGGGTTGGATGACAGACAAAAGCGCCAACAACGACAAGAGCTGAAACCCAATGCAGCAGCCGTCGGCACCGGTCACCCTCCCCTCCACCGGGTGCCCAGAGAGCAGCACGGTGCCACACGCTCCGCCCAGCCCTCTGGGGCCGGCCTGCAGCCTGGGCCGCACAGGGGGACACGGGGATACGACCGTGAAGCCGCACGTCGCCACCGCCGCTGTCTCCAATTGGAGGAAGCCAAGGGTCCTCCTGCCCGAGAGGATGCACACAGAACTTCCAGCACCCGGGAAATCTAGCGCCTTCCCAACAGCCAGCCGCTCTGTGTTGGACGGCCCTCCACGCCACCTTCCCCAACTCCACGCAAGCTTGCCCGGCGCGGACAAGGACACGGACACGGGACGTACGTGAAGAGCTCATTCTCCACATGAGCAAGCAGAGCCGAACCAGGGTCACCGCTCTGCCTGCAGGTCTCTGCCTGAAGGGCTTTGCCTACAGAACCCTGCCAGGCCCTCACTGCCCCTCCTCACAAAAGGCCATTCTCCTCCACGCAGGGGCTGTCCCTGGGCGCAAAGTGCCCTGGGGAGCTGGGCATCACGGAGTAATGCGGCGGAGCTGGCCAAGGGCTCCCGAGGGCCAAGGCTGTCCTCAGAAGGGACTCAGGCTCCGCTACAATCATCCGTATCCTCAGGGAAGTCTGGATTTTACGTTCGCTATGGAACGCACCCTACCTGCGTGCTAAGGGAGAGTGACTTGGGGAGTCTCAACCCCACACCTGACACCAAAGTTACTGTACCACCTCGTGCGAAAAAACGCCACGGTGTGCCATGAGACCGACGAGCAGCTCTGACAGCTTCCAGGGCATGCCCGACCCGGCGCAGGGTGGGGGACAAACACAACGTACGCACTCTGGTGCGAATCGGAATTCCCCGGAAGGAAGGAGGCATTTTCACGGCGGGCTCTTTCCCTTCCAGCCTCTATTACCTACTACAAATTCACCATCTCCGAGAGCCAGGCTTTTCTGCCCAGAGTACAACTGGAGGCAGTGGCCAAGACACACTTACCTCCCGAGAAAAGACAGTGACAGGCTGCGATGTTTACCACACCCAGGAAGACTCCAAGTTGCACAAAGCACACCGTACAAAGCTGGAGGGTGGGCTTTGCCCCTTTTCCAGTTACCAGGAACTGAATGGACATTCTATACAGGAGAATCACCTGGCCTGAGCCGCGAAACCATTCAAAAGAACGACGAAACAGAAACCCGTCTCAGTGACCCAGGAGCAACCCCAGGTTCAGGAGGTCAGGAAGGATTCAGCCGAGCCAGGAGAAGTCAGTGTGGAGTGAGGGATCACACTCATCACGCTGTTTAGAGAAACCCACAGTCAAAGTCTGCGGGCCCCGGCTCCTAAGCACTCCCTCATGGCTCCTGCAGGCACCAGCCAAGGCGACGGGCTCCCGGGAGAAGCAGCCCACTGGCTCCTGGGCAAGAGTTCTGAGTCTGAAAAAGGCAGCGACACGCAATGCCAGACCCGTCACAGGACGCACAGTCTGCAGATGAGGCCAGGAACGGCTGCCGGGAGAACGGGAATATCACCTATCCCAGGACGAGGCCCAACAGAGCATGACCACCCCACTTCCCTGGGCCTCCGGGGCCGCCGCAGGTGGGCGGGCGCTGCCGGGCCACACCGGAGCCGCGCCAGGTACCGCGTCGGCTAAAAACCACAGAAAAGGATGGAGGATTAGGCTTTCCTGCGAAGACACTGCTGAAGCGAAACAAAACCTTTGCGCCTTCCTTCCTTCCTTCCTTCCCCGTATCACACTCGTTTCTTGGAGGAACTCGATACTGACCCCAGGATCTCCTGCATGCTAAGCCCGCATTCTCTCTACTGCTGAGCTACATATACCCTTCCCCCCAGAGCACAATAGTTTCTAGGCACAGAGAACAAGAAATGCCAGCCACGTTCACTAACTTACCCAGTGTATAATAAGCTCCGTGTGCTCCACCAACAGAGGTCAGTGTTTTATGATCCGTAAGCTCCTGCGGAGCCACTTCTACAGTCCCAGTAGCGTACTCCGGTTTTGTAATTTCGGGCTTAGTCGCCCCTTCCTAGGAACACAAAACAAGATAAATCAGGAACCGAACTTCAGATCATGTGCCTACGCTTAGTCAGTCAGGTAGACAACAGTTATTTACCGAAGGTATCAGAACATAAGCCCTATCCTGGGAGAAGCTGGCGGTACAAATAAAAGGCAGATTCTCCTCTCTGTTCTGCCAGAGGCACAGGATCCATGAAAACAAATCAGCACAGTAAAGTTTCAACACCTCTACAACTGAGGTGAACGGGTACAGTAACGCCACAAAGGACAGGAGAGTCCGCTGTACGTGGATAGCTCAGGGAATGCTGGGAAGACCGCACTGTTTCGTAAAAGAGAGATCCAGCGCAGAGGGGGGATGTGGAGGGGCTTTGGGGAAGGGCAGCCTGAGTAAAAGAGCAGGTGGGAAACAGCATAAGGCATTAAGGAAACTAGACCACTGTTACTGGCGGTGGAATGGGAAGACAAAACATGCTGCCTTGAAAATGAAACATCACTTAATTAATTTAAAGTTAGGAAGGCTAAAACAAGAACCAACACCAAGATACACCTAACTTTCCCAGGGATGAAATTCTTTTCAATATCCTCTAATGAACTGTAAGGGAAAGACCATGAAAACAAGAATGCCCATACAGACACTGGCTTCACTAGGTGAGTCTGGAAATTGCACACAAGTGCATTATCCAGTCCTACGGCATTAAGCACAGAATCACATCCTAAAGTGTAAGTTAAAAGCATAAGTCAAAAATTCTCATCAGCAGATGCAAACGTGAAAATGCACTCTCACACCAACCCCCGGTTTATGTCTCAGAATCCCCTGGTACTTATATAGTCACAGAAGGACATTAACAACAAGAGACTGTACCTCATCCCAGGAAGATTCTCTTCCTCTCTCTTCTGTAAAGTGGCGCACAGACACACCATCTGTAAAATGTTGTTACAGGTACATTAATGAGAATATTCACGAATGAATATTAAAACCACCATGTGCGTCTATCTCCGTTCGTGGATGTGTCAAAACAAAAGTGGCAGAAAAGACTTTCAAAGAGTTAGAGCATTTTCTGAAAAAAATGCTTAAGTCACAGTTGGGATATATTTCAAACCAAGTAGTAAGAAGAAAACACATAAAATGAATGGATATTGAAGTTGGATTTGCGCACTATGTATTTCTAACATTTGGAAGTTTGCTCTTGTTTTTGTTTTTTCTTTTCTTCTGTTTTCAATTGGAGGTACCGTGAATGAGCACACCGAATTCGGCATGCTAAGCAAGCATTCTATTTACCACTAACCTATGTCCTTCCCCGAGTCAACTAGCTTCTCGGCATAGATAAAATAAAATACAAAACACTCTTTCACGGTTCACTGCCTTAAAAAACATATTAGTTTGCTGAAGCGCAAAAGATCTTTGAGGCCTTCTTCCCCGTATCACACTAAGTCTCACATCAGACCGAGTGGGAGACAGGTCTCAGGACCCTTGACTGAAGAGACCACAGGCCCCGGGTTCGGGTGTGTCTTCCATAACCGATCATCGGCTGTGGAAGGTCAGGGCTCCACTCGCTGCAGACAGTGACAGGGGCAGTCTTGTCTTTAAGGGAGCCCGGAACGTGGTGTCTGTTTAAGGCCCGTGTGTAGAACCGACACGTCTGCCCTCTGTCAGAGGACCATCTTTCCCTCTACAGCAGACACCTCCCTCCCCAGGGCAGGACGGGGAAGACGCGGTCCATCAAGTGCGTCTGCTAAGGGACCAGAGGGACACGGCCGTGAGCCCATTCACAGCCGCCCGTGCACGGGGAAGTCCCGGAGAGCGATCTGCCCTTCTTCTGCAGTGACTCAAGGAAGAAACAGAGGACTATGCTTTCCTCTTACCGAGCGGAGCAGTTGGCGGTGGGGGGCGAGGTTGCACAGGGCACCAATGGGGACCAGGTGCAGGTGCCCAGCTGGGTGATGACGGGCTGCACCCGGGGCAGGCCACGCAGGCTGCTCCTTGGAAAGGTTGGGGCCCTCCGGCCCATGGGGTGACCTGCAGGACAGAAGGGAGGGCTGGGTTAGATGACAGACAAAAGTGCCAACACCGACAAGAGACGAAACCCAACGCAGCAGCCGTCGGCACCGGGCACCCTCCCCTCCACCGGAAGCCCAGAGAGCAGCACGGTGCCACAAGCTCCGGCCTGCCCTCTGGGGCCTGCCTGCAGCCTGGTCTGCACATGGGGACACGGGGATTTGACCCTGACACCGCACGTCCCCGCCGCCGCTGTCTCCAATTAGAGGAAGCCAAGGGTCCTCTTGCCCGAGAGGCTGCACAAAGAGCTTCCAGCACAAGGGAAATCTAGCGCTTTCCCAACAGCCAGCCGCTCCGGGCGGGTCGGCCCTCCACACCACCTTCCCCAGTTCCACGCAAGCTTGCCCGGCGCGGACAAGGAACACGGACACGGGACGCATGTGAAGAGCTCATTCTCCACACGAGCAAGCAGAGCCGCACCAGGTTCACCGCTCTGCCTGCAGGTCTCTGCCTGCAGGGCTCTGCCTGCAGGACCCTGCCAGGCCCTCTCTGCCCCCTCCTCACAAAGGGCCCTCCTCCTCCCCGCAGGGGCTGCCCCTGGGTTCAAAGAGCTCTGGGGAGCGGGGCATCCCTGAGTCCTGCTGCAGAGCTGGCCAAGGTCTCCCGAGGGGACAAGGCTGTCCTGAGAAGGGACTCAGGCTCCGCTACAATCATCCCTATCCTCAGGGACGTCTGGATTTTACGTTCGCTACGGAACGCACCCTACATGCGTGCTACGGGAGAGTGATGTGGGGAGTCTCAACCTCACCCCTGACACCAAAGATACTGAAACAGCTCGTGGGCAAAAACCCACGGTGTGCCATGAGACTGACGAGCAGCTCTGACAGTTTCCAGGGCAAGCGAGACCCGGCGCAGGGTGGGGGAACAAACACAATGTACGCACTCTGGTGCGCATCGGAATTCCCCCGCAGGGAAAGAGGCATTTTCACGGCGGGCTCTTTCCCTTCCAGCCTCTATTCCCTTCTACAAACGCACCATCTCCGAGAGCCAGGATTTTCTGCCCAGAGTACAACTGGAGGCAGCGGCCAAGACACACTTACCTCCCGAGAAAAGACAGTGATGGGCTGTGACGTTTAACACACCCAGGAAGACTCCAAGTTGCACAAAGCACACCGTACAAAGCTGGAGGGATGGCTTTGCCCCTTTTCCAGTTAACAGGATCTGAATGGACATTCTAAAAAGGAGAATCTCCTGGCCTGAGCCGGGAAACCAGTCACAAGTACGATGACACAGAAACCCGTCTTAGTGACCCAGGAGCAACCCCAGGTGCAGGAGGTCAGGAAGGAGTCAGCCGAGGCAGGAGAAGTCAGTGTGGAGCGAGGACTAACCCTCCTCACGCTGTTTCGAGAAACCCACAGTCAAAGTCTGCGGGCCCCGTCTCCAAAGCACTCCCTCATGTTTCCTGCAGGCACCAGTCAAGGCGACGGGCTCCCGGGAGAATCAGCCCACTGGCTCCTGGGCAAGAGTTTTGAGTCTGAAAAAGGCAGCGACACGCCACGCCAGACCCGTCACAGGACACACATTCTGCAGACGAGGCCAGGAACGGCTGCCGGGAGAACGGGAAGATCACCTTTCCCAGAACGAGGCCCAACAGAGCATGACCACCCCACTTCCCTGGGCCTCCGGGGCCGCCACAAGTGGGCGGGCACTGCCGGGCCACACCAGAGCCGCGCCAGGTCCCGCGTCGGCTAAAAACCACAGAAAAGGATGGAGGATTAGTCTATCCTGCGTAGACACTGCTAAAGCGAAAAAAAAACTTTGAGCCTTCCTTCCTTCCTTCCTTCCACGTATCACACTCGTTTCTTGGAGGAACTCGATACTGACCCCAGGAACTCCTGCATGCTAAGCCCGCATTCTCTCTACTGCTGAGCTACATATACCCTTCCCCCCAGAGCACACTAGTGTCTAGGCACAGAGAACAAGAAATGCCAGCCACGTTCACTAACTTACCCAGTGTATAATAAGCTCCGTGTGCTCCACCAACAGAGGTCAGTGTTTTATGATCCGTCAGCTCCTGCGGAGCCACTTCTACAGTCCCAGTAGCGTACTCCGGTTTTGTAATTTCGGGCTTAGTCGCCCCTTAATAGGAACACAAGTCAAGATAAATCAGGAACCGAACTTCAGATAATGTGCCTACGCTTAGTCAGTCAGGTAGACAAAAGATATTTACCGAAGCTATCAGAACATAAGCCCTATCCAGGGAGAAGCTGGTGGTACAAATAAAAGGCAGATTCTCCTCTCTGTTCTGCCAGAGGCACAGGATCCATGAAAACAAATCAGCACAGAAAAGATTCAACACCTCTACAACTGAGGTGAAAGGGTACAGTAACGCCACAAAGGACAGGAGAGACCGCTGCACGTGGATAACTCATGGAATGCTGGGAAGACCGCACTGTTTCGTAAAAGAGTGGTCCAGCGCAGATAGTGGATGTGGAGGGGCTTTTGGGAAGGGCAGCCTGAGTAAAAGGAGCAGGTGGGAAACAGCATAAGGCATTAAGGAAACTAGACCACTGTTACTGGCTGTGGAATGGTAAGACAATACATGCTGCCTTGAAAATGAAACATCACTTAATTAATTTCAAGTGAGGACGGCTAAAACAAGAACCAACACCAAGATACACCTAACTTTCCCAGGGATGAAATTCTTTTCAATATCCTCTAATGAACTGTAAGGGAAAGACCATGAAAACAAGAATGCCCATACAGACACTGGCTTCACTATGTGAGTCTGGAAATTGCACACAAGTGCATTATCCAGTCCTACGGCATTAAGCACAGAATCACATCCTAAAGTGTAAGTTAAAAGCATAAGTCAAAAATTCTCATCAGCAGATGCAAACTTGAAAATGCACACTCAAACCAACCCCCGGTTTATGTCTCAGAATCCCCTGGTACTTATATAGTCACACAAGGACATTAACAACAAGAGACTGTACCTCATCCCAGAAAGATTCTCTTCCTCTCTCTTCTGTAAAGTGGCGCAGTGACACACCATCTGTAAAATGTAGTTACAGGTACATTAATGAGAATATTCACGAATGTATACTAAAACCACCATGTGCGTCTATCTCCGTTCGTGGATGTGTCAAAACAAAAGTGGCAGAAAAGACTTTCAAAGAGTTAGAGCATTTTCTGAAAAAAATGCTTAAGTCACGGTTGGGATTTATTTCAAACCAAGTAGTAAGACTAAAACACGTAAAAAGAATGGATATGGAATTTGGATTTGCGCACTATGTATTTCTAAGATTTGAAGTTTGCTCTTGTTTTTGTTTATTTTTCTCATGTTTTAAATTGGAGGTACCGGGAATGAGCACACGGAATTCGGCATGCTAAGCAAGCATTCTATTTACCACTAACCTATGTCCTTCCCCGAGTCATCTAGCTTCTCGGCAAAGATAAAATAAAATACAAAACACTCTTTCATGGTTCAGTGCCTTACAAAACATGTTAGTTTGCTGAAGCACAAAAGATCTTTGAGGCCTTTTCCCCGTATCACACTAAGTCTCACATCAGACCGAGTGGGAGACAGGACACAGGACCCTTGACTGAAGAGACCACAGGCCCCGGGTTCGGGTGTGTCTTCCATAACCGATCATCGGCTGTGGAATTTCAGGGCTCCACACGCTGCAGACAGTGACAGGGACGGGCTTGTCCTCCAGGGAGCCCGGAACGTGATGTAAGTTGAAGGCCCGTGTGCAGAACCGACACGTCTGCCCTCCGTCAGAGGACCCTCTTTCCTTCTACAACAGACACCTCCCTCCCCAGGGCAGGACGGGGAAGACGCGGTCCATCAAGTGCGTCTGCTAAGGGAGCAGAGGGACACGGCCGTGAGCCCAGTCACGGCCGCCCATACACGGGGTAGCCCCGGAGAGCGATCTGCCTTTCTTCTGCAGTGACTCAAGGAAGAAACAGAGGAGTATGCTTTCCTCTTACCGAGCGGAGCAGCTGGAGGTGGGGGGCGAGGTTGCACAGGGCACCAAGTGGGACCAGGTGCAGGTGCCCAGCTGGGCGACGACGTGCCGCACCCGGTGCAGGCCACGCAGGCTGCTCCTCGGAAAGGTTGGGGCCCTCCGGCCCTTGGGGTGACCTGCAGGACAGAAGGGAAGGCTGGGTTGGATGACAGACAAAAGCGCCAACTCCGACAAGAGCCGAAACCCAACGCTGCAGATGTCGACACCGGTCACCCTCCACTCCACCGGGTGCCCAGAGAGCAGCACGGTGCCACACACTCCGCCCAGCCCTCTGGGGCCTGCCTGCAGCCTGGGCCGCCCAGGGGGACACGGGGATACGACCCTGAAGTCGCACGTCGCCGCGCCGCTGTCTCCAATTGGAGGAAGCCAAGGGTCCTCCTGCCCGAGAGGCTGCACACAGAGCTTCCAGCACCCGGGAAATCTAGCGCCTTCCCAACAGCCAGCCGCTCTGGGTGGGACGGCCCTCCACGCCACCTTCCCCAGCTCCACGCAAGCTTGCCCGGCGCGGACCAGTATACGGACACGGGACATACGTGAAGAGCTCATTCTCCACACGATCAAGCAGAGCAGAACCAGGGTCACCGCTCTGACTGCAGGTCTCTGCCTGCAGGGCTCTGCCTGCAGGACCCTGCCAGGCCCTCTCTGCCCCCTAATCACAAAAGGCCCTCCTCCTCCACGCAGGGGCTGTCCCTGGGCGCAAAGAGCCCTGGGGAGCTGGGCATCCCGGAGTAATGCGGTGGAGCTGGCCAAGGGATCCCGAGGGGACAAGGCTGTCCTCAGAAGGGTCTCAGGCTCCGCTACAATCATCCGTATCCTCAGGGACGTCTGGATTTTACGTTCGCAACGGAACGCACCCTACCTGCGTGCTAAGGGAGAGTGACGTGGGGAGTCTCAACCCCACACCTGACACCAAAGTGACTGTACAACCTCGTGCGAAAAAACCCCACGGTGTGCCATGAGACCGACGAGCAGCTCTGACAGCTTCCAGGACAGGCCCGACCTGGTGCAGGGTGAGGGACAAACACAAAGTACGCACTCTGGTGCGCATCGGAATTCCCCCGCACGGAAGGAGGCATTTTCACGGCGGGCTCTTTCCCTTCCAGCCTCTATTCCCATCTACAAACGCACCATCTCCGAGAGCCAGGATTTTCTGCCCAGAGTACAACTGGAGGCAGCGGCCAAGACACATTTATCTCCCGAGAAAAGACAGTGATGGGCTGTGACGTTTAACACACCCAGGAAGACACCAAGTTGCACAAAGCACACCGTACAAAGCTGGAGGTTGGGCTTTGCCCCTTATCCATTTATGAGGAACTGAATGGACATTCTATACAGGAGAATCACCTGGCCTTAGCCGCGAAACCAGTCAAAAGAATGACGACACAGGAATCCGTCTCAGTGACCCAGGAATAACCCCAGGTGCAGGAGGTCAGGAATGAGTCAGCCGAGCCAGGAGAAGTCAGTGTGGAGTGAGGGCTCACCCTCCTCACGCTGTTTCGAGAAACCCACAGTCAAAGTCTGCGGGCCCCGGCTCCTAAGCACTCCCTCATGGCTCCTGCAGGCACCAGCCAAGGCGACGGGCTCCCAGGAGAAGCAGCCCACTGGCTGCTGGGCAAGAGTTTTGAGTCTGAAAAAGGCAGCGACACGCCACGCCAGACCCTTCACAGGACGCACAGTCTGCAGAAGAGGCCAGGAACGGCTGCCGGGAGAACGGGAATATCACCTTTCCCAGGACGAGGCCCAACAGAGCATGACCACCCCACTTCCCTGGGCCTCCGGGGCCGCCGCAGGTGGGCGTGCGCTGCCGGTCCTCACCGGAGCCGCGCCAGGTACCGCGTCGTCTAAAAACCACAGAAAAGGATGGAGGATTAGGCTTTCCTGCGAAGACACTGCTGAAGCGAATCAAAATCTTTGCACCTTCCTTCCTTCCTTCCTTCCCCTTATCACACTCGTTTCTTGGAGGAACTCGATACTGACCCCAGGATCTCCTGCATGCTAAGCCCGCATTCTCTCTACTGCTGAGCTACATATACCCTTCCCCCCAGAGCACACTAGTTTCTAGGCACAGGGAACAAGAAATGCCAGCCACGTTCACTAACTTACCCAGTGTATAATAAGCTCCGTGTGCTCCAACAACAGAGGTCAGTGTTTTATGATCCGTCAGCTCCTGCGGAGCCACTTCTACAGTCCCAGTAGCGTACTCCGGTTTTGTAATTTCGTGCTTAGTCGCCCTTCCTAGGAACACAAAACAAGATAAATCAGGAACCGAACTTCAGATAATGTGCCTACGCTTAGACAGTCAGGTAGACAACAGTTATTTACCGAAGCTATCAGAACATAAGCCCTATCCTGGGAGAAGTTGGCGGTACAAATAAAAGGCAGATTCTCCTCTCTGTTCTGCCAGAGGCACAGGATCCATGAAAACAAATCAGCACTGAAATGTTTCAACAGCTCTACAACTGAGGTGAACGGGTACAGTAACGCCACAAAGGACAGGAGATTCCGCTGCACGTGGATAGCTCAGGGAATGCTGGGAAGACTGCACTGTTTCGTAAAAGAGAGATACAGCGCAGAGGGTGGGTGTGGAGGGGATTTGGGGAAGGGCAGCCTGAGTAAAAGGAGCAGGTGGGAAACAGCGTAAGGCATTAAGGAAACTAGACCACTGTTACTGGCGGTGGAATGGGAAGAAAAAACACGCTGCCTTGAAAATGAAACATCACTTAATTAATTTCAAGTGAGGACGGCTAAAACAAGAACCAACACCAAGATGCACCTAACTTTCCCAGGGATGAAATTCTTTTCAATATCCTCTAATGAACTGTAAGGGAAAGACCATGAAAACAAGAATGCCCATACAGACACTGGCTTCACTATGTGAGTCTGGAAATTGCACACAAGTGCATTATCCAGTCCTACGGCATTAAGCACAGAATCACATCCTAAAGTGTAAGTTAAAAGCATAAGTCAAAAATTCTCATCAGCAGATGCAAACGTGAAAATGCACTCTCACACCAACCCCCGGTTTATGTCTCAGAATCCCCTGGTACTTATATAGTCACACAAGGACATTAACAACAAGAGACTGTACCTCATCCCAGGAAGATTCTCTTCCTCTCTCTTCTGTAAAGTGGCGCACAGACACACCATCTGTAAAATGTTGTTACAGGTACATTAATGAGAATATTCACGAATGTATACTAAAACCATCATGTGCGTCTATCTCCGTTCGTGGATGTGTCAAAACAAAAGTGGCAGAAAAGACTTTCAAAGAGTTAGAGCATTTTCTGAAAAAAATGCTTAAGTCACGGTTGGGATATATTTCAAACCAAGTAGTAAGAAGAAAACACATAAAATGAATGGATATGGAAGTTGGTTTTGCGCACTATGTATTTCTAACATTTGGATGTTTGCTCTTGTTTATGTTTTTTCTTTTCTTCTGTTTTTAATTGGAGGTACCGTGAATGAGCACACCGAATTCGGCATGCTAAGCAAGCATTCTATTTACCACTAACCTATGTCCTTCCCCGAGTCAACTAGCTTCTCGGCATAGATAAAATAAAATACAAAACACTCTTTCACGGTTCACTGCCTTAAAAAACATATTAGTTTGCTGAAGCGCAAAAGATCTTTCAGGCCTTCTTCCCCGTATCACACTAAGTCTCACATCAGACCGAGTGGGAGACAGGTCTCAGGACCCTTGAGTGAAGAGACCACAGGCCCCGGGTTCGGGTGTGTCTTCCATTACCGATCATCGGCTGTGGAAGGTCAGGGCTCCACTCGCTGCAGACAGTGACAGGGGCGGGCTTGTCCTCCAGGGAGCCCGGAACGTGGTGTGTGTTTAAGGCCCGTGTGCAGAACTGACAAGTCTGCCCGCCGTAAGAGGAACATCTTACCCTCTACAAAAGAAACCTCCCTCCCCAGGGCAGGAAGGGCAAGATGCGGTCCATCAAGTGCGTCTGCTAAGGGACCAGAGGGACACGGCCGTGAACCCAGTCACGGCCGCCCGTGCACCGGGAAGCCCCAGAGAGCGATCTGCCCTTCTTCTGCAGTGACTCAAGGAAGAAACAGAGGACTATGCTTTCCTCTTACCGAGCTGAGCTTCTGGCGGTGGGGGGCGAGTTTGCACAGGGCACCAAGGGGGACCAGGTGCCGGTGCCCTGCTGGGCGACGACGGGCCGCACACGTGGCAGGCCACGCAGGCTGGTCCTCGGAATGTTTGGGGCCCTCCGGCACATGGGGTGACCTGCAGGACAGAAGGGAGGGCTGGGTTGGATGACAGACAAAAACGCCAACAACAACAAGAGACGAAACCCAACGCATCAGCCGTCGGCACCGAGCACCCTCCACTCAACCGGGTGCCCAGAGAGCACCACGGTACCACAAGTTCCGCCCAGCCATCTGGGGCCTGCCTGCAGCCTGGGCCGCACAGGGGGACACGGGGATACGACCCTGACGCCGCACGTCACCGCGCCGCTGTCTCCAAGTGGAGGAAGCCAAGGGTCCTCCTGCCCGAGAGGCTGAACACAGAGCTTCCAGCACATGGGCAAACTAGCGCCTTCCCAACAGCCATCCGCTCTGGGCGGGACGGCTTTCCACACCACCTTCCCCAGCTCCACGCAAGCTTGCCCGGCGTGGACAAGGAACACGGACACGGGACGGAAGTGAAGATCTCATTCTCCACACGAGCAAGCAGAGCCGCACCAGGGTCACCGCTCTGCCTGCAGGGCTCTACCTGCAGGGCTCTGCCTGCAGGGCTCTGCCTACAGGACCCTGCCAGGCCCCCTCTGCCCCCTCCTCACAAATGGCACTCCTCCTCCACGCAGGGGCTGCCCCTGTGCGCAAAGAGCGCTTAGGAGTGGGGCATCCCGGAGTCCTGCGTCGGAGCTGGCCAAGGGCTCCCGAGGGGACAAGGCTGTCCGCAGAAGGGACTCAGGCTCCGCTACAATCATCCCTATCCTCAGGGACGTCTAGATTTTACGTTCGCTATGGAATGCACCCTACCTGCGTGCTACGGGAGAGTGACGTGGGGAGTCTCAACACCACACCTGACACCAAAGGGACTGAACCAGCTCGTGCGCAAAACCGCACGCTGTGCCATGAGAACAACGAGCAGCTCTGACAGCTTCCAGGGTAGGCCCGACCTGGCGCAGGGTGGGGGGACAAACACAACGTACGCACTCTGGTGCGCATCAGAATTCCCCCGCAAGGAAAGAGGCATTTTCACGGCGGGCTCTTTCCCTTCCAGGCTCTTTTTCCTACTAAAAACGCACCATCTCCGAGAGCCAGGCTTTTCTGCCCAGAGTACAACTGGAGGCAGTGGCCAAGACACACTTACCTCCCGAGAAAAGACAGTGACAGGCTGCGATGTTTACCACACCCAGGAAGACTCCAATTTGCACAAAGCACACCGTACAAAGCTGGAGGGTGGGCTTTGCCCCTTATCCAGTTACCAGGAACTGAATGGACATTCTATACAGGAGAATCACCTGGCCTGAGCCGCGAAACCAGTCAAAAGCACGACGACACAGAAATCCGTCTCAGTGACCCAGGAGCAGCCCCAGGTGCAGGAGGTCATGAAGGAGTCAGCCGAGCCAGGAGAAGTCAGTGTGGAGTGAGGGCTCACCCTCCTCACGCTGTTTCGAGAAACCCACAGTCAAAGTCTGCAGGCCCCGGCTCCTAAGCACTCCCTCATGGCTCCTGCAGGCACCAGCCAAGGCGAAGGGCTCCCGGGAGAAGCAGCCCACTGGCTCCTGGGCAAGAGTTTTGAGTCTGAAAAAGGCAGCGACACGCCACGCCAGACCCGTCACAGGACGCACAGTCTGCAGATGAGGCCAGGAACGGCTGCCGGGAGAACGGGAATATCACCTTTCCCAGGACGAGGCCCAACAGAGCATGACCACCCCACTTCCCTGGGCCTCCGGGGCCGCCGCATGTGGGCGTGCGCTGCCGGTCCTCACCGAAGCCGCGCCAGGTCCCGCGTCGTCTAAAAACCACAGAAAAGGATGGAGGATTAGGCTTTCCTGCGAAGACACTGCTGAAGCGAATCAAAACCTTTGCGCCTTCCTTCCTTCCTTCCTTCCCCTTATCACACTCGTTTCTTGGAGGAACTCGATACTGACCCCAGGAACACCTGCAAGCTAAGCTCGCATTCTCTCTACTGCTGAGCTACATATACGCTTCCCCCCAGAGCACACTAGTTTCTAGGCACAGAGAACAAGAAATGCCAGCCACGTTCACTAACTTACCCAGTGTATAATAAGCTCCGTGTGCTCCAACAACAGAGGTCAGTGTTTTATGATCCGTCAGCTCCTGCGGAGCCACTTCTACAGTCGCAGTAGCGTACTCCGGTTTTGTAATTTCGGGCTTAATCGCCCCTTCCTAGGAACACAAAACAAGATAAATCAGGAACCGAACTTCAGATCATGTGCCTACGCTTAGTCAGTCAGGTAGACAACAGTTATTTACCGAAGCTATCAGAACATAAGCCCTATCCTGGGAGAAGCTGGCGGTACAAATAAAAGGCAGATTCTCCTCTCTGTTCTGCCAGAGACACAGAATCCATGAAAACAAATCAGCACAGAAAAGTTTCAACAGCTCCACAACTGAGGTGAAAGGGTACAGTAACGCCACAAAGGATAGGAGAGTCCGCTGCACGAGGATAGCTCAGGGAAAGCTGGGAAGACCGCACTGTTTCGTAAAAGAGAGATCCATCGCAAAGGGGGGATGTGGAGTGGCTTTGGGGAAGGGCAGCCTGAGTAAAAGGAGCAGGTGAGAAACAGCGTAAGGCATTAAGGAAACTAGACCACTGTTACTGGCGGTGGAATGGGAAGACAAAACATGCTGCCTTGAAAATGAAACATCACTTAATTAATTTCAAGTGAGGACGGCTAAAACAAGAACCAACACCAAGATGCACCTAACTTTCCCAGGGATGAATTTCTTTTCAATATCCTCTAATGAACTGTAAGGGAAAGACCCTGAAAACAAGAATGCCCATACAGACACTGGCTTCACTAGGTGAGTCTGGAAAATGAACAGAATTGCATTATCCGGTCCTACGGCATTAAGCACCGAATCACATCCTAAACTTTAAGTTAAAAGCATAAGTCAACAATTCTCATCAGCAGATGCAAACGTGAAAATGCACAGTCAAACCAACCCCCGGTTTATGTTTCAGAATCCCCTGGTACTTATATAGTCACACAAGGATATTAAAAAGAACAGACTGTACCTCATCCCAGGAAGATTCTCTTCCACTCTCTTCTGTAATGTGGCGCAGTGACACACCATCTGTAAAAAGTTGTTACAAGTACATTAATGAGAATATACACGAATGTATATTAAAACCACCAAGTGCGTCTATCTCCGTTCGTGGATGTGTCAAAACAAATGTGGCAGAAAAGACTTTCAAAGAGTTAGAGCATTTTCTGACAAAAATGCTTAAGTTACGGTTGGTATATATTTCAAACCAAGTAGTAAGAGGAAAACACGTAAAAAGAATGGATATGGAAGTTGGGTTTTCGCACTATGTATTTCTATCATTTGGAGTTTGCTCTTGTTTTTGTTTTTCCTTTTCTTCTTTTTTAATTGGAGGTACTGGGAATGAGCACACGGAATTTGGCATGCTAAGCAAGCATTCTATTTACCACTAACCTATGTCCTTCCCCGAGTCAACTAGCTTCTCGGCATAGATAAAATAAAATACAAAACACTCTTTCACGGTTCACTGCCTTACAAAACATGTTAGTTTGCTGAAGCGCAAAAGATCTTTGAGGCCTTCTTCCCCGTATCACACTAAGTCTCACATAAGACCGAGTGGGAGACAGGTCTCAGGAGCCTTGACTTAAGAATCCACAGGCCCCGGGTTCGGGTGTGTCTTCCATAACCGATCTTCGGCTGTGGAATGTCAGGGCTCCACTCTCTGCAGACAGTGACAGGGGCGGGCTTGTCCTCCAGGGAGCCAGGAACTTGGTGTCTGTTGAAGGCCCGTGTGCAGAAAGGACACATCTGCCCTCCGTCAGAGGACCCACTTTCCCTTTAAAACAGACACCTCCCACCGCAGGGCAGGACTGGGAAGACGTGGTCCATCAAGTGCTTCTGCTAAGGGACCAGAGGGACACGGCCGTAAGCCCAGTCACGGCCGCCCGTGCACGGGGAAGCCCTGGAGAGCGATCTGCCCTTATTCTGCAGTGACTCAAGGAAGAAACAGAGGACTATGCTTTCCTCTTACAGAGCGGAGCAGCTGGCGGTGGGGGGCGAGGTTGCACAGGGCACCAAGGGGGACCAGGTGCAGGTGCCCAGCTGGGCGACGACTGGCCGCACCATGGGCAGGCCATGCAGGCTGCTCCTCGGAAAGGTTGGGGCCCTTCGGCCCTGGGGGTGACCTGCAGGACAGAAGGGAGGGCTGGGTTGGATGACAGACAAAAGCGCCAACACCGACCAGAGCCGAAACCCAACGCAGCAGCCGTCGGCACCGGGCACCCTACCCTCCACCGGGTGCCCAGAGAGCAGCACGGTGACACACATTCTGCCCAGCCCTATGGGGCCTGCCTGCAGCCCGGGCCGCACAGTGGAGACGGGGATACGACTCTGAAGCCGCACGTCGCCGCCGCCGCTGTCTCCAAGTGGAGGAAGCCAAGTGTCCTCCTGTCCGAGAGGCTGCAAACAGAGCTTCCAGCAGAATGGCAAACTAGCGCCTTCCCAACAGCCAGCCACTCTGGGCGGGACGGCCCTCCCCGCCACCTTCCCCAGCTCCACGCAAGCTTTCCCGGCGCGGACCAGGAACATGGAAACGGGACGGACGTGAAGAGCTCATACTCCACACGAGTAAGTTGAGACGAACCAGGGTCTCCGCTCTGCCTGCAGGGCTCTGCCTGCAGGGCTCTGCCTGCAGGGCTCTCCCTGCAGGACCCTGCCAGGCCCTCTCTGCCAACTCCTCACATAGGGCCCTCCTCCTCCACGCAGGGGCTGCACCTGGACGCTAAGAGCCCTGGGGAGCTGGGCATCCCGGAGTCCTGTGGCGGAGCAGTCCAAGGGATCCTGAGGGTACAAGGCTGTCCTCAGAAGGGACTCAGGCTCCGCTACAATCATCCCTATCCTCAGGGACGACTGGATTTTACGTTCGCTACGGAACGCAACCTAACTGCGTGCTAAGGGAGAGAGACGTGCGGAGTCTCAACCCCACACCTGACACCAAAGGGACTGTACAAGCTCGTGCGCAAAACTCCATGGTGTGCCATGAGACCGACGAGCAGCTCTGACAGCTTACAGGGCAGGCCCGAACCGGCGCTGGGTGGGGGACAAACACAACGTACGCACTCTGGTCCGCATCGGAATTCCCCCGAAGGTAAGGAGGCATTTTCTCCGCGGGCTCTTTCCTTTCAAGCCTCTGTTCCCTGCTACAGACGCACCATCTCCGAGAGAAAGCCTTTTCTGCCAGAGTACAACTGGAGGCAGCGGCCAAGGCCACTTACCTTCCGAGAAAAGACAGTGACGGGCTGGGAAGTTTACCACACCCAGGAAGACTCCAAGTTGCACAAAGCACACCGAACAAAGCTGGAGGGAGGGCTTTGACCCTTTTCCAGTTACCAGGACCTGAATGGACATTCTAAACAGGAGAATCACCTGGCCAGAGCTGGGAAACCAGTCAAAAGAACGACGACACAGAAACCCGTCTAAGTGACCCAGGAGCAACCCCAGGTGCAGGAGGTCAGGGAGGAGTCAGCCGAGCCAGGAGAAGTCAGTGTGGATCGAGGTCTCACACTCCTCACGCTGTTTCGAGAAACCCACAGTCAAGGTCTGCGGGCCCCGGCTCCTAAGCACTCACTCATGGCTCCTGCAGGCACCAGCCAAGGCGACGGGCTCCCGGGAGAAGCAGCCCACTGGTTCCTGGGCAAGAGTTTTGAGTCTGAAAAAGGCAGTGAAACGCCATGCCAGACCCGTCACGGGACACACAGTCTGCAGACGAGGCCAGGAACGGCTGCCGGGAGAACGTGAAGATCACCTTTCCCAGGACGAGGCCCAACAGATCATGACCACCCCACTTCCCTGGGCCTCCGGGGCCGCCGCAGATGGGCGGGCGCTGCCGGGCCACACCGGAGCCGGGCAGGTCCCACGTCGGCTAAAAAACCACAGAAAAGAATGGAGGATTAGGCTTTCCTGCGAAGACACTGCTGAAGCGAAACAAAAACTTTGCGCCTTCCTTCCTTCCTTCCTTCCCCGTATCACACTCGTTTCTTGGAGGAACTCGAAACTGACCCCAGGAACTCCTGCATGCTAAGCCCGCATTCTCTCTACTGCTGAGCTACATATACCCTTCCCCCCAGAGCACACTAGTTTCTAGGCACAGAGAACAAGAAATGCCAACCACGTTCACTAACTTACCCAGTGTATAATAAGCTCCGTGTGCTCCACCAACAGAGGTCAGTGTTTTATGATCCATCAGCTCCTGTGGAGCCACTTCTACAGTCCCAGTAGCGTACTCCGGTTTTGTAATTTTGGGGTTAGTCGCCCCTTCCTAGGAACACAAAACAAGATAAATCAGGAACCGAACTTCAGATCATTTGCCTACGCTTAGTCAGTCAGGTAGACAACAGTTATTTACCAAAGATATCAGAACATAAGCCCTATCCTGGGAGAAGCTGGCGGTACAAATAAAAGGCAGATTCAACTCTCTGTTCTGCCAGAGGCACAGGATTCGTGAAAACAAATCAGCACAGAAAAGTTTCAACAGCTCTACAACTGATGTGAACCGGTACAGTAACGCCACAAAGGACAGGAGATTCCGGTGCACGTGGATAGCTCAGGGAATGCTGGGAAGACCGCACAGTTTTGTAAAAGAGAGATCCAGCGCAGAGGGGGGATGTGGAGGGGCTTTGGTAAGGGCAGCCTGAGTAAAATGAGCAGGTGGGAAACAGCATAAGGCATTAAGGAAACTAGACCACTGTTACTGGTGGTGGAATGTGAAGACAAAACATGCTGCCTTGAAAATGAAACATCACTAAATTAATTTCAAGTGAGGACGGGTAAATCAAGAAGCAACACCAAGATGCACCTAACTTTCCCAGGGATCAATTACTTTCAATATCATCTAATGAACTGTAAGGGAAAGACCCTGAAAACAAGAATGCCCATACAGACACTGGCTTCAATAGGTGAGTCTGGAAAATGCACACAAGTGCATTATCCAGTCTACGGCATTAAGCACAGAATCACATCCTAAACTGTAAGTTAAAAGCATAAGTCAAAAATTCTCATCAGCAGATGCAAACGTGAAAATGCACACTAACACCAACCCCCGGTTTATGTCTCAGAATCCCCTGGTACTTATATAGTCACACAAGGATATTAACAACAAGAGACTGTACCTCATCCCAGGAAGATTCTCTTCCTCTCTCTTCTGTAAATTGGCGCACTGACACACCATCTGTAAAATGTAGTTACAGGTACATTAATGAGAATATTCACGAATGTATATTAAACCACCATGTGCGTCTATCTCCGTTCGTGGATTTGTCAAAACAAAAGTGGCAGAAAAGACTTTCAAAGAGTTAGAGCATTTTCTGAAAAAAATGCTTAAGTCACGGTTGGGATATATTTCAAACCAAGTAGTAAGAGGAAAACACGTAAAAAGAATGGATATGGAAGTTGGGCTTGCGCACTATGTATTTCTAACATTTGGAGTTTGCTCTTGTTTTTGTTTTTTCTTTTCTTCTGTTTTTAAATGGAGGTATCGGGAATGAGCACACGGAATTCGGCATGCTAAGCAAGCATTGTATTTACCACTAAACTATGTACTTCGCTGAGTCAACTAGCTTCTCAGCATAGATAAAATAAAATACAAAACACTCTTTCACGTTTCACTGCCTTACAAAACATGTTAGATTGCTGAAGAGCAAAAGAACTCTGAGGCCTTTTTCCCCGTACCCACTAAGTCTCACATCAGACCTAGTGGGAGACAGGTCTCAGGACCCTTGACTGAAGAGACCACAGGCCCCGGGTTTGGGTGTGTCTTCCATAACCGATCATCGTCTGTGGAAGGTCAGGGCTCCACTCGCTGCAGACAGTGTCATGGGCGGGCTTGTCCTCCAGGGAGCCTGGAACGTGGTGTCTGTTGAAGGCCCTTGTGCAGAACCGACACGTCTGCCCTCCGTCAGAGGACCATCTTTCCCTTTACAACAGACACCTCCCTCCTCAGGGCAGGACGGGGAAGACGCGGTCCATCAATTGCGTCTGCTAAGGGACAAGAGGTACACGGCCGTGAGCCCAGTAACGGCCGCCCGTGCACGGGGAAGCCCCAGAGAGCGATCTGCCCTACTTCAGCAGTGAGTCAAGGAAGAAACAGAGGACTATGATTTCCTCTTACCGAGAGGAGCAGCTGGCGGTGGGGGGCGAGTTTGCACAGGGCACCAATGGGGACAAGGTGCAGGTGCCCAGCTGGGCGACGACGGGCCGCACCCGTGGCAGGCCACACAGGCTGCTCCTCGGAAAGTTGGGGGCCCTCCGGCCCAGGGGGTGACCTGCAGGACAGAAGGGAGGGCTGGTTTGGATGACAGACAATAGCGCCAACACCGACAAGAGCCAAAACCCAACGCAGCAGCCGTCGGCACCGGGCACCCTCCCCTCAACCGGGTGCCCAGAGAGCAGCACGGTGCCACACGCTCCGCCTAGACCTCTGGGGCCTGCCTGCAGCCTGGGCCGCAATGGGCGACACGGGGATACGACTTTGATGCCGCATGTCGTCGCCGAATCTGTCTCCAAATGGAGGAAGCCAAGGGTCCTCCTTCCCGAGAGGCTGCACACAGAGCTTCCAGCACACGGGCAAACTAGCACCTTCCCAACAGCCAGCCGCTCTGGTCGGGACAGCCCTCACCGCCACCTTCCCCAGGTCCACGCAAGCTTGCCCGGCGCGGACAAGGAACACGGACACGGGACGGATATGAAGACCTCATTCTCCACACGAGCAAGCAGAGCCACACCAGGGTCACCGCTCTGCCTGCAGGGATCTTCCTGCAGGGCTCTGCCTGCAGGGCTCTGCCTGCAGGACCCTGCCAGGCCCTCTATGCCCCCTCCTCACAAAGGGCTCTCCTCCTCCACGCAGGTCTGCCCCTGGGAGCAAAGAGCCATGGGGAGTGGGGCAACCAGGAGTCCTGCAGCGGAGCTGGCCAAGGGCTCCCGAGGGGACAAGGCTGTCCTCAGAAGGGACTCAGGCTCCGCTACAATCATCCCTATACTCAGGGACGTCTGGATTTTACGTTCGCTACGGAACGCAACCTAATTGCGTGCTAAGGGAGAGAGACTTGCGGAGTCTCAGCCCCACACCTGACACCAAAGGGACTGTACCAGCTCGTGCGCAAAACCCCAAGGTGTGCCATGAGACCGACGAGCAGCTCTGACAGCTTCCAGGGCAGGCCCGACCCGGCGCAGGGTGGGGGACAAACACAACATATGCACTCTGGTGCGCATCAGAATTCCCCCGCAGGGAAGGAGGCATTTTCACGGTGGGCTCTTTCCCTTCCATCCTCTATTCCCTACTACAAACGCACCATCTCCGAGAGCCAGGCTTTTATGCCCAGAGTACAACTGGAGGCAGCGGCCAAGACACACTTACCTCCCGAGAAAAGACAGTGAAGGGCTGTGACGTTTACCACACCCAGGAAGACTAAAAGTTGCACAAAGCACACCGTACAAAGCTGGAGGGAGGGCTTTGCCCCTTTTCCAGTTACCAGGATCTGAATGGACATTCTAAACAGGAGAATCACCTGGCCTGAGCCGGGAAACCAGTCAAAAGAACGACGACACAGAAACCCGTCTCAGTGACCCAGGAGCAACCCCAGGTGCAGGAGGTCAGGAAGGAGTCAGCTGAGCCAGGAAAAGTCAGTGTGGAGCGAGGGCTCACAATCCTCACGCTGTTTCGAGAAACCCACAGTCAAAGTCTGCGCGCCCCGTCTCCTAAGCACTCCCTCATGGCTCCTGCAGACAACAGCCAAGGCGACAGGCTCCCGGGAGAAGCAGCCCACTAGCTCCTGGGCAAGAGTTTTGAGTCTGAAAAAGGCAGCGAAACGCCACGCCAGACCCGTCACAGGACACACAGTCTGCAGACGAGGCCAGGAACGGCTGCCGGGAGAACGGGAAATCACCTTTCCCAGGACGAGGCCCAAAAGAGCATGACCACCCCACTTCCCTGGGCCTCCGGGGCCGCCGCAGGTGGGCGGGCGCTGCCGGGCCACACCAGAGCCACGCCAGGTCCCGCGTCGGCTAAAAACCACAGAAAAGTATGGAGGATTAGGCTTTCCTGCGAAGACACTGCTGAAGCGAAACAAAACCTTTGCGCCTTCCTTACTTACTTCCTTCCCCGTTTCACACTCGTTTCTTGGAGGAACTCGATACTGACCCCAGGAACTCCTGCATGCTAAGCCCGCATTCTCTCTACTGCTGAGCTACATATACCCTTCCCCCCAGAGCACACTAGTTTCTAGGCACAGAGAACAAGAAATGCCAGCCACGTTCAATAACGTACCCAGTGTATAATAAGCTCCGTGTGCTCCACCAACAGAGGTCAGAGTTTTATGATCCGTCAGCTCCTGCAGAGCCACTTCTACAGTCCCATTAGCGTACTCCGGTTTTGTAATTTCGGGCTTAGTCGCCCCTTCCTAGGAACACAAAACAAGATAAATCAGGAACCGAACTTCAGATCATGTGCCTACGCTTATTCAGTCAGGTAGACAACAGTTATTTACCGAAGCTATCAGAACATAAGCCCTATCCTGGGAGAAGCTGGCGGTACAAATAAAAGGCAGATTCTCCTCTCTGTTCTGCCAGAGGCACAGGATCCATGAAAACAAATCAGCACAGAAAAGTTCCAACAGCTATACAACTGAGGTGAACGGGTACAGTAATGCCACAAAGGACAGGAGAGTCCGCTGCACGTGGATAGCTCAGGGAATGCTGGGAAGACCGCACTGTTTCGTAAAAGAGAGATCCAGCGAAGAGGGGGGATGTGGAGGGGCTTTGGGGTAGGGCAGCCTGAGTAAAAAGAGCAGGTGGGAAACAGCATAAGGCATTAAGGGAACTAGACCACTGTTACTGCGGTGGAATGGGTAGACAAAACATGCTGACTTGAAAATGAAACATCGCTAAATTAATTTCAAGTGAGGACGGCTAAATCAAGAACCAACACCAAGATGCACCTAACTTTCCCAGGGATGAATTTCTTTTCAATATCCTCTAATGAACTCTAAGGGAAAGACCCTGAAAACAAGAATGCCCATACAGACACTGGCTTCCTTACGTGAGTATGGAAAATGAACACATATGCATTATCCAGTCCTACGGCATTAAGCACAGAATCATACCCTAAACTGTAATTTGAAAGCATAAGTCAAAAATTCTCATCAGTAGATTCGAACTTGAAATTGCACACTCACACCAACCCCCGGTTTATGTCTCAGAATCCCCTGGTATTTACATAGTCACACAAGGACATTAACAACAAGAGACTGTACCTCATCCCAGGAAGATTCTCTTCCTCTCTCTTCTGTAAAGTGGCGCACTGACACACCATCTGTAAAATGTAGTTACAGGTACATTAATGAGAATATACACGAATGTTTATTAAAACCACCATGTGCGTCTATCTCCGTTCGTGGATGTGTCAAAACAAAAGTGGCAGAAAAGACTTTCAAAGATTTAGAGCATTTTCTGAAAAAAATGCTTAAGTCACGGTTGGGATATATTTCAAACCAAGTAGTAAGAGGAAAACACGTAAAAAGAATGGATATAAAATTTGGGTTTGCGCACTATATATTTCTAACATTTGAAGTTTGCTCTTGTTTTTGTTTTTTCTTTTCTTCTGTTTTTAAATGGGGGTACCGAGAATGAGCACACAGAATTCGGCATGCTAAGCAAGCATTCTATTTACCACAAACTTATGTCCTTCCCCGATTCAACTAGCTTCTCGGCATAGATAAAATGATATACAAAATACTCTTTCACGGTTCACTGCCTCAAAAACTTGTTAGGTTGCTGAAGCGCAAAAGATCTTTGAGGCCTTCTTCCCCGTATCACACTAAGTCTCACATCAGACCAAGTGGGAGACAGGTCTCAGGACCCTTGACTGAAGAGACCACAGGCCCCGGGTTCGGGTGTGTCTTCCATAACCGATCATCGGCTTTGGAAGGTCAGGGCTCCACTCGCTGTAGACAGTGACAAGGGCGGGCTTATTCTCTAGGGAGCCTGGAACGTGGTGTCTGTTGAAGTCCCGTGTGCAGAAACGACATTTCTGCCCTCCATCAGAGGACCATCTTTCCCTCTACAACAGACACCTCCCTCCCCAGGGCAGGACGGGGAAGATGCGGTCCTTCTAGTGCGTCTGCTAAGGGACGAGAGGTACACGGCCGTGAGCCCAGTCACGGCCGCCCGTGCACGGGGAAGCCCCGGAGAGCGATCTGCCTTTCTTCTGCAGTGACTTAAGAAAGAAACAGAGGACTATGCTTTCCTCTTAACGAGCGGAGCAGTTGGCGGTGGGGGGCGAATTTTCACAGGGCACCAATGGGACCAGGTGCAGGTGCCCAGCTGGGCGACGACGGGCCGCACCCGGGGCAGGGCACGCAGGCTGTTCCTGGGAAAGTTTGCGGAACTTCATCCCACGGGGTGACCTGCAGGACAGAAGGGAGGGCTGGGTTGGATGACATACAAAAGAGCCAACACCGACAAGAGCCGAAACCCAACGCAGCAGCCGTCGACACCGGGCACCCTCCACTCCACCGGGTGCCCAGAGAGCAGCACGGTGCCACAAGTTCTGCCCAGCCCTCTGGGGCCTGCCTGCAGCCTGGGACGCAAAGTGCGACACGGGGATATGACTCTGATGCCGCACGTCGTCGCCGCCTCTGTCTCCAAATGGAGGAAGCCAAGGGCCCCCTGCCCGAGAGGCTGCACACAGAGCTTCCAGCACACGGGCAAACTAGCACCTTCCCAACAGCCAGCCGCTCTGGTCGGGACAGCCCTCCCCGCCACCTTCCCCAGGTCCACGCAAGCTTGCCCGGCGCGGACAAGGAACACGGACACGGGACGGACATGAAGAGCTCATTCTCCACACGAGCAAGCAGAGCCACACCAGGGTCACCGCTATGCCTGCAGGGCTCTTCCTGTTGGTCTCTGCCTGCAGGGCTCTGCCTGCAGGACCCTGCCAGGCCCTATATGCCCCCTCCTCACAAAGTTCCCTCCTACTCCACGCAGGGCTGCCCCTGGGAGCAAAGAGCCATGGGGAGTGGGGCAACCCGGAGTCCTGCAGCAGAGCTGGCCAAGGGCTCCTGAGGGGACTAGGCTGTCTTCAGAAGGGACTCAGGCTCCGCTACAATCATCCCTATCCTCAGGGACGTCTGGATTTTACGTTCGCTATGGAACGCACCCTAACTGCGTGCTAAGGGACAGAGACTTGCGGAGTCTCAAACCCACACCTGACACCAAAGGGACTGTACCAGCTCGTGCGCAAAACCCCACGGTGTGCCATGAGACCGACGAGCAGCTCTGACATCTTCCAGGGCAGGCCCGACCCGGCGCAGGGTGGGGGACAAACACAACGTATGCACTCTGGTGCGCATCGGAATTCCCCCGCAGGGAAGGAGGCATTTTCACGGCGGGCCCTTTCCCTTCCATTCTCTATTCCCTACAACAAACGCACCATCTCCGAGAGCCAGGCTTTTCGGCCCAGAGTACAACTGGAGGCAGCGGCCAGGACACACTTACCTCCTGAGAAAAGACAGTGACGGGCTCTGACGTTTACCACACCCAGGAAGACTCCAAGTTGCACAAAGCACACCGTACAAAGCTGGAGGGAGGGCTTTGCCCTTTTCCAGTTACCAGGATCTGAATGGACATTCTAAACAGGAGAATCACCTGGCCTTAGCCGGGAAACTAGTCAAAAGAACGACGACACAGAAACCCGTCTAAGTGACCCAGGAGCAACACCAGGTGCAGGAGGTCAGGGATGAGTCACCCAAGCCAGGAGAAGTCAGTGTGGATCGAGGTCTCACACCCTTCACGCTGTTTCGAGAAACCCACAGTCAAAGTCTGCGGGCCCCGTCTCCTAAGCACTCACTCATGGCTCCTGCAGGCACCAGCCAAGGCGACGGGCTCCCGGGAGAAGCAGCCCACTGGCTCCTGGGCAAGAATTTTGAGTCTGGAAAAGGCAGCGACACGCCACGCCAGACCCGTCACAGGACACACAGTCTGCAGACGAGGCCAGGAACGGCTGCCGGGAGAACGTGAAGATCACCTTTCCCAGGACGAGGCCCAACAGAGCATGACCACCCCACTTCCCTGGGCCTCCGGGGCAGTCGCAGGTGGGCGGGCACTGCCGGGCCATTCCGGAGCCGCGCCAGGTCCCACGTCGGCTAAAAACCACAGAAAAGGATGGAAGATTAGGCTTTCCTGCGAACACACTGCTGAAGCGAAACAAAACCTTTGCGCCTTCCTTCCTTCCTTCCTTCCCCGTATCACACTCGTTTCTTGGAGGAACTCGATACTGACCCCAGGAACTCCTGCATGCTAAGCCCGCATTCTCTCTACTGCTGAGCTACATATACCCTTCCCCCCAGAGCACACTAGTTTCTAGGCACAGAGAACAAGAAATGCCAGCCACGTTCACTAACTTGCCCAGTGTATAATAAGCTCCGTGTGCTCCAACAACAGAGGTCAGTGTTTTATGATCCATCAGCTCCTGCGGAGCCACTTCTACAGTCCCAGTAGCGTACTCCGGTTTTGTAATTTCGGGCTTAGTCGCCCCTTCCTAGGAACACAAAACAAGATAAATCAGGAACCGAACATCAGATCATGTGCCTACGCTTAGTCAGTCAGGTAGACAACAGTTATTTACCGAAGCTATCAGAACATAAGCCCTATCCTGGGAGAAGCTGGCGGTACAAATAAAAGGCAGATTCTCCTCTCTGTTCTGCCAGAGACACAGGATCCATGAAAACAAATCAGCACAGAAAAGTTTCAACAGCTCTACAACTGAGGTGAATGGGGACAGTAACGCCACAAAGGACAGGAGAGTCCGCTGCACGTGGATAGCTCAGGGAATGCTGGGAAGCCTGCACTGTTTCGTAAAAGAGAGATCCAATGCAGAGGGGGGATGTGGAGGGGCTTTGGGGAAGGGCAGCCTGAGTAAAAGGAGCAGGTGGGAAACAGCGTAAGGCATTAAGGAAACTAGACCACTGTTACTGGCGGTGGAATGGGAAGACAAAACATGCTGCCTTGAAAATGAAACATCGCTAAATTAATTGCAAGTGAAGACGGGTAAATCAAGAACCAACACCAAGATGCACCTAACTTTCCCTGGGATGAATTTTTTTTCAATATCCTCTAATGAACTGTAAGGGAAAGACCCTGAAAACAAGAATGCCCATACAGACACTGGCTTCACTAGGTGAGTCTGGAAAATGCACACAAGTGCATTATCCAGTCCTATGGCATTAAGCACAGAATCACACCCTAAACTGTAAGTTAAAAACATAAGTCAAAAATTCTCATCAGCAGATGCAAACGTGCAAATGCACACTCACACCAACCCCCGGTTTATGTCTCAGAATCCCCTGGTACTTATATAGTCACACAAGGACATTAACAACAAGAGACTGTACCTCATCCCAGGAAGATTCTCTTCCTCTCTCTTCTGTAAAGTGGCGCACTGACACACCATCTGTAAAATTTAGTTACAGGTACATTAATGAGATTATTCACGAATGTATATTAAAACAACCATGTGCGTCTATCTCCGTTCGTGTATGTGTCAAAACAAAAGTGGCAGAAATGACTTTCAAAGAGTTAGAGCATTTTCTGAAAAAAATGCTTAAGTCACGGTTGGGATATATTTCAAACCAAGTAGTAAGAGGAAAACACGTAAAAAGAATGGATATGGAAGTTGGGTTTGCGCACTATGTATTTCTAACATTTGGAGTTTGCTCTTGTTTTTGTTTTTTCTTTTCTTCTGTTTTTAATTGGAGGTACCGGGAATGAGCACACGGAATTCGGCATGCTAAGCAAGCATTGTATTTACCACTAAACTATGTCCTTCCCCGAGTCAACTAGCTTCTCTGCATAGATAAAATAAAATACAAAACACTCTTTCACGGTTCACTGCCTTACAAAACATGTTAGATTGCTGAAGCGCAAATGAACTCTGAGGCCTTTTTCCCCGTATCACACTAAGTCTCACATCAGACCGAGTGGGAGACAGGTCTCAGGACCCTTGACTGAAGAGACCACAGGCCCCGGGTTCGGGTGTGTCTTCCATAACCGATCATCGGCTGTGGAAGGTCAGGGCTCCACTCACTGCAGACAGTGACAGGGGCGAGCTTGTCCTCCAGGTAGCCCGGAACGTGGTGTTTTTTGAAGGCCCGTGTGCAGAACCGACACGTCTGCCCTCCGTCAGAGGACCATCTTTCCCTCTACAACAGACACCTCCCTCCTCAGGGCAGGACGGGGAAGACGCGGTCCATCAAGTGCGTCTGCTAAGGGACAAGAGGGACACGGCCGTGAGCCCAGTCACGGCTGCCCATGCACGGGGAAGCCCCAGAGAGCGATCTGCACTTTTTCAGCAGTGACTCAAGGAAGAAACAGTGGACTATGATATCCTCTTACCGAGCGGAGCAGCTGGCGGTGGGGGGCGAATTTGCACAGGGCACCAATGGGGACAAGGTGCAGGTGCCCAGATGGGCGACGACGGGCCGCACCCGGGGCAGGACACACAGGCTGCTCCTCGGAAAGTTTGTGGCCGTCCGGCCCAGGGGGTGACCAGCAGGACAGAAGGGAGGGCTGGGTTGTATGACAGACAATAGCGCCAACACCGACAAGAGCCGAAACCCAACGCAGCAGCCGTCGGCACCGGGCACCCTCCCCTCAACCGGGTGCCCAGAGAGCAGCACGGTGCCACACGCTCCGCCCAGCCCTCTGGGGCCTGTCTGCAGCCTGGGCCGCAAAGTGCGACACGGGGATATGACTCTGATGCCGCACGTCGTCGCCGCCTCTGTCTCCAAATGGAAGAAGCCAAGGGTCCTCCTGCCCGAGTGGCTGCACACAGAGCTTCCAGCACACGGGCAAACTAGCACCTTCCCAACAGCCAGCCGCTCTGGTCGGGACAGCCCTCACCGCCACCTTCCCCAGGTCCACGCAAGCTTGCCCGGCGCGGACAAGGAACACGGACACGGGACGTACATGAAGAGCTCATTCTCCACACGAGCAAGCAGAGCCACACCAGGGTCACCGCTATGCCTGCAGGGCTCTTCCTGCAGGGCTCTGCCTGCAGGGCTCTGCCTGCCGGACCCTGCCAGGCCCTCTATGCCCCCTCCTCACAAAGGGCCCTCCTCCTCCACGCAGGGCTGCCCCTGGGAGCAAAGAGCCATTGGTACCGGGGCAACCAGGAGTCCTGCAGCGGAGCTGGCCAAGGGCTCCCGAGGGGACAAGGCTGTCCTCAGAAGGGATTCAGGCTCCGCTACAATCATCCCTATCCTCAGGGACGTCTGGATTTTACGTTCGCTACGGAACGCACCCTACCTGCGTGCTAAGGGAGAGAGACTTGCGGAGCCTCAACCCCACACCTGACACCAAAGGGACTGTACCAGCTCGTGCGCAAAACCCCAAGGTGTGCCATGAGACCGACGAGCAGCTCTGACAGCTTCCAGGGCAGGCCCGACCCGGCGCAGGGTGGGGGACAAACACAATGTATGCACTCTGGTGCGCATCAGAATTCCCCCGCAGGGAAGGAGGCATTTTCACGGCGGGCTCTTTCTCTTCCATCCTCTATTCCCTACTACAAACGCACCATCTCCGAGAGCCAGGCTTTTCTTCCCAGAGTACAACTGGAGGCAGCGGCCAAGACACACTTACCTCCCGAGAAAAGACAGTGAAGGGCTGTGACGTTTACCACAACCAGGAAGACTCCAAGTTGCACAAAGCACACCGTACAAAGCTGGAGGGAGGGCTTTGCCCCTTTTCCAGTTACCAGGATCTGAATGGACATTCTAAACAGGAGAATCACCTGGCATGAGCCACGAAACCAGTCAAAAGAACGACGACACAGAAACACGTCTCAGTGACCCAGGAGCAACCCCAGGTGCAGGAGGTCAGGAAGGAGTCAGCTGAGCCAGGAGAAGTCAGGGTGGAGCGAGGGCTCACCCTCCTCACGCTGTTTCGAGAAACCCACAGTCAAAGTCTGCGGGCCCCGGCTCCTAAGCACTCCCTCATGGCTCCTGCAGACACCAGCCAAGGCGACGGGCTCCCAGGAGAAGCAGCCCACTGGCTCCTGGGCAAGAGTTTTGAGTCTGAAAAAGGCAGTGAAACGCCACGCCAGACCCGTCACAGGACACACAGTCTGCAGATGAGGCCAGGAACGGCTGCCGGGAGAACGGGAATTTCACCTTTCTCAGGACGAGGCCCAACAGAGCATGACCACCCCACTTCCCTGGGCCTCCGGGGCCGCCGCATGTGGGCGGGCGCTGCCGGGCCACACCAGAGCCGCGCCAGGTCCCGCGTTGGCTAAAAACCACAGAAAAGGATGGAGGATTAGGCTTTCCTGCGAAGACACTGCTGAAGCGAAACAAAAACTTTGCGCCTTCCTTCCTTCCTTCCTTCCACGTATCACACTTGTTCCTTGGAGGAACTCGATACTGACCCAAGGAACTCCTGCATGCTAAGCCCGCATTCTCTCTACTGCTGAGCTACATATACCCTTCTCCCCAGAGCACACTAGTTTCTAGGCACAGAGAACAAGAAATGCCAGCCACGTTCACTAACTTACCCAGTGTATAATAAGCTCCGTGTGCTCCACCAACAGAGGTCAGTGTTCTATGATCCGTAAGCTCCTGCGGAGCCACTTCTACAGTCCCAGTAGCGTACTCCGGTTTTGTAATTTCTGGCTTAGTCGCCCCTTCCTAGGAACACAAAACAAGATAAATCAGGAACCGAACTTCAGATCATGTGCCTACGCTTATTCAGTCAGGTAGACAACAGTTATTTACCGAAGCTATCAGAACATAAGCCCTATCCTGGGAGAAGCTGGCAGTACAAATAAAAGGCAGAATCTCCTCTCTGTTCTGCCAGAGGCACAGGATCCATGAAAACAAATCAGCACAGAAAAGTTTCAACCGCTCTACAACTGAGGTGAACGGGTACAGTAACGCCACAAAGGACAGGAGAGTCCGCTGCACGTGGATAGCTCAGGGAATGCTGGGAAGACCGCACTGTTTCGTAAAAGAGAGATCCAGCGCAGAGGGGGGATGTGGAGGGGCTTTGGGGAAGGGCAGCCTGAGTAAAAGGAGCAGGTGGGAAACAGCGTAAGTCATTAAGGAAACTAGACCACTGTTACTGGCTGTGGAATAGGAAGACAAAAGATGCTGACTTGAAAATGAAACATCGCTAAATTAATTTCAAGTGAGGACGGCTAAATCAAGAACCAACACCAAGATGCACCTAACTTTCCCTGGGATGAATTTTTTTTCAATATCCTCTAATGAACTGTAAGGGAAAGACCCTGAAAACAAGAATGCCCATACAGACACTGGCTTCACTAGGTGAGTCTGGGAAATGCACACAATTGCATTATCCAGTCCTACGGCATTAAGCACAGAATCACATCCTAAACTTTAAGTTAAAAGCAAAGGTCAAAAATTCTCATCAGCAGATGCAAACGTGAAAATGCACACTCACACCAACCCCCGGTTTATGTCTCAGAATCCCCTGGTACTTATATAGTCACACAAGGAAATTAACAACAAGAGACTGTACCTCATCCCAGGAAGATTCTCTTCCTCTCTCTTCTGTAAAGTGGCGCACTGACACACCATCTGTAAAATGTAGTTACAGGTACATTAATGAGAATATTCACGAATGTATATTAAAAGAACCATGTGCGTCTATCTCCGTTCGTGGATGTGTCAAAACAAAAGTGGCAAAAAAGGCTTTCAAAGGGTTAGAGCATTTTCTGAAAAAAATGCTTAAGTCACGGTTGGGATATATTTCAAACCAAGTAGTAAGTGGAAAACACGTAAAAAGAATGGATATGGAAGTTGGGTTTGCGCACTATGTATTTCTAACATTTGAAATTTGCTCTTGTTTATTTTTTTTTTCTTCTGTTTTTAAATGGAGGTACCGGGAATGAGCAAACGGAATTCGGCATGCTAAGCAAGCATTCTTTTTACCACAAACTTATGTCCTTCCCCGGGTCAACTAGCTTCTCGTCATAGATAAAATAATATACAAAACACTTTTTCATGGTTCACTGCCTTTCAAAACTTTTTAGTTTGCTGAAGCGCAAAAGATCTTTCAGGCCTTCTTCCCCGTATCACACTAAGTCTCACATCAGACCGAGTGGGATACAGGCCCCAGGACCATTGACTGAAGAGACCACAGGCCCCGGGTTTTGGTGTGTCTTCAATAACCGATCATCGGCTGTGGAAGGTCAGGGCTCCACTCGCTGCAGACAGTGACAGGTGCGGGCTTGTCCTCTAGGGAGCCCGGAACGTGGTGTCTGTTGAAGGCCCGTGTGCAGAAACGACACGTCTGCCCTCCATCAGTGGACCCTCTTTCCCTCTACAACAGACACCTCCCTCCCCAGGGCAGGACGGGGAATACACGGTCCATCAAGTGCGTCTGCTAAGGGACAAGAGGGACACTGCTGTGAGCCCAGTCACGGCCGCCCATTCACGGGGAAGCCCCGGAGAGCGATCTGCCCTTCTTCTGCAGTGACTCAAGGAAGAAACAGAGGACTATGTTTTCCTCTTACAGAGCGGAGCAGCTGGCTGTGGGGGGCGAGGTTGCACAGGGCACTAAGGGGAACAGGTGCAGGTGCCCGGCTGGGCGACGACGGGCCGCACCCGGGGCAGGGCACGCAGGCTGGTCCTCGGAAAGTTTGGGGCCCTCCATTCCACGGGGTGACCTGCAGGACAGAAGGGAGGGCTGGGTTGGATGACAGACAAAAGAGCCAACACAGACAAGTGTAGAAACCCAACGCAGCAGCCGTCGGCACCGGGCACCCTCCTCTCAACCGGGTGCCCAGAGAGCAGCAAGGTGCCACATGCTCCGCCCAGCCCTCTGGGGCCTGCCTGCAGCCTGGGCCGCACAGTGGGACACGGGGATACGACCCTGACGCCGAACGTCGCCGCCGCTGTCTCCAAGTTGAGGAAGCCAAGGGTCCTCCTGCACGAGAGGCTGCACACAGTGCTTCCAGCACACGGGCAAACTAGCGCCTTCCAAACAGCCAGCCGCTCTGGGCGGGACGGCCCTCCCCGCCACCTTCCCCTGCTCCACGCATGCTTGCCTGGCGCGGCTCAGGAACACGGACACGGGACGGAAGTGAAGAGCTCATTCTCCACACGAGCAAGCAGAGCCGCACCAGCGTCACCGCTCTGCCTGCAGGGCTGTGCCTGCAGGGCTGTGCCTGCAGGGCTCTGCCTGCAGGGCTCTGCCTGCAGGGCTCTGCCTGCAGGACCCTGCCAGGCCCTCTCTGCCCCCTCCTCACAAAGGGCCCTCCTCCGCCCCACAGGGGCTGCCCCTGGGCGGAAAGAGCCCTGGGGAGCTGGGCATCCTGGAGTCCTGCGGCGGAGCTGGCCAAGGGCTCCTGAGGGGACAAGGCTGTCCTCAGAAGTGTCTCAGGCTTCGCTACAATCCTCCCTATCCTCAGGGACATCTGGATATTACGTTCGCTACGGAACGCACCCTACCTGTGTGCTACGGGAGAGTGACGTGGGGAGTCTCAACCCCACACCTGACACCAAAGGGACTGTACCAGCTCGTGCGCAAAACCCCACGTTGTGCCATGAGACCGACGAGCAGCTCTGACAGCTTCCAAGGCAGGCCCGACCCGGCGCAGGGTGGGGGACAAACACAACGTATGCACTCTGGTGCGCATCGGAATTTCCCCTCAGGGAAGGAGGCATTTTCACGGCAGGCCCTTTCCCTTCCAGCATCTATTCCCTACTACAAACGCACCATTTCCGAGAGCCAGGCTTTTCTTCCCAGAGTACAACTGCTGGCAGCGGCCAAGACACACTTACATCCCGAGAAAAGACAGTGACTGGCTGTGACGTTTACCACACCCAGGAATAGTCAAAGTTGCACAAAGCACACCGTACAAAGCTGGAGGGAGGGCTTTGCCCCTTTTCCATTTACCAGGATCTGAATGGTCATTCTAAACAGGAGAATCACCTGGAATGAGCCACGAAACCAGTCAAAAGAACGACGACACAGAAATCCGTCTCAGTGACCCAGGAGCAACCCCAGGTGCAGGAGATCAGGAATGAGTCAGCCGAGGCAGGAGAAGTCAGTGTGGAGCGAGGGCTCACTCTCCTCACGCTGTTTCGGGAAACCCACAGTCAAAGTCGGCGGGCCCCGGCTCCTAAGCACTCCCTCATGGCTCATGCAGGCACCAGCCAACGCGACGGGCTCTCGGGAGAAGTAGCCCACTGGCTCCTGGGCAAGAGTTTTGAGTCTGAAAAAGGCAGCGACACGCCACGCCAGACCCGTCACAGGACACAAAGTCTGCAGACGAGGCCAGGAACGGCTGCCGGGAGAACGGGAAGATCAACTTTCCCAGGACGAGGTCCAATAGAGCAAGACCACCCCACTTTCCTGGGCCTCCGGGGCCGCCGCATGTGTGCGGGCGCTGCCGGGCCACACCGGAGCCGCGCCAGGTCCCGCGTCGGCTAAAAACCGCAGAAAAGGATGGAGGATTAGGCTTTCCTGTGAAGACACTGCTGAAGCGAAACAAAACCTTTGCACCTTCCTTCTTTCCTTCATTCCCCGTATCACACTGGTTCCTTGGAGGAACTCTATACTGACCCCAGGAACTCCTGCATGCTAAGCCCGCATTCTCTCTACTGCTGAGCTACATATAACCTTCCCCCCAGAGCACACTAGTTTCTAGGCACAGAGAACAAGGAATTCCAGCCACGTTCAATAACTTACCAAGGGTATAATAAGCTCCGTGTGCTCCACCAACAGAGGTCAGTGTTCTATGATCCGTCAGCTCCTGCGGAGCCAATTCTATAGTCCCAGTAGCGTACTCCGGTTTTGTAATATCGGGCTAAGTCGCCCATTCCTAGGAACACAAAACAAGATAAATCAGGAACCGAACTTCAGATCATGTGCCTACACTTAGTCTGTCAGGTAGACATCATTTATTTACCGAAGCTATCAGAACATAAGCCCTATCCTGGGAGAAGCTGGCGGTACAAATAAAAGGCAGATTCTCCTCTCTGTTCTGCCAGAGGCACAGGATCCATGAAAACAAATCAGCACAGAAAAGTTTCAACAGTTGTACAACTGAGGTGAACGGGTACAGTAACGCCACAATGGACAGGAGAGTCCGCTGCACGTGGATAGCTCAGGGAATGCTGGGAAGACCGCACTGTTTCGTAAAAGAGAGATCCAGCGCAGAGGGGGGATATGGAGGGGCTTTGGGGAAGGGCAGCCTGAGTAAAAGGAGCAGGTGGGAAACAGCGTAAGGCATTAAGGAAACTAGACCACTGTTACTGGCGGTGGAATGGGAAGACAAAACATGCTGCCTTGAAAATGAAACATCACTTACTTAATTTCAAGTGAGGACGGCTAAAACAAGAACCAACACCAAGATGCACCTAACTTTCCCTGGGATGAATTTCTTTTCAATATCCTCTAATGAACTGTAAGGGAAAGACCCTGAAAACAAGAATGCCCATACAGACACTGGCTTCACTATGTGAGTCTGGAAATTGAACACAAATGCATTATCAAGTCCTACGGCATTAAGCACAGAATCACATCCTAACCTGTAAGTTAAAAGCATAAGTCAAATTTCTCATCAGCAGATGGAAACGTGAAAATGCACACTCACACAAACCCCCAGTTTATTTCTCAGAATCCCCTTGTACTTATATAGTCACACAAGGACATTAACAACAAGAGACTGTACCTCATCCCAGGAACATTCTCTTCCTCTCTCTTCTGTAAAGTGGCGCACTGACACACCATCTGTAAAATGTAGTTACAGGTACATTAATGAGTATATTCACGAATGTATATTAAAACCACCATGTGCGTCTATCTCCATTCGTGGATGTGTCAAAACAAAAGTGGCAGAAAAGACTTTCAAAGAGTTAGAGCATTTTCTGAAAAAAATGCTTAAGTCACGGTTGGGATATATTTCAAGCCAAGTAGTAAGAGGAAAACACGTAAAAAGAATGGATATGGAAGTTGGGTTTGCACACTATGTATTTCTAACATTTGGAATTTGCTCTTGTTTTTGTTTTTTCTTTTATTCTGTTTTTAAATGGAGGTACCGGGAATGAGCACACGGAATTCGGCATGCTAAGCAAGCATTCTATTTACCAGTAACCTATGTCCTTCCCCGAGTCAACTAGCTTCTCGGCATAGATAAAATAAAATACAAAACACTCTTTCACGGTTCACTGCCTTACAAAACATGTTAGTTTGCTGAAGCGCAAAAGAAAAAAAAAAAGTTCCACCCGGCCCTGAAGCTGTGAAGTGAGAGCAGCGCTGAAGGCGGATTCTATCTGACAGATGCCGTGCGGGGGAAGCATTAGCTGAGCCCTTCTTGCCCTCCTACAGAGCTCTCACTCCCGCCCACGCCCCGGGCTCTTCACAGAGGCCGAAGGTCTCCCTTCCACCTCAGTTGACCCCGAGGGCGAGGGGAGACTGGACCCCTGTCCCATGACGAGGACACCACAGAGCCTAGATTTAGTTGTTTTCATAGCTAATCACCCTGGATGGGGTCTCAGGGCTCAGATCACTGGCAACCAACACTTACACAGTGGACTCACAGCACACTTCAGGGCAAATCAGTCTGTATACAGATTATACATTAAAGTAAGAAGGGTCTTTCGTAGGAAGAGTATCAACAACCCCTGACTGTGAGCTCCACCTCTTCCTCCTCAGCCTGTTGGTAAACTGTTAAAAGCCTTCTCTCTGACAGCGCATTTCTTGTATAAGTGACCAGATGTCACGTAAACATTTATGAAAGAAATAGCCTCAATGACTCATGTTGTAATAATCGGCAAAAGAATGGTGAGTTACATGGAGTAGCTGGTGGGAGACTTTAGAGTTACACGTTAACTCTGGGGGAGGGAGGCTACGTTGTCATGTCACTTACTAACTGGCTACTCTAGGTCACTGTGCAAGCTTTATTATAAGAACGAAGGGACCTGCAAAATTAGTGAAGAAATGCCTGCTGCCTTAAAGCAGATCTTGAATAGAATATTTATCCACCAAGGCAAATGAAGAAAAATGTTTTTCTCGTTATGACATACTGCCTTCATTCTAAAACGTCATCCATGTTATTTTCCTGAAATGAGAAGAAAATTCAGCCTTCAAAACCGTGTCCAGGAGGGAAGAGAGGGCTGACACTCATGTCTTCTAGTGCACAGAAACCAGCCATGCCAGCCACGCCAGGCAACCATGAGACTGGGGGGCGGCCCGCAGTCCCTGGAGGGGCGTAATCTCCACCGCTCACAGGGGACAGAGCCCTGCTAGCTGGTGGCATGTAAAGAAAACAGCATCTTGTCACCCAGCTGTGAACCTGTTCCCCACAGTGAGTGTGTGGCGTGGTGTCCAGGAAACCCGACAACTACCCATGGGGACAAGCAGCCCACTGGGCGGCTCCTGCTGCAGAAATGGAGCTGCCGCACTTCACAGTGCGCTCCTTACCTCTCAGGGGAGGGTGCAGCCTGTACGGTCCTCCTGGAGTGGGATCCTGCCTCATGTATTCCTCTGCCTGCCTCCGTCTGCAGATTGCATCCAATCTTAAAGATAAAGAATGGCTTCAATACAAATTACACCACCAATTCCTCTACTAGGCACAAAACAACCAGTCCTTAAAAATCTCAAAACACCCGTAAAAATGTGTCAAAATTCTGTACCTCTGTTTCAGGTGGGCAACTTCCCTTCTCAGCTCAGAGGAGTTTTCCCTTCTCAGGTCAGAGTTTTCCCTTCTCAATTCAGAGATTTCCCTCTCCAGCTCCTGAGCCCTGAGCTGTGGGAGAAAAACACATCCACGTTCAGTTGTGGCCGACTGTGCACAAAGGGAAGGAAGGAAACAAATTCTTACTGAGCTGTCTTGGGCCTTCTTCTCGGCAAGAGTGACCTGAAAAAGTCAACACATCAAGAAACACCCCATGGCTAGGGGTTCTCAGGGCCACAATAACTGTCTGCATCAGGTGCTGAGGACTCGGTGTGTCAGGAGGAAGGCAGGTTACCTGGTGTCTCCAAATGATCTCTGCTTCCCGCATTTGCCCGTGACATTCTTCAAGTCTTATCCTATGAGTTACAAATTGTTCCATCAGGGAAGACACAATGCTGGGTATGCTGTTAAATAACCTGCCCCAGTCCAGGTTATCTGCACTGCACACTCACACACATCATCTCACCGCTCAAGACACACTGCACACGGCTGCAGAAGCACAGCAGTTGCAAAGCTGTCGCTGCAGCCACTCCTTCCGTCACTGTTACTGAACGCCTGCCTGGTTCTGCGCTGACACAATTCCCCCTCCCGTTCTCAGCATTTCCCTCACGTGTCCTGTGCTGAGCATCTTTCATCTCAAAGCTTGATTCTTTCTTTCCTTACATCCTGACCCTACTTCTTACACCTGGGTCTCCCCAGCAGCACGGGAATGTTCATTGGTCCGACTGACGCTACACTAAACTGCTATCCTCAGGGTGAGAATGGTTTATAGCACCTTCAGAAACATCTCTGTGAACCGTCTCTCCTCTCAGTCTGGCCAGCACTGGGACCAGGAAATTCTTTGTAACTTAATACTTTTTAAAGTTAAACGTTTAACTTAACATGTGTAAAACTTAACACTTTTCCTCCTGTGTGAAGCCATGTATACAAATGTCTTTTGTTTGGGTCGGTTTATGATATTGTGTCTAAACATTTTAGAAAAGTTTTCAAAAAATCCAACGGGTGTTTTCAGAGCCGCAGGTGCAGAGGAGCTGAACTCACTTATACCATCTTGTCTCCTCTTCAGCCAATTTTGCCTCCTCCTTTGCTGCCAACAGCTGCTGCTTTCCCACCAGCTCACATCCGTTCATGTCCACCTTCCTGAGAGGGGAAAGAAACTCTGAAATTCTGCCAGTTTCCCTCCCAGAAACTGGAAGGGAAGAATTCCATGTTCCTTTCACCCTTCCCCATAAATGCTCAGGCTGATAAATACACAGGAAAGAATTAAAGTACCCCCACTAATAAATATGAAAAAGCTACACTCAGGCCTCTGGCAAGTGTTTGGTATCTGGGCTTCCCTTCAGCGTCCCCACCCCTAATCATTTATGCATAAAGTAAACACACAGGAAAAGCCCACGTGAGGTGTGCTCTGCGCCCCCACCACCAGGCTCAGGTTCCTGTGCCTGGGACAGCGTGAGCTCACTGTGTTTCAACGTGGGAATCAGGGTCTGACCAAGTAATCACAACCAAACACATTAGGGTAAAGCAAGCGTTCATGACTTGTTTGATTTTTCCCACAGAGAGCCCAGATTTCAGTCAAAACCTGGAGCAAAACCTGATCCTTTAGGAAATATAAGGAAATGTTTGTTTTTGAAAGCGGGTTAATGGGTGTGATGTCCATGACCTCTCCCTGAGAATGACAGGAAACTCTGGACAAATTATGAAATCCATGATCGAATGTACCAAATTGCTAACAAGCCAGAAAGGGACATGAGGCCAAGATGGAGAAGAAGAAAGCCCAGGACTGGGCCCACCTTCCCTGGGGGTCACCCGGTAACTGCAGAGGACACCAGTGAGATGCAGAGCAGCCCAGCAGCCGGTGCCCCCTACGCACAGGCACTGCAGTCAGGCAGCTGGAGCTCACGGTCCGTCAGCGAAGGTGATCCCTAGAGAGACCCACAGGACTTAGCTGGGATCCACGAGAGCTACATGCCAGAAACAAAGGTGGACAGGAGACACACGGGCCTCACGAAAGCTGGCTGCACTGACTGATCTCAGCTGCTAACCGGGTTAACAGGATGTAGCGCTGCTGGCACCCTGACCACCTGCCAGCTGTAATGCCCACCTTCTCTGCAGCAAGTTAACCTCACATGAGGCCTCAAATTTTCTCTATTTTCTACCCAATGTCTAGAGTTTATTAAAAATGATAGACACATGGCAGGTCATGACACTTTGATGTGGTTGAAACCTAAGGACAATAAAAATGGACCTAGGGGGATCCAGATAATGAAGTGACTAAATCTGGTCCAAGAACGCACTAAAATCTCAAACTAAATACAAACAAGACACTGGTAACCAGTTAGAATGAACAGAAGCAGCAGATTACAGAAATCAAGGTCGAAAAGTAAATGCACATCTGTAGTGATTGAATATGGTAAAGAAAATATGGTGGTAAGTATTCTGAAACATATTACAATATCCACATAACTCCACACATTCATTCACACATTGTCATAATTAACACGGGAATGTCTTACCCTTCAGTGTCCATAGTTCTCTGTCCACTGATTTCATCAAGGACGCGTACTTTCTTCACCTGCCTTTGGAAACCGTCTTCCTCACGTTCTTTCAGAGATCCCGATGCAGCATGGTGGTCTTGCATTTTCTTTTTACCCTCTATAAACATAAAACAATTGGCTTTGTGTGTGCACATGTGCACTCAAGAGCTTGGCTGTGCTGGGGAGTGGAGAAAGGAGAGAATTCTGAAGGCAGGAATCCCCTTTTTACCTTCCCAGTGCAAATTCATTGTTATTACAGGCATGTTTCATTTTATTGCCCTCCCTGGTAATGCATATTTTTAAACAATTGAAGATTTGTAACAACCCTGAGTACAGCAGTTCCATTGGTGACATTTTTTTCTGGCAGCATTTGCTCATTTCTTATCTCTGTGTCACATTTTTGTAGTTCCTGAAATATTTGGTTCTTTATCATTTTAATTAAAACAGGCATGACATTCCTTTAAGGCAAAGCCTAATCCAGCGGAAGTCCCTAGTTCTCAGCAATTCTATAAACCCTGAGAGAGGTGAAGAGGCTTCAGAAGAAAAGTGTGAAGCCAGCAGGGGTTGGCCCATGAAGTTTAAGGCAAGATTCCATCTCCACTGCATACCTGTGCAAGGTAAGGCGGGAAGAGCTGACCCAGAGGCTGCTGCAAGTGCTCCAGGAGATGAAGCTAAGGCAGCTAATGAAGGTGGCTGCACTAAACAACAGGTTTTCAATGCAGAGAACTGCAAGGGGAGGCCACCCAGCACCATCACAGCTGGAGAGAAGTCAGTGCCTGGCATCAAGTCTTCAATGGACAGGCTGATTTTCCCGTTAGTGGCTAACGAAGCCAATATTCATTTAACATTATGAAAATCCTATGTCCCATGAGAATCAAGTGAAATCTACTCTGTGCTCTATAAATAGAACAAAGCCTGAATGACAGCACATCTATTTACAACATGAATATTTTAGCCCATTGTTGAGACCTACTGCTCAGAAAACAAAACAAAACACAAAAAAAAATTTCTTTCAAAATATTACTGCTCATGGACAATGCACAAGTCATCCAGGAGCTCTGATGGAGATGCATGAGATGAATGCTGTTTCCATGCTTAACACGACATCTATTCTGCAGCCCATGAATCAGGAGTCATTATGACTTTCAAGTCTTATTATTTAAGAAATACATTTTGGAAGGCTTTAGCTGCCATAGACAGTGACACCAATGATGGGTCTGGGCAAATGAATGGAAAATTTTCTGGAAAGGATTCACCATTTTACATGCCATTAAGAACATTCGTGATTCATGGGAAGAAGTCAAAATATCAACATGAACTGGGGTTTGGAAGGAATTGATTCCAATCCTGATGTGTGACTTTGTGGGGCTCAAGAATTCAGTGCAGGAAGGAGCTGCAGATGTGCTGAAAATAGCAGGAGAACTAGAGTTACAAGTGGAGCCTGAAGATATGACTGATTGGCTGCAACCTCATGATAAAATGTGCATGAATGAGGAGCTGCTTCTTATGGACAAGCAAAGAAATTGGTTTCTTGAGATGGAATCTATTGAAGATGCTGTGAAGAAGGTTGAAATAACAAAGGACTTAGAAGAGCGTATGAACTTAGCTGATAAATTACCACAGGGTTTGAGAGGACTGACTCCAACTTGGAAAGAATTTCTACTGTGTGTAAAATGTGTCAAATTGCCTGTGACAGAGGACTTGTTCCTGAAAGGAAGAGAGAATCCTGTCACAAACTTCATTGTGGTCTTATGTTAAGAAATTGCAAAAGCCACACCAATCTTCAGCAACTGCCACAATGACCAGTCAGCAGCCACCAATGTTAATTCAAGACCATCCACCAAAATGACTGTAACTCAATAAAAAAAAGTTAAAAAAAAAAAAGACCATCCACCAACAAAAAGATTAAACCTCACTAAAGGCTCCAATGATGGCTAGAAGTTTTAGTAATAAAGAGTATTTTCATTAAGTTATGAACATTGGGGTTTTTAGATAGAGTGGTATTGCTCACTTAATAGACTACAGTATAGTGTAAACTTAACTGTTATTTGCACTGGAAAACCAAAAAAAAAACCCCAAAAAATAAGTTATTTGACTCTCTTTATTATATTTATTTTATTCTAGGGGTCTAGAACTGAAGCCACAACATCTCCCAGGAATCCTGTATGTAAGGTTTTCTTCCCAACAAGCAACATACCTTCCAGGCTGCAGTCCCCAGTTGTCACAGCTCGCTGCATCGAATCCTCAGATCTGGTCTTCGAAACACCTGGCTGTAAGATAGATATGAGAAGACATTCAAGAAGTACTGATCCACAGCAATGTGCACATACTTAACATGAGAGGAATCATACGCTTGGAATCAGCTAAGATGGGCCATCTGCTTTCCGTGCGTTACAGCACAATTAAACACTGACACAGTGATGCTCGGTTCTCTGAGGTAAGCATCTCTGGGGGTGAGTAACAATTCTCTCTCTTCTTGCTGCTGAGCTGAACGTCCTCCTGCACATGCATTTCTTCAGATTTCACTGTGGCTTCACAGACATGAGATTTATTAAGAGCAATTTCAACTTAAAACATTCTCATTGGTGACTAAATTCCCAAGAAAAATAATTTGAGTAGATATCAACATTTAATCTTCTAAGACATGAGATTGTTGTTCCTTGTGAAAGCTAATGTGTACAGTGGAAATCCTGCTGCAACTGGAGGCATTTACCTCAAATTCCTGAAGTGTCCATTGAAACAGCACCTTTCAAGTTCTCTGGAGATGTTCCTTTTTCCAGTATCTTCACACAGGACAGAAATAAAGTATGTACTAAGATTTCAATGAAAACTCAGGGTGATATGCTTAAAAAGTGTATTTTTTTTTCCAGAAACAAAGTATTTTGCTAACTGCAAAACAAACCATAGAAAATAAATATATTAGCCCTGGTACATGTCCAAAGACTTTGGTGAGCATTCTCTCCAGAAGATATTAAGGCAGTGAAATGATTCTGAACATACAAATTTTATAAAGAAAGGAAAGCAAGTGTTATACGTTCCCTTACACATGCTTGAAAGCATCTGAGACTTTCCCTGAATTTCGGTTTGGGGCTGAAGACAGTGCTCCATTTGAGAGTTTACAGCAGACAGGGCCTCTTCCTTCAAGTTCTAGCACCGGGCATCCTAGCAGCTCATTCTGACACTTTGCATCTTGCATTTCCTTCTTCAGCTGGTCTTCTTCCACTGCCAGCCTGCCAATCTCTTCCAGAAAGTCTTGGTTTGTTCTGATGGGCAGTTGCTTCTCTTCAACCCTTTTGGAATCCTGTCCCTTCTCAGCCAGTACCCACAACTACCCCTAAGTTTCCTGTGATGGCAGCTGATCCAGGCTGGGCCCAGGACAAATGTCAAGCCCATAAAGAAATGTGGAAGAAAGACCTCCAGGTACAGATTTTTCCTCACCTCCACAGGCTTCCTCCTCCCTGGACAATGGAGGGCACGACTGGACAACAAGGGGAAGCAAGGGTGGGAAAATGCTCATGTCAAAGAGCTCACAAATGAGTGCTGCTGGTGAAATATAAACAAAGTTTACCCAAATTCACATGGAAAATTCTCTGTTTAACATCAACAGGGCAAGGAGCTGTGCACCTAGTCTAGTAACTTCCTTAACCTCTCAGGTATTTCCTGGCATCTTCTGTGTATCTTGGAGGGCAGTGTGAGTGGTGAGAAAACTCTCTAGGTTGTGAAAATAAGACATATTTCCTAGTCTCTGAAATAGAAAAAGTCACAGAGGTTTTAGTCCATGAAATTCTGGGTCATTGTTCACAGGGAGGTTCCGCTCCTGGGCTCTCACACTCTGCTGTGGTCAAAAGCAGGAGGAGCAGGAGCACGCAGCTCACCCAGGGCACAAAAAGCCTCAGAAGCCCGGCTATGGTCAACGTGGCAGCTCTTACCAGGTGTGGGCTCTTGGCGTTCTGGTCCCTCACTGCCTGCAGCTTAGCTCGAACGATCTGAATGATGTCATTCAAATTTTCATTCACCTTCTCAATGGTTTTCAAGCTCTCCTTCAATGAAATATTGAATTAGTAACAATTACTCATTACTTTCATTTCTATTTTCAGAATGTAATCTAACAAGAGGTTCGTACCTTAAACTTCAGTGCTTTCTCAGAGGGCAGCTTCTTTTGCCTGATGGCCTCCTCTAAGCATTTCTTTGCATTGTTGGTCTATGCAAAAATGTAATGAAGGAAACAGAATTACAAATACTAATTACACTGCTAGCTGAACCTATCTTGTGTGTGACCCCTTCCACTAATACAGAAAGTGGTGCTTTACATCTATGACACTTGCTTTGTTTATTTTTTTACTGATATATAGTCAGTTACAACGTGTCAATTTTCTGGTGTACATCATGTTTCAGTCACATATATATATACACCTATGTTATGTTTGTCTTCACATTCTTTTTCATTATAGATTACAAGATATCAAGTAGAGTTCCCTGTGCTCTACAGAAGAAATTTGTTTTTGGGTTTTTTTTTTTTTTTTATCTAGGACACTTGCTTTGAACCTAGACCTCTTATGGAACACATGGAACAGGACAGTAGGATGAAGGAAAAGAGAGCCAAATAACTGAACTGCCAGAGGGGGGAGGAACTGAAGGTAAAATCACACACACAAAAAAAAAGCAAAAGGACAAGGATACCTTCTGCACCCAAGCAGATATATTTTCTGCAAGTTCTCTGTTTTCATTCTCCAAATTCTTGCTCTGCTCAGTCATCTGCTTTAAAGTAACTAAAAGGAGATGAAGCAATTTCTCATATTGGCAAGAAAACCCAGTAGAATAGAATTATCATGATTTATTAGCAGTAGAGACATATCTGGCTGGCACTATGAGTATAATTAACCTTTTAGCTTTTCTACTGTGCCTAAAGGAAGCAAATCTTAGTGGCATTCTAAATGTGAGATCATTGAGATTCCTAGTTTAATTTTTTTCAAAGATGCAGAAACACAATAAAAAGTCTTCCCCTAAATTCTCTCCCAGCTATAAGCACCATTCTTAGAAAATTCAATCATTCAAATACTTCTGACATCACCAGAGATGAAAAAGAAAAACCAAGCATCCTGTCCCCTTAACATTCTCTCCTCCAATTACTAAGGTAAGTAAACACGCCCCTGCTTAAAAAAAATAGAACCCTTATCCCACGCAGTTTCACCCCACAGCCAGGCCCTATCTGCAACACCACAGAAGGCAAGTTCAAAACGTTGCCTGACTGGGCCTGCACAGGCCTCCAGTGTCTTCCTGCTGCCTGGAAGATCGTCTTTCATGAAAACCATGTTGGGGGCCCTGAAGGACAAGGTCGCTGGAATTAAACACTTTGGTACCATGTGGGCTTCCCCACCTAGACTTTGAGGACCTGGATAACACACAGGCCCTAAATGACAAGCTTTTCTATCGCCAGGATGAGAATGTTACCATCACTGCTTCAGGAAAGCAGCACATGTAAAACAGCCAGTCACAGGCGACTCCACGTGTGAAGCTCTAGAACTCAGCCCTCAGAACCAGACTCCTCTCTCAGGCATCTAAGTCCCTCATCTGACCACACAGTGCACACGTGTCTTCTGTCTGCCCAGTGGGGGTGATCTGATGCTGAGATCCCTCTTCTCAGCACCAGCCCTTCTGCATCAACTGTCACCAACAGCAGCCCTTGAGGGCCTACTGAGAGCGGGGCAGCCACCCTGCCCACCACGCACAGCCCCACTCAGTCAGCAGAGTGTGAAGCCTGCATAGAAAGCATCATCCTCAGGCTGAATCACTTCCATTAAGTCCCCACTGCCATGAATGGCTCCTTTCACTTATGAGCCACAGCCCATGGTTTCCCCTCTGCTGTGACACACACCACCTGGCTACATCTGCAACCCTCCCTCAGCCTGGAGAGTCCTCACAGGCTCAAGTAGTGTTTCAGCATCTTTACTTTTCACCAAGAGCCAGCTCATATTAGGGACACACTCCGAACATTAGACTCTTCCCATCACCTGCTTCCTCAAGGTTGCTATGCAAAATTAAACTCATCCTAGTCTCCCTACTCCTGTGACCCTCCTGTCCTCTTAGCTCAATAGATGCCAACTTCCTCTACGATGTCATTTATACACCATCACAGGAGTAAAATTTTCAAGAGTTGAGAAGTCAGTTAGACATCAGAAGTCATTGTGTTTACTCTTAGTTGAATTAAAATCCACATCAAATCCTGATATTGAGAAAATATTACAAAGGAAACTAAACTCTAATACCTTACCTTGACACACTGGAGGCTTTACCTAGGAGAGGAAGAAACATTAAATTTGAAGTCAAAACATATAATTAGTAAATCTATAATTTCTAATAAACTATCAAAACAGTAATCCATTGAAATCACAATTATCCCTTTGGTTCAGCAAAACAATTAATATGATTAAAAATCAGGAAAAATCAGAATTTCCTACTTAAGGCATGATCTTTCACTCACCATTTCTGATAGCACAATGGTAAATAACTTATTTTAGAACAAAAGATCTGCTTACATTCTATTAAATAAACATCACTCTATTCAATTTTCATAACGCATATTCATATTTAACAAAACTGAACTATATTATTTTCATGATATGTTGTTGTAATGCATCATTTGTCTAATTTTTTTTTTGTCAAACCAAACATCCACACTTAAGTCCAGAACCTGGATAGTTGTGTAACCTTCAAAATGGAGAGAGAGACAGAGAGGAGAAAACTAAAAGAAAAATAAAGGCAAAATCTTTATACTAAGATTAAGATGCACCCCTTTCATTCAATGAAAGGTTTTCTGAAATCTTATACAGAGTTGACTGTTGAATTGATAAGCAATTGTAACATATGAGGTCGTAAGATTTGTCAAGACCACTAAAAACAAACGGACATCAAATGAGACATCAGACAAGAATGAAAGTGAGTAATGGCTGTAGTAAAACCACACACAGCAGCAGGACGGACAGCGACCATTTTCAAGAAGCGAATTTGCTTCTTGACTCAGATACAAGTCATCGTATGAGGAGTAATAGTTCAGTAAAACCCAGGCAGGACTCCACTGTAATACCATGTAAAGACACATTTCCCTGACCCTTAACACATATTTCTTCATTCAAAACTTTAAGTGATGATCAGAGACTGAGGCCAGCCCCTAACCTTGCCAAGATATTGGAGAATCATCACAGTGTCGAAGATCCAGTGGCAATAATGTGGCAATAGAAGAATGCATCCACGGAGGGCAAACAGAAAACCACAGATGTTCCCTTAACTTCACACTTGCTCAGGAACACTGAGCTTCCCAGTCCCCTGTCACCCAACACACAGGCAGGGGCAGGTGGAGAGATAGATGGGCTCGCCAAATACTTAACCTTCCTGTTTTGTTATTGAAGAGAAGAGTTTATAAATTGCCATTGTCTCATTGAGAATATATTGTTGTCTTGCTCAATGAGTTCTTACTATAAAGATTTTGCAACAAATTTCCATTTCAAAACTAATTTGTGTTCAAGTTAGTAATCTAAAAGGAAACAAAGAAAAGACTCCTGGATTCTGGCCCAGGCAGGCAAATAAAATGTCCAGTGACTATAAAAATTCCTATTAGGTGTGATTAAAAGGACATTGTCAGGTACTTTAGTAATACTCACAGCAAGGACGGTCCTCCAGACGAACAAGAGAAAAATAGAAACTCCCCAGGAGGCAGCAAGAAGAATAAGCTTCCACAGAAGTTCATAAACATCAGACGCAGGATGGAAAAGGAGAATCAGAGTGTCGAGGATCTGAAAAGATATTAGATATAATGAGGAACCTCAAAGACACTCCCAGTGTATATGTCACAGAGAATCATCTTTAGAAACCCTCAACCACATCCTCAGATAGCTCCACAGAGAGGCGAGAAGGGACACGAGTTCAAAGGAGTTCTTGGGAGTGTGGGCATGTTTACTGCCTTGATTTGGTAATAGTTTCACTGCTGCACACATACGTCCAATACCTGATACACAAAATGTTAGAGATTTGACTTTGCTGACAGGCACATTGCAAATATTTTTAAAATAGTTAACAGAACTTAACTTATGAATGTAGAAGCCAACTTGAAATTGAAAATAAGCAAACACAAAACTACAGGGCATGGGACGCCTCCATCTTCTATTGTATGTTCATGAAGTATCTGGACAAACCCCTATGAAATGTCTCCAAAAATACACCCAACATGTATGGGGAAAGAGCAATGAAGGTATGTGTTAAAATACAGAGAGATGTACAGAGATGTATTTCTACATTTATAGACTGGACATGAGTGAGAAAGCAGACCAGCTCTTAGAATAATGTCAAAATTACTATTCCAGCAAAAATTAATGATATATTTTAGCCCAACTATCTAAAAACCATGGAGGTTTTCTTCAATATTCATTTTTGGTTCTGAACCAGAGCATGTAATGTCAGACTTCTGAAATAAATAGGGATTTGTATAATAGAGTTTTAATCATATTATACAAAATTACTCAAAGAATGAAGTTACATAAAAAGAGAACTCAAAATAATCAGTACAAATAATTTACATGCATATATCACAGTACTGCACTTACGTCCATTAACAGCCACCAAGAAAATTAATTTGTATTTCTGGAATGTACAGTCACTAAAACAAAAGCCAAACACATAGTTTTGTAAAAACTAGATTTATAAGTATTATAGGAGGGAATAAATGCACAATGTAATTTGTACTTTATCTAGACACCAAGTTTCAGTCTTGTGTAAATAAAACCCCTCTAGAAAGCAGCCTCTGAAATCAGTAACACTGTCATTGTCAGCTCTCACAGTTGGGGTCAGTAAAATGTGTGCTGGTGGAAAACATGCACTGTCTTTGCATAGCTGCCATCTGAGAGAGCAGTGGATCTCAGCACAAAGGAGAGACATGCAGATAAAAGGCACAAAAACAAACACCATCTAGTCGCTAACTGGTAAAACCCCCTCCAACATGGGCATGCTTGTTACACACGGCACTGTCTGAGTGCTAACGTCAGCAGCTGCCTCCTACCTAAAGTCTATCCATCAGGGCCGATGGACTCAGGTTCTGTCAGCAGCCATGAGCAACGGTGGAGAAGGACAAGTTAGTTTATCCAAATGCTCAAAGATGTGGTAGGGAAAGAGGGCTGACTAACCTGTGAGAATCCCAACAAAGATGACCTAGAAACGCCCTCCTTAGTAGGCTCAAAAGAAACAGAACAGACTCTTCTTTGGGTGGAGTGTTCATGTGGCATTGATTCTGCTTCAGTGCAAAGATTGTTCCTGACACTCGGTTTTTCCAGGTCTGTAAGAATCTGGTGGAAGCCTATCGGAACAAACCACTTAAATCCATGAGGTGTTCTCAGTCTTTCTTTTTTAGGGTGTGGAGGTGATTTATCCTGACACAGTAAAAATTTCACAGCATGTATCTGAATTTTCTTTTTATTTAGACAATTCTAATGACATGAAGGACACTTTCTGCTTTGGGGAAATCAACATTCTTCACAAGGACACGTCACTAAAAAAAAAGACAACTCATCCACCTCCTGGTCACATCCCTCCTGAGCATTTCCTCATTGTAAACATCACAGCAGGTTGCAGCCACTGATTTTCACATCAGCTCGGCTCTCAGGGCTCCCCCACCAACCTAGCTGGACACAGAGTCCCTGGGGGCAGCCTCCAAGATAAAAAGGAAAGGGATAACTAAGAATTTGCTAGAAGTCCAATAAAAATAAAAGCAAAAATAAACAAATGGGACCTAATTAAACTTGGAAGCTTTTGCATAGCAATGGAAACCATAAGCAAAACAAAAAGACAACCTACAGAATGGGAGAAAATATTTGCAAAACATGAAACTGACAAGGGCTTAATCGCCAGAATATAGAAACAAATCATACAACTAAATAAGAAAAAAAATAAAACTCAATCCAAAAATGGGCAGAAGACCTAAACAAGCAATTGTCCAGTGAAGACATACAAATGGCTAACAGGCACATGAAAAAGTGCTCATTATCACTGATTATCAGAGAATTGCAAATCAAAACTACAATGAGGTATCACCTCACACAAGTCAGAATGGCCATCATTCAAAAGTCCACAAAAGACAAATGTTGGAGAGGCTGTGGAGAAAAGGGAACTGTCCTACACCGCTGGTGGGAATGCAGGTTGGTGCAGCCACTGTGCAAAAGTTTGTAGATTCCTCAAAAGACTAAGAATAGATTTACCATATGACCTAATAATCCCACTCCTGGGCATATGTCCAGAAGGAACCCTACTTCAAAAAGACACCTGCACCCCAATGTTCATAGCAGCACTATTTACAATAGCCAAGACATGGAAACAGCCTAAATGTCCATCAACAGATGACTGGATAAAGAAGAGGTGGTATATTTATACAATGAAATACTATTTGGCATTAAAAAACCAATATGACATTTGCAGCAACATGGATGTCCCTAGAGAATGTCATTCTAAGTGAAGTAAGCCAAAAAAGAAAGAAAAATACCATATGAGTTTGCTCACATGTGGAATCCAAAAAATAAATAAATAAAAAACAGCATAAATACAAAACAGAAACAGACTCACAGACATAGAATACAAACTTGCGGTTGCCAAGGGGCTGAGGGGTGGGAAGGGACAGATTGGGAGTTTGAAATTTGTAGATACTGACAGGCATATGCAGAATAGATAATCAAGATTATACTGTATATCACAGGGAAATATATACAAGATCTTATGCTAGTTCACAGAGAAAAAATTCTGACAATGAAAATATGTATGTTCATATATAACTGAAAAACTGTGCTCTACACTAGAATTTGACACACTATTGTAAAATGACTATAACTCAATAAAAATGTAAAAAAAAAGAAGCTGTGGTATATTTTACACAATGGACTACTACTCAGCCATAAAAATGATAAAATGATGCCATTTGCAGCAACAGGGAATGGATGGACCTGGAGAATGTCATTCTAAGTGAAGTAGTCATAAAGGAAAAGAAAAATACCATATGATATCACTTATATTTGGAATCAAAAAAAAAGACAAACTTATTTACAAAACAGAAACAGACTTACAGCACAGAAAACAAACTTATGGTTACCAGAGGGAAAGGGAGTGGGAAGGGAAAAATTGGAAGTTTGAGATTCATGAATACTAATCTCTATAAAGTAGACAACAACTAGTTTACACTGTACAGCACAGGGAACTCTATTTAATGTCTTGTAGTAATTTATGGTTAAAAAAATATGAAAATGAATATATGTATTTTCCTATATGACTGAAGCATTCTGTTGTACATGAGAAATGGACAACATGGTAAACTGACTATACTTCAATAAAAATATTTTAAAATTTATAGGGCTATTGAATATTTTTGTTACATTAAAATTTCTGAAAAGAATACACTTCAAAGAAAAAACAAAGTTGCTGTAAGTTAACAAACCAGAAAGCACAGAGCAGAGATGATATTTCCCTGTTTAACAGACCAGCACCAACCCAGTGCTGAGACCCCACTGCTCCCAGGACTGCCAGACGTCACCACCAGGAAGGGTGCACACACAGGAGAGCACATCACACAGGGACAGAACTGGAACACGCACAACTTGAAGCAGGATCCTGACAAGCTTTCAGGGAGCCAGTCTCACTATGACTTCTAGTAAATAGGAGTTTCTCGCTTTTTAAAAAACTGCTTTACTGAGATATAATTCACCCACTCCCCCATTTTAGGCATACAACTCAATGGTTTTTAGGATGTTCACACTTCCTTCTTTGATGCAATAAAGTAACTAATTCAGGTTTCATCCTGTCAACCTGCTGTTTGGTCCAAGAGGTCCTGATAGGACTCAGATCTTGAGGATGCTGGTGGCCAGAGCCGCACTAGGCTGGTCAAGAAACCTGTCCTGAGAGCCTCGGGCTTCACCAACGATGCGTTCCCATCAAGGACCCTATGAGAAAGTATCTATTTAACCACAGTGTGAAAGAGCCCAGGAAAAAGGAGGACACCTGATGCCCGATGTTTACTCACAGTTGTATATTCATATCCAGTACACCCCAGCACGTGGGACCAGAACATCCCCATCACCTACATTTCCTGGTCCTCTCAGGTGGGGAGGGGGCAGGGGAGGGGAGGGGAGGGTTGGGGAGGGGTGGGGAGGGAGTGTGACAGGAAGAGGGGTTGGGCACTTGGGAGGAGAAGGGGGTCACAGAAAGGATGAGGGCCAATCAAGCTCTTGAGGGGAGGAAGGAGGGTTCAGTCAGGTCAGGAGGTCAGCAGGTCAGGAAAACAAACAGCAGGCAAGCGGACTCTCAGGAGCAGCTGGAGGGGACCAGACACCTCCCTCCAAGCCTTCTCCTGTCTGAACGCTGCTTAGCAACGCCCCATGCTTTATGACCTCTCTCGACCAATCACCTGCCTTTGCCCCTGGCACCTCACAGTGGACATTCAGGGTGACGTCACTTTTACAATGTGCCCCGCCTAACTGATCCCCCACCACCAACTGCCATCTAACCCTGGGTCCTCTCTGCAAACTTTTCTGACCTTATGCTTTCTGGTCCTGCCCAACTGATGTCCCCTGCCCCCTACTTCGTGGGTGCTCCCTCCTTCTTTTCCAAATTCCCAGGATTTCCCTTGGGCAGTGGCTGAAAAACATATTAGGTAGACAATGACAGAACCAGGAGGAATCAAATATACAGGCAGGGTGGGAGGTCCTCTCTCCCCTTCGCTCAGCACTGCACACAAAATGCAGAGAGAATGTCCACAAGACTGAGATCTTAACAGCACACCATCTTAATCACATCGCCACACCCATGTGGCTGTCCTTATCTGTAGTACACCTGTAGGTGACACATTAATTTTAAGTACGTATGTCACATGCATAAAAATAAGCCCTATGGTTTTTGCCAAAAATATATAAAACTATAAAAAATAATTATATATTGTCACACCCCCTACACTGCCCTTGGGTGATTCACTTACACCCAGGTTCAAGGAGGCAGAAACTACCTGGGTGGGGCAGAAGCAAAGTTGTGCTTTGGGGCAGTACTGGCTGTGAGGGGGCCTGAGAAACCCTTTTGGGGTGGTGGGAAGACTTGGTGTCTAGATATGGGGGGTGGTTGTGTTCACTCAATCAAGAAATACTGAGCACATGGGGCCTGCCAGTCTCAGGAGTCTGAGAGACCCTCCTGCCCTGTGGGGAGTTGACCCCGACTGCTCACAGGCCCAGTGGGGCTGCGTTTCCAACCGCACTGCTTGGCCTTCCTGGTCCCACAGCCGGGCTTCAGGCGCTGTGCTGGCTCCAGGATCCCCTGGCCTGGAGGGGCTGAGTCCCATCCAGGGTGAGCAGGCTTCAGGGATCCTGGGTCTCCTCCTACTGTCAATCAGAATTCCTTCCAACCCTCAGGAATCGGGACCCCCTGTAAATCACCAATTAGCATCAGGTCAAAGGTATTGAGGTCTCACACTAAGCAATAAACTGTGCAAACTGACCAAATTCAAAGTGCAGTGTTCCAACTACACAACACTCTCAATAACCCATTTTATGGATGAGAAGACAGAGGGGGTGTGAATCACCTTAGGGTCTCGGGGCGGCAAGTGCTGTAACTTTACCCTGAACTAAGATCTACCTTGGGAAGCGATTCCACCTGGAGCCCATCCTGTGACCTACTCCCTGAGGTTCTGAGGAAGACCGTTGTCTTTTCCTTGGGAAATTCCTCTTGCAATGACATTAAGTCATGCATCAGTCAGGACAAACGGTGAGGATGTGTTCATGAGGGATCCTGACTCTTAATGACAAGTCAACTTTGTCTCAGGAAATGGGTCTTCTATTACCATTAATTCGGGCACCAAGGTAAATAAGAGTAACAACATAAAATCCATCATACATATAAGTACTTTTAATTTAAAATATAAATAACTTTATGAACTATAAATGGATGCATTGCATTGGTCCATGACAAACAGGACATTACGTACATTCATTACAAAGAAGTGCTGTCATGGGTGGGGATGTGGTGACAAGAGCAGGGTCATTTTTAGCAGGGAAGGATTTCCTACAGCTCTCAGTACAGGGTGGGTAAGTTCACAGTGCTTCTCCCCACGACCAAACTCTCACTACACACACACACACACACACACACACACAGGCAAATGTACATAGATCCTAAAATGACCATCTACCTTCTGATCAGAAAAAAGATAAAGATATGTGCTCACATCACCTAACAACACACTGACCACACACACAGTTCCCATAATAACTTCTTAATACTTCAGTTCTATGAGCCTCTGAAGTTCCCCTCACTTGCGCTCACCATCATCTAACAGAAAGAAGTCATAAAAAATTCTTCAAGTTTGATTCATTACAGTTCCTCTAAGAACTTATATTATTGCAAGTGTCAGAAGAATATAAAATTCAATTTCAGATGGAGTTTTTGGCTCAGTAGTTTTCATGGTTAAAAGTTTCCACTGACTACACAAAATTATTGGCTCTACTTTTCTCGTTCTGTGCTTCCTGTCCCAACTAAAATTTCCCTATACATCTCGTTATTTTGGATTTCAGTCAGTGGCCTGATAGTGCATTTTGTAGATAGTTTGATTGTTCCTACAGATCGCTATCTATTGATGAGCATTTTATTCTTTTAGTATTAAATAGAACAAATGACTTCCAGTCTACAGCTTTTCCTGTAACTGGAGAAACAATAAAGCTTATACCGACGTCACTCACCACTACGCTACCAGACTCACAGCTTGTCCCGACCGCACTCTGACCTCCTCTAGTCAGTGTCCAGAAAAATCAAGCCCACACACGTGTGGATGTGACTCTATAGGGCCAGCATGCCCACCTTCTCCATTTACTTACTCTCTGTCGTCACTACTTTCCTATATTTGACCTAGAAGTTGCCCTCCTCCTACCCCTACCCTGAGCATTTCAGAAGAGTAACCTAAAAACTAAACTCTTCATGGCACAAACTGTAATCACATTACTAGTAGCCATAAAGTTAGCCTATGAATGAATTTAAAAGGATTAGAATGAATGTATGATAATTACTTTAAACAAAAACATTTTGACTAATAAAACTGTAATTAACTTCATAATTATCAAATGGCATTAGTCTATTTTACTATCCTTTTTGCATTTACAGTACCCTATATGGATACTAATATATAAATCACACTTAACATCCCCAATTACTATGCTTAGATGGCACAATATCATCATTTTTCATTACAGCTGCTGTCACCACCCTCAGCACCCATTGTACGTGAGCTGGCATAACACTTGCCATCAGTGCTCCCCGCCTGTGTGGCCGCACCGGGACCGTCACTAACAGCTGTGGGATCCAGCGCCTGCGGTACGGATTGTGTACAAAACCTTAATCTTCTTCAAGGCTAAAACTCATTATTCCAAACATTATAGTAATACAATTAACACGATTACCAAAATTATATCCTCTGAATTAACACTAAACCTTATGGCCTATTAACCAGCCTTATCAGCTTATTGCTCCTGAATCAACTGACACAGCCTCCACTTTTCACTAGCCTCCTTTCTGTTAGTGCCTCCACTTGCATCAACAATGTCTCTTCTTCCACCAGCATACACAGCCAGCCGATTTCATCCATCCCAGCAATCATTAACCCCCAAAATTGTGTCATCACAAGTACCCTTACTACAAACATCCTTAGACTTTCACAATTCACAACTGACCACATTCTATAGTTTAATCAAAACAACATTAGTCAAAACCATAATTATTTACTATCCACTGAGAAAATCAGACAAGATGATTAAATTCAGGACTCTGTTTCTTACTGTATGTACTCCTTGGATCATTTTCACTTGTCACTGCATTAATTTTTACCCAGAATCTTGTAGGTTCCTTACATTTTATAATAACTCAACACTAAAATCAGGCAGCATCCATTTCTTAATCTGGTGTTTCCCTATGACTGGCATGAGTAAGAGCATTTAGAGTAAGCAAACTCCTTTAGGACCTGCTCCTTTGATTCCCAAGGGCTTACCTGGAGTTTGCATTCCTGGACCCAGAGCACCTGCAGTCATTCTGCTCACACGAGGCACATTATAATATTCACACATTATAATATTCAATCCCTTGGAAAACCAGATGGCATATCCTGTCCTTATACTATCTTTACAAAGAATGATCATAACGAGCCCCATCTGTCTGTGCCAGGCAGATGTACAACCACTCCTGCAGGGCTCCCCACCAGCCACAGACAGTAGGAGCTGTGGGCATCCGTGCTCAGACAGCATGATGTCACAGAGGTGCTCCAGCCCTGACAACAACCCAAGCCTTACGTCCTGGTCTGAAGCACGTGTCAGGCACCCAGGCATGTGGTTCAGCACCGGGACGAGGAGTCCCCTCAGCTGGAGTGAAGACCAGCGAGCTTGCTGGGGCGCTGTAAGATGCGGAGCCACTGCTCTTGAACAGCCTGTGCAGAGACCCGCTGACTCCCCATCACAGCAGGGACACAGCAGGCTGAACACTGCCTGGGGCTCTGGCCGGCTGGCAGGGGTGGCTCAGGGGGACCCCCGGACTCCCCCAGGCTCCTGCTCCCTCCCTCTGTGTTCCGGTGCTGCTCCCCACTCAGGTGGAGGCCTCCACTGCCAGTGAGAGTGCACACCGTGGGAGAAAGTGGCTCTGGCCTGGGTGTCGCCCTGCCTCTGAAAAGACGGCCGGCAGTCACGGCCAGCTAGTGTCCCCGCACACACTCTGCAGGGAACAGCACAAGCACCAGGGCAGGGCCTGCCATCACCAGAACTCACTTTCCTGTGCACGCCTGACGGGGTGGGGCCAGCTCAGTGGTGAGGCCCCAATTTCTCTGGCCCCAATCCACCCTCTAGCCAAGGTGTGCACACTGGGGAAAAAGTAAAACCAGTACAGAAGTGCTGCTGCAAGCCCTCAGGCCTCAGACATACCAAACCAGAGACTGCCACCACACCCAGGAGAACCCCACTTCCACAGAGATCCTGCTCCAGGCTCACAGGACCCCGCACCACCCCTGATAGGGCTGGAACAGTCACTGAGCAGAGGAGAAGCCTCTGCTTCAACCTGGAACTGGCTCCAGCCCCTCTGACTCCAGCCCTGCCGCCCCCATTGCAGCGGCTGCCAGCACGTCCTGGGGGAAGGGGGCAGCCCAGGATCACTTCAGGTCCAGCTGTTCCCAACAAACCCACTGGGCACAGAAGACTGCACAGGAATGCTCTCATGCAAGGACACCTTTCATTCTGGGGCAGGCAACTGTTTCACCTAATTTCACAGAAATAAAGAAAGTTAAAATGAGAAGACACAAGAACACATTTTAAATGAAAGAATAACAAAATAACCATAATGAAAAGAAATAAATACTTTACCTAACAAAGAGGTCAAAGCAATAGCAACAAGAATGATAACTGAACTGGGAAAAAGAAGAGATGAGCACCGGGAGAACTGTCAAAAGAACTAGAAAATATAAAAAAGACCAATCAGAGCAGAACTGCAAGTTGTACAGAAGATTAGGCAATGCAGATGATCCATTAGCAATCCGGAAGACAGAATGAAAAACACCCAATCAAAAAAGCAAGAAGAAAAGGCCTGCTACATGAGTTTAAAGCACTTCCGAGACAGCAGCAAGCATAGTAACACTCACATTACAGGAGTCCCTGCAGGGAGAGAGAAAAAGGCTGAGAAAACATTGGATAAAATTAAGGCTGAAAACTTCCCTAATCTTAAGAAAGAAACGAGTATCAAGGCATAGGAATCAGAGAGTCTCAAACAGGATCAGCTGAGACAGACTCACATCAAGACATACCATCATTCAAAAAGCAAAATTTAAAGACAATGATAGAATTCTAAAGGCAGCAAGAAAAAAGGAAAGTGTCACAGAAAAGGAAATCCCTCATGAGTCTATCAGCTATCTTTACTGCACATATTTTTTAAATTTACATGTATGTACTGTTCATTGTCTCTAAGACTGTTTAGAGCTTAGCTTTTTAAACTTATGTAGTTATTAAAGGAATAAAACCAAACACAATAAAAATTCAAAAAGATACACGCATCCCACTATTAACAGCAACACTATTTACAATTGCCAAGACATGAAAGCATCCCAAGTACATATCAACAGATGAATGGATAAAGGAGATTCACCATATGTAGGTAATGGAATACAATTCACCCATAAGAGAGAAGTGTATTTTTCCTTTTTTGGCCTTCATTCATTTTTAACTTCAAAACCCAGAATTTTAGAACTGGCATAAACATTTCCATTGCATCAAAACCAACAAAATACCTAGAAATAAACTTAACCAAGGAGGTTACGTGTATTCTGAAAACTGTAAAACACTGATGAAGGAAATTGAGGATGATACAAAGAAATGGAAATATATCTTATGCTCTTGGGTTGGAAGCAACAACATTATCAAAATGGCCATCTACCCAAAGGAATCTACAGATCCAATGTAACCCCTGTCAACACTCATGGCATTTTTCTTTTTTTTTTTAGCTTTTTTTATTGATTTATAATCATTTTACAATGTGTCAAATTCCAGTGTTCAGCACAAATTTTCGGTCATTCATCGACATATACACACTCATTGTCACATTTTTTTCTCTGTGAGTTATCATAACATTTTGTGTATATTTCCCTGTGCTATACAGTGTAATCTTGTTAATCTATTCTACAATTTTGAAATCCCAGGCTATCCCTTCCCACCCTCCACCCCCCGGTAACCACAAGTCTGTATTCTCTGTTTCTGAGTCTAATTCGGTCCTTTATTTACTCTTTGTTTTTGTTTGTTTGTTTTTGTTTTTGTTTTTTAGATTCCACATATGAGCGATCTCATATGGTATTTTTCTTTCCCTTTCTGGCTTACTTCACTTAGAATGACATTCTCCAGGAGCATCCATGTTGCTGCAAATGGCATTATGTTGTCAGTTTTTATGGCTGAGTAGTATTCCATTGTATAAATATACCACCTCTTCTTTATCCAGTCACCTGTTGATGGACATTTAGGCTGTTTCCATGTTTTGGCTATTGTAAATAGTGCTGCTATGAACATTGGGGTGCAGGTGTCATCCTGAAGTAGATTTCCTTCTGGATACAAGCCCAGGATTGGGATTCCTGGGTCATATGGTAAGTCTATTCCTAGTCTTTTGATGAATCTCCACACTGTTTTCCATAGTGGCTGCACCAAACTGCATTCCCACCAGCAGTGTAGGAGGGTTCCCCTTTCTCCACAGCCTCTCCAGCATTTGTCATTTGTGGATTTTTGAATGACGGCCATTCTGACTGGTGTGAGGTGATACCTCATTGTAGTTTTGATTTGCATTTCTCTGATAATTAGTGATATTGAGCATTTTTTCATGTGCTTTTTGATCATTTGTATGTCTTCCTTGGAGAATTGCTTGTTTAGGTCTTCTGCCCATTTTTGGATTGGGTTGTTTATATTTTTCTTATTGAGTAGTATGAGCTGCTTATATATTCTGGAGATCAAGCCTTTGTCGGTTTCACTTGCAAAAATTTTCTCCCATTCCGTAGGTTTTCTTCTTGTTTTACTTCTGGTTTCCTTTGCTGTGCAGAAGCTTGTAAGTTTCATTAGGTCCCATTTTTTTATTCTTGCTTTTATTTCTTCTAGGAGAAAATTTTTGAGATGCATGTCAGATAATGTTTTGCCTATGTTTTCCTCTAGGAGGTTTATTGTATATTGTCTTATTTTTAAGTCTTTAATCCATTTTGAGTTGATTTTTGTATTTGGTGTAAGGGAGTGTTCTAGCTTCATTGTTTTACATGCTGCTGTCCAGTTTTCCCAACACCATTTGCTGAAGAGACTGTCTTTATTCAATTGTATATTCTTGCCTCCTTTCTCAAAGATGAGTTGACCAAAAGTTTGTGGGTTCATTTCTGGGCTATATGTCTGTTTTGGTACCAATACCATGCTGTCTTGAGTGTAGCTCTATAGTATTGTCTGAAGTCTGGGAGAGTTATTCCTCCAGCCTCTTTCTTTCTCTTCAGTAATGCTTTGGCAATTCTAGGTCTTTGATGGTTCCATATAAATTTTATTATGATTTGTTCTAGTTCTGTGAAATATGTCCTGGGTAATTGGATAGGGATTGCATTAAATCTGTAGATTACCTTGGGCAGTTTGACCATTTTAACAATATTGATTCTTCCAATCCAAGAGCATGGAATATCTTTCCATTTTTTAAAGTCTTCTTTAATTTCCTTCATCAATGCTTTATAGTTTTCTGTGTATAATTCTTTCACCTCCTTGGATAGATTAATTCCCAGATATTTTATTACTTTGGGTGATATTTGAAAGGGGATTGCTTCTTTACTTTCTTCTTCAGTTGATTTATCGTTAGTGTAAAGAAATGCAACTGATTTTTGAACATTAATTTTGTAACCTGCTACCTTGCTGAATTGTTCAATCAGCTCTAGTAGCTTTTGTGTGGACCTTTTAGGGTTTTCTATATAGAGTAACATGTCATTAGCATATAATGACCCTTTTACCTCTTCTTTTCCAATTTGGATCCCTTTTATTTCTTTCTCTTGCCTGACTGCTGTGGCTAGGACTTCCAGGACTATGTTGAATAGGAGTGGTGATAGTGGGCATCCTTGTCCCAGATTTTAGTGGGAAGCTTTTGAGTTTTTCACCGTTGAGTACTATGCTGGCTGTAGGTTTGTCATATACAGCTTTTATTATGTTGAGATATGTTCCCTCTATACCCACTTTGGTGAGAGTTTTTATCATAAATGGGTGTTGAATTTTATCAAATGCTTTTTCTGCATCGATAGAGATGATCATTTGGTTTTTGTCCTTTCTCTTGTTGATCTGATGTATTACATTGATTGATTTGCATATGTTGAACCAGCCTTGTGTCCCTGGGATGAACCCCACTTAGTCATGTTGTATAATCTTTTTTATGTGTTGTTGGATTCTATTTGCTAGAATTTTGGTGAGGATTTTGGCGGCTATGTTCATCAGTGATATTGGCCTATAATTCTCTTTTTTTGTAGTGTCTTTGCCTGGTTTTGGTATCAGGGTGATGGTGGCTTCATAGAATGAGTTTGGAAGTATTCCCTCCTTTTCAATCGGCTGGAAGAGTTTGAGAAGGACTGGTATGAGTTATTCTTTGTATGTTCGGTAGAATTCCCCGGTGAAGCCGTGCGGTCCTGGACTTTTATTTGTAGGGAGGTTTTTAATTGCTATTTCTATTTCCTTTCTAGTGATCGGATTGTTCAAGTGTTCAGATTCTTCTTGATTCAGTTTTGGTGAACAGTATGTTTCCAGAAACTTGTCCATCTCCTCTAGGTTATCCAGTTTGCTTCCATATAGTTTTTCATAATATTCTCGTATGATATTCTGTATTTCTATTTTGTTTGTTGTAATTTCTCCATTTTCCTTTCTTATTTTGCTAATTTGTGCTCTCTCTTTTTTCTTCTTTGTGAGTTTGGCCAGAGGTTTGTCGATTTTATTTACTTTTTCAAAAAACCAGCTTTTGGTTTGGTTGATTTTTTCTATGGTCTTGTTAATCTCTATTGTATTTAATTCCCCTCTGATCTATATTATTTCCTTCCTTCTGCTGCTTTTTGGGGCTTTTTGTTCTTCTTTTTCTAATTCATTCAGGTGGTGGGTTAAATTGTTTATTTGAGATTGTTCTTCTTTTTTGAGGAAGGCCTGTATCGCTATAAACTTCCCTCTTAGCACTGTCTTTGCTGTGTCCCATAGGTTTTGAGTGGTTGTGCTTTCATTATCATTTGTCTCAAGTATTTTTTTTAATTTCAGCTTTGATTTCCTCATTGATCCATTGTTTTTTCAATAACATATTGTTTAATCTCCATGCTTTCCTTTTTTTCTCCTTTGTTTCTCTGCTGTTGATTTCCAGTTTCATGGCATTGTGGTCAGTAAAGATGCTTGAGATAATTTCTATCTTCCTAAAATTGTTGAGGTTTCTTTTGTGCCCAAGTACATGATGAATCCTGGAAATTGTTCCATGTGCACTTGAAAAGAATGTATATCCTATTTTTGGGGGGTCTAATGCTCTGAAAATATCCACCAAATCTTGTTTTTCTATTGTAGTATTTAATTTCTCTGTTGCCTTGTTTATTTTCTTTCTGGAAGATCTGTCTAGTGATGTTAATGCAGTGTTAAAATCTCCAACTATGATTGTATTCCCATAAATATCCCCCTTTATCTCTGTTAGTATTTCTTGTATGTACTTAGGTGCTCCTTTATTGGGTGCATATATATTAACAAGTGTAATATCTTCATCTTGTATCATTCCTTTAATCATTATAAAATGTCCTTCTTTATCTTTATGGCCTTTGTTTTAAAGTCTATTTTGTCTGAAATCAGTACTGCAACACCTGCTTTTTTGTCTTTTCCATTTGCATGGAATATCTTTTCCTTCCTTTCATTCTCAATCTATATGTGTCCTTCTCCCTAAAGTGGGTCTCTTGTATGCAGCATATTGAAGTATCTTGCTTTATTATCCAGTCTGCCACTTTATGTCTTTTGACTGGAGCATTTAGTCCATTAACATTTACAGTAATTATTGATAGATGTGTGTTTATTGCCATTTTGAACTTATCTTTGCAGTTGAATTGGTATATCCTCTTTGTTCCTTTCTTCTTCCTTTTGTGGTTTCATAATTTTCCTTTGTATTTTCATGGATTTTATTTAATTTTTGTGACTCCCTTGTAAATTTTTGGCTTGTGGTTACCCTATTTTGTAAATCTATTAACCCATTACTATAACTGTATTTATTAAACTGATAGTAACATGATCTCAAACCCATCCTACTGTTAAAAAAATTTTAAAAAGAAAGAAAAAAATATTCTATATTTCCCTGCCTCCCTCTCCCACTCTCAGTGATTTGTATGTCTTCTTTTATAATTTCATGTTTACTTTATTTGTAATTCATGAGTTTCACCTTTCCAGTTGTGAGTTTCTCATTTCTGCAGCATCCTGCTGCTTTTCTATTTAGAATAGCCCTTTCAATATTTCTTTTAGCATGGGTTTAGTGTTGCTAAACTCCTGCAGTTTTTTTGTCTGTAAAACTCTTTATTTCTCCTTCTATCCTAAAGGATAGCCTTGCTGGATAAAATATCCTAGGCTGCATCTTTTTTTTTTCATTCAGGGCTTTGAATATATCTTGCCACTCCCTTCTGGCCTGTAGTGTTTGTATAGAGAAATCAGCTGAGAGCCTTATGGGGGTTCCCTTGTAACTTACTCTTTGCTTTCCTCTTGCTGCCTTTAGAATCCTTTCTTTATCCTTGACTCTGGCCATCTTGATTATGATATGTCTTGGTGTGGGTCTATTTGGGTTCTTCCTGTTTGGGACCCTCTGAGCTTTCTGTACTTGGATATCTGATTCCTTCTTTAAGTTTGGGAAGTTTTCAGTCATGATGTCTTCAAAAACCTTTTCAATCCCCTTTGATCTTTCTTCCCCTTCTAGGACCCCTATTATGCGAAGATTGGGATGCTTTATATTATCCCATAGTTCCCTTATGCTATTTTCAGTATTTTTTATTTGCTTATCTTGTAGTTCTTCTGAATGGGTGCTTTCTATCACCCTGTCTTCTAGACCACTAATTCGTTCCTCTGCATTATCTAGTTGACTTTGCACAGCTATTAGATCATTCCTCATCTCTGTCAATGGGTATACCCATTCTACTTGGCTCTTCTTTATAGCTTCAATTTCATTTTTGACACATTTTATATCTCTAAACACTATCTCTTTTAATTCCTTCAGCAATTTGATCAATCCTTTTTTGAAATTTTGATCTAGTAGTCTATCAATGTCTATTTCATTGATCTTTCTTTCAGGGGATTTCTCTTGTTCTTTTAATTGGGAAATGTTTCTCTGCTTCATCTTGCTCATACCACTCTGGCACTGTGGTTTATGGAGTATCAGTTGTCTATTATGGTCCTTAAAGGTTTAACCTATCTAATGCCTATTTAGGAATAGATCTTAGGAATAAAAGAAAAAAAAATAAGAGAGAGAGAGAAGGAATTTTAAAAGAAGGGAGAAAGAGGGTTTGAAAACATTGTATAATGAATAATAGAAGAGCGAGTTGAAGCAGAGTATTAATCGGGTTGAGACGTCCTTTTAAAACCTTTAAAAAAAGGGTGGGGAGATGAATAGTTGTATTTGAAACCTCTGTCTAATCAATAACAGGACATCAAAACCCAAGAGAAATAGAAATGTATTAAGAGGTAAAAATTAAGAGAGTAACAGAAAATAGAACAGGTAAAAACAGATTTAAAAAAAGAAGAAAAAAAGGGGGGTTGTCGGTGTTCTCCTGGAGTCTGTGTGCTTTTAATGTGAAGTCTTTCTGTCTTCATCCTGTTTTGGAAGCTCAGCTTGCTGTTTTCAGAGGCCCTCCATTGGCCCCTCTTCTGTGCTGCTCCCAGCACCTGTCGGCAAGCAGATCACGCCTCCTCCTAACACTGGGTCAGGTGCAGCTCTCCTCTGCTGTGGGCGGGTGGGTCGATGCCCCTCCGGATGCCGCAGTCAGATGTTGCAGACTGGCCGGGTAGGAGGGCGGGTCGTGCCCACTCCCAGGGCCTCAGTCAGGGGCTGTGTTCCTGCCCGAAAGGTGGGGGGCCACTCTCGCTCTACCTGCGCCTCCGCTGGTAGCTCCGCTGCTCTGTGCGGCTGCGTGCTCCGCCCTGGTCGGTGCTCCGCAGGTGGGCTCAGGGAGGACCAAGGGACATCCCTGTCTCTGCTCCGAGCCAGAACACAGCTCCTTGTTTGTCTTTGTGGAGCAAGTTCTCTGAGGGACCAGGATGAAATGATCCTATCTGCCCCAGGCTGTATGTAGGCCAGTCTCAGTCTGGCCTTTGAGGCTGCTAAGCCCTTCGGTGCGGATGCAGGTTTCGCCCCCCGTCCCCGCCTGGGTGCTAAGCGCCGGAGGATATGGCGATATGGCGGCTGTGCCTGAGCCCCGCCTCTCTTCCCCCGAAAACTTTCCGCAGGTTTTCAGAGACGGGGGTATGCACCCTTCCCCCGAGAGCACATCAACATTGCTGTTTTATGGAGGGCCCAGGTTGTTCTGCCCTGTGCACCCACAGCCACGGCACACAGCCCCTTGCGTTCCACCTGGGCTGCATCCGTGCAGCCGCCCCCGTCCTCCACCCGGCTTGTGCAGCCTGGCCCTGCCCGCCGCTGCCGGCCCGTCTCTGGCTGGGTGTCAGGGGGACGCTCTGTGCCCGTTTAACTTAGTTCTGTCAGTCAAGGGCTGCTCTGTACAGATCAGAGCCTCGGAGGCTCCCCCTCCATCCAGCTGGCTTCTCAGTTGGAGAGGGGAGACCCAGCGGGCGAGCGCCAGTCCTCCTTTGCCGCTCCCTCCCCGCGGGACCCGTCCCACGCTGCTTTGCCTTTTGTTCTTTCTTTTTTCCTTTTCTCCTACCAGATTTTTGGCTTCTTTATCTTTTGAAGAGGGCAATGTTCTGTCGGAGTTCCGCAGTTTCTCTGGTTGGCTGAGTGGGTCCATAGATGTAGGTCTTGTTGTATCTGTGGGAGAGGGTGAGCCACGAGCATCCCTGTACTCCGCCATCTTCTCCGTCCTCCGTCTCTTATTTTATAATTTAAGTGAAATCTAACATTTATTCCTGTTTAATGAAGAATTTGGTAGGTCTTTGGTCCCAGTTCCTGGATGGCAACCCCTAAAGCCTTGAAATTTCCCAAGATACGAGTGTCTTTTCTATTCATGGTGGACCCTTGGATGGCTTGTGTTCATGAGATGACTCAGGATTGGGACTGGCTAGCCAGAGACACCAACCATGTGATTAAAGGAGTGGCGCTTTGAGCTTTGTGACAAATGAGTGACCACCAGGAGAGGAATGGGCTCAATGGTTAGGGCTAAGGAAAGGTTTGAGTTACAGTTAGGGTTTGGGTTAGCCATGTCGGTAGTGACCCAATAAATCATGTCTTTGTAATAAAGCCTCCAGAAAAGACTTGGGGCAATAAAGCTCAGAACTCCTGTGAGCTTCCTGGTTGGTAACACTCTTGGAGGACTGTCACACTCAGATGCCATGAGGGCAACCCTGAGCCCTTCCCACTGGAGTGCTCTCTACAACAGCTCACCTGATGAGATCTAAGGGCTGCTTCTTGTCTATGCTTTGAGGAGGAGCCCATTCCCTGTACAGAAGGCCCGGTTTGCTGGGGCAGCTGATGTCCTCTGACGTAGGCTAAAGTTACATTGGGAAGCAGAAGTAAACAGGTGAGCATCACTGTCACCAAGTTTTCACATGTTCTGTTGTTAAAATGTGGTGCTAACACTTCGTGGTCATTTGTAAATATGGGGCCCTCACTTGCCAGGAGGGATGGAGGTACCATATACTATTTCATAATTCTCACCCAGTATTAATACTAACCTCTTGAGGGTCATTTGCAATAGTGGGTGGAAAGGAACGCTTGGATGTTACAGTCCTGGGACCACTGTGGGTACCTGGTGAGAGCCTTGCAGATGCTTAATGTCCTACAAGCGGGCCAGTCTTCAAAAGCCAAAAAACTAGGCCACCCAAGTGCCCAAACTGCTGCAGTGGAGGGACACCTGATGGTGCAGCCCCCTCCTTGGACCCCCAGAGGAACCTGGACTCTGGCTGTTTAGGGGCAGGGTCAATTCTAAAACCCAGGCTTTTTTGTCCCCACAATTCAGTAGATATTCGGTGACAGCACATGGAATATAAACAACAAAGAAACTTGACATGATGTTATATATTTAGCTTACTCAAGAAACAAAATTTAAATCCAGTCATTCTCCTTCCCACCTGACCTACATTCCTTTCTCCTGTACTAGAACCAGATTATTACCCACCCAGCCTTAGCATGGGTCCTGACTCCACTTACCTCCCTCCCAAACACCACATGAGATGATTCCTCAGCCTGGATGTGGGACCAGCAAGTACAAGAGGCTTTAGTGGAAAAGAACTGGCTGTGCGCAGATGCCAACTAAACACTGTAGGATCCTGGTGTCCCACAGTAGTAATCATGACAGCTGTTTGCAAGTGTCCCCAAAGTTCATTTAAGACTCTCACTGCTAATTTTCCTGGTACATAAATATAAAACATGTGGACGGCTGGGCTGGACTGCTATGCTGAGTATCTGATCCAGGAAGCTCAGTGTCTGCTCCCTGTACCCAGCTCCCTGTTCTGTTTATGCATGTGCATCAAGCAGCTGTTTAGTGTCCATTTTAATATCTTAAACAGTGCATTTCAGTATTGTCTTCATCCACAAATACGTGTACCACAAAGTAGTAACGATCAATCTCAGTCTTTGCTTTCTTTGATCTTAGAGAGTCAGATAAATGGATAGCAAAGATAACAAAGTCATAGAGCACTATAATACAGTATTTCCATTATTTCAATGACAGGATTTATTTAAAGAGTTTAGATATAACATCCTTGCATTTATGGCATCATTAAGCGTCTGAAGCTGTAACATTTTAAAAACTTCATTTCATGTGAGATGTTATCCGTTAGAGAAGTGCTCCTGAATTTGAGGGGTTGCTGTCATCTCAGACGGAGTCCCTAAAAAATGTCAACACTCTGCAGTATTGCCATCATGACAAGAACCCAGACAGATGAAATTTGGAAAGCCCTGTGGCTTCCTAGTGCACAGAAAGAAAATGGTATTTCAGAGGGAAAAGCCTGAATTACAGAAAATGATAAATGAAATGGTCTAAAATGCATTTCCCTTACAAAGAACTAATACTTATTTGGTTGATAATAACATGTCAATAATTATGAAAAGAGCTGACAGATGCATAGTAGTTACTATTAGCCAGGGCAGTTCTAACATTGACACAGATTCATTAATCCCCTTAGCAACTCTACGAGGTGGGTAATATTATTATCCCCATTTTATTGATGAGGAACTTGATAAACACAGTGGCTAAATGACTTTTACAAGGTCGACAGCGAGAAACCAGCACAGGTGTTCCAGCCTGAGTCTACGCTCTTGGCCACTTCTCTTTTTTTTTTTTTTTTTTTTTTTGTGGCGGGGAGATAATAAGGTAATTATGGTGGGGGGTGGGGAGGTAATTAGGGTTATTGGTTTATTTTAGAGGTGTTGGAGGCTGAACCCAGGACCTTATGCGTGCTAAGCATGCACACCATCACTTGAGCTGTAACCTCCCCTCTCGAGTCTATGCTCTTAGCTGCTAATGCGCACTGCCCCACATGGTAACTCTGGGGGAACTACACTTCATCCATTCACTTGTTAAACTCAGCCTTCCCGGTGCCTGGGATTTAGCAGTGAACAAAACAACATGGTTCTTGCCCTAAGTGAGCGTCTCGCCTCCTGACATATTGTCTTCATTTTACCCAGGAAGAAACAAGGTCAAGAATATTAGCCTTTTCCTGTTAACACCGGAGGATACATGACGTGCTTTATTTCATTTCTGCCATTTGACTTACACCATGGGGAGGGAAAGCTGCCTTGCAGATCCCAGAGCTCACAAGCATGTTAATCCCGAAATTTTTTTTAACACTATCCCTTAGTTGATACTTGATCTGAGAAAGGATGAAGTAAACCTAAAAAGATTCTAAGAGAGTGTGTGGTTTACACAGGGTAACTAACCAGCCACTGTTTATTATCCTAACAGGAATCTCTAGGCATATTTCTTTTCTTTCTCTTTTTTTCTTTTTATGGGCAGCTTTTAAAAACCAAACCAAACCAACCAAACCAAATCACTGATAATTCAACAACAGGCTCTAAATCACCCCCAAGACAGCTGCTAAACTCGGTTTAGACTTACAATGCAGCTTCTGGTGGCTGGATTGAAGAATGTATCTCTGTCCTGAATATAAAAGTCATTCACGCAGCTCTTCTCAAATAGGGAAATGAAAAACTCTTGCTCCAGCTTGATGATACTTTCATCCACTTGGGGGACTTTCAGATAACAGCTGAAATTATCAAAGGCTGAGGACCGGGTTTTCAGATCATTGGGCTTCAGAGGCAATTTTATGTGCAGTATCTCAACTTATGTACAGAGCACCTCCCACAGGGTGTGTACTTTTGCAAATACAAGCTTGTCATCCAAAACCTATATTGGGAGAATGAAAACACAAACCAGGAAACTAACTATTTTCACATTTTTAGTACACAGGTTTTTCTTACGTTGCTGGTAGTTAAAGCACTTGTGCAAACACACACACATATGACACTGGTAAAAGTGAAGATATAATAAAAGTAGATTTGCAAACCATCATACATGTTTGCCTTAAAGATAATTTCTTTGTTGAAATTACTGAAAAGTTATTTAAAATCCTTGCAGTTCATTCATAAAATAACCAATGATTTAGATGAAGAAAAGCAAACTTCTTAATTTTTAGTCCAAATTAGTAACTAAAAATAGAAACACCAAAATATTCTTTGCAGTGGTATTGTAATGACAATTTTTTAAATTTCTGAAACCTAGGACTAATTACATATCTGTTTAATATAGTGTTAAACGGCCATTAAAAGGGATTTAAAAGAATCATATTTATTGATATGGAATATATAATAAAAGGAAAAAGCAAAAAAATATGAAATAATAATTTTCCTTCTTGGAAGGGAAAAATATCTGCATTTGAATAAAAAAAGTTTAGAAGGATTTTAAGATTCTTAATGTATAATTAAGGTACAGATTATTTTTAATTCCACTGTTCTTTCATTTTCAATTTCTGGGGGTAAATTTTTATAATAAAAAACTCTTTAAAAAGGTTCTTGCATAATTAATAGATATATTTATGACTACATTCTCTGGCTATTAGAAAAGATCTCCTAGCTTTTTATCTGAAACATACATTCCATAATGCAGATTCTGACTTACTCGCCTCCCAGCCCACAGCAAAGGCACGGCTAGTGTGACATGTTTCAAATACCATTCCAGGTAACATGCATGCTCCCAACCAATGGCTGCAAAGGGACTGACACTGATCTGGTTGCTCCCAGCTGCAAACCATCATAGATGAGGTTGGATTCATAGGCTCATGTTTTCTCTGTCAAAAGAAACCAGAAAATGTTAGGCTTTTACTTTCACCAAGGGAACAAGAAGTTGTTTGATTTTTTTATGCAAAAATAACAACAAACCAATTTGAACCTGATGAAATGACATTTGCTCAAAACAGCACAGTAGCAATGAAGGTGCTCTGGCAGGCAGAGATTTGTTGGATTCCTGTGAGTGCTGGACTCCCACATGGAATTCCCTTGGCACTCCAGAAGGCCTGTGGTTGTCCCCATGTGTTTGTGGTCATATGTGGAGCACAAAACTCTCTGGCTTTGCCACAATTTCAAAGCCTTTTTTGGCTTTTGAAAAGTTTTGGACTCAAATGGAGTTTTCTTGAGTCCACTCACTGATGTCATTCACCAGAGTTATAGTCCAGATCTGACATTCTAGACTCTTAAAATCTTGCAGACATTCAAATGGTTCAGGTTTGGATGTGTATTTACCTCTGCAGGCCTGGACCAAATTCGATAAAGCCACCCGGACAAGTTCAGCAAAATGTAAAGAAATTTTTCTCTCTGCAAGTCTGAAATGTCTGTGAAGCTATAAAAACTTCTGCATCTACAAAAATAGAGAACCAACTCATCAGTAACATATTTATCCATAATGCATGGACATTTAAAAAAAAATACTGTATTAACTGCTATTAAATTCTATCTGGCTTTTGCCAAATTGTGTCCTAATCTGTAAGGAAAGTATATAAATGTAGAGAATTTTTGACCTTTTAAGAGAAAAAGGAACCCTCCTACTCAGTTGGTGGGAATGTAAATTGGTGCAGCCACTATGGAGGACAGTATAGAGGTTCCTTAAAAAACTAAAAATAGATTTCCATGTCATCCAGCAATCCCATTCATGGGTATATGTCTGGAGAAGAATATAATTCAAAAAGACACATGCACCCCAATGTTCACAGCAGCACTATTTACAATAGCCAAGATACTGAAACAACCCAAATGTTCACTGACAGATGACTGGATAATGAAGGTGTGGTATATTATATAAATATGTATATATACATATATATAAACACACATATATACCCACGCGCACACACACACAATGGAATACTGCTCACCCATAAAAGGTAAAATAATGCCATTTGCAATAACATGGATGGACCTACAGGGTATTATGCTAAGTGAAATAAGTCAGAGAAAGAAAAACAATTATTCTATGTATTAACTTATATGTATATCTAAAAAATAAAACAAATTAATGACTATAATAAAACAGAAATATACTCACAGGTACACAGAACAGACTGGTGGTTACCAATGGGGAGAAGGAGGAGAGGGGAGGCAGGAAGGGAGTAGGGGATTGAGAGGTAAAAATTACTACGTATATAATGGATAGGTTACAGGGCTGCATCATGTAGCACAGGGAAATATAGCCATTATTTTATGGTGACTTTAAATGGAATATAATCTATAAAAATGTTGAGCCTCTGTGTTGTATACCTGAAAATACTAGGATGTAAATCAACTACTCAATTACAAAATTTTTAATCAAAGTTTTCTTTTCATATTATTTGCAATAATTTACAAGCCAGCACTGTCAATAGAAACATAGCGCAAATCACAATTTCCAATAATCCCATTTGGAAAATAAAAAGGAACAAGTGAAATTAATTCCAGTAATAATTATATTTATCTCAAAATATCCAATATACTATCATTTCAAAAGTGTGATAAACACTTTTAAAACTTATTAAAAAATATTTTACATTATTTTTGTTGTATGAAGTCTTGAAAATCTATTACATATTTTCCACTTATAAAACATCTCAATTCACAATAGCCACATGTGGTTGGTGGCTACCATACTAGACAGAGCAGATTACACCATTTCCAATTCTGAAAAATTACCTGCTCTTACTTATTTAAAAAACTTGCAGAAAAGGCTTTAGATATTCCCTATATCAAACAAAGCAACCTTGACGGGTGTGGAGTATCTTCATTATAAGGTGAAAAATAAAGGTAAGAGAGCCATGGTTACATGTATGTTAATTTAACAATAACTTCTTAATTCATTCAGGACTTTACAATCTTTCTTCATATGCCAAGGTTTCACTGTCACTCTGCAATATTTTTCACTATTATCATCTTTGGAATTGAGAGGATTCTGATGACCCTGCTTTGTGCATCTGTACATAAAAGAAAATAACAAAACAGAGAAAAAGACCTTGTTAAAGATAATTTAGGGGGGAGGGTATAGCTCAAGTGGAAGATCATATTCTTAGCATGCACAAGGGCCTGGGTTCAATCCCCAGTATTTCTTCTAAAAATAAAATGAATAAATAAAAATCTAATTACCACCCCCCTGCAAAAAATTAATTAACTAATTTTAATTAAAAGTTTAAAAATGATAATTTAGTGCAGGCTTATCAGGCTACAAAAGCTACAATGAATGCCCGTCCCCCCATTAATTTTGAAGAAGTCTCACAGTATTTCCCAACATAAAGGTTAAAATATAATTCAGAACACTTTCTGATGGTCAGCATGATTTTAACAGAAAAGTAGATAATTACCTCCCTGCTGTCAAAGCTCTGTCAGAGATGGGCACAGAAAATTTAGTAAAAATGATTTTGCAACTACCTTTGAAAGAAATGCTGAGAAATGATCTTTTCTGTTGGATATTAGCCTGCTTTTAAATTCTGCAGTAAGCATACGTGTTTACAAACCAGGCAGGAACTAGATCATATTTTACACATACTTTAGAAACTGATTTGAATTTTGCTGTCTACCTGCAAGGCTATTTTTTAGGTAATAACATAAGCTGGCCACTATACTAAATTTTGTTTCCCTGTTTTCTTAATCCTCACAACTCTGTAAGCTGCTATTATTACCCCCATATAACAGATAAAGAGCTTGGGGCAGAAAATAATTTGGGTAACTTGGTAAATGGTGGAGCTGGGTAAGACTGCAGCCAGTGTGACACTCAAGTCCATTCTTCTCACCAATGTCTGATACTGCTACCTACATTCAGCAATGACTGCTGATTTCATATTTAAGTGTGTCATTTCTAAAAGTGCAAAGCTATATTAGTACTCCTGTGTAAATTATTCTTTTGAGATGTGATTGCCAAAAAAACAAAAAGATATAATATCAGGGTACCACTGAGGGGAGGGCAAACTGCATATGGATGGACAGAAGGGGACATTTTGGGGACACAGTTGCACAACTCTAGAAATAGCTAAAATGGCTGACTTGAACAATTATAATGTGTGAATTTTATGGCCTGTAAATTGCACCTTAATACAGCTATTAAATTAAGAAACTGGGATACCAAATTAAGACTAAAACACATATATATCATACAAAGAACAACAGGCAAATATCATTATTTACTGCGCCATTTTCCTTCATGCAGCTTCCTTTCCTCACCCGTTCCTGAAAGGATGATTCAGTTTTAAAATAGTCTTTTAATTTATTCAGCAAATAATTTTTGACTGCCTACTATGTACCCAGGACTAGTCTAGGCACTTGGAATAGATCAATTAACAAAACAAAAGTCCTGTCCTCATGGAGCTTGGTTGGGGTCTAGCTGGGGTGGGGGTTGGAGATGACAATTCACACAACAGAGCAGCAGAGGAGGTGGCATGTTAGGAAAGAGGAACCATGGAAAAAAGAAAAAAGGGCAAGGTAAATAGGGTTGAGAGTATGGGATAAGGGTGATGCTGTATTAAATACCAGAGCAGGCCACACAGAGGACTGAGGTTAGGACTAGTACTAGGAGGTGAGAAGTCCCAGGTGGACGGAATAACCATCACCAAGGCCAGCACGCACCTCGCATGTTCCAGAATGGGGGCACAGCTGGAGCTGCGGAGAAGGGTCAGTGCAGATCCTGTACGGCCTTGGAGGACATTGTAAGGGCTGTGGCTTTTACCCGGAGTGAAATGGGGAGGCACTGCAGAAGGACGACACAATCTAATTTAGGTATTCAAGGCTCACTTGAGTGCCAGGTGAGAATAGTCGAAATGGTTCAGAGATTAAAAGAGGGAAGCCATTGAGAAGGGCTGTGCAGGAGAAGAGGACAGTGGCTCAGGGCAGGGAAGCAGCAGTGGAGGCAGGAGCCATGGTGAGAAGTGGCTGGGTTCTGGATATGTTTTAAAGGCAGTGTTAAACCAGATCTATAGACAGAATTCTAGTGGTATGTCAGTGAAAGTCAGAATAACTCCAAGATTTTTGACCCAAGCATCTGGAAGGATTAAGTTCTCACTAACTGAATAGGGGAGGCTGCAGAAAGAACCAGTTTGGGGGGTAGGAGGACCAAGAGCTCAGTTTTAACACATGTTGGTCTTAAGATATCAGAGTTCCAAGTGAAGATGTCAAATCAGCAGAAGATTGTAAGAGTCCAGAGTTGGAGAGAAAAAGTCTAGCGGGAGACAGAAGTGTGGGAATCATGGGTCAACAGGTGGTACAGGATGACATGAAACCCAGGTACTCAAACATTAAGATAACCTGGCATTAACCATAGAAGTTATCCTTGAGGGCATGCCTACTAGGTGAGGATATCAGTCCTATTTCCCGACCACTCGAGTTTTAAAATGGAACTTACAAATGAATTCGTGCAAGAAACTGCCTCCAGTGGGTGGGATCAGAGCTGGAGTGGGAGAATGGGATGTTGCACGCTACTCCCTATGGCAGAATGTGTGTGTGTGTGTGTGTACACGCATGTGTGTGTGTGCAGGGGAATGAGTTACACCTCGCTTAAGAAAAAGAGCTAGTAAGTCTAGAAACCGAAAGATGAAAGAACATCCAGATCTGATAAAGGGAACAGGGGAAACACTGTGTAGTGTAAGACATATCCCCATAATGCCATTTCCCACCATCCTTTCATAAGGAACACAGTTGGAAAGGGGGGAATTATGTAGATACGTGTGATGTACACAAACTTTCTGACTATGCAACACTGAATATCTACATATGTAGCAAGTTAATGGTATTTATATCTGCTTCAAGTTTAATAACAAGTTCACAACAGAGGGAAAATAAAATATTGAGGACTGGTAGAAGTATCATAGAATGCCTTTCAATGTTCAGAATGGAAGCAAAAGCAGCTTCACCGCACAAAGAATGTCATTAAGAGTCAAGAATGTTTATATTTGCTTAAGAAATTCAGAGTTACAACTTCCTGCTTTAAAGAATTAACTTTAAGACAGATGCCATACTATAAGCAACGTCTATACTGGTACATTCTTAAAGCTATTTTTAGTTTCTGCTTGTTCTGATGTACTCCAGAAATTCTGCAAAGAAAACCTTCTATTCAAAGGCTTAAAGGAATAAAAAAAGAAATAACACTGCATTCTTTTAAGTGTTCTCTGTACCGAAAGTCACCTGCAAATGCAGCACCCTGCCACAGGTCCACATTTTTAACAATAAAGCCCTTAGCGCAATTTTTCAGTTGCTATGTGACTTTGTGTCAGTCTCTCACTCAGAAGCAGAATGCAGTACCAGAAAATGACACGTCATGTCTAAAACTACAGATGTGGAAGATGAACGGACACCAGGACACAGCTAAGTGGGAGGGTGAAGTTTACCTTCTAAGTTACCGTAAGTGCAGTTACACCTGCTCCCTGCTTCCCCTGTGAAGTGAAGAACTAGTCTTTTCCAGAAAAGCTCTCATTCTGAGAACTGTCTTCTTTAAAATATTTGGAGATTCTTTTTTAAGGTTATTTCACTTTTAAGTCTTTCCCCAACTCTACATCCCATAACAAGTGTTAAAATTATCCAATAGCCTTTTGTTACAGAACATACTCTACAAAAGCTGAGGTTTCCCAGGGTTTGGATCCCAGAACTCTGCTACCAGATAATCCTAAAGCCTTCCTTCCATAACTGACTCTTCTGCCAATTCCCAGCTGCGGGCAAATTCGGCTTCTCAGACCAGGTAACTTTCTAACTCTGCCTATGAACACTCTACTGTCAGTAAAGGAAATCTCAGACAGGAAGAAAACAAAGCCCCTAGTGAGGGTTGCCACCTTCAAACAATCAAGACGCCATCACCAAGCAAATATTTAAACCTACTGCAAAACTTCTGAAGATATCTTACAAAAAATATAGTTTCTATAGATGCATACTATTTGCTCTGGAAGAGTGATTTCCAATGGAGGGAACATAGGACCCCATGACCCAAGCAATTTTTTAAAACTGCACATAACCGTCCCTATTCACGTGAGGATTCAAGCAAGCCTGTCTCACAGGTCTAGGTGTAATAGAATGACAGCACCTATAGGAGTGGGGTGAAAAACAGTGAGGTAGACTTTTAGTGAAAGGGGGTGATGTAACAGGCCCCACCGCCCACTTACCTCCCACCACAGGACAATCATCTCAGATCGAGAACAAACACTTTGGGAAACAGAGGTTCTTTATGTTTTTATGGTTTTCTGGTGGAAATAATGCCCTGAGTCATGTGAAGTTGTGGCTGCAAAATTGAACAGGGGACCAGATATTTTCACATTCAAGACACAAATAGCCCCAGGGTGGCCACCATATCTGTTCTCCCATTTGCCTGTTCACCCCAAAAGCTGCAGGACAATCCTGCTTGCAAAGACACTCACCACTTCTTACAAATTCCTGCCAAGTCCACGTCAGCAGCTGGTGGTGTCAAAGTCACCATTTGTACTGCTATGAAGTCCCTCCATTACTTTATATCCCTTCTATTTTCTCTGTTGTCTTCCTAGCTACACTTGCATTCAGGAGCTGGTTACCGCACTAACATTGCCTCTGTAATCAGTCCAGGATATAGGAAGTAGAGGTTCAACTGTAACCAGTCCCAGAATACTTGTCATGCCATTCTAGTTTTCCAACAAAATACCCTGGTATCCCTCAGCTCACCCAAAGAACCACCACATTACTTACAGGTTGTAAAAGTAGAGGGCTTTCTCTACTGGAAAACACTGTGGCCTGTGGTAGAGATGTGATTTCAGTTTTTGCAACTACTTACAGGCAAAAAGACATGTTCCGCAAATTTTCTTCAAGCGTTTGGAATTTAAACTTTTATTAGATACAGAGCCGGCAGACTAACTGTAATCAATGAACATATGGTCATATTACCAAATAATGTTCATGTCTGCCTTACAGACATGTAAGAATTTGAATTACACCTGCAGCCTGTAGGTCTTTAGAATTGGTGTGAAGCATCCTGTGAGATAAAAAACCTCCTATCCAGTCACAGAACACCTTACAGACAACATCACATTAATGCCACTGAATACATTAGTAGAGTCCATGTATGGTTAAGTTACATCTCCAATTTCTCAGAGCTAGATAGGAGATGTCTAGAAAAGCTGGAAAAGGCCAATTACCAAAACAGCTCAAAAGTTAAAGCAGACTCCTTCACCTCCCAAAGCGGAGGGCAGAGAGGGCATTGCCCACCACCCTGTCATTCCCCAGGATGTGGCATGTGGGGAAGCAGGCAGGAGTGGGTGGCTGGGACTCGGAGGTTGAGAGGTGATGAAAGGAAGAGTGGAACTGCTCTGGTCCTAGAACAACAGAGCTGTAAAAAGCTCAGCTTCAGTTCAACCCTCTCCCTCTCCCACTTTCCCTCCCACCTATGTGACAAACAGCACAGTCAGGCACTTTCTATCCATGACAGTGACTACTAGCAGGAAAGGGACCAGGATAAAAGCATGTCCTATAAAAAATCAGTCTGATTTTAAAGACTATGTCATAAACAATGAACAGCACTGTCAGAGTGGGACACTTGTGAGGCGCTCAAATAGGGAGGAGGAGGTTGAGGATCCATTTCCAGTACTTCCATGTCTTTTATCACTCCTATTTCTGACCTTTCCTTTACCACTTTTTGTAGCACTGCCATCACTGGCAGGTAAAGGGGCAGCAATGTGACTTGGCCGTTTGGCTGATGGGGCTACATTTCCCAGCACTGGAATGAAAAGGCACTGGAAGAGGAGCAGCTGGAAGATGTGAACCGTGGTCCTGGTCTGTGCCAAACACTAACCAGGTGACCCTGGGTTAGGCTGTTAGTCTCTCTGGGCTTCCGGCTGTTTACTTATAAAAGAAGGTTTTGTCATTGCACAAATATATCCAATATGAAATGTAATGTGAAAGTCAAACATAATGATATCTCACCTGCTAGCCTCAGGGAACGGTAGAAGCACTGAACACTATGTGAATGTAAACACAGAGTTAAGGAAACTGTTGAGGTAAAGCACTAAACTGAACATGGAGATAAAGTTTTATGGATTTTCTTGGCTTTCTTTTTTAATTGCAACACTGAATTAATAGTTATTAGCTATAATCCACACCACCACCCCTGCAAATAAGTAAAGTTGGTAAGCACTGCCTGGATGCCTGCTATTGCCCGATGCTAAGCAGGGTGAGGGGTATAAAGGAGGCTGAACAAGGGAGTCTTCTCCAGTTACCAGCTAAGTGAGGAGATACATTGGAAACCACCCGGGAATGGTACCAAGTCAGTACTCAAAGCCAAGATTACAGGCTACCGATCATAAACACTGCAGGAATACAGAGAGGAGCTAGAAGTATTTGGAGTAAATAGGGAAGACTCTATGAAGTGGATGGGGCTCCAACTAGTTCTCAGGGCAATTCTAAGGTGTTTTAACTGAGGACTGGATAGGAAAAGGCTGGTGACTCCTGGTTTTTAATAAGGCACAAGTTACCCTAGGAGGCTAAGTCACATAATGATTGGAACACATAAGGTAAGTCTAAAATGATGGAGGGTCGAGACTACCTGGCTGAGATCTGGTTGTGGTAAGTCTTTGACTTGACTCTAGATATTGGATAGTCAAAACTGTAGGTTGACTGAAAGGGGGGGAGAGAATATCCAAGAATTCAACAGAAGGAAAAATTCATGTATCAGGGATGAAAGCTCTTCATCAGAGTATCAGCAATCAGAATAGACACTTGAAACCAAAATCATACAGTTCCAGAAGCCGAAAATATGTGGAGGGTGGTGGGAGAAATATAAATCAAAGATCATTCCAAGCCTTTGGGTATTCAAGACTGGAAGAATGATTATCCCACTGAATAAGTGGAGACGCTGCAAGAAAAAAGATTATGAAATCAGCTTTAGACATGTTGAATCTGACATATGAGCTAAGAGTAGGTGTTCTCTAAGAAGCTCAAATTCAAAACTGAAGCACAGATCTAGAGTACAGGCTTAAGATGCAGATGGACAAGACATGATAAATCTCCTAAAAGAAAACATAGGCAAAACATTATCTGACATAAAACTTAGCAACGTTCTCCTAGGGCAATCTACCCAGGCAATGGAAATAAGAGAAAAAAATAAACAAATGGGACGTAATTAAACTCATAAATTTCTTCACAGCAAAGGCAACCATAAGTAAAACAAAAGGAAACAACAACCTACGAATGGGAGAAAATATTTGCAAATGATATGACTAAAAAAGCCTTAATTTTCAGAATATATAAACAGCTCATACAACTTAATAACAAAAAAACAAACAACTCAATCCAAAAAAAGGTAGAAGACCTAAACAAGCATTTCTCCTATGAAGACACAAATGGCCAATAGGCACATGAAAAAATGCTCGATATCACTAATAAACAGAGAAATTCAAATCAAAACTACAATGAGGTATCAGCTCACACCAGTCAGGATGGCCATCGCTCAGATGTTCATGAATGATAAATGCTAGAGAGGCTGTAGAGGGAAGGGAACCCTCTTACACTGCTGGTGGGAATCCAATTTGGTGTAGTCATTATGGAAAGCATGGAAATCCCTCAAAAAACTAAAAGTAGACTTACCCTATGACCCAGCAATATCACATCTGGTTATATAATTGGAAAGAACTCCAATGTGAAAAGATATCTGCACCCCAGTATTCATAGCACCACTGTATACAATAGCCGAGGCATGGAGGCAAGCTAAATGTAGCAACAGATGACTGGATAAAGAAGTTGTGGCATATTTATACAGTGGAATACTACTGTACCATGAATAGGACAAAATAAAACCATTTGCAGCAACATGGATGGAGCTAGAGATCGTCATTCTAAGTGAAAGCAGCCAGAAACAGAAAAATACCAAGTGCTACCACTCATATGTGCAATCTAAAAAAAGAAAGAAAAAGACACTGAACTCATCTACAAAACAGAAACAGACTTGCAGACTTAGTAAACAATCTTAAGGTTACCAGGGAAAGGCGATGGGAAGGGATAAATTTGGGAGTTTGAGATTTACAAATGTTAGCCACTATATAGAAAAATAGATTTTAAATAAAGTTTCTTCTGTATAGCAGAGAAAACTATGTTCATTATCCAGCAATAACCTATAATGGAAAAGCCGATACAGCCACCAACTGAGGAAGCAAGAGAAGAAAGGATTTAGTTATGCTGGGCTAGAGCCCACTTCTAAAATCCTTGTCAGCCACTGAGGCTGCCTCGAGTACACTGAGCCCTCCTCCCAGGGACAGGCTGACATGACATGTGTCCTGCAAACCTGGGGCAGCAGAGGCCGTCCCCAGGTCTGGCCCTGGGGGAGATGGGAGCAAGTCCACCTACTCCCCTTGGGGCAGCACCCCTACCCACAGCCCCCGCCACCTGACTGCACCGCGCCTGCCTCTCAGGAACCCACTGACTTGAAAACAAGTGATCCACGAATCTGAGGCAGTGGCAGGGAGATGGGCAGCGACCTGGCAAGCTGGTCGACTTGCCCCCATCTCCCCCACGGCCTGTCCAGGGCTCGTCCTCAGCTACTCCAGGCACGGTCCGCAGGTCAGCCTGCTTCTGGTAGGAGGGCACGGTGTGGTCGAAGGTATTGGCGAGGTTTGCAGTCTGCCATTGGGAGCCCGTGGATTTGCTTCAAACTCCCCAGCGCATGGCCTGAGCTTGGCCTCTGCTGCCCCAGTTTTGTGGAACTCAGGTTACAGGTCAGCCTGCTCCTGGAAGGCAGGTGCTGTGCTGTCAGGGAAAGGCGGTGGCTGCAATGGCGGGATTGGGGCTGCCCTGTTGGAGCACGGGGGTTGCGACCATTTCCCGCTGCTTCTGCAGCCATCCCAGCACACTGATCGCACCGAGCCCACCTCCCAGGAGCAGACTGACCTGTAATATGAGTCCCACAAACCTGGGGCTTTACAGGCCGCCCCCAAGGTCAGGCCGTGGGAAAGATGGGAGCAAATCCCGGGGCTCTCATGGGGCAGCCTCCATTCCATCCGAGGCCCCGCGACCGCACCTCACCCGCCTCCCAGGAGCAGGCCATGTTCTGAGGACCAGTCAGAGATGCTCCGGAGCCGTCCGGCTCCCTCCCACCTCCCGGGGCTGTACCTGCTCTCCTAAACTGGGGTATAAGCGGCGGGAAAAACGCGGGGTTCAGGAACTACTAATAGCGGGTTTACCACAAACCACAGCGTCGGCTGGGACCCGCCTAAGAGTCCTAACGGGACGCACGGCCGGGACCTCACCTCCGCACCCCTCCCTGGGCGCCTCCTCAGCTGCACAGCGCACGCCTCACCCACCGGCTCCCCGAGCATCTCACCCCCATCAGCGCCCCCTTAACTGCCCAGCAGCGGCAGCCGAGCCGCGGGCAAGCGGCGGCCCAGACCCCAGGCCGTGTTCCTCTTCCAGGAGCTAGACCAGGAGCACCCGGTTCCCGCCAGTTTCCACGTGTTCTGGGCGGCTTCCGGCATCCGCGCGTCTGTCCGTCTGCGCGTGCGCGCCCCTCCTCCTCCCGCCTGCAGCGCAAACCGCCCGGGTGGATCTCCTGCTTTACCGGACCTGGCCACTGGGTCCGGGAGGGTCCAGGTGGGGCCCCTCCTGCTCGTCCCGCCGGGTCTCCATCCCCAGAGCCTTCACCCCGCCACTGACTGGGTCCTGGCACTAAACTAGAACCACGACTGTCCTGGGCCAGGCCACACCCTGCCAGCCCCACTTCCCCTGCTCAAATTCCCCTCCCTGTTACTACCCTCCCACCCCTGGCCAGGCCCAGTATCCCACCAGACCTTGAAGACAGGGCTTCTTCTCCTCACACTGAGGTCCGTGCCCTGACACTCCGTCCTGCTAGGTCCTAACCTAAGGCCCCTACACCCTCATGCCTCACCACAGGACCCCCAACATCCTGAAACAATCCCCCTCACCTCTCAGCCATGTCAGTTCCACTCTGAGCGGGCCTCACGCTCCTCAACCTATACTCCCTCACCATGGGATCCCCTTCACTCTGACTGCAACCCTACCCTGAGCTGACTCCCTCACCCCTCACCCTGTGGTTGGGGTGGGGAAATCCGGGCTCCAGTAATGATGACTACTGCCACCAGTGGGGGATCCAGCCTAGTGTTCACATTCATAGTTAATGTCTGAGGCTACAGGGCAAGGCAGGCTGGGCTGAAAGCAGTTCCAATTCCCGCCCTGGCACCCTGATCCCCGCACCCTGTGTCTCATCTGACCCAATGGATCAGGGTGATCCCAGGCTGCCAGCCACTGGCCTGTGGGCCTTGGGTGGTTGATGGTCCTGATGGTGATCTGGACCCCTAGGGCGGAGGCACTGGCACACAGACATTTGAGGTGGGGTAGTTCAGAGGGTGCACTTGAGCCCAGGGGTAGACAGCAGATGGTGGGCTGTGTGCATGGGGCTGTGTGCATGGCCTGGGCTCAGCCCAGGTGGGTGCAGGGATCTTGTTCATTCACACCAGGCCAGAGGGAAGAGGGACGGGAGCTTTTAAAGCATCAAAGTTAGGAAGCCAAGGCTGGAGAGAAATGTAGGCAGGTGCATTGGCCAGGCCACCTTGGAGCCCCCCTCGATGCTGGTCCCTTGCATCAGGGGAGACTGGCAGTTGACTGGCCAATGAGACATCCCCTGCTGTGGTATAGTTTACAGGCAATTGAAGGGATTTTGATAGGTAATTTTAATCCAATAATTGTCACTTTCTCTGCGGGAGATCAGGTCCAAAGTCATGGGGAATCTGGCAGTGATCCTGCCTGAACTCCAGCCTGGGACAGTGGAGGACCCACCCAGGAATCATCATGTTATCTCTCACCAAAAGTCACTGTAATAGAGAAGAACAAATCTGACTCCATATTGGATCAGTTCATTTTCCTTTAACCCTCTGCCGTGTTCTCTAGGCTTAGTCTAGCTAGCTCTGCTCCTTTTGTAAAACAATGTTGCCTTTAGCCTGAAATAAAGAGGAGAGCCTATTCTCAGGGCTCTGAACTTTAAGGATATTAACACTTTTTCACTCCTATAAAGATAACAATTTGCAGAATAGAAAAAGTTTGTTTTGTTGCAGGTTTTACAGGAACACCATGATCTGACCCACGTGGACAGCTGCAAAGGATTCCAAGAACAAAGAAATCCTACACCAACAAGTTTGCAACAACCAACCACAGCCCCTCCCCTTTTTAGTAGAAAAGGAGCCTGAAGTCTGACTTGGGGAAGATGGTTCTCCAAGTCTGCCATTATCTTGGTCTGCAGCTGTCTACATAGACCAGGTCATAGTGCCTCTGTAAAACCTCTAACAAAACAAAAGTTATTTTCTATTCTGCAACTTGTTGTCTTTATATAAGTGCAAAAGTGTTAATATCATTAAAGATCAGAGCCTTGAAAATAGGCTCTCCTGTATATTTCCGGCTAAAGGCAACATTGTTTTACAAAATGTGCAGAGCTAGTAAGATTAAGCCTAGAAAAGAGGGCACAGGGTTAAAGCCAAAAGAACAGATCGTCTATGGAGTCAGATTTTTTTCTTTTCTATTATACTATATTCTATTTTTGTTTTAAGTTTATAAGAATAAAGTTTAGCCTTTTCCCATTTTAAATTGTGCAGTTTTCAGGAGCATGAAGTGCATTCACAATGCTGTGAGACCAACACCACTGGTTTCAGACTATTTCCTTCTTCAAAGTGAAAGCTTGTATACAAAGCAAACCCCACATCCTACCTCCCCCAGCCCTTGACAAGCCCTAATCCCCTTTCTCTCTCTATGTCTTTACCTATCCTGGAGGTTCCCTATCAATGAAATCATATAAAAGGTGGCTTTTTTTTATTTTTTTTTGTCTGCCCACATACCTTAAGTAGGGAAGGGTGAATTTTTGTTTGTTTGTTTTCACGTGAATTAGCATTTTTGTATTTGGAGAGGAAAACCAGCTGGATTAAAGATGAGACGTACCAAATGAATCCCTTTTAGTAACTCTGGCATAATCTCGGGGTAGACACTGCTGTTCTAACTGTGAAACCAGAGCCAGAAGGGAGATGCTTAGCTCTTCTTGTGGCAAAATAAAAGCATACAAAAACAGAAAACAAAGGCCAAGAAAGACAGATTGAAAGGCAAACCACAACCTGGAAAAACCTTTCCTCATGACCCAAGGTCGGAGAAAAGCTTCACATCCCTGTGGCCCAAAAACCTCTTGAAGCCCAGTGTTCTGAAAAGAAACAAAACACACACAGGCATTTCCAACGAGAGGCAGTGCAGGTGGCCAGTGTCTGCTAGAGATGTTCGACCTCTCAGGTGAGGACACAGGCAGACGGACAGACTGCAGAGACAGCTTTGGCCACCATCATACTGGTAGGACTTTAGCCCGGTGACAACCAGCCCTGGTGACAACGTGAGCAGGCAGAGGCCCCAGGAGGTCCCCTGGAGGGAAGAGCAAATGGACGCTTCTCTCCGGCAGAACAAGGTGCAGGATACATCAAGGCGCCAAAGGTGCATCCCTTCCCTAGCAGTGCTGGTCCTTAGAGGAGAACCCACCAAAGTTCTTGCACAATTTTCAAAGATAATTTTTCTTCAGTAACATGAATTCAAAATAATCAATATGTCATCAAGGGATTTTCAGAAGTGACCTGCCGTGGGCCAGAAAAATACATACATAAATACACACATATGCACATAAATATATATACACATACATACAGGAAAAGAGACAGACTGAAACACAGAAATGCAGGGGGAGACAGAGAAACAGAGAGAGAGACAAGACAGAGAGAGAGGCACTGAGAGACAGAGACAGAGAGAAGGAACACTGGAGCTGGTAATGAGTGGAACTCACGCACATTTTCACAAGTCAGTCTACATGTCAGAACCTGGTCCCAAAGTCCATCCACCTTCCAGGGGAGGGTGTGGGGATCACACAATGGCGTGGGAACAGAAAGCAAAAAATAGGAAACCATTGTGGGGCAGCCCACCACAGAGGCCGAGATGAGACACTGGACCTGTATGTCAACATGACAGAATGACCTAGGTGGCTGTATGCCAGAGCGGACGATGTCAGAGTTGTATTTAATTTCAGTCTCACGACTGGGAGCTGGGAAGCATGTAGCAAGGAAAGTGACTTTCTCCAGACCCCAGGGCAGACCCCGGCTGGTGTGGCATGTTCTCTGCGCTCCGCCAGCCCTCTGTGGGGTCCTTCCTTTGCTGAGTCTGTGCACGAGCTCCCTGTGATGCCAGCCCGTGGGGGTGACAGATGCAGTAGGTGTTTCTAGGTCTAGAGACAGGATGGCTTCTCTAGGAAGCAGGGGCCAGAATGATCCCCACTGTGCTGATGGGGGTTTGGGGAGACCCTGAGAGGCACGTGGCTTGTCCAGGGTGACAGCACTGCTGAGTGGGGGGAGCCACGTCTGACCCCAGGTGTCCTCAGAGCTGCGGCACTGGCTGCATCCAGGCCTCCCCAGGGCTATGGGGGAGGCTGAGTTGGTATCACTGTGTGTGAACATGGCAAGAAGTGAGAAATGAGAGATTGGCAGCCCAGAAGGGCCCTTGGGGAGCTTTGTGTCAGGAGGAAGCTTGGATAAGTGGACCCCAGTAAGTGACCTCACTTCCCTGACAATAGAGCCCAACAGAACTTGGAACCGAAGTCACCAGGCATCCACTCTGTAGAGAAGTCCCTACTCAGCTCACCTGGTTGGAGACAGAGGCATGTTCTGCTCCATCCCATTATCCCGAGGCCACAGCTCCCGGAAAGCCAGCAGCGAGGGGCTGTACCAACGCTACCGGCGCTGGGTCAGGTCTCACTCAAGGCTCCTCTGGCCTTTTGGCGAGAGACACCCAAAGGTAAAACAGGGAGGCCCAGGGCAGGCCCGCCCAGCCTGGGCCACCACTCAGATCCCACCCAGGTAGAACCATGGCCCTTTCCTGGCTGGTGGAGGTGGAGCAGTCATGTTGGGGATGGGCTTCTGCCTCAAGCAAGAGCAGGTCAGAGGCTTAGGGGGCCGGTCACATCTCCAGCCCAGGTCAAAGCTGGCTGGCTTGGATGTGGAGAGCCGGGGAACGGTCCTGCTGCCCGAGGTGGAGCCCATGCTCTCTGGGTATGTCTTTTCCCTCCTGGGTGTCTGAGCTGAACAAGGTCCCAGTCTGACCTGGCAGCAGAGGGTCGAGTGGACAGAATCAGGAGTGTTCCTGGCCAGGCAGGGCTCTGAGACTTCCAGGCCGAGTCAGCTGCTGGTCACTGTCATTGCAGAGCCAGATACCACATACTGAACAGAAGCTGATGAATAAGAACACCAACCCCCCCTCCCCAAGTGAAGGGCTGGTGTGCCACTATTCTGAGGGCCAGCGCAGGCTCCAGGTGGGTCTGGATATGGAGGGGTACCCACCACCATGGCCCAGAAATCAGTGGGGCAGGCCTCCGACCCAGACATCACCCAGGGCTCTCCCTAGGGACATGCCCGGGGCTGACGGGTAGCTCAGCACACCCGGCTCTGACCTGGAGCACCGTGCCCACCTCGCTGCAAGTCAGGTGGAGGACCAGGAGCTGCCGAAGCAGAGCCCGAAGGTCAGAAAGTCAGGGGTGTTGCATGTGTGTAGGTGAGGGAGGGGCAAGGGCTGGGCCACACAGGGAGGTGTCCCCAGAGGCTACTGTTGGGACCAGAGCAAAGAATGGCCTCAGACCACCTGTCTGGAAAAATTCAGTCACAGAACACATCCTGTGGGCACTTTCTGGGTGGGAGCTGTCTGGAAAGCTCTGGGAAGGTTTCTGTCCTTGAAGAGGCACATGGAAAGGGAGGCAGGTGGGTCAATTTTTCCTCTCTCACAGCATGAGCTCTTCCACAAGACTTAAATCTCTCTCCACATCCAATAGTTACACAGGAGGCAGGGGCAGAGGAAGATATCATAGACCAAAAAAGGATGATCTGGATCCAGCAGGAGACCCCGAGCTCCCTCCTGCATCTCCTGCAGCTCCTCCTGAACCTGCATCTGCAGCTGGACTGCTGGGCAATGGAGAACCAGTTCAGGCATCACCACCCCCTGGGGCAGAGCCCCCTCTGCACCCACCCACACCTTCTTCTCCAAAATGTTGTCCAAAATCCCACCGTCAGTCCCCTCCCCCTCCCAAACTTGACTTCCCTTCCGCTGGAGACGTTTTTGTTTGGTTTTCTTTAGTTTCCTTTGTTTGTTTCTCATCATTTATGGCATCCTTTATTTTTCTTTTTAGAGTTTCATGTAATAAAATATAGACATTTCCTCTTTTAAATTGTGCAATTCAGGAGCATTAGGGGCATTCACAATGTTGTGCGACCATCACTACCATCTAGTTTCACACTATTTCTTTCCTCAAAGTGAAACCATGGATCCAGAGCGTGCACTCCCCTCCCTCCTCACCCAGCCCCTGACAACCCCAAGTCCTCTTTCTCTCTGCGTGTCTTTACCTCTCCTGGGTGTTCCCTGTCAATGAAACTTTAAAAAAGGTGGGTTTTTTTTGTCCCTGCCCACATGTTTTAAGCTGGGGCTTGTGATTTTTTTTGTTTTCACTTGAAACAGCATTTTTATTATTTTAAGGGGATATCCAGGGATATCACATTAAAGATGTGATGTACAAAATGAAGCCCTTTTAGTAACTCTGTGCATAATCTCAGGGTAGACACTGCTGTTCCACCTGAGACACCACAGCCAGAAGACATAAGGGAGATGCTTAGCTCTTCCTGTGGCAAAAACAAAACCAAACAAATAAAAAAAAAATTAGCAAAAGCCCAGAAAAACAGCTGGAAAGACAAACCACAACCTGGAAAAAGCATTCTTCATAACCCAAGGTTGGCGAAGGGTTTCCCACCCCTGTAGTCCAAAAATCTTTCAAAACCCAGTGTTCTAAACAGAAATAGAACAGAAATGGGCAGTTCCAATGAGAGGCAATGCAGGTGGCCAGTGTGTGTTAGAGAGGCTTGACCTCTCAGGTGAGAACTCAGGCAGACGGAAACACTGCAGAGACAGCACCGGTCACCATCACACTGGCGGGTCTTTAGTCAGGTGACAACCAGCCCTGGTGACAATGTAAGCAGGCAGAGGCTCCAGCAGATCCCCTGGAGGGAAGAGTGAAGGGACGCTCCTCTTCAGGAGAACAGGGTGCAGGACGCATCAAAGGGCCACAGATGAATCTCTTCCCCAGAACTTCTGATCCTTACATTTCATCCCACTAAAATCCTTACACACCTATTCAAAGATGCCTTTTCAAGGGTGTTCATCACAGCACTGTTTGAAACAGTCGGAATTAAGGCAACACTAATGTTGATGGAGAGGGGATGGGGTCCATTCGTTCTGGTTGATGTGAATGAATGAATGCTGTGCAGTTGGAAAAGTGGGTGCCTGGTCTCAATCCAATGTCAAGGGAGGCCTCAGGGTGGAAGTATGCAGACCCACTGTCTGCATCCAGGGTCCCATCTGCACTACCACATATGTGTGAAATCAATATAGTTGTAAATTGATCTGATTGTGAGTGTGTGAGAGGCAGAGATGGAAAGAGACATACTGAGAGACACAGAGACTGAGACCTAAGCAACAAATCATTCATGACAGTCACCTCTGTGGGTGGGAATTACAAATCTCTTCTCTTTTAGGCAATATTTCAATTTTTTGTAATGTGTCTGTATTACTCTACTAATTCTAAAAGGATTAAAATCCTATGTTAATGTGACCCATTCATTATTCATCTATGGAGTAATTAAAGTACACTAATCCTGTTTTTAAAAGAATTTAAAGCCTTTTCAGGACTCAGCTCCATGTCAGCTCCGTGGCAGCAGAGGTTCTCCAGGAGGTCGTGTCTTTTCTGAATCAGCGTCCAATAGAGGTGAGGAAGAAGTATCAAACTTGGGCACTGAAGACTACAATAGATGAGAGATTCTGTTGAGAGAAATTAAGACCTATATTCACAGAAAATAATCCCATATTCATGGAGCAGAAGGCTTCATTCTACTAAGATGACAATAGTTCACAAATAGATCTAAGGATTCAAAGAATGCCTACCCAAATCCCAGGTTCTGTTTTGCAGGAACTGACAATCAATCTAAAATTCACGTGGAAAATCCAGGGGCTCAGAATACATGAGTGAATCTTGAAAAAAAACAAAGTACGAGGAATGGAAAGTCAGATGGAACCCACGGTTAATACAAAAGCACTTTAAGCTGAAGATACCTGAGATTCAATAGATGTAGAAGAAAACCTGTCATGGAAGCCAATTCTCTCCTCTCCCTTTGTCCTATTAAGTTAGGTTGATAAAAAGTCTTTAACTTTCACCATTTAACATGGTAGTTACTTTTCTGGTTGGCTCCTGCATGTGTATAAATAAACCTTTTCTCTCGTTCGTCTCCTCTTTACTTATGTGGGCCCTTTGGAAGGGATTCTGAATGATGGGGACCTGCTCTTTTCTCACCTTCTTTAGTGACATCTTTTGTCCATGGTGAAGTGCTTAAAAAAAGAAAAGACTCATTGGTTTTGGGTCAGATTTGGAACATATATAAATTTGGAGACCCCCTGGAGGAACAAGGGGGTTCAATACTGCTGGGAGAATTTACTGGTTGTCTTGCCCAAATGCCTAACAAGATGCTATTTGCAAGGATTTTTTTTTTTTTAAAGATTCTTACCCTAAAACAAAAACCCTATCTCAACCTCTTGGATGATCAAATAGAAGAAATGAGAATCATGTCTGGCCTAAGAAAACTTCCTTAACAAAACAGAAGGACAGAATCAGATTCAGAGCAAAAATTAAAATCCACTTATACCATCAACCCTTCCATTCTTTGGACACTTTCCTCATGTTATCTGCCAGATGGCGTCCTGGAGAAGGCCCTTTGCCCGGAACTCGTGCTCATTTTCAGAGCTCGGCCAAGCGGGAAGTTGGTCCCCAGGGCCTGAGAGGGTCTATTTGTGAAATCTCTGCTGAGACCCACCGGACTGAAGGGAACTGTGTGCTCTGAGGGAGAGAGAGCACACTGAGCCTCTGTGGAGGCATCTCTGAGATCATCCCAAAGGCACACAGCTCTAACTCTGGACACGGGGATTTTTGATTGGCATCTTATTTTGAAATCTCCTCCTGGATAGAAAGAGGCAGATTGAAGATGTTGCAATTGGATGGGCACGTCGGCCTCTCGAAATTGTCGATGAGGAAGACAGGCAATTCTCTGCAGAAATAGGAACACCCATCCCTGCTCTGCTGACTTCATCTACCGAGAAACAGAGATGCGGCTCTAGGGGGAATTCAACACCCACCAACTCTTCTTACCAACGTTAACGTCCCCACTTTATTCTCCTGTCAGGTTTCTGCACAAAAACTGTGACTCAGCCCCAAATATCACATACCCATCACCCTGGACCACTCTGTGTCTGTGTGCAACTTGAGCATTAATGCCTGTGACCGTTACTGTCAAATCGTATCCCCCTTTCAGCCTGTCTCCCGCCATCATCCCAGCCCAACCTCAGTGTCTCTCTCCAGGTCAGCAGCTCTCTTCCCATTGGCTTCCCATCAGCTTACCTTGCCCTGCTTCCATTGTTTATTCCCTAAATGTTACCCACAACGGTCTTATTAAAGTATGAATCAGATCAAGTTGTTCCGCTTTGCAAAATAGTCTCGTGATCTTCCATTGTATTCAGAAGGATATCCAGAGTCCCTACCAAGGCCCTGTGTGATCTGGTCCCTCACCCGTCTCTGAAGCCTCTGTTCTCACCGTTCTGCTCCAGCCCATCTTCACCGCCCAGATGATCCCCACCAGGACAGCTGTGTTTTTAACTCCAAGTCTTGTACTTACACTTCTCCTGGCCTGGGAGGATTTTCTTGTCTGTTACCTACGTGGCTTATTCTTTTGCTTCATTCAGGACATTGTTCAAATTATTTTACCCTCAGAGAGGACTTATCTGACCACATTATTTAAAATAGCACGCACATATTTCCTATTCAATCATTTTCTCTCCTAATATGCTTTATCTTTCTTTGTGGCAATTATTAGTACCTGGCAGTACATCATATATTTATTTGCTTACTTGTTTATTGTCTATTTTTCTTACTATACCTATATTCATGGAAGCACAAATAACTGTTTTAACCAGTAACTTTCAAACTGCCTTTAAATGAATTCTTTCATAAAATGAGAATTTCAGTGGCTTCCATGGGTTGCTTAGGGGAAAAAAGAGAAAGGATTCAGGTTGAACTAGGTAATTAAGGACCTGGGAGTTGGTTATTTATTTAATACATAGTAGTTTGTATCTGTTAATCCCAAACTCCTAATCTAGCAAAAGACCGAGCTGATTACTATTATTAAAAGACTTTATTTTTTTCTTTTTAAACTTGGGTTGTTTGAGATCTCTTTTCTTCTTTGTTCTTTTTCTTTTTTTTAAAGATTTTTTCTTATTTTTTTTTACATTGAGGTACTGCGAATTGAACTCATCATGTACTCTACCCCTTGAACTATACCATCCCCTCCAAAGACAGTTATTTTTATACTTTGACAATACCATATTGAATTAAGATTTTTTGTTCCATTTTCCCTTCATAGAGTTTATAACTGAGGGAGAGAGGCAGAGGAAGCCCTGGGCCATCCCTTCCTTCTCAGGAGGTTACTACACTGCAGAGGAGCTTGGCTGTCACCAGGCCCAGCTCACCTTTCTGCTCTGAGGGCCGACTCAGGCCACTTCTCTAAACAGAGGCGTGTTAGAAGCAGCAGAAAGCCAACTAGTGAGCAGCAATGACAAAACTGACCCACCTGCAGTTGGACATAATCTGCTCTGAAATGAACATCTTAAAACTCTTTTTCCTATTAGTGGATGGTTTTCAAAAATATTCCCAAGGAGATGAATCTCAATCTATTTTTCTGGATTTTTTGGGCCTTCTATGACTTTAACTGCAGGCTTGATTGTCTGCAGAACGTCTTCAGGGAAGCCAGGCAGAACACGTGAACAGATCCTGCAGGCCACGGCTGAGGCCTCCGGTCAAAGCATCCTTGTTGTGCAGAGCCTACGTTCATGGGACCATTTTCATGACTGCTGTAATTAGTTCTCATCCAACTGTCCCACTGAAAATGTTTCTAGATGGAAGGTGGTCTGACACAGTTGAGCAGTGGGGATGTGGGGTGCAGATGGCAGACAGACTGGAAGGAGAGAAGGGAAATGTTTCCTCAGGCTTCAGTTTGGAAGACTTATGATATTTATATGAACATTAAACTAGGTCAGGCTGAAGCGCCGTTTGCTCTAAGATGGGGTGATGTACGCGTATCCCTACAACTTCCAAAAAATATGTTGAAGCTGGACGTGACAGCCTTGGGGACACACAGCTTAGAGTGACACCTTCTTTCCAAGATGCCTATGATCTCAGGCTCACAAAGAGGAAAGGAATACACATATTTTGCCTGTGTAGTTCTATGTGAAATTATTTTGACCCTTGCCGGATGGTGTAAGATCAGAAATCATGTAGTCTTTCTTGCATCGCAAAGACAACAATCCTTGATGAGTCAGCAGACTGTTTCCGATGGCCCAAGGTCTGCGCCAGACATTATCTGTCTAGACAAATACCACACAGCCCCCTACCCCTCAAGGAGATCACAGTGTATCGTGGAAGAGACAAATTTAAATAGATTTTCAAAACAATGTGGTAAGAGTCACTTGGCATCATGTATATTGTATGTTCAGAGGGGTCTTGCACTGCCTGGGGAAGGGTTCTAGAAGGTAGGGAAGGTGTCAGAGAGGAAATGCTTTCTGCACTGACATCTGAAGGATTCCAGCAAATCTCTAGACCAGGAGAGTGCGTGCTGGGCACGGGATTCTCGCCAGTTTGCGTGTCTAGTGCAGAGGTCTGGTCGTGTCTAAGAGCACTTTGCACTTAGGGAAGGAAGGTCAGTGAGGTTAAAGGCTGTGAGGAACTAATGGAAGCTGAGGCTGAAAAAAGCAGCAACTAGCTGATGAGAAGGTGTAACTTTAAATCAGGGAGCGTGGACTTCCTCACATACGCAGCGGGGAATTCTTTGGGGTTTTAAGGAGGAGAGTGACACAAATTTGTCATTAAAAGTGAGCAAAGTGGATTGTTCACTCTAAAGAACAGCACTGGGGAGACTAGCAAGGGGTGTGAGTTAATGCAGTGGGGAGCGAGGGGCAGGGACTTAGCTGGGGGACATTAAGGAATAGAATTGTAATACTGACGGGAGTGAGGGAGTGGAAAAGTAAAGGAAAACTCCCAGATATATGGCACGGAAAACAGATGGGATAGTGATGCCATTGTTTGAAGATGTAAACCTAGTTCTGAGCAAGTGTAAATTCAAACATACAGAGCTTGAGATTTTTATGGGCTAATCAAGTGGGAATGTCTACTTTTCAATTACAAGTATATTTCTGGGACTGAAAACATTTGACGGTTAATCAGTGGACAGAGAGCAGTTGAAGCCACAGGAATAAATGCCACCCACTGACAGTTTATCAAAGAGAAGGGAAGGAGGGCACTTCTGGTTCAGAAAATATGGCAGACCAGAAACTTGAAGACCCACTCACTGAAGACACATAAAAACGTAGGACACAATGCCGCCAATCTTTTCTTCTTTTTTTTTTTTTTACAGGCACATTTATTGTGGTATGATTCCTTTAAAGTAAATTACACATATTTCACATGTACTATTTGATGAATTTGATAGATGTCTACACCCAGAAAACCATCACCACAATCAAGATATCTATCATTCCCATCACTCCCCAAGAGGGACACTTTTTGAATTCCCGTATTTATCCCTTCCCATCCCCTTCTCTCCCTGGTAACCGTAAGTTTGTTTCTCTATGTCTGTGGGTCTGTTTCTCTTTTGTAGTTAAGTTCATTTATGTCTTTTTTTAGATTCCACATATAAGTGATATTATATGGCATTTTTCACTTTTTCTGGCTTACTTCACTTAGAATGACTATCTTTACGTCCATCCATGTTGCTGCAAATGGCATTATTTTGTTCTTTTTAATAGCTGAGTAGTATTCCTTTGTATAAATATACTACTACTTCTTTATCCAGTCAGCTGTCGATGGACACTTGGGTTGTTGCCATGTCCTGTCTATTATAAATAGTGCTGCTGTGAGCATTGAGGTGCATGTGACTTTTTGAATTAGAGTTTTCTCTTGATATATGCCTGGGAGTGGGAGGGCTGGATCATGAGTTAAGTCCATTTTCAGTTTTTAAAGCAACCTCCACACTGTCCTCTCTAGTGACAATGCAGCCCGTTTTATTAAAGCAGAGCCATGCTCAGAAAGTAACGTGTATTTCTAGGGGCCAGACATGAAGTGCAGTGAGTGTGGCCTGTTGAAGAATCAGAGGGCAGTCTGGCAGGGCTGGAGGAGAGTGACAGGGAGAGTGTGGTACAGGCAGCATTCAGACCACGTGGGGACCTGATAGGCTGGGACAAGGAGCCTGGACTTCCAGTCATCCCTTGGTAACCATGGGGCACTGGTTCCAGGACTCCCCCAGACGTCAACATCCATGGATGCTGACACCTCTTGTATAAAATGGCATAGGACTTGCATGGAACTTATGTGCACCCTCCCATGTACATTTTCTATATATATATACAAACTTTTGTTTTATGGAGTTATAGTCATTTTACAATGTTGCATCAAATTCCAGTGTAGAGCACAGTTTTTCAGTTATACATGAATATTCAAGTACATTCGTTGTCATATTCTCTTTTGCTGTGTCCTTCTGTGTACTTTAAATCATCTCTAGATTATTCATGGTATCTAATACAACATGAATGCTATGTAAGTAGTTGCCAGTGTATGGCAAATTCAAGTGTTGCTTTTTGAAACTTTCTGTTTTTTCCCGAACATTTTCAATCCACAGTTAGTTGAATCTGCTGGATAGGGAGCCTCTAGATATGGAGAACCCCCAAGCTCTTCCTTTCCACCTAAATTTCCACTGCAAGCACTGAAGGGTTCCAAATATAGAAGAGCGCCATCTACCTGCTATAAACGCTGAAGAACTCCTTCAGCATATGTAGAGCAGGAGAGAAGGTTTAGGGCCAACTAGTGGGAAAGGAGGGCCTGCCTGGAGAGGAAGCAGGAAGGACCGCAGTGGAAGCCAGCTTGTACCCTGACTGGAGCTAGTTGATAGCAGTGAGGGATGCCAAGGAACTGGGGACACGCCACTTGGGGGGCGATCCTGGCCGCAAGGTTCAGGGTTCACATAGCTGGGACCCAGTTTGCAAGATCAAAATAACAAGGGAGGAGAGGACCTGCCTCAGCCCCAGGATCCTGACAATGGCCACAGCGCCGTGACCCCAGCTAATGCGGCTCCCCTAGTAAGCCAGAAAAAGGAAACTCTGAGCCAAGATATTGCAAATTCCACTGCAGCCACATGGATAACTAGATCTCTAAGCTGACAAAATGTAACCACCAGAAACAGGAATCTTTCCTTTTGTCTTCCTTTGGACCTTTGGACAGGGAGCCACATATCTCTGACGGGAACCACCTTTAATCTGATAGAGACCTCACTTATTCAGGAATAAGCATAGATAAAAAGAGTGGGGTGATGGTTTAAAGTGGAAGTCAAAGCGGAAGCCCAACTGAGAAATGGTGAAAACATGCATGTCATTGAATCCGAGTTATGGCGAAAAGATGGAGGAAGGTTAAGGAAATCTTTATTCACCAGACATGACTAGGCAGTCATAAAAAGACAGCACTTTAAATCAATAAAACTTTTTTTTGTTGATGAAAAACAATGCCATATTTTAAAACATGGCTTGGGCCATCAATAACACGCTGAGAGTTGTTGAGGAGGAGAACATAAAGCTGCATATAGACATGTAAGGGTTCCAAGTCCACTGCTCAAAAAAACTTAGCTAATCATGTGTCCAGTGATTTGAAAATCCCTATAAGTAAATAACTCAAAAGTGGGAAAGACATGGGATTAAATAGTGGTAGTGAGCAATGAAATCCAAGAAGTTTATACCTATAATTTCATTGTTAATGTAACAAACTGAAAGTAACTGTCTAAGAAATAGTAACTGGAGGACAAACACACACACACACACACACACACACACACACAATCTGGAACAGCAGAGAGGTAAAATATGCTAAATTTATCATTATTGAAGAACAGGATCTAATAGATTATTTCATTTTTGAGACTGTTATAGAAATACTGGTCCAATTACATATAAAGTTATGAAATTAAAGATGATTTATAAAAATTTAGAGAGAATTTTCATTAAAAGGCAATATAGCTTCCAAATTATTGAAGAGAAAATTAACAATAAAAAAGTAATCAATCCAGCTAATATGGAGTAACAGAGACAATATATACCATCCTAAAATAAACCACAAATTGGATACAATATATGAAGCTATGATTTTTAAACCACGTGAAAAATATCCTCCACAAGGACCCTGTCCTGACACCTCCATAATAAGGCTGCTAGGCCTCCTACTGACATCACCAAGAATGTCCACCAGGAGGCGACATTTCCTTCCTCTGCTCCTACTGCAGAGCCAGTCCTGCGCAGTCCTTTTCCAGGTTTTGGCAGGCAGCTCCCAGAAGTGCTCTTCTGGGCCTTGGTCCCTTTTAGCCACCAGCAAAGGGATAAAGGATGAGTAGTAAGCCTCCTTACTCATTGAAGACTTAGGAAACTATCTGATTTCTGAGCAGCCCTTCACTCATGTCTGCTGTCTGGTACTCCCCGCCCGGCTTCCCGAGTCCCCGGCTTGGGCAGTCTGCACGCTGGCCACAGCCCATCAGAATCTGTTCCCCCGCCAAGAGGCCATGCGTGATCGTGAGCAGGGCTCCAGGACTCTGGAACAGCATGGCTTGGACTGCGTATTGGCCCTGGGCTCGTGAGCTCCATGCCCTTGGTTGAGTCATTTAACATCTCTAAGCTACAGTTTCCTCATCAGTAGAATGAAGACATAATCAATATGGAAAAAAAATCAGAATCTGTTGGGGAATAAATTTCTGGTGGTTGAATATTATTTTAATTTTGAATTATACAGCAAAGAACATCACACAATTTTTACTACTTCAGAATTCTAAAGGACAGCTTCTACTGTTAAAACTAATGCATGCACGTACACACAAACACATGTGCAGACACACTGGCTCTGCTTCACATACATCCCCACGCGCACACACACATGGACTCATGTACCACACACGCACATACCATAAAAAACAACCACACACATCCTCAGGCTCAAACACACACATAACATACACACAACCACATACATCCCCAGGCGCGAGCGCACACACACACACACAGTCACAGTCATGTACCACACACATCCCCAGGTGCGCGCGTGCACACACACACCTCATACACACCTTTGGCGTTATTCTAAATCAATTTACAATTGAGGGTCTCAGTGTCCATTGTTTTATCCGCTCAGAAGATCCTGACTTCGGAGCGTGAAGCAGGAGCCCCTCCTCTCTGGAGATGGTCTTTGCCACTTACAGTCTCAGCAGAGCCAACATAACTGCTCTGGACCTTTGGAAGTGCAGGGCCAGAACATACCTGGGAGCTCACATCCTATATATCTAAACATTTTAAGTGCAGTAGGTTCTAAAGTCCTGCCTTTACAAATATACATTCATTATAAGGGGGAAGGCCAGGTTCAAATTTAGAATTCCCAGACTCAGGAGAGTCCTGCAAAGAAAGTGAGTGTGTGGGGAGAGCTGATTCCAAGTCTCTGATCACTAGCCTGACCCTTTTCTTCCAAATGCTGGGTCCATCCCTTGTCACAAGGGGCCTTGGATGTGCAAAGGGGGACACTCAGAATTCACGTCTGTGCTCGGCCTATACCCTCCATGCAAACAGCTGCCCTTTGGCCTCTCTATGAGTCCTGGGAATCTGAAATCTGGGGAGAGCCGGTGCATGACCTAGAAATGGGTCAGGGGCTGCAGAGGCAAGGCATTCGGGGTCCCGGGTTTCCAGAGCATGGGATGGAGCCAATGACCGTGTCCCCTTGGCCCTGCTGACTCCACCCCATGGAGGGCGTGGCCAGAGGAAGTGTCAGGGCCAGGGGGACCTTCTGTAGTGCAGGACCCAGGGCAGCGGGCCCCCTTTCCGGGGACTAAGGGCAGAATCCCTAAGGAAAGGCCTGAGGAGACTGTAAGGTATCTTCATTCCCATTAATTAAAAAAACAAAAGCTCACCACAGATGTGAGTGGGAAGGGTTTTGTTATAACAAGGGAGGGCACTTGCCAATTTCTGGCCATAGAGGGCTGGTGGGTTTGCCAGGTTGATGAGGAACTGAGAGGCCGTTAGCCTCCCCTGGGTCTAAACACCGCCTGAATTCCTCCAGGTGACACTGAATTGCACTGAGACATGGAACCCTCTCAAGTTGTTAAAATATTCATGGTGAGCCATGCAACTCTCTCCTCATTCTTGGCTATGAAAACAGGATAAACACAGGAGGGAAACTCATCTGCCTGTTGGTTGGTTCACTGTCCATCTGGTGCCCCTTCTTGTAGGAGCTTTTATCATATCACCCAGGGATGACCCGGCTCAGGATTACAGCTGATTTTCCGCAGGTGGCATCACTTGCTGGTGACACGAAGGAGGCATGTGAGCCACCTCCCAAACACTGAGGCTCCTCCTGGGAGGAGCCTGCAGGCCCCCAGTCCAGCCTCTGCACCATGATGCTCCTTAGTGCCACTCCCTGCTTGCTGTCCTGGCCTCTAGCTCTGGACAGAACCTCACTGGGTTGTCGATAAATGTCACCCATGCACCACGTCTAAGCTTGGTGTCCAGATGTGACCATGGTTCTTATTTTCTTCCCATTGATGGATTGTTTGATCTTCGTGTAATCGTGTTGGCAGGAAGGCCAGTACCGCCCTCTTGAGGCCTCCCCAAGCTGCCTCTGCCTATAACTGTCCTAGCACCCCAGGGGATCGGTTCTGAATCCTGGCAATCAGACACGAGGATGAGAGCTGGAGAGACAGGAGTCCACTCCTGCTGTGGTTTCTGCTGAGGCTCGATGTGGCCATAAAAATGGATCCCAAAGGCCCTGACGTCAATTGACTCACTGCAGAGATGCTCCCTCACTGCCCCATTCACCTCACAGACCGAGGGCTTTTTGCTTGTTCCAGAAGGCCCCACCCCGGAGGGGGCACTGGGTCCAGTGGAGTGTCCAGCCTGGTTCCCCGCCAGCCCTTAGGGCCTTGGTGGGGACAGGAACATCAAGTACCCTCCCCTTAGGGGCCCGTTTTTCCATTCCAGCCAACAGACCGGGGTCATAAGCACTTTAACTCACCTGAGGGTGTTTTCCTCACTTCAGGGGTAGTGAGGAACGGGCTTCTTCACACCCCAAGTGCCCCAGGTCTGGATTCAGACAGCCTGGCTCTCCCCTCAGTCCTGCAGGTCCCCGCCACACCTGCTGCTGGTCAATGAGTCTGTGCTGTGTTCTCTTCCAGGACAAGAGGTGCACTCTGCCCCCACCCCACCCCCACCAGCGGTGGCAGTGGTGGCCGACAGGCAGGTGAGCTGGGGCCCGAGACCATGCCCGGAAATCAGTGCCCCAAAGGCCGCTGGTGACTAGAAGGACCACGGGGCAGAAGGCAGCATGGGATGGGAGGAGGAGGAGGAAGCTTCAGGATAAGGAGATGAAAGGGGGAATGGATAGCACTGTGAGGACCTCGACCATGAAAGGGAAGAGAAAAGACAGTGACAGCTGGAGTGGTGTTGGCATTAAAAGCTGAGGGCGTTTTTATTTAATTTTATTAATTACCATTATATATAGTGACAGATTTCTTATTTTATTAAAGATTATGTGCCATGTCATATAACAGGATATAGTATGTTATTATTTATTAAATAATACATAATAGTAGATATACTAGCATATTATGTTCTGTTTATTTATTAGCAGATAGTATATAATATATATGTAGGTGTTTATATACATAGTATATAATTCATGCATCTATATAATATATAACACATAACACATTATGTATGATTAATATATTTTATAACAAGATTACATAACAATAATGATGTAATATTACCCATTGTATGTCTTGGTTCATGACACATTCTCACCTTAGGTGCCTGTCAGAGGTATTTATGTATTAAAATTAATATTATAAGAAACAGTTGTGAACGTATCACCCAGCATCAGAACAGGACTATTGACAGTGACATACTGTGTCCTCTTTCCCTATCCTGCTCTTGGCCTCTTCTCACAGGAAGTAACCAGCATCCTGAATCCTGGTTTACCCTTGTCTTGTGTTACTTTCACACACACAACATTTAAGATCAGTTAAAACAAATGAGCTGCAGGTACATGCAGCGAAGTGGATGAATCATACACTCAATTTTAAATGAATAAAGTAAGCCCTAGAAGGTAGCCTATAGTGTGCTATGCTTTTAACTGTGTATATATATATGTCAACTAAACTCACCAAATTATGAACAACTACAGCTAGAGTCCAGGTGGGTGAGGGACAGAGAAAAGGTGAGGTGAGCAGATCTGCTGCAGGTGAGCGAGTTCCTTTCCAGTAACATGCCATTCTCTCTGAAGCAGGAGGCAAGGCCATCTGCTGGGAGTCAGGGAAGAGACAGAGGGAAGGTTAGAGGTGTGCAGAGAGCAGAGAATGTTGACACCACTGAGTGATAAGTGAGGAAATGTGCTCACTAGAGAAACCCTGGAGGATTACCTGGCAGTGGCAACATGGTGGGCATTGATTTGTAGTCTTAGAAATCTGTGCTGGGAGAGCCTTCTGCTTGCAGTCTCAGAACAATTAGAGCTGGGTGAACTGAGATGGAAGTCGGCCTGGTGAGGAACTGAAAAGATCAAGGGTCAAGGGAGTTTTGTTTGTCATAAAGAGAGTGCTGACTGTGGATGCAGAGCTAGAAGGTGGGGAAATGGAAGTAAGAGGAATGTGGACAGGCAGGAAAGCAGAGGAGTCAGCCCATGATGCCCCAGTGAGGGTGAAGGAGGGCCAGGGAGGCCAGTGGTGAAGTAGCTGGATGGCTAGATGTGGGCACTTAAAGGAGAGAGCATGGACCTGGGGTGGAGTCAGGCCCGGGTATGAGCCCATGGGTAGGGTGAATGGGGGGTGGCTGGCTCAGGCTGATGGAGAAGACCCTAAAATGACCATACTAGGTGGTGGAGGGAGAATCAGCTTTGACGTCTTGATGGTAGGAGGCGAGTCAATACAGAGGTGGTGGTCCAGGTGCTCCTGACTGAGGCAGATGAGCACGGAGGACAGGGTGGCAGGCACTGCTAGGAAAGGATCTGGGTTTTCCAGGTGCTCCCAAGAGAGGAGGAGCAATGATCTGAAGGTGGAAAGTGAGCACAAGGAGGTCAACACAGGCTCCTGATCAAACGGGGGTTGTGAGGGGGCAAAGCTTCAACTCCAGAGATGGTTGCCCAGGAAGCAGGGACCAAGGGTGAAATGACGGGACACTCAGAGAAGAGAGGGAGAAGAGTCTTCTGGGTATAGGAGGAAGAGAGGCCCCAGGACAAAGGAGCACAGGGGCACAGTGATGAGGATGGACTGGCTCCACGGTGACACTGGCGGGATGGCTGGATCTTTGTCCTGAGGGCTTAGGTTGGGGGACTACTGGCCTCATGAGGATCCCCCTTTCTGAAGTCTGGACAGAGGCTCCTGCTCCTGAGAGCTGTGTGGCCACCACTGTTCCCGGAGGAACTCTGCCTCCATCATCTCCTATCAGGCTTTCCTGCCCAGACCCCAACTGCCAGTGAGGGAGCCTGGGCCTCGCAGCTGTTTCCCATGGAGGGACACAGGCTCCTGGGAGAAGCAGGCTGATCTTAGTTTGCTCCGTAACCCAGGGCCTAGCAAAGCGCCAGCCCATGAGTGGGCCATAAAGGGGCTTGAATACTTACTAAATTAACCCAAAGCAGTAGAATATCAGAGCTGGAGGAAATGACAACTGAGCTCACAGAGTTCACTGCCCACACCCCCATTCTACAGATTAGGAAATAGAGACCAAGCGGTGAAGCAAACTTGGCCAAGGACACACTGCTCTTAAATGCTGCCCTGTGTCGGGCATGCCAAGTGATGAGCTGCAGTGAAGGGGCTGAAAGGGGGCTCTGGGGCCAGACAGCTTGGGTTCAAGTCCCAGCTCTGCCATTTATTAGCCGTGTGATTAGTGAATGTCCTTACCTTTAAAGTGGAACTCACAGTGGTGCCAACTCATTGGATTGTCGTGAACACAGCGTTCCTGGAACAGCAGGACAGAGTTCTGTAAGGATTTGCTATTACTTTGGTTACTATTATTATCACCAAGTGAACCCTGAAATGAAGAACAAAGGCAGCAAGAATTTTTATTTTAAAGGATTTTAAAATCCTCTGATGAATGTTTCATTTCATCTATTCAAGTCTGCATTTGACCCTTATTAACAACTACACAATGGATGACTTTTGAGGCAATCTTGCTTCATGTCTTTAATTCTCACTAACGACAGAGGCTATTAAACAGGCAGCAGTTTCTTTTCCAGGAAGAGGGACAAAAAGTTAAAAATAACTCAGTGCCTCTTGGTCCCCAGTGAGTTGGTTGTGAACTGTCAACCCAGCTTTGGGGAAGTGCCCGCTCCCTCAGGGCTCACTGCGCTGCCCCGCGGCCTCCAGGGGGCGCTGTACCCCCACACGAATCCAGTCTCTTTGTTCCTATCTTTGCTTCAGATCCCTCAAGTACTGCCCATGCCCCATGGCCCCATCTGCCCCGCCAGCCTCGCCTGCTGGACTCCAAGACACCATCCTGGGTCTCAACCACCCTCTATTCCTACGCCCGCCCCACTACTCTTCACTTTGTCCTTCAAGTGAGGGCTCCTGTGGCTCGCCACCCAGCAGGGGTCTCCCGTCCTCCACCTCGGGTAAATGCATCGTCCTGCACGGTGCCTTGGGAACCCGTGTGGAGGCAGGAAGAATACAGAACAGGTGCTCAGAGGGGCTGCCTTTCCCACTACAGGGGCCCTGGAGAGATTTCTCCCAGCTGGTTATTCACAGGTGCTGAAGCTGTGGAATCTCGATCTCACCAATATAAAGGGCATTATCATTAATTACAAAATCAATCATTTCTTCAGGAGCAAAAGGAGAAAAGACTTTGTGTTCCCCGCCTCCAACTTTTTTTCTCCACCTTCAGAAGTTTCTCATCTATGGGCAAGGGTAGAAAGCAACACACAGAATATTATTTTTCAATTTTTTTCCCAATCTGAAGATTGCTTTCCCAGAACTGATGAAGGCTAAAATGGTTTGGCTTTCCTGAACTGAGGATTCAGAGGCGTGGGGGTGGGAGGGGAGATAACTCAGCAATATTGAACCTAACAGAGACATTAAAAGGTTCTATTCTAAACAGAAAGGAAGTAGGATGCTATAGAAACAGGAAAACCATAGCTGGAAATGCAATAACGAGTTACAAGAGAATAAACATGAAGATGTGAAAAAGAAAAAGGACATCAAAATAAAAAAAGGTGGGAATGGTAGAGGAGACAATAAAATATAAATTTTTTTCTTTTTTTCTAAATTATTCTTAGGATGTGTTGGAGCCTACGTGATTATCAGTCTAAAGGAAATAGACATAGTAATGTGTTGATATAGTTGAAAAATAAGGTAACCAGAAATCAAAAGCGTACAATAGAGTCACAAAAAAAAAAAAACCCCAAAAGAAACAAACTCAAAATGGCTTAAAGACTTAAACATTAGACAGGACACTATAAACTTCTTACAAGAAAACATAGGCAAAACATTATTTGACATATATCACAGCAATGTTTTCCTAGGGTAATCTATCCTAGCGACAGAATTGAAAGCCAAAATAAACAAATGAGACCTAATTAAACGTATAAGCTTTTGCACAGCAATAGAAACCATAAGCAAAACAAAAAGACAACCTATGGAATGGAAGGAAATATTCGCAAAAGATGAGACTGACCATGGCTTAATTTCTAGACTATATAAATAGTTCATACAACTTAATAAGAAAAAAATAAACAACCAAATCCAAAAATGGGCAGAAAAACTAAACAAGCAATTCTCCAATGAAGACACACAAATGGCCAGTAGGCATATTAAAAAAATGCTCAATGTTGCTCAATTATGAGAGAAATGCAAAGCAAAACTAGAGTAAGTTATCATCTAACACCAGTCAGAATGGCCAGTATTCAAAAATCCACAAACCATAAATGCCAGAGAGACTGTGGAGAAAAGGGAACCCTCCTACATTGTTGATGGGAATGTAGTTTGGTGCAGCCACTGTGGAAAACAGTATGGAGATTCCTCAAAAGACAAAAAAAAAAAAAAAAGACTTATCACTTGATCCAGCAATCCCACTCCTGGTCATATATCCAGAGGGAACCTTAATTCCAAAAGATACCTGCACCACAATGTTCACAGCAGCACTGTTTGCAATGGCCAAGACATAGAAGCAACATAAACATCCACTGACAGATGACTGGATAAAGATGTGGTATTTAAATATAACAGAATATTTCTCAGTCGTAACAAAGAAGGAAATAATGCCACTTACAGCAACATGGATGGACCTGGAGATTATCACACTAAGTGAAATAAGTCAGACAAAGACAAGTATCATGTGATATCACTTATATGTGGAATTTTAAAAAATGATACAAATGAAATTATTTATCAAACAAAAACAGACTCACAGACTTAGAAAACAAACAGGAGTTTGGGATTAACAGATACAAATTACTATATGTAAAACAGACAAACAACAAGGATTCACTGTAGAACACAGGGAACAATATTCAGTATCTTGAAACCTATAATGGAAAAGAACCTGAAAAAGAATAGACTATGTATATGTACAACTGAATCACTATGCTGTATACCTGAAACTAACAAAACAGCTGTATATCTGAAACTCACAAAACATTGTAAATCAACCACATTTCAATTAAAAAATAAAAAAGAATGATAAGTTCTAAATACCTTTATTCAAAGAAAATCTTCAACTCTTCCCTCTTACAAAAATTAAAATGGGAATCTTGAGCAGGACCAAATTATACTGGATATGCTGTTACATGTCTTCTGCAGCATGTGGCCCATGCTACACACACATCGTGTTTTCCTACAGGTAAGAATGGCCCTGGCTGACCAGGGAGCGAGTCCTGCTGGGACAAGGCCTCTGTGGCAGTGGCCTCTTTGTCACGCTCCTTCTCACCAGGAGGCCACGATTTTCAGAGGGGAGGGGACATAGAGCTCTTACTCTTCAAATCGATATCCCGAGAAAAACTACGGGAACAGTAAATTCACCTGCAGTGTGGGAAACATGAGCAGGGCCCCTAAGCAGACCAACAAGCCCAAAGCAAGATGGCCTGATGTTCAGATCGGAACCAGAACAATGACCACCTGTCTCCAGTTAAATGACCACCACCTCACCTGCAATGAACTACTTATACTCAATGTCAGGGATGTTTCTGTTGAGACTTGGGAGATCAAAGAAGTCGGACCAGAGAATCTGGACCTGGTTGATGTTGGGGCTCCTCCATTGGTAGAGGTGGCCCCAAGGGGGGAGCACCAGTACCGACTCCTCCATCTTCAGCAGGGTTTTCAGAAGGAAGGCAATGTGGATGCAGACTTTCCTATGGTGGCTAAAGCCCTCTGGAGGGTTGACATCACACAGAAGGTACCTGGCAGGGAGCAAAGGAGAGTGGGTCTTCAGGGCCAGGCCTCTGCACAGGAATCCCGGCTTAGATATAACAGATAGAACAGGAATCCCTGCACAGCACATGGCCTAGACTCCAGACACGTTCAGCAGCTTCTGGTTTTTAAAGTGGAGGCACTGCCCACTCATCTCCATGTGGCCAATTACTTTGAGTCCAGGAGCAGCTGCGGAAGACATCTTGGCATCCGTCTAACACTGCTAAGCACCTGACTAGCACCTGAGCACCCGTTCTCCAGGGGCTTTCAAACTTCTTGGTCTACAGAACCCTATACACTCTTAACAATTACTGAGAACTCCAAAAGGCTGCTATTTATGTGAGCTAAATCTATCAATAGATCGTGTGTTAGAAGTTAAATAAGAACTTAAAAAAGTGTATGAATTCACTTAAAAATATTAACAACCTACTACATGTTACGATTAATACTCCTAAACAAAAAATAAGTCGATTTTTCAAAACAAAAATCATTAGTGGGAAGAATAGCAGTGATTTTAATTTCTGAAAATCTCTTTTGGACTTTTGAGAGCTGAATTCTCCTATCGCCTCTGCATTCCTGTTTTGTGATATCACAGGCCAGGTTTTCCCTGGAAAACCCCACAGGAACTCAGAAGAGCAAGAGTGTGCAAAAGGCATTTGACATCCCGGCGTTTCTACGAAAATAGTCTTGCACCTCAGGGGCCTCGGACACACTTTGATGACTGCTGCCCTACCCTAGGCGAAACTCTTCTACACAAGAGCCAGGCAAGGGTCCTAGCTTCTGTAATGAGTTACAGCCACCACATCCCTCCCTTCTCTGTGTGTTTCCCACAACCTCCATTACTGCAGATGAGGATGTAATCCTCATCTGGGGCCTCTAGTCCTAGAAGACTGCTAACTTCGAGAGGGAGGGTCCCATCTACCAACCCTACACCCCGCACAGTCTATTTTGAGTCAAGCCCTAGATAACTGCTAATCAGCACTGACCCTTGTGACTTATTCCTGAGTTTTACTGAAGGAATCAACATCTGGATGGAACTCAAATTTCCCTGCAGATAAACAAGGCTGATAAACCACCCCATTCCAACATCTGATTCTGAGGCTCTTCAAATCCTGGGTAAGGCCCCTCTTCATCTAAGAGGGGTCCTCTGCCTGCCCTTCCCGGGGGGTTCTGGAGGCAGTGGCCACCCAGTGTGATCCAGACTCGTGGCCCCAGACCCAGGGCCTGAGGGGGAGGAAAGCCTGAGGCTGTGCCCCAGCCCTGTCCCCCCCACATCAACCCGCTCCCCGGCACCACAGCCCCTCCCCGGCCACCACCACAACCCCGATCCAACCGTGGTTCATGTCCACCCGCCCCGCCGATGGCACAGCCATACGTTTACCATCTGTGGGATGCCACCCCAGAGAGGATGTCGGCCGCCGACTGACCAGGCCAGAACTAGTCTCCCGGCCAAGCAAGCTGCCATCCCCAGCAGCAAGCACCGCCATGGTCCCTGGCAGCTACACACTTCCAGAGCCCGCTCCCCGCCCCAGAAGTGCACGCCGGCCCCCGCGGAGCACGGCGCCTGTAGCCATGGCAACGCTGCGGGGCCCTCTCTTAGCTCTTTCGTCGTGCGTCCTTCCGAGGCTAGATGTGCGAGGGCAGAACTTGCGGAGCCAATGGGAGACGAGGCGCGGCCAGGACGGGGGTCGGTGGGAGGCTTATGGGGCAGCTGAGCGAGACTGTGATGGGTGGGCCCGCGCGGAAGTTCTCACTTGCAGGTGGCGCCGGCCTAAGGCTGGGGCATTGCTGCCGACAGTGGTCGTGTCAGCGGGGTGGGGGCACCCTCACCCGTCCATGTGCGGGCTCAGCCTGGGCTCCGTGGCCTTCTCTTGCACTGGACGTGGACCAGGGCTGTGGGTGGGCAACATAGAGGACTGAGCCCAGGCATGAACGGCTGGCCAGTTTAGGGCACCTGAAGTGCAGATCCGCCAGGCCCGCTGCCGGGCTTGAATTCACACTGCTGGGCAGTTTCCAAGAAGACAGGGTCTGTCCAAAGAGGGGAGGTAGGGCAGGGGTGCCAGATGCCGGGTTGGGTGCGGCCTCACAGGAGAGCCATGGTGAGAGGGCGCAGAGTGGCCCCTGTGTTGGCGGGAGTTTGGGGTATAGGGTGGGGATGGTGTGTGCCTTGCTCTGTGGTCTCCCCAAGAACCCTCACTCCAGAGCAAGGGGCTCTGCTCCCCGCACCCTTCACTGCACTCCCTGCCTTCCCCAGCACCAATGCCCCTGCCCCCAGAGTGTCCCATGACCTTTCCCCACACCGGGCACATCTCTGTTAGAGGTACTGAGCTCCCAGTGGCTCCAGCCCAAAGGTGAGGGGCTGTATCTGACCAGTTAGGACTCCTGAATCCTTTACATGAAACCTCAGACCATGATTCAGGCATGCATAGAGGGCCCTCTAACAGGATTCCCTGCATGGCCCTCCCCACCACCCACCCACAGCGCAGCTGCCACACCGGGCCAAGCCTGCCAAAGGACCGCTGGTCCCTCTCCTCCTGTCCCTGATCAAGAGTGCACTGCCCACACTGCTGGGTATTTAGGGGGCCTTAGAAGAGCAGCTGGCATTTTCATGGGCAAATACTTGCTCTTTGGGGAAGATTTGAGTGCAAAGGGATGTAGGGTATGCTTTTTCTGTTGCCCTGGAACTGGTGACTGGGATACAAATGTAAGTCAAAGCATTTTTTAGAGAGAGCCGCAAAACATCTCACAACCAAAGATCACTGTTCCCCAACAAAGGCAACACCACCTGGCAGGTGGGGGGCCTGGCCTCTCTTTCTGGAGGTTGTGGATTGCACCCTCCAGCTGGGACAGAGCCAAAAACAGCTCTGAACACGCTGGTAGTCGCTTCTCACAAGACCTGTGGTCTCCATTGCAGGTCCAGCTCCAGAGCCCAGAGCCAGTATGGTGACTCTGCTCCCGCTGCCCATTCTGGGAGGTCTAGGTGTCCTCCACGGCCCTTCCACCATTGTTTCTTTTGGAAACACCCTCCGGATGAAATGGGTCTGAGAACAAGAGAGCTGGATGCCAGCAGCCACTGCCCAGTTTGTGGCCCCAGGGAGGGGCATCTCCTATCCGTGGGCTCTGATCTCCCCTCTTCTCTCCCCATATCCTCACCCCTCTTCTCCTTCATTTCTTGATTGATCCCTGGATAATGGTCCTTACCAGGAATGACCTGGGAGAAGTTTTATGAGTCCTTAAGGAAAAAAAACAAGAAATCTATAGACGTATTACTGAAAGCAACTTCCATCTTTCCCAGGAAAGTCTTCTTTCCAATGTTTAAGGCTAGTTGACAGGGTGTCAAGTGGCCTAACCAATGTAACCAGTCACATCTGAGCAAGTGTTAACTCTCCCTCCAGCTCCCAGCAGCATCCGTCTGTGGCAACTTAGCCACAAGAACGCAATAAAGCTCTTTCCCCTTGCCAGTGCCAGCATGTCTTTGGAGGCAGTGGAGGCCGAGAGAAAGGGCCCTGCCTTGAGGCTTGGGGGATCTCCAGGCACGGCCAGAGGAACTGGAGGTTTTCAGAGCTGGCCCAGCAGGGAAACCAGGCAAGGCAGCCTGACCCAAGTCTTTCCTGCCCAGAGAGCCCCATGAACTGCCCTGGGCCCCACTCCCCAGTCGGGCTCCCTGCAAAAAGTTACCACGGGATCCACACCTGAGAAGGGAGGAGGACGGCCCTTTGGCCTGGGGTCCCAGCAGATGTGTCCTGTGAGATCCGTGGCCACATATCTTCCTTGTCTCCCCAGGTCTCTGATGTGTCCATGCTGGACATTCTGGTGGTCAGGGACACGAACAACTCTAAACTCTGAAGAAGGACAGAGAGACCGTTCTGGAAACAAGGATTACAGTGAGATGCCTTGCCCAGAACGGGGGACTGTGTGCTGAGTAGACCCCTGGGAGGCAGTGTGGGGCTGTGGGGTCCTCTTCAGAGAAGGGAGCAGTTGTGCTTCCCAGTGAGCGGCCCTGCTTTGTTCAGTCATGTCCTCGTGTGAGACTCACTTACAAACACCTCCCAGTCCATCTAGGGGTGGACCCATGGGTGGGGGCAGAGGAGGAGGGTGAAGGGGGCAGCCTTAGGACCCCTGACCCACACAGGGAGCCAAGGGTCAGTGGGAACATCTTGGGAATCGGACACAGGAGAGGAGGACGGTCACTAAGAACATGCCAAGTCATGCAATAAAGTGACCCGTGACCACGACACAGGCGGCCTTCCACCAAAGCAGGGAGATAGAAATTTAGACCCAGGCTCTGAGAATCTTGAGTGGGTCTGGAGGGTCCCAGGAGCCCTGAGGAGCAGCTCTCCTAGGGGCAAAGACATTTCAATACACACATTTCTCATGGATGCTTTTTGGGGTGCAGAGTGAGTTACCAGGATCCTGAACTTAGTATGGAATCCCATCCCCTTGTTCATCACGGTTCCTGGCAATAAATTGCTGTCATTTGTCCCTGGACATGCACAGGGGAGCTGACTGTTGTGGGGGTCACTGCAGGACTGGAAGGTTCTGGTGTGGGCTCTGTGACCACAGAAACCCAGGGGGATTTCTTAACGGGAGCAGCTGGAGACCATGCCTGCCAGGACCACCCTCAAGGGATGGTCAAGGAGCCCATGGTACCCAGGCCACCAAGTGACCAATTTGTGAGGCTGCCTGGGGTTTCCTGGGAGCGTGTAGATTCCTGTGGTCAGTACGTGGGCCAAGGTCAGCAAGACGGTCTGCCCAAAGAGGGGCCTGCCCTCCTGATGATGGCTCCTAACACCTGCAGGGAAACTGCTCCCAGGGCTCCTGGAGGTCCATAGTGAGAGTGTCCTGCCAGCCATGTGGGGTCACCTTCCCCTGATGCAGAGGCACACGTCTCCTCCTTGAGGCCCAGGGGACACCTGGCTCAGGTCCCACCTGTGTGCCCTGGACACGCAGAGCCCCAGAACTCTGGCACAGCCTGGGGTGTGTTTGTGTCGGGGCAGGGAAGGCCCAGGGATGGGGCTCACTCAGGGGCAGGGTCCACTCTGCAGGGATGCTGGACCTGGCAGCGATGTGGTGCTTCAGAACTCCCCTGGGCTGGGTTTCCATGCTGTGGGATGGAAGGGTCTCTCCTTCCTGCAGTGCAGTGGGGGGAACTAGATCCATCATGAATGTCAGCCCTGAAAATGGAGGCTGCGCTACATCCATTCCTGGAAAGAAAAATCAGGCCCCTCCATCCCAGGTGACTCAGAAAGTCATTCAGTAATGTTCACGGTCCCCAGTTTAGGCTTTGAATTAGAGCTGAGTGGCTCAGGAGGCCAGATCCCCGTCCATGGCTCCAGGAGTAGGCTTTCTGCTGGAGGACAGGATCCTCACAAACACCTGTGACTTTGTGGGACACTCCCCTCTGACCAGCTGGGAGGCAGGGTGCAGTTGTGGGAAATCATGTTTCCATGAGCAGAGGGCCACCAAGTGGTGGGGGCACAGGAGACAGTGAGAATGAGTCCCGTAGCCTTTCTGGAATCAAAAAACTGGCAAAGGTGAAAAACTGCATAATTTGTTTTATTGAACTGGCTGCTTATGTACGTTTGGAGGGCCAGGTTCAAGGACTCTGCATCCCTCCAGGACAATGGCCTTAAGAGAAGAACAGACAGAGCAGGAGGAGATCTGGGGTTTCTCCCAGGAATGAGGCAGAACTGGGATTTCTGCAGATTTGCAAGGAGTCCCCGCCCACTGAGCACAGGGTTACAACCCACGTGACCCCTGTCGTGTTTGGCTTGGGCTCTGGGTCTGGCCTGATCTTGTATTCTTCCAGCTGAGTTCCAGAAACTCAGAGGGTGGGCTTAGAGGGGCTGCGTTTGGAACCCGGTGAGGAGTTGGAGGGTCCTTTATCCTGAGTCCCCTCAGCCTAATCACTGTAGCTGAGGCCCAGCACCCCTCAGGCCCCCAGGGTGGCCGTGGAGGGAGAGCAAGCCTGGCAGGCGACCTGGGGGACCCACTGCTGTGTCCCTCCCTTGTCTTTGTTCCCTTTCACCCCGGAAGGTGTGATTGTCTCATGTCACAGTGACAGGCAATCTCTTCTATGTCAGGTGGTGTCCCCACCCCCGCTCAGCCTTCTCTCTGCATGGATGCTGAAGGACCAGGCCCACCTGAAGCTCTGAGCTTGAGCAGTAAGGTGGAAACAAAGAAACCAATGGAAACAAAGAAACCATTGGAAACAAAGAAACAAGTTATTGTGGCAAAGCTCCCTACCACAGAGAAGCTGCCCTGAGTGGAAGGGAGGGTGTGGGCATGCCCATTTGCTTCCTGTCTCCCAGTGCTCTTAGCTTTCTTATTGCAGACTTGCATGGTTACAACAAAATGATCTGCCAAACTGAAAATATTTACTCTCTGGCTCTTACGTAAATGGCTGGCCAGCCTCTGGTTCCCATATCGGGCAAGTGACTGGAGTACTTTTCCAGTATGGAAACATCTGGGCAGGCCCAGGTTTGCAAAAGCCTTTAAGAGTAGTTACGGAGTTTTGCTTCTAAAAATTTTTGACGGCTGTATGCTTCTGAGCTGAGGTTTTGCTGTGTAAATCTGACCTGGGATTTTCTCACACTGTTTCTCACTTCTTATACCAGACATCCCTAAATTCCAAGGGGAACTGGATATTAAGGAAGCCATGGAGTTTAGGAAAAGGATACAGATCTCATTTCCTTTTAAGCATCGGTGTACCTCCATCCTAGGCAGTATCGGTTATGTGTTATTGCTAGGGGAAATAAATAGTAACCAAATTTATAGAAAACAGTGGGTCTTTAGGTACACAAGTTCATCTTTTCAACATTTTTTGTAATGTTTTCAGTTTAAGATGACCATTCCTGAGAAACAGGCATCCTGTTAGAATGAAGTAGCATTTTCCCTGAGCTATACTTAATTTTTATTTCATAGACAACAGGAAGGGCAATCACACATTTGTGGACCTAAAAGATAAAATATGACTTTCTGGGAGCACACTCACCCCATCTCCCCCTGCTCTTTTCACTGTCCCATTGTCCCTGAAGGCTTTTTTATCTTCTGCTCATGACTCCAGTAACTCTTTCTTCCTTCTCGTTCCTCAGCTGGTGAGTTTACTTTTTTACTTCAACCAAGCAAACTGAAGCCAACAGAAGAGAACTTTCACCAGCAACTCCCAGCACATCTGCTTGCTTTCAGATGTCTGTGAACTCACTCTCACTGCCCCACCTCTTATTACAGGTGACATCGAAAGCCAGTTTCTCCAAAAGTCCCCGGGGCCCTGTTCCTCCTATCTTCTCCAGGCTATCACTCCCAAAACTATCCTCTCTCTCACTACCTCATCTATTTGTTCTTCTGCTTGTTGGCTCCTATCAGTATATAAACGTCCATCCTCTTAAAATAAACAAACAGCACTCCTTGACCCTAATTCACCCCCACTAATTGCCACCCCATGTCTTTGCAGAAAATCTTTAAGGAGTTGTTTAAATTCACTCTCTGCATCTTCTCTTGAGCCATCCCTTTTTACACCCACTCTGGCTTTTCCCCTGATCCCTCGCTCTATGGAAACTGCTCTGTCAAGGCCATCAGTGACCCCACGTTGCTAAATATAGTGGTCAGTTTTCAGTCCTCATCATGCGTGGCCCCTCGGCAGCATTTGTCCCAGCTCTTCCATCACTCCTCCCCCATGTTCCTGCTTTACTTGGCCTCCAGCCCATCGCTGTGTCTGCTTTCTGCTTTTGGTCCACTGGCTGGTCCTTTGCCAATGTCTCCTCTTTCTTCCAAACATTTACTGTGGGTGTACCCCAGAGTTGGGTCCTGGGTCTCTCCTCTCTCTCTCTGCTATACCTTAGGTGGAAGAAACCAGCCTTGAAAATTGACATGCTATCAATTTCTCAATTTGTCAAAAACTCCCTGATTTGCCTTTCCATTTGGACCCCTCTCCCTGAGACACATATTCTTTTCCTTTCATTCATCTTGCTTTCACATTCATACATATGTTCTACTATGTAAGTTACTTTTCCAAATTTTGAATCAGTCCATATATATCATGTAAAATGCTCAAATCTCTATTATTTCCACTAAGATGCTTATTCTACCTTAAAATATTTCTGCATTTCTGTATTTATGTGAATAAAGCAAATAGTATTTCTACAAGCCTCATAGTTAAACAGTGTGTTTGTTTGGGGCTATTATGTAACATGAAATAATGATACATCAAGATAGTCTTTTTTCATTTATTTTTATGTAACACCAAGATGAGGTTTTTGCACTGAAGACTGGTTTTATTGAAATTTTACCCACATTATGGACAGTCAGTTTATGTGAAAGACCTCATTTCTCCCCTTTTCTGATATATTTTCCATTTGGCTATGTATAACATACACCTTGGCATGAAATAAAATTCCAAAATCATTCACAAAATACAATTAATATATGTAAATTATAGTTTTTAACTGTTAAAAAGAAAAGAAATAACCAGACTCCTCTACCTATTAGGCATTTCTGTGGCAATATCTAATAGACCCCTTAACCATGACATTGAAGAACTGAGCTGATTCCAGCCTCTTTCCACCTGCTCAGCCTCACCTTGTCCCATCCCCTGTGGATGGAGAGGACATCCCTTCCATTGTCCAGGTCCAGATGTTCAAACCATGTTCTTTCTCTCTCTTTCTCTTACACACACACACAGCAAATCCAGCTTGTTAGAAAATTCTGGCTACTCTGTCTTCATTAACCATCTGCTCCCTGCTCCCTGCCCTCATAAGAGCCACCTTCAGCCCCTTCTTGGACACCAAATAGCCTCTTTCTTCCATCTTTGCTTTTATACAATCTCTCATCCATACAGAGTCAGAGGGAGACTTTAAAAGCATATATTGAGGATGTGAGTGTAGCTCAGTGGTATAGCGCATGCTTAGCATGGATGAGATCCAGGGTTCAATCCCCAGCACTTTCATTAAAATAAATAAATTACCATCCCCCCCAAAAAAAAAACAAAAACAAAGCATAAATTGGACATCACCCATCCCATCAAAACTCACTAAAAGATTCACCATTTCATTAAGAGCCAAAGTTGTCACAAAGGCTTCCAGGACCTGGAGTGCTCTGCCCCTCTGCCCACACTCTCTCCCTCAATTTGGGGGCCTCTGGCGCCTGCTCTTCCTTCTTCTTCCAGAACTATTCTGCTTCAAGTTCATTACTCCGTGAGATCTGCCAGGATTGCCTTATTCCCTCCTGCCTGCCTCCCACCCCACCACCATCACCTGAGTTTGCTCATATCACTCTTTTTTTTCCCCAAGCTCTTGCTACCTCCAACATGCTGCCTGTTTCCTCTGCTAAACTCTGAGCCCCCAGTGATGGGGAGTCGTGTCTATTTTGTTAACTAATAAAGCCCAAGAGCCTTGGGAACGGGTTTAGTTACTAGATTCCCATACATAGTAGGAGCTTCTACAGATTTGCTGAATGAATGCAGAGGCCCGGGTCCAATCTGATGGAGCACTTCTGTGTCCTGCTCAAAGAATAACTCTCTTTTCCTCCTGAGAGGGGGTGACCACTTCCTTGCTGATCAAAGGCAAGATCTTTTAGCTTTATGCTGTTAACCTTAGGCGGGGGACTGGGGAATCTTCATATATATTTTAAAATTTAATTCACTTTGCAGTTTGTCTTCGGTCTATGTATCCTTTTGAGATACCATTTATCAGTGATCATTCTTCCATCAGATTGAACAGGGTCCAGGGGGTAGGACCAAGCCTGTTCCATCGGCCATCCTGTGTGTCATGTCCTGTGACCCAGTGGATGCTCAGCACGTAAGTGAACAGAGAGGAGTGAGCGAAGAGATGGGAGCATCTCCTTATTGTGGTGGCTGCTCTCTGCCCGATGCCTTGATATTTGGGGAAGGGCTTACAAGTGCGGAGGGGTGAGGACAGGGCCTCTGTGCTCTTCCTAAGTGCCCTGGCCTTACCCATTCCCCCAGCCCCCTCTGGGCATCCAAGCCAAGGAGCTGGGCCACCGGGGGTTGTGCTGATCACTTCACCCCAAGTCCGGGGGTAGGAGCTGCCAGCACACCTGGTTGTAGACTCTGGAGTCAGGTCCTTGGAGGAATTCCTCACTGAACGATGTTTTGGACCTTTTATTTTTCTCTATAGCCTCCAGCTGAAGAAGCAGATTGCCTTAGATACATGAAAGTTGAGGACGCCTAGTATCCCCATGAAGCCCAGTTGGGGCTGGGAGTCTGCTGTTTGTACAGCCGGTGAGCTCGTGTTGCTTCGGGCATCCCTGTGCCTGAATTCCTGCAGTACACTCGGTGGTAAGGACGGGGGTGCCTGGCAGGGAGGGAAGCGGGTCGGGAGACTGCACAGCTGGGGAGACGTTAACCTGGGGTGAGCGGGAGCCGGCTGATGCATGGCATCTCGGTGCAGGGAACTCTCCACACTCAGAGGGGTTCCCACTCCCACAGAGGCCCTTTGATCAGGGTGCTGGGCTGTCAGCACAGCAGGGTCCCTTTGAGGATCATGGTGCCTTCAGGCAATGGGAATTGAGGGGTCCAGTGGCACATAAATTAACTGTGAACCCGAAGCCAACCCCCATCTCTTTCAGCCTGTTTCCTAATCTGCAAAACTGGAATGATGTTAACCATCCCACAGGGTCATTGATGGGCTGGGACACACTAGACAGCCAGGAGCTGGAATTCCTCTGTCCCCTCATTGTTTTCCTTCCTTCCCACTATTTGCTCTCACAAGCTCAGTCTCTCTGTCTCTCTCTCATTCACTTGTAACTTTCTCTCCTGCTCTGGTTTCATTTGATTCCCACCCTCCTCCCAATCCCCAGATGAGTGAAATTCATTTCTGTGTGTCAGTTCCAAATTCCCGGGAAAGATGCTCTGTCCCCTCTGGATTGGTTGTCCAACCCATCAGTTGCAGTCAGAGGAGTGAGTCCCTCTGTGACCAGTGGAGGGGCTCTGCCCAGCTCCCCAGCCACCACTGTGGGAGCACATAGCTCTCCGAGGGTGAGGTACTGGCTGTGACTTGGTGTCACTAAGTGTGAATTTATCTCTCCTCTTGCCCCACCTCCATCCTCCTAAACAAAGATGAAAATTAAACACTCCCGAGATTTGTGTCATGGAACACTCAGGGTGCGGGCTAAGAGGGCTGGATTCCCTGCTGAGTGTAAGGGGCTACAGTGACTCCCCAACGAGAGCCTGTAAAGGAAACAGCACTGGCCCCACCGGACACTTAGGGTGCTGAGTCTGTGTGACGTTGAGCCAGGCTTCTGACCACAGCTCAGGGGTCTGGCCCGACCGGTTAGTCTTTGAAACCAACCAGCTTTGGATTCCTCAATCCCTCCCTGAGGTTTTACCTGAACCACCAGATTCTGTATCTCTGAAGACAGATGATGTGGACCCTTCATGTAAGCCGTTCACAAAGCCCTGTGCGAGAATTTGTGCTGCACGGTCTGCCCCACGAGCTGACCGAGGTTGGTATTTTACTGATCTTAGAAATAGTCTGGTTTCCCGATGCACTGTTTCACTGAACAAGCAACAGAAGCCACCTCTGGCTGATAAAAGCAAAACAGGACTTAATGAAAAGATACTGGGAGAGTACGTGGAGTGGCCTGTACCAGAGCCGACCCGGGGTCCGTGGGAGGTGTTGGGGAGCCCCAGGCACCAGGCCGGGCAGGGTACTGCTGGGTCCCCTGCTGCCCCAGCAGAGACTCCCCTCCTCCTGACCCTCCACCTCACTCACTGTAGGTTCATGTCCCGGCAAGGCCAGGTCACACTGAAGCCACCAGCACACACCTCAATGGGGGAGTTGGCCCTGTCTCAGCTGAGGGCATGCCTGGTGTGGGGAGATGCCCAGTTAGAGGAAGGTGGTTCTCCTACTGTTCCGAGTTAATGTGCAAGTCAGTGCCCATCACTCAGGAGAGCCAGGTTGGTTGGACCTCATTGTGGTGACTAGGCCGTCTGAGTTCACTTAATTCTTTTTATGTTGGAAGGCCCTGGAGGGAGAAAAACTGGAGGTTCTAGTACTTATTTTATATTTCCCATGTACCAGGTATGGTAATCGAGCCACTTCAGACAAAGCCCAGAACAACCACGTAAATAAGCCATGGAGCAAGTCGTGCAGTCAGGCCTCTGCAGCCCCGAAACCCGTGTACCCATCAGCTCCGTAGTTACCAGTGGAAATTGTAGGGATTTATGGGATTGTGTGCTCCTGTGGGGGCTGGGATGTGTGTGTTTAAATCAACAGCTTCAGAAACTCGGCTAGAACCACAGCCACTGATTGTCTGTATGGAAGGAGAGGAGGGGAGGCTTCCAGCCTCTGGTCCAGCTTGTGAGGAGCTCAGAAATTGCTCCTTCTTTCCTGAAAACAACACCAGAGCTGAGGGAGCTGCAAACCCACAGCTCTTCTTAGATCCACCAGAAAACTGAGGGGAAAAGCTACTCCTAACCCAGAAAGGCAGCCGGGCAGGCTTGGAGAGTCACATCTCCCAGGGCAGAACACAATGCTGTAAGACCCGCTGGGGCAGGCAGATTTCAAACTCCCTGTGACCATCAGGAGGCTCAGCGTGGGGAAGTCTGAGTGTGACAACTCCAGGGGGCCAGTCAGAGGGGCCCTCTGCTCTTTTATATGCATTTTACCTCCAGGACCATGCACTGTTCTCAGAGTGAAGATCAGAGAAGAACCCCTCATGCTTCCTGCCAGTAAAGGAGAAAATATCTCTATTGAAATACACCCAGAGCATTCTGTTCCATTGTGGGGTGTTGTGTTTATTTTTTTAATGAGAAATTATTTTACCAGAGCCTAACCAACCTGGGGGAAGGGAAATATCTTCTGTGTCACCCAAATTGGGGTGGGGGGAAAGAGACACACTTATGGAGGTCACAGCTCAGGGCACAGGCTCAATGAGAAATAATCACAGGAGTATAGATGCCCTGCTCTGTCCCACTACCCCAACACCTTACCTCCATGTCATTAGGGCCCCTGTGTGATAACAGGAATAAAACTAAAAGAAGTAAATGTCTCAGTAGTGCTAGGGAAAACCCAAAGACAGTGGGGAGATGAAAACAGGGACACACAGGTGGCTTTAGCCTCTCACACCAATAGCTGTAGCAAACTACACACAGCCCAGCCCCAGTAGATTAACAGAAAACCTCACAGAAGAAACTATAAATTTTGGTTCTCTTACCCAGTGCATTCCATGGTGCATCCTCGCCTAGAATTGAGTGGAAGCAAATCCATCTCAGAAGAGACATAACTGAAAAGGGATGGCTTTCCAGACTCTGACTGGCAGAGAAAGCACCAGCCTGGGTGAGAGCAAGGTGAGGGCTGGGGTAGGGGGTAGGCTGCCCCCTTCCCCAAATAAAGAAACTTCCTGAGGCCAGCACCGTGGGAGGGAGGGCCATGGGGTGGAAGCAGCCAGACTTCTTCCTGAGAACTGATGGGATGCCTCCAAGGGACCATTCAGGTGCCCAAACTTGGCCTTGAGGCTGGGAGCCAGTCTGTCTGTCTCAGAGACAGGACTGAGGTGGGTGCACAGCAGGTCTTACTTGGCCGGGGCCATTTCACTTCCCCGAAGCCCTGTGTAAAACATGAAGCATGGAAGGCCAGGGGAGCACAGCTCTACCCTCAAGACCAGTTTCAAGTTCTCTCTTCCCAGAGTGTTATGGAAACGACCGGCCAGTCAAGAAACAAGCACCACTCGAAGGGTTGGAGCACTCAGATTTATTACGCCAGCGGGCTCAGAGGGGCTTCTGCTCCGAAGCTCTGAGCACCTCCAAGACGTGCGCATGAGGTTTTATAGGGTAAAGTGCAAGGTTGGGGTATTCGGCCAATAGGCATGGAACAGCTTTAGCAGCATTATCATCACAAAAGTGGAGGCGGGGAGGCAGCAAACCACCATTCCAAAGCCAGATATATATCTTCGAAAACCCAGCTGGCTAGCAAAAAAAAACATGAACAGCAAACCAACACTAATTAACTTAGATTTACAAGTTAGTCCAGCAGAACTCAGATCAGTATACTGATACATAGATTTGTGAGTTATCTTTTTAGACCAGCCCGGCTTTTCCTTCACACTAGTAGATCTTTTACATCCTGATTGGATCACCAAATTTGCATCAAAATGCTTGATCTTAGTTTAGACTTCAATTTATGGTTGAAAATGCAGATTCACATGACTAAGTTGCTCCAAAGAAACTTATACTTTTCAATATCTGAATTAAGTGCCCAAGTTTTTTCTTTTAGTATTTTTATCTAATTTGATAAAACTTGTTCATGTTTTTTTAGAATTTGAAGCAAAAGTTTAACAGTTTCAAATCTGTGCTACTTAAATTAAGCAAATTCACTAATTCTTGTGTCAACTTAGCGTTATTAACATCATTTCCTAATGATATTGCATAAATTGAACAACTTTAAATTCGGTCAAAACAACAAACTGTTCAACTATTTCTGATTATTTTTGCAGCCAATTTTTACAACACTCTGCATTGTAAATAAAATATTCTGTATATTGGTTCATGTTAGAGAAAAATGTAAAATCTTTATTATCAATTCATATTATAGTGGGTTCGTCACCAGTTGTGGGTTCTGGCCAGCAGAAGTCCCACCGAGATGGAATTAATTACTCAAGACTGTGGAAAAGTCAAGAGAGCGAGAGGGAGTTGGGAACCTGGAGCCTCTCAAATCTCCCACATTTGTTGAGTACACTCAAAGGAGGAATGCAGGAATTTAGGAAAGGATAGGTTCGGATCACAATGAGCACAAAGGCTTTGTTTATAGTTGGTGTTTGGCTCAAGGTCAGAAGACTCTTTGGTGAATCCTGTTTGTGTTGAGCCTTTCAGCTTATCTGGGCAGAACGTATGAGAATCAGCTGTTTAACAATTTGGACTCAGGCGGCCATGCCTGTCTTAGGTTGCCCCCTTCAGGGGATCTTTCCGGTCATTGGCTAACCAGCCTTCTCACCTCTGAGTCTACAGCTTTTTACCATTCCAGCCCAAGGCTGTTTAGGGGATAGAAGACTAAAAGCAGGCACGCCCAGCGTTTATAGCCAGGGGCCTTGGGCATTGCTAAAACCTCAAGGCAGTTACTAAGCACATCTCCTTTAAGGAGATAAGCGGCTGGGATCTGTTACAATTTGTTAACCCATCATTGGCTCCCACAATTATGAGAACTTTCAATTTCAACATAAATGTCTGTACCTGTGTAACTAGGTCGTAGGTACAATTTTTCTTTCTTTGGTACTTCAAGCCATGCTTGTTTACCTGTACTGAGATACCAGTGAAAAAACATAAGCACTGCCATTTTTGTCTTTGATTATTGAATATTGAAAAAAATACTTTCTTGATCAGTGTTAATAATACAGTAAATCTTTGTGAACTTCTTCCTCTACTCAACTGAGCAAGATACACAAGATTCTTAAATGTATTGTTTTCTATTTTTCCAATAGTTTTGCAAGCTGGCTAGGATTCTTATTATTTTCATGTACATACTTATCAGTTTTAACAACTTAATATATGCTACTTTTCATAGCTTTAGAATGCTGAGCACAAACATTTTTTCATTCTATTTTTTGAAGGGGAGGTAATTAGGTTTATTTGTATGTTTGTTTTTGATGATGGCACTGGGGATTGAACCCAGGACCTTGTGCATGTTAGGCACACACTCTATCGCTGAACTGTACTCACCGCCTCACAAATCTACTCTATGTATATCATATAGTGGAGCAGAGCAATGAGTATCAGTTTCTTCTTTTAAAAATCCAATAAGTGTAGCTTTTTAACCTAACATGGCTGGAGCTGTCTATTGAGACAGAGACTAATATTTTAATATATAGCTGAAATTCTTTGGCCGTGTAAAAGATGAAAAATAATCCATGCTAAAGTTTTGATTTTTTAAGGTATATAATGACATTTATTCTTAAGTTTGGAAGTTCTTTCAAACAAAATGCGTCTAAAGTTGTACTTTGGTAGTGTCTCTTGTATCACATGGCTTATCTAAAGCTAAAAGAAAAGTAATTTCTCATATTTTGAATCTACTGATTTTTGATATTTTTAGACATGTCTTCCATATGATGGAGAGTTGTTTGGTGGCTTAATTGAAGGCCTTCTACTTTTTCTATAATATCTGTTTTAGTATTCCTCATAATTTTCTAATAAAATATCTATAATTGAAATAATTTATATACCATCTCTCTACTTAAATGTGGTTTCTTCCCTCTTTCCTTCCTTCCATCATTCCTTCCTTCCATCCTTCCTTCCTTCCATCCTTCCTTTCTTTCTTTCATATCTCTCTCCCTCCCTCTCTTTCTTTTTGCAAGAATCCATACCATTTTATAGCTCACTAGATTAATAAGCCCAGATCCTTTATAAATCTTTTAAAAATGTTTGTTGGACATTTAATTCTGATCTCAGGTGAATAAGTTTGTTGCTTCTCTTTTGACTTAGGAAACTTCTTATGAAAATTTACTATGTATTTCCTGAAAATGTCTCTTAATATTGTCTACTTTTTTTGTTTAAAATATTTTTATATAAGTAATAGTTTCTAAATTTTGCTTTACCAGAGATAATTGTGATTATTATTCATGTTAAAATTGGTTCATTGTTTTCTTCTAGTCTCACTTCACTGTGCCAGTGGCAGCGCTATCACAGCATCTGCTCACTTCATGTCTTTGTGTTACATTTTAGCAATTCTTGCAATATTTCAAAATTTTTCATTATTATTATACTTGTTGTGGTAATCTGTGATCAGTAATCCTTGATGTTACTATGGCAATTGTTTTGGGGTGCCAAAAACCACACCCATTTAAGATGGCAAACATAATTGGTAAATGCTGTGTGTTCTGGCTGCTCCACAAATTGTTCATTCTCCCATCTGTCTCCCTCTCTTCAGACCTCCCTATTCCTTAATACACAACAATATTGTAATCAGGGTAATTAATAACCCTACAGTGGTCCCAGTGTTCGAGTGAAAGTAAGAGTTGCATATTTCTCACTTTAAATCAAAAGCTAGAAACAATTAAGTGCAGTGAGGAAGATATGCTGAAGCTGAGATAGACTGAAAACTAGGCCTCTTGTGCAAATGAGCCAAATTGTGAGCAAAGGAAATTTCTTGAAGGAAATTTACAGTGCTACTCCAGTGAATACACAAATAAGAAGAAAGTGAAACAGGCTAATTGTTGATACGGAGAAGGCTTTATTGTTCTAGATAAAAAATCTAAGCCACAGCATTCCCTTAATCCAAAACTTAATCTAGAGCAAGGCCCTAATTCTCTTTAATTCTTTGAATGCTGAGAGAGGTGAGAAAGCTGCAGAAGAAAAGTCTGAAGCTAGAAGAGGTTCACTGATGAGGTTTAAGGAAAGACACAATCTCCTTAACAAAAAAGTACAAGGAGAAACAATAAAGGCTGATGGAGAAAGTGCAGCAAGTCAGCCTCAAGACCTCAATAAGAGAATTCATTTTGGGGTTCACACTAAATGACAGATTTTCAGTGTTGATGGAACAGCCTTATATTGGAAGATGCCATCTAGGACATTCATTCGGGTCTAACATTGCTGGTGACTTTAAGTTGAAGCCAGTACTTATCCAGCATTCTGAAAACCATCAGGCCCTGAAGAATTATGTTCAGTCTGCTCTCCTGTGTTCTATGAATGGAACAACAAAGCCTAGATGAGAACACATCTATTGACAACATGGCTTATTGAATATTTTAAGCTCACAGTTGAGACCTCAGAAAAAAACAAAAAGATTCCTTTCAAAATATTTTTGCTCATTGGCAATGCAAATGATTACCCAAAAGCTCTGATGGAGATTAATGTTATGTGCCTGCTAAAAAAACATATGTTCTGCAGCCCATGGATAGGGTGACTACAATTCTCAAGTCTTATTATTTAAGATATGTTTTGCAAGGCTACAGCTGCCATAGGTAGAATTTCCTCTGATAAATCTGTGCCAAGTAAAGTGAAAACCTTCTGGAAATGGTTCCCCATTCTAGATGTCATTAAGAACATTTGTGACTTGCGGGAAGAGGTCAAAGTATCAACATTAACAGGAGCTTGAAAGACATTGATTCCAATCCTCCTGGATGACTTTTTGAGGAGTTCAAACCTTCAGTGGAGGAATGAACTACAGATGTGGTGGAAATAGCAAGAGAATGAGAATCAGAATTGGAGCATGGAGATGTGACTGAATTAGCTGCAATCTCAGGATAAAATGTGAATGAGTGAAGAGATGCTCCTTATGGATGAACAAAGACAGTTATTCTTGAGATGAAATCTACTCTTGGTGAAGATGTTATGAAGATTGTTGAAATGACCAAAAAGGATTTAGAATATTACATAAACTTGATAAAGTGGCAGTAGGGTTTGAGAGAATTGAGTCCAGATTTGAAAGAAGTTTTACTGTGGATAGAGTGCTGTCAAACAGCATTACACATTAGAGGGAAAACACTTGTAAAAGGAAGAACCAATTGATGCAGCAAGCTTCACTGCTTAATTTTTAGAAATTACCACTGCCACCCCAGCTTCCAGCAAACACTGCCCTGGTCAGTCAGCCGCCACCAACATGGAGGCAAAATCCTCCACCAGCAGAAAGATTACTGCTCACTGTCAGCTCAGTGGGTGATTAGCATTTTTTAACAATAAAGTATTTTTTGATCAAGGTATGTATAATTTTTAGACAATGTTATTGTGCACTTAATAGGCTATAGTATATTGTAACTATAACTTTATATGTACTTGGAAACCTCAAAACTCCTTTGACTTGCATTGTTGCAACATTGACTTCATTGTAGTAGACTGGAATTGAGCCTGCAGTGTTTCCAAGGTATGCCTGTACTTGCATTGTCTTTGTGGCATGCCTCATAGTCATGCCAAATTAAAAAGAAAAAAAATATTCAAACACTGTTTATGGATAAAGGCTATTTAGGAATCAAACATTTGGACACATGTATTATATTTGAAGTCATGGCTCATCCCCCATTATTCTCCAAGTATTCTGCAGGAGTACTTGGGGAGTGGGGGCATGTCTATATTCTAAAACTGATTTCATCATTTCAGTGAAAGACCAAATGACAACAAAAGAGGGGAGTAATTTTGTTTAAGCACTCTCTCACAAGTTGAAATTTAAGAACATATCATCTATAGAGATCTATAGATATCTCATCAGGCATACAACAGATGTTTAAATTAGGAAGTTTAATTTCAGCTGACATGGACTGTGGAAAGAGGTTAATGGAGTTCAAGTATTTAATATTCTGAGTTTGGGTAAGAATGAAAATTTTTTTTATGCACACCTCAACTGCTTTGTGATTTTTAAAGCTAGGGCTCTCTCAACTAGTTATAGTACCAGCCTTTCTCTCACTCTCTCTTTCTTTCTTGCTTTTCCTTTTGCCTTCTTTTCTTTCTTTCACTGTTGTCCTTTGAGCAAGCCAAGCGTAAGTTCTCCATGTTTCTGATTTCCCCAAAATAAATGAGTGTAAATACATATTCCATTCTCAGCCATGATCTGTGAATAGAGGGGGATGTCTAAAGACCTATTTTAAAAATCAGAGGAGCAAGTCTATGAATAAAAAAAGGAATTGAAACTTGTCAATTAGAGAATTTGTCTACTAGATTGTTTCCAAATGCATTCTGTAGTAGTCACTAGAGATGGTCCTTGAAGAAAGGTTTCTGTGATTAAGTTTGAAGAAACACTGTGTACCATAATAGTGGCCTATTGATGATTCATAAAGCACAATGGTATGTTAAAAATTCTGAGACATCTTACAAGAAAGAAACTTGTAAAAGCTTATTTATCTTTTGTCTCTTAAACTTCTTGGACAGTGGAATTCTTTTATATTTTTTCATACTTGTATGAGGAATGCTGCCCTCTAGAGGCATAATTTTTTTGTTTTTTTGGTTGGGGGAGAAAGTTTTCTTATATATTATATGTCTAACATGAGAAAAAGGACAAATCTCATGGACTAAATTCCATAAATTTAATGTAATTGTATGTTTTTCATTTTTTAAAGTTTTATTTTAAAAAATCTGAGACAAGAAAAACATATAAAACAACGGTGAGAAGAGAAACCAGTAAGACCTACTGGTAATGTCTAAGTAAGAGCTGGTTAATATTTTCAAATCAGAAGTTCTTAGAAAAAATAAATAGAGCTCTATCTCTCATGTCCAAATGCCTTTAGATGATTCTCCCAATTTTCGAGAAATACATTACTTTTCTACACATATTTTCCTTTTCTGAAATTTTACCTAAATGGTTTTTATAAGGCTAACACTACACAGATGCCAAAATTGGAGAGACGGTACTCACACAATCTTCACACATTTATTTTATTTTACAAACACATACAGGTTACATACCACAGTGTTATAATAGCACAGAATAGAGGTAGAAATTGACAAAACAGAACATTGTCTAGGAAAGGATCCATATAAAATGCAGTTTTGCATGTAACACAGTTGGCAATTGAAATGGTGAGGAATGGCAGATTATGCAATATATTTTGGGATAAATGATTAGGAAAAGCCCATAAAAATGAAAATATTAATTTAAAACAAGTACAATTTCTAAAATAAAAGAATTACAAGACAAAAGAGAGCAAGATGATGAACACATGACTGTAAAGAAATGGAAATAGTGTAAGCATAAAAATATGCTCAGTTGCAGTCACCAGAGACACTGCAAATTAACCCAACCAGATACCAGCATCCTATCAAATTAGCAAAGAAAAAAATTTAAAGTGATAATCAATGCTCAGAAAGTTGAAAATAAACAGGTAATTTAATCTCTGCTGGAGGGACTACTGGTACAGATTTACAGGAGGACAATCTATTAATATACAAATAAACATATACTACAAACTGGTGATTCCATTTCTCAGTGTCTACCCTAGAGAAATAGGTTTTATCTTTTACAAATTGCACTGCAGCAATTTGTAAGAAAAAAATTGAAAAATCTAAATATATATCACCAAGAAATACATATATATATATATATATACACATATATAAACTTGGATATATATCCCTACACTGTGGAATATTTTGCAATGATTCAAAGGAGACATACATGCATAATATATATAGAGAGAGACAAGGAAACACAGTCAAGACATTAAGTGGGAAAAAATAAGTTCAAGAACATATATTCTTCCAATAACTCATGTAAAAGTGGAAAAGAAAATGATTCCTACATATTCCACATAGACCCATATATACACACACACTTACAGACATATACAGACAGACGTACATAATCGTGTTGGAAAAGCACTGGTAGGAAAACTGACAAGCAATCATTATCTGCAGGAAAGTATCCGTGACTGGTAGAAGGCAGTCAAGGAAAAAATCAATATATACATTTATTATTTTTTCTTCAACATTTAATTAGGAAAATTTCAAATACATAGAAAGGTTAGAAGAAATGTAAGTGAACATCCATAAACCCACCTAGATTCTACAGTCGTCTACTATATTTATCTTATATCTATTCACCATCTGTTTTTAATGCATTTCATGTTGCAGATGTCCATACACTTTACCCTTAAACACTCCATGCATATTAACTAAAATTGAGAAAGCAAATTATATTCAGTGAAATGCACAAACCTCCAATGTACCATTACTTGAGTTCAGCCTATGCCTATATGATCCAAGCCACTATCAAGATAGAGAACATTACTATCACCCTATAAATGTCTCTCATGTCCCTACCCAGTCAACACCCACACCCACCATCCTAGAAGCAGACATAATTTTGAGCTTTTTTCAAGCACAGATAAGTATTGCTTGTTTTATAATTTCATAAAAATGAAACTATATAGTAATGTTCTCATAAATAAAATACTGAAATGCTAGTTTACATATTGTTTATGGCCACTTTCAAGCTACTAATAGCAGAGTCGAGGAGCTGCAACAGCCTATGTCTAGCAAGGCCTAAAATATTATCTGTTCCTTTAAAGAAAAAGTTTGCAGCCTCCCATTCAAAATCACTTATATAGGCTTTTTCATTCCAAACTGATACCTGAAACTATCTTATGCAACTTTTCCCTTATAGAGGAAACTAAGACCAAGAGATTTTAAATGACTTATCTAAGCTTAGGTGAAAATGTAGAACTCAAATTTAGGCCTGTATTCTGAGTCCTAGTCTGATCATCTTCTCAATATACCAGTAAATTTCTACACTTATCAAGTAAAAATATATATGCCCACAGGCTCACTTTGACTCTCATGCCCTACCTGTAAACTTCAAAATGAGTTAGAAGTTTAGAGGAACAGAATCATGGTGAGCTAAGGGAAATTTCACCTTTATGAACAAGTTTTTCCACAAAGAAGACTTTCATAGCGTGGAGCTAAACCAATGAATCCACGGTACTCTCAACTTACAAACAGGTGGATCACAGGTGGCAACTGATTAAGTGACAATTTTTTCATCAAAAAAATAGCAAGAGCTTATTATGTGCTGGATGCTGTAGGGATATAAAGTCCTGCTGTGAGAATATCCAGTGAGTAGGAGCAGTGCACAGAAAAAACTATCATTCCATTGTACAAAATTTTAGGTGTTAGAGGTGATATGTGTGGTATTATTTTCATCTGGGCATGCCAGAGAAGGCTTAGGATGGAGCTGGAACTGAAGAGTTTATGACGTAGAGGATGAAGGGTGTGGGAGAGGGAATGAACAGGGCACCCCAGACCAGCGGGCCTCAGATACACATATCTGACTGTGACAGGATGTATACCAGGAATATGGTGTAAAATAGCAGGTTATGAGGTTGGAAACGTAGTTCTAAGCCAATATGTAATACACTTAAAATGCCAGGCTATCTGGAACTTATGTAAACATTCTGAAAGCAGCGGGAATCCAAATAGTTTTGGGGTACAGGGAAGTAGCATGTGCAAAACTACAGCCTTAGAAATAATGAGAAATACTGGTTTAGGTTTGTCAGCCGTGGGAGGCTGGAGAGAGGATGCGAGGAGGTGAGCTTCCCAACTGGAAAAAAATGCACAAGGAGCTGACATAATGCGTGAGGAGCTGACATGGAGCAAAACAGCAGCTTATTGCCTTACAAGCGGGTGAAGCGCATCCTCGGGCATATGCACTTGTCCTTTTATTATGCCCGCGCATGCGTATTGTTCATAATACTTTCTCATGCTATTGGCACATGCATACATTTACTTCCCAACTCACACACATGCAAGTTATTGTGAACTTTGACCTTGGTCCCATGGCCTACTCACTTAAGACTGTCGACAAGGTCACAACAATTCCAAATGATTCTTGGATCTTTCTAGAGGGGCGCCAGTATTTAAGAGCCCATGGTCCCCTGTCAAAAAACACTGCACTGCTTTTAAACAGCAGATAAAAGCTGAAAGCCAAGGGTCTATTTAAACTTGGAACAATTTTGAAAGAAAGTTACAAAAAATCTTCATCTGGTGCTTAAGTTTTACAATCAGAGAATTCACATGAAAAGGCACTGCCAGGTCCTGATAAAGAGGGGCAGAACTGATAGGAATGTTAAGGGCTATGCAATTTGCAACAGGTGGTTAGCATTGCAGAGCTAGGAAAGACAAGCACCCGAGGCTCCCTGTGAATGTGCACCTTCACAAGGCATTGGAGGTTGAGGCTAGATGGAAGAGTGGTGAGCAGGTCAGAGAAAATTCATTCCTGAACTGACCGTGGTAGGGTGTGCATCATAGAGAGATTCAGGAGGTGTTACGGGAAATAGAACTGGCATGATCTGGCCAGGTTCAGAGCCCAGTTGACAGCAGTGATAGTCACAGTCTTCAAAAACTACAAATACAGGAGCAACTCAGAACTTCAATGAAGGAAGGGGGAAGAGCCCCGCTTAATCAGTTAATCATGTAAGATACTTGAGTTATCTAAGCCTCACTCTCAGGTTTATGGGATATGCAAGAAGCAACTGCAATCTGAGATGATAACCAAGAAGTAAAATTTGTCAATAATCTTTGCAATTGTTTTAAGATGAAGATGAAGAGAAGACAAGGCACAAAAGAGCACCTGGGAAATACATATTCAGGAAACAAGAGAACCAAGAATGGAATGGCTAGAGATGTGTGGAGTGGGGGTAAGGGCCGCTTTTTATGGGCCACATACTGCCAGCCGGTCAGAAACCATCAAAAGAAAAGTAAGTCACTCTGTACACAAGGGACAATTCTTTACCATGGTATTAGCAAAATACTAAGAGGAAATCATAAATAAGAGCCAGCTCCACAAATGTCTCAACAACAAAGTTTAAACAGGTATGGGGAGGCTGTTAGGTTAGAGAACTCTTTCCAAGCATATTATTAGCTAACAGCACCGTGTAGGGAGAGGATGAGACTGTTAAATTAATCTCCACTGAGTCTGAGGGCAGGTAAGTTAAAAAATAATCAGAAGCCTCTATGAAGTTCTCGTAAGAGCCGTATAAGCAGCTGAATAGGGCAATAAAGCCAGACAAAGCAGAGCTGGGTAATAGCTCTGGTTCTGTTATCCTAATCAGGTGCACCACACAGGCGTGTTAAGCTCAGCTGAGTCTCCCATGAGAAAGTAAAGGGGAGGCTTCTTTTGAACACTGAACTATGAAAACCCATTCGTGCTGTACTCAAAAGAAAAAAAGAAAGGAAAATGCCCAAACACTGGGTGAACCTTAGTGCTATTAAATGCCAATACCATCAAAGACATTAAAAATAATGTAGAAGACTAATTACAGGTAATTAGACTGGGGACACTTCATAATACTGCTCACTTATCCAAACAATTTTTATTACGTCCCTATTAAGTGCCAGGCCCCAGACTATGTGTTAGGAAATTGTGAATAAGAAGTTTATGTCTAGTAAACAGGTGACAATAATACTATATGAAGTGACAAATGCTATGGTGGAAAAAGGTATCAGAGTGTACATTGAAGCACTTGACCCAGTCTTAAGGAGGTCAAAGAGGAGTTCAAAAACATTTCCCAGAAATCAGGCTCTGAAACCTGATGTCTGAGTAGCCAGGCCAAGTTGAAGGAAGGAGATGCTAAGAAGCTAGGAAACCAGCCCAGAAGGGGTGGGAGAGAACTAAGTAGAACAGTAAGGCGACAGGAGAGAAATACACCAAAGTGATTGCAAAAAGTTTGTAGGTCATGCTAAGAGCCCCAGGGGAGAGTAAAGATTTACATGAAGAGGTGCCTATAAAACATCCAGTTGAAAATTTCTGGCAGGTAGTTAGAAGAATATAAAAAAGCCTTAGGGACTAGAGATGCAGATTTCGATCCCAACATAGAGACAGTAACTAAAGCCACAAGAACACCAAAGTTCTAGCAGGAACTGTGGACAGTCTCCACACTGAGAGGTGATGGAGAGGCCCAGGGAGACTCCCAACGCATCAACCTGTAAGAAGGTGGCAGAGGGAAAAAAATCATTCCCATTACACGTTAAGTGATACGACTAAGAATCTAGATGTATATACATATATATATATATATATATATATATTTCTTCTCCTTGACTTTTTTTTTTGGTCAATTAAGCTTTTCTAAAATTATACTGTTACAATTTGTCAATTTCTAGTGATCAGCATAATGTTTCAGTCATACATATACACAAATATATTCATTTTCACATTTTTTATTATAGATTACTACAAGATATTGAGTATATTTCCCTGTGCTATACAGAAGAAATGTGTTTTTAATCTATTTTTATATATAGTAGTTAATGTTTGCATATCTCAAACTATCAATTTATCCCTCCCCATCCACTTTCCCCAGTATCCATAAGATTGTTTACTATGTCTGCAAGTCTCTTTCTGTCTTGTAGATGAGTTCATCAATGTCTTTTTTCTTTTTTTAGATTCCACATATGAGTGATATTATATAGTATTTTTCTTTCTCAGTCTGACTGCCTTTACTTAGACTGATGATCTCCAAGTCCATCCATGTTGCTGCAAATGATATTATTTTATTCTTTTATAGGGTTGAGTAGTGTTTCATTATATAAATATACCACAGCTTGTTAATCCAGTTATCTTTTGATGGACATTTTAGGTTGGTTATAGTAAATAGTGCTGCTATGAAAATTGGAGTTCATGTGACTTTTTGAATTAGAGTTCCCTCCAGATGTATGTCCAGGAGTGGTAATGCTGGGTCATATGTTAGGTCTGTTTTTAGTTTTTTAAGGAATCTCCATACTGCTTTTCATAATAGCTGCAAAAAACTACATTCCCACCAGCACTGTAGGAGGGTTCTATTTTTTCCACACTCTCTCCAGCATTTATCATTTGTGGACTTTTGGGTGATGACTATTCTGACTGGTGAAGTGATATCTCATTGTAGTTTTAATTTGCATTTCTCTGATAATTAGCAATACTGAGTATTTTTTCATGTGCCTATTGGTCATTTGTCTTCAAGGGAGAATTACTTGTTTATGTCTTCTGCCCATTTTTGGATAGGACTGTTTTTTTTTTTGTTATAATGTATCAGCTGATGTTTTTAATATTCTGGGAATTAAGCAGTTGTCAGTTTCATCATTTGCAAATATTTTCTCCCACTCTATAGGTTGTCGTTTTGTTCTGTGTATTGTTTTCTTTTCTGTGCAAAGATTCTAAGTTCAATTAGGTCTCATTTGTTTATTTTTGCTTTTATTTCTATTGCCTGGGTTTACTGCCCTAGGAGAACATTGCTAAGATTTATTTCAGAGAATGATTTGCCTATGATTTCTTCTAGGAGATTTTTTTTTTAAATTGAAATAAAGTTAGTTTACAATGTTGTGACAATTTCTGGTATACAGCATATTGCTTCAGTCTAGCTGTATATTTAAAAAATTTGTTTATACATTAAAAATTGCACATAGAAAAATGTTAACAGTGATTATTCAAAGTGATTAAAGATTACAGGTTTTACTTCAAAATAAATGTAATAAATGCATAATTAGAAAATAATAAATTTATTTTTGAAAGTTAAAATGTTTTTTCTTCTATTACAAACACAATGTTAAATGGTCCTTAAACAACATGAAGACAAATCATGGTAAAGTTGTTACTAAACATAGGGTTTTTAAACTTCTTTGAATGCAACTAATTTAATTCTGTAAATATTCAAAAATCAACTTCAAAGAAATCAAATTATTTCAAGAGTGAAGGGAGGAGCTCTTTAACATAGTAAAGCACATACTACAGTTATTGCAAAGGTACTGGAAGGCCACAGAGACACACACACACACTCTCTCCCTCCCTTCCACTAGCAGTAAAGGAAGTGCTGCCCCCTGCTGGAGGACGGCTCAGTAAGACTATGCGGCTGCCACTGCCAAGCCCACCACTGACCTTCATTTCCAGCCTGCGCACAGGGTAAGGCAAGTCCTGTTACTTTCCCAACAGCGCATATTTTTGTAAAGTATCTCCAATATGTCACCTCACAGGACAAAGAGCAACCTAGAAAACTGGGAAAATACACACATTTGCCTTCTCCTCTACAGTGAGACACCCAAGATAGGATGGAGTCTGATCTCCAAGGCAGACAGCATTATCTGAGGTATGACCTAGAAAGGGAAAAAGTGACTGAAAAAAAAAAAAAGGCACTTCATGGACCTACAATAAAAGAGATGCACATGAACAAAATGGAGATGTTAATAGTTTTGGTCCAGAATTCTGACCTTGCTTGGAAACAGTAACTTGAGTTTTCAGTTAATATTAACATAAAGCATCTATTGACAGGTAACCTTAAGATAATGACAAGTGGTCGTCACTAAATGACACCATGTCATGACATAGTTTGAAAAGTAAAGAAAAGCTCTGTCCATACAGAGAATTGAAAGGCCAAGGATTCTAATACTGAGTGAGTGAATTTTGATAGATCAGATCTGTGGGTTCAATGTTCACATCTATGAAATGAATGCACAAGATTAGTTTAGTAACTTTCAAGCTTTTTTTTTTTAACTGTGAGTCATAGTAAGAGGTACATTTTACAGCAGGGTATCTGAATACACAAAACACAGGCAAGTTTCATGGAACAACATTATCTATTAAACTTAGGAAGAATAATGTTCATGGAAAGAGAGGCAAATGAGATTAAAGCAATTGAACTTTTAAGCAGGAGGGAGATGATTAAAAGAACAAGTTTCTGGAGGAGATATGGGGTAGACAAAATCAAAAGGACTGATATCAGTCTTGGGAATGATAGGGATCACCCTTTTCTTCACAGACAGGAAGGAAGGAAAGAGGAATCAAGAAACAAAGCCTTCTAGATTGAGAAGTAGCAAATTGACAGAAGCCTAGCTCTGAAATCTTCAATTATCTCGATGAGGAGAGTAAAACACTTACTGAGCAGTGTAAGCTCTAGTTGTTAAATAAACATTTTATTTTATGAAGGACTGTTCAATTTTGATTCTTATTTTTTTATCACAGTGGAAATTTAATAACTTTCAATATTAATAACTTTTAGTAACTTACTTTACCAGAGTTAAAATTTGATTAGGATTTGACATACTTAAAGTATTAGTGATGTCTTAGACACGTTACAGAGAGAGATTTAAATGAAGAAGCCAACTTAGTAATGTGTATTTTCTGTGACCAGTATTGGTAAATATTGTTTTCTCCTTAATAATTTGACATTTTCATAAGGAAAATAATCTCAAGTATGCTGTCTGTAGACTAATTCTAAGGATAAAAACCTATATTATTATTGTAATGAATGTCATCTTCCTTGTGGAATTAAAAATTTTTTTAACTGACTCAAAATATTTTTAATACATAGTATATATTAGAATTTACATTTAATTTAGCATAATTTTGAGATCATATATTCTACTTCTGTTAATATAATCTGTATTTTAAAACGTTATCTTCTATTTTTGTTTATTTCACATATTTCACTCCAACTCTTTTTATTTCTTAAAGTAAAAATAAAAATGGGCAATGATTTCGTTTGACAAAGTAATTCTTAAGTGTTTAGCAGCAATAAAGTTTATTTAACCTCTCAGTGTAGATTGGTTTTACTCTGTAACAGCAAATACTGAAGAACTTAGACTAGGTCTGAATAAAGCTGGTGGTGAAACTAGGTTTTCTTCAATACCATAATACAGGCAGTTCTCTTGTAAAGCAATATATGTGTCTCTGGAAAAAAAATTAAAGTTCTGCAAAATTATACCCTAAAAATATGGACAAGCAACTCAGAACTATGCAGCCTTGTAATCTCTGTACTAGCAAAACTGGTAACAGTTCTCATAAAATTCTAGTATAGCTGAACATTTGCACCCAATATCAGTTAGTCTTCTTTGAAATGTAGTTCCATGAGGGCATTCAATTCTGTTAAAGATAAATTGTCAAAATTAAAAATTCTGATCCAGGATGTTGACTTTCTTCTTTAGATACTCCCCTCTTATTTTTCTTTTAAGTAAACATGTGGAAATATTTTCATGGCTTATTTGTATTCACAGCTCAGCCAGATAGTCTAACATTGTAGAAATCCTAGCAGTTCTTGAAGCCATTAACTGGCCTCTGTTCACCCTCTTCCACAGGATGGTCATGTGTTTTCCTTAAGGTCATCATATATTGCTAAGACTCTGTGAGAAAGCTCATCCCTCAAGGGTTTAAAACATTACTCTGCTGGAAATAATTCTTTCTGGACCAATGTGACTTTCACATTATACTGACCTTATCACTTAATGATGAATGATTGAACTAATTCTCCCTGCAGAAGTGTGTTATGTAGAAAAAATTAGACAGTAGTCTCTAGCTGTCCCATTGCTATGTCATGATTCATGTAGTGGAATGTATTTGTGCACATTCATGTTTATATATACATACTACAATGTAGTAAAGGAAAAAGTCTTTGGAGTTTGGCTGACTTGGCCAATGGAATCAAATTTAGGTGACTGAGTTTTGGTTATGTGAAGTAAATTCTAATTATCTGGTAGGATTCTTTTGGAGATTGAGATAATTTACTTAAAACATCTAGCACAGTGATGGGCATATTGCAGAAACTCAACAAGTGCTATTTCATTTTCTAGTGATGAATCTTAAGGCTAAAAATACTAAGTGACTAGTTACCCCTGTACATAGCAAAAGTCAGATTCACTATGTAATTCTTATGAGAAATTCCTATACAGACATACATACCTGTAGGTGCATAGATAAATGCAGATTCTCCTACAGATTTAAGGTTTATTCTTCCCTTAATTGATTAATGTTTCACTAGTTCATATCCTTTTCTATTCAGATATTGAGGCTGATAATGATAAAAAAAAATTGGTAGGGAAGCTCTTTCCTTGACGTAACTTCCTATACTAATTAGACTAGGATGCTTTACTAAGGTTGTGTCAGCAGTTTAATTCATGCCTGTTTGCACTTTTCCAGTAGACTATAAAATGTTTCCCTAGCTGACTGATAATAGTCAGACATTGGCAAATTCATTGCTTCCTTTTTTAAAAAAAATGGCATCTCCCCCAGTCAAAATAAAATATAGCAGGTTGCTTGTTTTATGTTACTGCATTATGTTGATTGTGTGAGTTTTCCTTTAGAGTAATTTATAAGTGAATATGAAATTCATTAATATGAAGTTAACACCTTTCTATTTCTTTTTCAGTAAAACTTCTACATGTTAAGATGGTCAGTATTTTATTCTTTTATTTATAGATAAAATTATAGCAACAAAAATTATTTTCTTTTCCCCAGCTTTCCACCTTTTAGTGTAAAATGGGAAGAATATCTTCCGTATTTCTATAACAGGTTTGTTTACAGTATCTGCAGTTATTTACCTCACAGCACCGTTTGCAGTAACATTGCAGATTCTGCATGCTCTAGATTTTAAGATGTGCTGTATGAGTTTGTAGTGGTTGTAATTTTGTTGTTTTATGTTTTGAAACTTTAAGAATTAGATCTTACAGGATTTGACATCACAATTTTTCATTGGCTTTCGTTAAGTTTTTGAGCTGTTATGTATAATAAAAGTTATAATAAGGTATATAAATTTACATGTATTAAGTGATTAATTTTGAAATCATATTACATACAATAACATTTGTTTAGAGTCAATCAATATGTTTGATCAAATTTAAGATGCTTGAGATACACATTTATTTTAACTATTAGAAAGAAAAAATGCCCCACTTTAAATTATGGCATCTCATCAATTTCTGAGAAGCTGAGACATGAAAACAGATATGTGCCTTTAGACTCAATGAAATATTTCAGGTGTGTATTTAGACTTGAGGGCTTTTCTTTGGCGAGGAGCAGATTTTGTGTTGCTGGTTGTTGAAAACCCTGCTCAAGCCTATGTATCTGCACAGCTATGCTGGTTTTTCTTGTTCATTCATTTGTTCCCTCATTTAGTTTTTACTGAGTGTCCTTCAGGTGCAAAGCTATGTAATGTTTCAAGTCACACAAGATTTCTTCTCTTGGTACTTCCTTTATATATCTGGAATATAACACAAAACCAAGTAATTGTTTGATGGCACAACATAGTACTTATGTCTCCAGCTAGATTCCAAATTATCATAAAGATTGCTCTTTTTCACATGTTTTGTATCTGCTTCATGTCCTAGGACATAATTTGTAATTCATTGTAACTTCTTGATTAATTGAACTTTGTTTATAATGATAAGAAAAAAGTGTAGTCTGTACACCTGACAAGTGTGTCTGTATGATTATGCATTAATATAATCAGAAGTTTTGAATTTTAGAAAAATGGAATAAAAAATTTTAACTGTAAAATGAGATAACAAAGATTTCTTCAAATAGCAAATGACTTTTCTGGATTTCTTTGACATTACAAGAAATCTAGAAAAGTCCAGTGGTCTGGCAGCTGTGGCTTATTACCCAGCTGCACAAGTGAATTACTGTTTTGAACACTGTGGAATCGTGGAATGAAGAGGTTTCTAGGTGTTCTATTGCTTGGGTAGACTGCCCTATGAGGACATTGCTAAGATTTATGTCAGAGAATATTTTGTCTATGTTTTCTTCTAGGAGATTTACAGTGTCTTGCCTTATATTTAATTCTTTAAGACATTTTGAGTTTATTTTTGTGTATGGCGTGTGGGAGTTCGAACTTCATTGATTTGCATGTTGCTGTCCGGTGTTCCCAACACCATTTGCTGAAGAGACTGTCTTTAATCACTGTATTTTCTTGCCTATCTTTGTCAAAGACTAATTGACTGTAGGTCTGTGGGTTTATTTTTGGGCTTTCTAGTCTGTTCCATTGATCCATAAGCCTGTGTTTATGTCAATAACATTCTGTCCTGATGACTGTAGTTCTGTAGTGTTGTCTGAAGTCTGGGAGGGTTATTTCTCCAGCTTCATTCTTTTTCTTCATTTTTGCTTTGGCAATTCTGGGTCTTTTGTGGTTCCATATAAATTTAAGATTATTTGTTCAAATTCTATTTAAAAAAAAAAAGTCCTGTGTAATCTGATAGAGATCACATTAAATCTGTACATTGCTTTGGGCAGTATGACCATTTCAACAATATTGATTTTTCCAATCCAGGAGCATGGGGTATCTTTCCATTTTTTAGAAACTTCTTTAATTTCCTTCATCAATGTTTTATAGTTCTCCGTTGAATTTTATTAAGTGTGTTTTCTGCATCTATTGAGATTATCATGTGGTTTTAGTCCTTTCTCTTGTTGTTGTGAATTATTACATTGATTTCTATGTGTTGAACCACACTTGTGTCCCTGGGATGAACCCAAATTGATCATAATGTATGATCTTTTTTTATGTGCTGTTGCATTCTATTTGGTAGTATTTCCTTGAGGATTTTTTGCATCTATGTTCTTCTGTGATATTGGTCTTTAATTCTCTTTCTTGGTGGTGTCTTTGCCTGTTTTTGGTATCAGACTGATGGTGGCTTCATAGAATGAGTTTAGGAGAATTCCCTCCTGCTTGTTTTCTTTCTATCAGCTTTACAATGTTCTGGAAAGCACAAGAAGAAAATATGTTTAAGTGGCATAAGGCTGTGACTATGGTAAGTCCACATAACGAGTAGTTTTCCCAACAACATAAATTCTTTTGTAAAAAGGGAGGGAAAATGACTGCTTCAAGATGTAAGATGTGAAAGGCTATTCTACCACACACATTTCTTGTCAGTCACACAGAAGTTGTCAAATAATTATCCCCTGCCACTCAGAAAAAGATAATACTGTGAGAACACACTGTCCACAGAATCCCCTGTCCACTTCAGCATAGGCATCAATTTTTCTGCCCTGCTCAATGAGGACACACAGCCGCGGCTACAGGAAAGAGCCCTGATGCCCAAGCACCATCACATCCCATGACAAGAGCCATTCCCTTCCCCTGGGGGGGCAGACAAACTCAGAAAGCCCCCAAAGCATGGGCGGATGGCCTTAGTAGTGTTCGTTTTTCAAGGCTCCGAGCCCCAAAGTATGTTGTTTGCATCCAAAAAGAGGCCATATTAACAGATACACACCATTATATATAAAATATGTAAGCACAAGGACCTACTGTATATCACAAGGAACTATATTCAATTTCTTGTAATAACCTACAGTGGAAAAGAATCTGAAAAAGAAAAAAAATATATATATACTGAATCACCCTGCTGTACACCTGAAACTAACACAAAATTGTAAATCAAATATACATCAATAAAATGTATTGAAAATGCAGCTCTAAAGAGAAATACAGTCATGGTGTGAGCTGCCAGGCCCAGTGAAGGAATTTTGAGAGGTGAATGTTTTAAAAAATAATTCCTAATACCCTGAGATAACTATTTCCAGGATGGTGCAATTTTACCTTTAAAAAGGGAAAGAAAAAAAACCAAAAAACAAAAAACTCAGACATCACCATCCTGGAATTAACCAGCACACAGTTAAATTTTGGGAAAGAAAACACAAAACAGTAATGCAGTCATTCATCAAATTCAGAAAGCAAAACCAAAAATGCTAGCTCCTTACTGCTTGATTTCATACAGAAGGCTGGTAAAAGTTACAGCATGAAAACGTAATTCTAATAATTAAACAAAACTTCATAAAATGAACAGGACTGGCAAAAGTATGTTTCTGGTAAATCAACTCAGGGGATGTCGAAATATAATGCAAACAACTCATGCAATTTTGAATTTTCCAGAAGCCTCCCCAACTTTTTTAAATAAGTAAAAAAAAAAAAAAAAAGGAATTGATTTTAGCAATATATTTATATTTAATCCAATAGAGCCAAAATACTATCATTGCTGCATATAATCAACAGAAAAATATATGAGATATTTCACATGCTTTTATTCATACTAGACCTTCAAAATCTGAGTCTATTTTACATATACCGAGCATCTCAACTTCAGCTGGCTATGTATCAAGCAAGCAATATTTACATGTGGCTAGCGGCTGCCACTTTGTTTTCCTGTGCTTTGTTTTGTTTTGTTTGTTTGTTTGTTTGTTTTGTTTTGTTTGTTTGGGAGGGTAATTAGGTATTTATTGATTTATATTTAATGGAGGTACTGGGGAGTGAACCCAGACTTCGTGCATGCTGAGCACATGTTCTATCACATAGCTATACCCTCCCCCCTAGCAGCTGCCACTTTGGAGAGGGCAGATCTCAATGGATACTTTGCACTTATTTGTAATTCCAAGTCTTCTCAAAAAAGAATCCCAATGGCAACCTCTTAAATGGATGCCTTCAGAAAATATAATTTCAAATATAATTTTTAAGTTTTTCCACTTCACCAAGGATGCTCTCTACTGTGATAATCAAGCAGATGGCTTCCCTATCCCTCATGGAGTCCCTGAAAGCAGCTGGTAATGGGAGAAGAATGGGAGACTTCTGAACTCTCTGTGCCTTTGAGGATCACTTTGGAGAAAAGAGACATTTTACTTCTGTTCCAGTCTCTTCACCTCCCCAGAAAAGTGTCTTCACTTCATCACCATGTCCTTTCTTTCCTCGAATCCACCTCTCATTCCACTGCTGTCGGTTTTAGCCTCCCCAAACAGAAAACCAGTGGTACTCCCCCATTTTTAACACATCACCAAGCCTCAGTGTGTCCTTCTACAAAAATACCCCACTACTTTTCCTCACCCTGACTTTGGCTTCTCCACACCCAGTCTCTTGTAGTCTACATGTGAACTAAGATTTAAGAATTACCCCACCTCCCAGCCCTGACACATACACCCTCACTGCTGTTAATGGCCTGTTGCCACTTTCTCAGACAGTGACCTTCATGTCCCCCACACCTGTGGTCCCGGTTGTTCATGGACCTGGGAATCTACCTTTGTGGGACTGTGGAATTCTGTTCATGCTAGTTCCATTCCAGGCCATCTGGTTCTAGACACATGTCCCAGGAAACCATTTCCAGTGATTCTGGACTCCCTGACCCCACCTTTCCTTGGAGCACATGCTCATCAACAGCACCACACCAACCCTAACCTCAGCAGGTCCACAGTGGAATCTGCACTCGGTTCCTCTCCACTCCCCACAAGCATGACTCACTCTGCTCTTCTACACATTCAGGGAAGAGGTAAGGTCCTTCCTATAGTTACAGTGTGTCTCCTACCACCATTTGTCCCTACCTTCCTCCAGGGTATTTCCAAATTTGGAATAAATGACACTTGTAAAAATTATCTGAACTTTGGAGAAGCTAGTGTGTGAATCAACCTATCTATCTTGCTATGGTGGCTTCAGAGATCTTTTAAAAGAACTAGATTAAACTGCATCCTGATTTTTCTTTATTGCACGTGAAAGTGTAAATAAGAAGACAATGGAAGACCTTCCTAATGTCTAATATAAACCAGGGTATAACAAGTTGCCCGTTTTTATTAGGTTTTGAAGATTTTTATGTTTTTTTTTAATTTTTTAAGTGAAAGGTCTTTATTTTAGAAAACAAATCAATATGATTAAATTTAAGTTTGACAGAATCTACAGTTAATGACAAATTAATAGCAAGTAATTCATGCCAAGAACTTGAGCTACACATTTCCATCTTGCGTCTGCCAGGGACCAGTGATCAGTACAGAGACCGAGCTTGGTTTGATATTTATATTTGTAGCTGTGCTTCTTTAAATTTTTCTCAATGGAGGCAGCTAGCCCACCAAAATAATGTTTTCGATTTCTTTAAATTTTAAAGACAGAAGAAAAACTCATTATGTTATTTGTCAGATCTTGTAAACTCTTGTAATTCTAGTACCCTCGGAGACCATAATGATGGCTTCATAAGCAGTACATACAAGTGAATATTTTGATGATGCTGATTGGTAGACATATATCTCAAAACGTTTTGAGAAACGATTTCTTTGTGCTGTGGATGTATTTGAGGTCCCCCACTGCCTTGGTGCTGTGTTCTTCCACTTGGAGTGAGACACTCACTCCCCTGTCACAGCTAAGATGGCTGATCAGAGAACATGGAGTGAGCATCAGCTAGCCTGAAGTCCCTAACACTTCCCTTCCATGTCGGATTTCCATGAGAATGAAGCCCAAAGGGAAAAACGAAGAGTGGAAGATATTAAATTTGGTTTGGGCTCATTGCCTGTTTTTCTCAAAATCAGTGCAAGTTTTCTCCTAACCCACTGTGATTTCATTTGGACAGTGACAGTGGGTTCATTTGTATGTGCTCTCTGAGCATTTTTGCTAGTTTAATGACAACTTTTTTTTTTTACTTTTTAAAATTGAGTTATAGTTAGTATACAATGCCTCAATTTCTGGTGCACAGCGAAATTCTTCAGTGATACATAAATATACATATATTAATTTTCATATTCTTTTTAAAAACTTGGCTACCACAAGATATTGAATATAATTCCCTGTGCTATACAGTAAAAGTTGTTTATCTATTTTGTATATGTCACTCAGTATCTGCAAATCTCAAATTCCCAGTTTATCCTTTCAAAATCCCCTCTCCCCTGGCAACCACAAGTTTGTATTATATGTCTGTGAGTCTGTTTTTGTTTTATATATAAGTTCATTTGTCTTATTTTTTAGAGCCCACATATAAGTGTTATGTGGTATATTTCTTTTTCTGGGTTAATTCACTTAGAATGACATTCTCCAGGGACATCCACGTGGCTACAAATGGCAATATGTTCTCAATTTTCATGGCCGAGTAGTATTCCATTGTATAAATATACCACAACTTCTTTATCCAGTCATCTGTCAATGAACATTTAGGTTGCTTCCATGTCTTGGCTATTGTAAATAGTGCTGCTATGAACATTAGGGTGCAGGTGTCTTTCGGAATTAGGGATTCTTCTGTATATATGCCCAGGAGTGGGAACACTGCATCATATGTTAAGTCTACTTTTGGTCTTTTGAGGAATCTCCATACTGTTTTCCACAATGGCTACACCAAACAACATTCCCACCAACAGTGTAGGGGGGTCCCTTTTCAACAACACCCTTTCCAGCATTTGTCATTTATAGACTTTTGAATGATGGTCATTCCGACTGGTGTGAGGTGAAGCCTCATTGTAGTTTTAATTTGCATTTCTCTGATAATTAGAGGTATTGAGCATTTTCTCATGTGCTTTTGGCCATTTGTATGTCTTCATGGGAGAATTGCTTGTTTAGGTGTATTGCCATTTTTGGATTGGGTTGTTTCTCTTTTTCTTATTAAGTCATATGAGATGTTTATATATTCTGGAGATTAAGCATTGTCAGTTTCATCTTTTGCACATATTTTCTCCTAATCTGTAGGTTGCCATTTTGTTTTGCCTATGGTTTCCTTTGTTGTGCAAAAGCTTTTAAGTTTAATTAGGTCCCATTTGTTTATTTCTACTTTTATATCTATTTCTTTGGTAGACCGCCCTGGGGAACATTGCTGAGATGTATGTGAGATTATGTTCTGCTTGTGTTTTCTTCTAAGAGGTTTATTGTGACTTGTCTTATGTTTAAGTCTTTAATCCATTTTGAGTTTATTTTTGTGTATGGTGAGAGGGAGTATTTTAACTTCATTGATTTACATGCTGCTGTCCAATTTTCCCAACACCATTTGCTGAAGAGACTGTCTTTATTCCATTGTATGTTCTTGCCTCCTTTGTTGAAGATTAATTGACCAAAACATTGTGGGTTCATTGCTGGGCAATTTTGTTCCATTGGTCCATATGTCTGTTTTGTATCAATACCATGCTGTTTTGATTAATGTAGCTCTGTAGTATGGTCTGAAGTCTGGGAGGGTTGTTCCTCCAGCCTAATTCTTTTCCTTCAGTTATGTTTTGGCAATTCTGGGTCTTTTGTGATTCCATATAAATTTTATAATAATTTGTTCCACTTCTGTGAAATATGCCTTTAGTAATTTGATAGAGATTGCATTAAATCTGTAGATTGCCTTGGGAAATGTGACCATTTTAACAATACTAATTCTTCCAATCCAGGAGCATGGGATATCTTTCCATTTTTTAAAGTCTCCTTTAATTTCGTTGTAGTTCTCCATGTATAAGTCTTCTGCTTCCTTGGTTAGATTTACTCCTAGATATTTTATTACTTTAGATGTAATTTTAAAAGGGATTGTTTCTTTATTTCTTTTTTCTGTTGATTCATCATTAGTGTAAAGAAATGCAACTGATTTTTGTACATTAATCTTGTATCCTTTTGTACATTAATCTTGTGATCTTGTATCCTTGTACCTTGCCAAATTCTTTCATTACTTCGTGTAGTTTTTGCCTGGGCCTTTTAGGGTTTTCTATATATAGTATCATGTCATCTGCATATAGTGACGATTTTTTAGCTTCTTTTCCAATTTGGATCTCTTGTATTTCTTTTTCTTTCCTGATTGCAGTGGCTAGGACTTCCAAGATTATGTTGAATAAAAATGGTGAGAGTGGAGAACCTTGCCTTTTGCCAGATTTTAGTAGGAAGGTTTTCAGCTTTTCACCATTGAGTTCTATGCTGGCTGTAGGTTTGTCATAAACAGCTTTAATTATGTTGAGATATGTCCCCTCTATACCTACTTTGGTGAGGATTTTTATCATAATGGGCATTGAATCTTATCAAATGCTTTTTCTGCATCTAGTAAGATGATCATGTGGGTTTTGTCCTTTCTCTTGTTGTTGGGGTATATTATTGATTGATTTACCTATGTTGAACCATCCTTGTGGTCCTGGGATAAACCCGACTTGATCATGGTTTATGATCTTTTCTATGTGCTGTTGGATTCTGTTTGCTAATATTATGTTGAGAATATTTGTATCTATGATTCCTCAGTGATATTGATCTGTGAGTTTCTTTTTTACTAGTGTTTTTGTCTGGTTTTGGTATCAGGGTGATGGTGACTTCATAGAATGAGTTTGTGAGTACCCCCTCCTTTTCAATCTTTTGGAAGATTTTGAGAAAGGCCGGTATGAGTTCTTCATTGTATGTATGATAGAATTCCCCAGGGAAGCCATGCAGTCCTGGACATTTGTTCATTGGGAGGGTTTTTTTTTTAAGCTTATTCAATTTCATTTCTAGTGATTGGTTTGTTCTGGTGGTCAATTTCTTCTTGATTCAGTCATGTGGACTGTATGTTTCCAGAAACTTGTCCGTTTCTTCAAGGTTATTCATTTATTTTCCATAAAGTTTTTCACAGTATTCTCATATAATATTTTGAATTTCTGTGGTATTGTTTGTAATTTCTCTTTTCCTTTCTTATTTTGATTGTGCTCTGACTTTTCTCTTCTTTGTGAGCTAGGCCCGAGGTTTGTCAATTTTATTTACTGTTTCAAAAAAAAAAAAAAACAACAGCTCTTTGTTTGACTTTTTCTATTGTTTTTTAAATCTCTATTTTATATATTTCCTCCTTGATCTTTATTGTTTTCTTCCTTCTGCTGACTTTAGGTTTTGTTTGCTCTTCTTTCTCTAATTCTTTTAGTTGGTTAGTTGTTTATTTCAGAGTGTTCATCTTTTTTGAGGAAGACCTTTATTGCAATGAACTTTCTTTTTAGGAATGCTTTCGCTGCATCCTATAGATTTTGTGTGGTTTTGATTTTTGTCATTTGTCTCAAAGTAGTTTTTAATTTCTTCTTTGATTTTATCATTGACCCATTGGTTTCTTAGTATCATGTTGTTTAATTATCATGCTGTCATTTCTTTCTCCTTTGATTTTCTGTAGTTGATTTCTAGTTTCATGCATTGTGTTCAGAAAAAAATGCTTAAAATAATTACTATCGTCTTAAAATTGTTGTCTTCTTTTGTGCCCAAGTACATGATCCACCCTAGAAAATGTTCCATGTGCACTTATGAAGAATGTATATTGTATTTTTTTTTAGGATGTAATGTTCTGAAATATCAACCATGTCTAATTTGTATATTGTATCATTTAATTTCTGTTGCGTTATTAAATTTGCATCTGGAAGGTCTTCCAGTGAGGATAATGGGATGTTTTAATTTCCTACCATTATTTTATTCCCAGCAATTTCTCCTTTTATATCTGTTAGTATTTGCTTTTATGTATTTAGTTGCTCCTACATTGTGTGTAGTTATGTTAATGGATGTAATATCTTCATCTTGTATTGCTCCTTAAATCATAAAACGTTCTTCATCTTTCTTTATGGTCTTTGTTTTAAAGTTCATGTTGGATGAAATCAGTATTGCTACCCCTGCTTTCTTTTCATTTCTGTTTGTGTGTAATATCTTGTTCAATTTTCTCACTCACAGTCTATTTTTGTCCTTTTCCCAAAGGTGGGTCTCTTGTATGTGGCATATTGTAGGTTCTTGTTTTATTATCCAGTCTGTCATTCTAGGTCTTTTCATTGGAGCATTTAACCTATTGAAATTTAAAGTAATTTCTGATAAACTTTAGTTTATTGAGATTTTGAACTTAATTTTGCAGGTGATTTGGCATTTTTTCCCGTGTTCCTTTCTTTTTCTTATTGTGTGTGTTTTTTTGTTTGTTTGTTTTCCTTCTTATTATCTTGGTTAATTTTTAGTTTTTGTGACTCTCTTGTAAGTTTTTGTCTTATGGTTACCCAATTTTGTACATATATTAACCCATTACTGTATCTGTTTGTTTTAAACATATAGAAATATAAGCTCAAACCCATCCTATCGAGAATGATTTAGATGTCTTCTTTTAGTATTCCATGTTTATTCTGTTGTAATTCATGGTATTTATCACCTTTCCAATTATGGTTTTCTCCTTTCAAAAGCAACCTACTTCTTTTTGATTTAGAGTATACCATTCAATATTTCTTTTAGTATAGATTTAGTGTTGCTAAATTCTTTTATTTTTGCTTGTCTGTGAAGATATTTATTTCTCCTTCTATTCTAAAGAATAGACTTGCTGGATAAATTATCCTAGGCTGAATCTTCTTTGTTTGTTTGTTTTTCATTCAGGACTTTGAATATATCTTGCCACTCCCTTCTGGCTTGTAGTGTTTGTGTTTCTGTAGAGAAATCAGCTGAAAGCCTTATGAGGTTTCCTTTGTAACTAACTCTGCTTTTCTCCTTATGCCTTTAGAATCGTTTCTTTATCTTTAACCCAGGCCATGCTGATTATAATATATCTCAGTGTGTGTCTGTTTGGTTTCTTCTTGTTTTGGTCCCTTCGTACTTCCTGTATTGGTATATCTGATTGCTTCTTTATGTTTCAGAAGTTCTTAATTAAGATTTCTTCAAATACCTTTTCAATCCCTTTTGCTTTTACTTCTCCTTCTGAGACCCCTGTTATGCATAGGTTTTGGCAAGTTTTATATTATCCCATAGGATAATTGTTTTCATTGAATTTTGTTCTTTCATTGGTTTTTGTTTTCCTCTCTTCTGTTCTGATTAGTTGGTTTCTGTTGTCCTGTATTCTAAACCACTTATTAATTCCTCTGCATTAAGTAGCCTACTTTTTTTTTTTTACAACTTTTAACTCAGGTCTTATCTCAGCAAATGTGTTTTCCTATTTTAATTCACACTTCTTTATAAAGTTTCAATTTCCTATTTGACATAGTCTTTGCCTCTATACACAATCACCTTTTGTGTCTTTAGTACTTTTATCTCTCCTTTGAAATCATGATTTAATAGATTATCAAGGTCTATTTCATTGATCTCTCTTTCAGGGGATTTTACCTGCTCTTTTAAATGGGAGTTGTTCCTCTACTTCTTTATTTTATTATATCTCTCCTGCACTATTGATTATGGAGCATCAGTTATCTTTTCTGTTTCTAAAGGTTTTCTTTTTACTTATTTACCTAAAACAGATGCAGAAATAAAGCTAAAAAATAAATTTAAGAGAAAAGAATAAGATTTGAAAACAGATTATGAACAATAAAAGAACAAGTCAAAGAGAAATAAAAATTGAGTTGAGACAAATTTTAAAAGCCTTAAAATTAGAAAATAATATCTGAAAACTGATTATAATAAATAAGAGAACAAAACAAAGAGATAAAAAGCAAATTGTGAGAAATTAAAAATCTTAAAAAAGAAAAAAATTTGAGAACAGAGTCTAATCAATAATAGAAGATTAAAGCAAAGAGAAATAAAAATGAAATTGAGACAAACTAAAAACAATTTAAAATATTTTAATGTCCAATTTTAAAAGGGGTAAACATAGAAACATAAAAAATCTTTTAAAAGTAAAAATTTAAAAAGTAAAAGAAAAAAGTGAAAATATGTGGATGTGTTCTTGTGGGCACTATGTGCTCTTAATAATTTTGTCGATAGCTCTGAAGTATGGGTGGTTACTATGTCTTCCTGTCTTTTGCCTGTTATCCTTTTTGTTGGGGATTTGGCCTGTGATCTGGTAGTAAGAGTCTTCCCTGGCTATTAAATGAGATCTCCTTTTTATTTTGTGGTTGTTGCTGCTCCTGTTCTCACCCTGCTACATGAACTCCAGTCACTGGTTCCAGAGGCCCTCCAGTTGTGCTCCTGATGTGTGCTTCTCCTAGTGCCATGTGTCATGTCTCCTCCAAATGCTGCATTGTGGTGTTGCACTTGTGCATGATAGGTGGTTGGGTCACTCTGTCTTTCAGTGCCCCTCTCAACTTCACTTCAGTTCCATGCTCTCTAGGTGGACTTGGATAAAATGGTCATACCAGCCATCACCCCTACTCTGTGCCAGAACTCTGCTCCTTGTTCATTTGTCTTAGAAGCATTAGGTCACAGAGGTACTGCAGCAGAACTTTCCTATTTTCCTGGGGCTGCAAACAAATCTGAGTTCCCCCTATGAGGTTGCAGAGCCCCTAGGTAGGGATTGAAATTTCAACCCTGCCTCCACCTGGGTGCACATTAGAGTATATGGTGGGTGTGGTTGAGTCCCACCTCTCTTCTCCAGAAAAGGCACCAGAAATGATGCCACAAGTCTTCAAAGACAAAAGCTATGGCACCCCTCCCCCCAGGGCACACCAGCAGTGTTGCTTTGCCTTTATTTTTTCATATTATATGTGGGACTCATGTTGTTCTGCTCTGTATACCTTCCCAGCGATGGCACACAGCACATTGAAATCTCCTGAGGTTGCCTTTGTACAGTTGGCCCAAGTCCTCCATCAGGCTCAGGCAGTCTGTTTCATCCCACACCTGCTGGTTCGTGTCTAAGCTTGGGGATCATGAGGACCCTTTTTGCCCATTTAACTTTGTTCTGTCAGTCAAGGGCTATTGTACACAATTTCAAGCCTCAGAGGTTCCCCCTCCATCCAGGTGACCTCTTCATTGGAGTGGGAGAGACCCAACAAATGAGCACTATACCACCTTTGCTGCTCCCTCCCCATGGGACTAGACTGCACTATTTCCCTTTTTCTTCCTTTTATTTTCCTTTTCTCCCACCAGATTAATGGCGTGTTTTGTCTTTTGATGAAGGTGAAGTTCTGTCAAAGTTCATCAGACTTTCTGATTGGATATGTGGGTAAGTGGATGTCAGTCTTGGTGCATTTGTGGGAGAGGGTGAGCTAAGAGTGTTGTTCTACTCTACCACCTTGGCCCTTCTTGATTTTTTTCTTTTTTTAAGTGTACAGTAGTCTAGTGTCTGTATAAGTGTCAATTGTAGTGGGATTTTGTTCAGTAAGCCTAAAATCTCTACTTTGAAATAAACTACTGGGTTTATAAAAAAGAACTAAGTTAACAGCTGCAAGCCAGCATCATCCATTCAAGGGTGTGTTAGAGAAGGATGGAGGGGAGGAAAGGGAGAGGGGGAAGAGACACAAAGGGTGAGAGAGTGGAGAAGGGGGAAGTCCTACCTGCTAAAAAGTGGATGCTTGCTGCCTTTCAACACAGCTCAGTGCAGGGGCACCCTACTTTATGCAGGAAGAGCTAGCTGTCTGGACTCTGATCTACAGACACTGCTCTCAGTTTCTACTCTGGAGTTGAGCAGGTGCTGCTGGAGGAGAGGGTGGAGTCAGGGCTATGGTGGTTGGATGGAAGCATCTGATGTGAACAAGGAGCTGTGAGTTCAGACTTGCTCCTTAAGCCTCTAAAGGACAATGAGCAAGTGAGTCCTTCTAGAGAGACAAGGAGGGAGAAGGTCCTGTGGTGCTCCCACTGACTCTCCAAGCATCTAACTTGGAATTCTGCCTCAGGCTGACATCTTTGATCAAGAAACAACACAGGTTGCTTTTATTTCCTAATTTAATAAAAGCCTTTTGTTCACTTCCACGGGAAGCATAATAACAAATCTGAGCTACTTTAAGAAGAAGGAAAATCCTCACTGAGCACCTACCCTGCACCAGACATGGTATAAGGAACTTCGTGGCTGTGATCTCAGTGACATCTGACAAGTCACTAAGAACTGGGATGAAGGGACATGAGCAGATACCAGAAGACAAAGACAAGCTGAAGGCAGATGTCATACAGACAATTCCACAAGAATGAATAGCAGAAGCAGAAAGTGGAGATGGTGTGGGACCACATGGGCAAATTCCTAGGTTTGAATTCCAATGAACTAGACAGGGAGGTAATCCTGGACTTAAAGCATAAAGATCATTGGTTTCACAGTTTCTCTGCATGACCAATTATTTTTGTTTGTTTGTTTCTTTTTGCTGTCCTAGATTTTCCAACATGGCAATTTTTATACTTCTTCGTCAACCATTCCCTTGACTGCTTCTCTTTCAACTCATATGCATAAAAGACTTCACCCCAGGACCAGATAACAAATCAGTTAATAACAGGAAGGATAAGCCTTCAGAACTTGCCAAGCAAAAGGAGAGATTGGTATGCACAAAGGTAAATATGTAAGATGATGAATAATTGAAATTTAAATGAGTGGCTCACAGTAGTGCTCAAAAAGTTCAAAGAGGAAAGGAAGGCAGGTGGAAGTGATCCTGTTTGTGTGTGTTTGTCTGTGTGAGTATGCATGCTGGGAAAGGAATTGGGTAATGGATGAAGACATCATGCAAGATGGTTGAAGTGTCAGTAACAGTCTTTGGAATATGAGTTGAGAAAGGGAAATAAAAAGTTGAATTTGGAAATGATGTTTGAGGCCAGAATGTAAAAGGCCTTGAAGGTCAAATTAAGATATGCTATCATATATTATAAGTCTTGTCTTTCACACCAATTATGTGTTGACACTCTTAGAAATGGTGAATTAGAGAGGAGATGAAGGGTTCCTTTAAATAAGACATCTAGGCAAACAACAGCACATTGAGGTAAATGGTACCCAGCAGTTGCATTCCACAAGATTAAGTACATTAGCATTTCTAAAGAAAAATAATAATTTATAGTACTGTATGTTTCCTACTACCTACAGAGTTAGAAAATAGCTCAGTAACATTGAATTTGAAATATTCAAAGGATGAGCTAGACAGACACCAAGTAATCTTTTGTGTGGTTGAATGTGTGTTTCAAAATGTTTCAGTTTTTCCTGACAGTGGCCACTTTTATTGGGTATTTTCCTAGAAACAGATTTGCTGGAATAGGTTTATCTGTATGTTCAGGTTAAAGTGGATACTGACAGGTATTTGCTTCTCAGGTGATTGTACTAATTTACATGCTCATCAGCAATGTACCATTCTTTATGTGCTCCTGAAAGTTAGGAAGTTCTGAGCCTCAATTCAGTTCTACAAAGGGTAAAATTTTAAACAATCTCCTTTGTAGTTCTCATGCATACCAAATTTTTAGAGTTATTATCAGTGGTATAATAAATAAATTATCTGTCCTTTATTTCTGGTACCAGACACAGAACTTCAAAACTCTTGGAATTTCTTGAGTGAGAAGACCGTCTATTATGCTAATGAGGTGACTCATGGTAGTGGGCCCCAAGTTAACTTCAGCATGAGCACTAATCCCAGAAAGACCAGCCACATAATTAGAGGGTTGAAAATTAGGGACACGCTGGACTCTGGGAAGATGGGAGTAGATGGTGCTGGAGTTGGAGATTAGTCATGTGTCCAATGATTTAATAAATTATAAAGCTCAAGTAAAACCTCTGGACTTCAAACTCAGTGATCCTTTCTGGTTTGTGAATACCCTGAATCCACTTGCAGCCAGTGTCTGAGTTTGGCATATACTAAGTCTGTGTAATTTATTTGTTGAACAACTTAATGCACTGATTCTAACCTGAGTCTTACATCCAACTCTTGTATCATTCTGGAAGTATAAAGTCTACGAGCTTGTGTCTCTCATGGTGAAGCTTGACATTTCTGTCCATGTGGGGAGATTCAGGAAAGGTATGACTAAACAGTGGGAATATTACTGTGTGGAAAAAGGCATCATCATAGGAAATGAAATCCCCTAACACAACAATTTTCAGTTCAAAGCAAGCCAAAACAAATTGACTATTCCACTTGTGACCTAGGCAGTGAGCATTGGTCTCTCCAGTAAGATTTGGCCTCTCCAGTAAGATTAACAAGAGGACAGATGACTGGATAAAGAAGTTGTATATTTATACAATGGAATAATGTAAATCCATAAAAAATAATAAAATAATGCCATTTAAAGCAACATGAATGGACCTGGGAAATAGCATTCTAAGTGAACTCAGAAAGAGAAAGAAAAATGCCATATGATATCACTTATATGTAGTATCTAAAAAGTAGATGAAATTATTAAAAAAAAGACTCACAGACATAGAAAACAAACTTATGGTTTCCAGAGGGAGAAGAGAGTGGGAAGGGCTAAATTGAGAGCTTGAGATTTGCAGATAACAATATATATATAATATATAAAAAACAATTCCAAATTGTATAGCACAGAGTACTATATTCAATATCTTATGCTAACTTATGGTGAAAAGGAATATAAAAAAACATATATGTATGTTAATGTATGACTGAAGCATTATCCTGTACACCAGAAAATGACATAACATTGTAAATTGACTAAACTTCAATAAATAAATATAAATATATATATAGATATACTTTAATTATGCATTAAAATTCAACAATAAACTTTTATTCTCTAAAAGAAAGAGGAGAGTGAGTGGAGAAGCAATTTGAAATGTATTTTGTATTTCATTATCTCATAATATAAGGATGATTCTAGTCTATAATTAATAAATAACTTGTAAGACTTAAACCCAGCAGAGAAAATACTTAAATATTTACTTTTGGGAAATTAGATTTTGCCCAAGAGGAAAAAAATCTAAAACTGATATTAGACATCCACCAATAGACATTCAAAAGAAGTGCAGTGTCTTCCAGTATTAGACTGACATGTTCACCTTTATTTCCTAGAATTATACGGATTGTGGGGGAATGGAATTAAGATAAAACTATGTTTGACTTTGGATGTCTGGCTAAGACATTTTAGTTTTAATTTTTGTTCACAGTGGAGAGTGGAGAAGTTTTGAAATGCAGCTATGCTCACCATTATACAACCAATGCCTTCGAATGGAGAAGTTTTGATCAGTAGAGGGAAGAGAAGAAATTAGTACCACAGAAAAAGGCATTATCAAGGAAGGTAGAACAAAGATAACTGATATTGACTGTACATGGCTACCAGACTTTCCATTAGTTCATCCTTTTATTGAAGATTCATAGGATTACACTTATATTTACTTCTTCCCTGCAGAATGTGCTGTCAATTTTTTTAAAAATAAGAAATGTCATGTTAATTTTCAGACAGGTATACAATATCTGTCTGAATAGATCATGGAAACATTGTTTGGGAATTCTGGCCAATTATTAGTAATTTCAGTATCAAATCTAAGAAAGAGGAGTCAGAAGCAGCCAAGATGGTGGAGTAGAAAGACACTAGTAGCTCACCCTTTCCCACAAATACACCAAGAGAAACACCCCAGGACCCACCCATTCACTCAGAACACCTACTGAACATTGACAGAACATCACCTTCTTCAAAAGACAAAATTCACCACAAATCTGGTAGGAAAAAAGTAAAAGGAAAATAGCGTGGGATGGATCCCACAGTGTGGGAGTGACAAATAAGGATTCACACTCTTAAACTGGGGGGGACGGAGGACTCCAATTCTTGTATCAGGGCAAAGTAGCCCTTGACCCACAAAACAATAAGTAAAATGAACACTAAATTTCCCTGTGACCTCAGCCCTAGACACAAACCAGCAGGGGGTGGGCTGGGGATGGCTGCCAGAGCCACGTGGTGGACTGGGGCTAACTGCACAGAGGCAATCTCAGGGGGCTGGAGTATGCTATGAACTATGTCTGGGAGGATATAAAGAACAGAACAGCCTAAGTTCTCAATAAAATTTAAAAACAGAAAACAATACTGCTGTTGTGCATTGTAGGGAGGAGCACAATGCAGCTGGGCCATAGCCTTTGTCTACACAGGCCTGTGGCACCATTGCTGGTGTGTTCTTAGGAGAAGAGAGGCAGGGCTCCAGCACAACCGCCATATCCCTTAGTGTTCAGCTCCCAGGCAGAGGTGGATTTGAAACACGAATTCATAGCCAGAGGGTCCACAACTTCACAGGCAGGACTGAAATTTGTTTACAACACCAAGCAAAGGGGACCATTTTGCTATGCAGGTGTCTTTGTGGACTCACACCTCTAAGACAAATGGGCAAGGACTAGAGTTCTGGCACAGAGTGAGGGTGAGTGCTGGTGTGGCCATTTTCTGTGAGCCCACCTACCCTGAGTGGATGCAGCACTGAGAGTAGTTCTGATCAAGTAGCATGGCCTGTGGGCCTCTGGGAAGAGTGAGCAGAATTTGCAAAGTGGGGTGATTGAAGGGGCAGCATTTGGCACTTGGCATGGTGCTCATCTGGTAGCATGAATTCAGTCACTGAGTGCTGGAAGCCCTACTGGTGTAGGCATCTAAGACAGGTGAGCAGAGTTTGTGTATCAGGGCAAGTGCAGGTGCAGTGTTTGCTGCTGGTGATGTCACTGACCTGATAGTGCATCACCAACCAAGTGTGTGACACTGACATTCCTGTAACTAAAGCTAGGACAAGGGCAGAGTCAAGAAAAAGTACTTAAACTGTTCCAACCCCACCTACTATGCACCAGAGCTCAGAATCAGGTCTGGAAGCCTCACTCCCAACAAAAAGGAAACAGACCCAGTCCCTGACAGAGCTGTGACAACCACAGAACAAAAAGGAGACCACACTAAAAAACCAGAGAAGGCTCTGGTCACCACAACACCAGCCACATCCCTAATCAAAAGGATAACAGACAACACACATAGAAGAAAGACGTGGCTACCATCCATACTAAAAACAGACATAGCGAAAAAATTATTAGGTGTGCACAGTCTACACAGGAACACATCCTCTTCAAAAAAAAAATCCCTTGAAGGTCAGAGAAGATAACTTATACTTCATAATCCATAGAGCCAGAGAGATATAAGTAAAATGAAGAAGGAGGGGAATGATTCTCAATTAAAAGAACAATAGAAATCCCCAGAAAGAACAGTCAATGAAATACATCTCAATAGTCTACTAGATCATGACTTCAAAACTGGAGTGATGAAAGCACTGAAAGAAATAAAAGAGACTATAAATAGAGAGAGAGAACATTATGAAAAGGAAATTGAAACTATAAAGAGGAGATAATTAAAAACATAATACTCAATGGCTATGAAAAGAGCCAAGAGATAGAGAGTCAAAAACAGACTAGACAATGCAGAAGAATGAATAAGTGACTTAGAAGACATGATAAGAGAATTCACCCAATCAGAACAGCAGACAGAAAAGCAAGAGAAAAAAAGGAAAAAAAAAAACAATGAAAGCAATATAAGGGATCTATGGGATAATATATTACATTCCAACCTATGCATAATTGGTGTCACAGAAGGAGAAGAAAAACAAAAGGGATTGAAAAAGTATTTGAAGAAATCATGACTGAAAATATCCCAAACCTTAAGAAGCAATCAAATATCCAAGTACAGGAAGCACAGAGAGTACTCAAGAAGAAGAACCCAAATAGACCTACACCAAGACATATTAAAATTAAGATGGTGAAATTTAAAGATAAAGAAATTATACTAAAGGCAGCAAGAGAAAAATGAATTGTTAGTTATAAGGAAAACCCCATAAGGCAATCTGTTGGTTTCTCTTCACCAACACTGCCAGCCAGAAGGGAGTGGCAATATATATTAAAACTTCTGAATGAGAGAAAGCTGCAACCTAGGATAATTTATGCAGTAAGGCTGTACTTTAGACTAGAAAGAGAAAGAATTTCACAGACAAGCAGAAACTAAAAGAATTCAGCAATACTAAACCTATGCTAAAAGAAATAATGAAATGTTTACTCTAAATAGAAAATAAGCAGAGGACAAGGGCAAAGATGGTGGAGTAGAAGGACACTTGTAGCTCACCCTCTCCCACAAATACACCAAGACTGATATCCATGAACCTACCCATCCAATCAGAACAATTGCTGAACTTTGACAGAACATTGCCTTCTTCAAAAGACAAAATACATTGCAAATTGAGTAGGAGAAAAGGAAAAAAAAAAAGGAAGAGAAAGGAAAATAGTGGGGAACCGGTCCTGCAGGGAGAGAGTGACAAAAGAGAAATAGCATTCATTTGTTAGGTCTCCTTCACTCCAAAGGAGAGGTCAGTGGGATGGAGGGGGAGCTTCCAAGGTTTGGATCTGGATGGAATGGCCTCTGACTGACAGAACTAAGTTAAGTGGGCACAAAGGATCCCTGTAATCCCCAGGCATAGACATCAACCAGCAGGGTTGGGACAGGACAGGCTGCCCGAGCCAGGAAAAGGACATGGGCCAACTCTACAGAGGCAAGCTTGGGGGACTTCAGTGAGCTATGTGCCATAGCTAGGGGGATATACAGATCAGAAAAGCCTGGGTCCCTCATAAAATACACACACACACACACACACACACACAAAGCAACACTGCAGGTGTGCCCTAGGGAGAGGGGCACTGTAGCATTTGTCTCTGCAGACCCATGGAACCATTATTGGTGTATCCTTGGGAGAAGAGAGGCAGGGCTTAATGACAACCACCATATTCTCCAGTGTGCAGCTCCCAAGTGAAAGTGGGGTTGAAACCTGAAGCTATACCTATGGTTTGGCAACCTCATAGTTGAGAGTGAGATTTGTTTACAGCCCCAGACAGAGGGAAACTTTCTGCAAAGGTGCCTCTGTGGACTCATGCTTCTAAGAGAAATGAATAAGAAGCAGAAATTTGGCACAGAGCAGGGGCAAGGGCTAGTGAGGCCATTTTCCCTGATCCAGGGACATGACTGTTGGGCCTCTAGAACCAGTGAGTGGAATTCAGGCAGCAGGGTGAGGATAGGGTCGGTGACAACAACAGAACAAAAAGGAGGGCCCAGTAAATAGCCAGGGCATGCTCTTGCCACCAGAACGCTGGCCACAACCCCAACCAAAGTGATAACAGGCAAAAGGGAATGAAGGAAGACTTGGCAACTACCCATAAGTAAGAAAGAACTCTCAACAAAATTATAAGGGCACACAGTCTATAGAGAAATATATCCATATTTTCTTTAATTTTTACTTTAATTTATTTATATTTTATTCATTAACAAAATTTTTCTTTAAAATATTTTTATTAATTTTTAAAATTGATTTCAATTTCATTTTTATTTGTTTTGTTCTTCTGTTATTGATTATACACTGTTTTCAATGTTTTATTTTGCATTTCTTTTTCATAGTTTTATTTCTGCATCCACTTCAGATAAATAAATGAATAAATAAAACCTTTCAGGACCAGAGTAGATAACTGATACTTCATAATCCATAGTGCCAAAGAAAGATAAGCAAGATAAAGAAGCAAAGAATCACTCCCAATTAAAAGAACAAGAGAAATTCCCTGAAAGAATAATCAATAAAACAGACTTTGATAGTCTGCTACATCATTATTTCAAAAAATGACTGATCACAGTACTGAAGGAACTAAAACAAATTGTGCATAGAGACAGAGAATATGTCAAAAAAAAGAAATTAACACTATAAAAAAGAGCCACATAAAATTGGAAAACCCATTTATTGAAATGAGAGCTAGTGGGCTAGATAATGCAGAGGAACAAATAAGTGACTTAGAAGACAGGAAAACAAAATCACCTAATCAGAACAGCAGAGAGAGAGAAAAAAACAATGTAAACGATATAAGTGACCTATGGTATAATATAAAGTGTGTCAATCTATGCATAATTGGGGTCCCAGAAGGAGAAGAAAGAGCAAAAGGGATTGAAAAGGCATTTAAAGAAAAAAATAACTGAAAACTCCCCAAACCTAAAGAAGCAATCAGATATCCAAGTACAGGAAGCACAGAGGGTCCAAAACAAGAAGAAACCAAACATAACCACACCAAGACATATTATAATCAGGATGACCAGTTTTCTACTGAAAGGAAAAAAAAATAATTGGAAAGGTGATAACTACAATGAATAACAACAGGATAAACATGAAATTGTAAGAGAGACGTCTAAATCATTAAGAATGGGAGAGGGAAGCAAGAAAATTAAGAGTATTTTTCTTTTTTTCTTTTTCTTTTTCTTTTTGGCAGGATGGTTTGAACTTATATCACTATCTGTTTAAAACAAACAGACATAGTAATGGGTTAGTATATGTAAAAACCAGAGTAACCACATGACAAACACTTACAACGGAGACACACAAAAAATAAAACAGAGATAATACAAGGAAAATTATCAAACCACAAAAAGAAAAAGAAAGAAACAAAGAGGGAATACCAAATCAACTGCAAAACCAAGTTCAAAATGGCAATAAATACAAGTCTATCAATGATTACTGTAAATGTCAATGGACTAAATGCTCCAATAAAAAGACAGAGTGGTATATTGGAAAATAAAACAACAACATACCATATGCTGTATACAAGAGACACACTTTAGGGAGAAGAAGAGACATAGAGTGAGAATGAGAGGATTGAAAATGATATTCCATGCAAATGGAAAAAAAAAAAAGTAGGAGTAGCAATACTGATTACAGACAAAATAAGTTAAAAACTAAAGCCATAAAGATAAACAGGGCACTATATAATGATTGAAGGCAAAATGCAAGATGAGGATAGTATACATGTTAACATAGAAGAACAAAACATAAGAGAACCTAAATACATAAAGTGAATACTAACAAATATAAAGAGAGAAATCTATGGGAATACAATCATGGTAGGAGATTATAACACCCCATTCACATCACTTGACAGGTTCTTCTGACAGAAAGATAAAGGCAACACAGCAACTAAATGATACAATGGAACAATTAAACTTGGTTGATATTTTCAGAATATCACTTCCCCCGAAATTACAATATACATTCTTTCCAGTGCACATGGAACACTTTCTAGGATGGACCATGCACTTGGGCACAAAAAAAGACTCAACAATTTTAAGAAGATAGTAATTATTTTAAGCATTTTTTTCTGAACACAATGCCATGAAACTAGAAATCAACTACAGCAAAACAAAGGAGAAAAAAACAACAGCATGATGATTAAACAACATGATACTAAGAAACCAATGGGTCAATGATAAAATCAAAGAAGAAATTAAAAAATACTTTGAGACAAATGACAAAAATCACAACCACACAAAATCTATGGGATGCAGCAAAAGCAGTCCTAAGAAGAAAGTTCATTGCAATAAAGGTCTTCTTCAAAAAAGAGAAACAATCTGAAATAAGTAACCTAACCAACCAACTAAAATAATTAGAAAAAGAAGAGCAAACAAAACCTAAAGTCAGCAGAAGGAAGAAAACAATAAAGATCAGGGAGGAAATAAAATAGAGATTTAAAAAAAATAGAAAAAGTCAATCAAACAAAAAGATGGTTTTTTGAAAGAGTAAATAAAATTGACAAACCTCAGGCTTAGCTCACAAAGAAGAGAAAAGACAGAGCACAAATTATCAAAATATGAAAGGAAAATGGAGAAATTACAACCAATACCACAGAAATTCAAAATATCATAAGAGAATACTGTGAACAACTTTATGGAAAATAAATGAATAACCTTGAAGAAATGGACAAGTTTCTGGAAACATACAGTCCACATGACTGAATCAAGAAGAAATTGACCACTAGAACAAACCGATCACTAGAAATGAAATTGAATAAGTATTAAAAAAAGAACAGAATATTTACATAAACTCAGAATATTTACATAATCTCAAATTAATAGATGCTTAAAAATAGTGGGTGAAATTTTGATGAAGAACAGAATATTTACATAATCTCAAGTTACTGGTTAGTCAGAAAGGAAAAAAGAACTTTATAGGGAAGAAACCTAATAGACACCACCTAATGCAGTGATGAACTTAGCATCACCCATAAGTGGAAAAACTGACATCTTGTGCCATCTAAAGTAACACTTTGGGAAGAACATAGCATCACTGATGCCTGTTGTGCTCCTGCTAACAATACATGACATGGAACTAGTCATGAGGCAATATCAGAAAACTATAAAATGGACACTATAAAATTAATGACATGTGTTCTTCAAAAATCATAAGATCATGAAAGAAAGAAATGCTGAAAATTGTTCCATACTAAAGGAGAATAAAAGTACAAATCAAATGAATACTATTTTTCAATAACTGAGCACAGATATTAGATATTATAGATATAATATTAGACATTATAACTCCTATAAGAACAAAAAGTCATGATTAAAATTTTAAAGGAAGATATGCAAATGTCTCATCCAATAGAAAATAATAAGAAAGAACTTACTTTAAAAAAAAAGGAATGGAAAACCTGAAGTTGAAAAGTATAACTGAATTTAAAAATTTGCCAGAGAAATGATAATGTCAAGAGAATGACAGAGAAGACATTTGGAGAAAATCTTTTCAAAAGGCACATCTGATAAAGGACTGTTATCTTCAATATACACAAAACACTTAAAACTCAACAGTGAAACAAAAATACCTGATTAAATGTAGCCAAAAGTCATTAACAGACATCTCAACAAAGAAAATACACAGAGGGCAAATAAACATATCAAAAAATGTTCTGCATCATATGTCATTAGGAAAAAGGAAACAAACCTATTAGAACACCCGAAATTCAGGACACTGACAACACCAAATCCTGGTGAGGATGTGGATCTATAGCACTTCTTATTCACTGCTGATGGGAATGCAAGATGGTAGGGAATCTGTTGAAGACAGTTTGGCATCTTCTTAAAACCTAAACACTCATGCACAATATAATCCAGCAGTTGCACTCCTTGGTATTTACCAGAAGGAGTTGAAAACTTATGTCCACACAAAAAACAATATATAGATGTTTAGAGCAGCTTTATCCATCATATCCAAATCTTGGAAGCAACCAAGATGCTCTTCATTAGGTAATGTGTAAACAAACTGTGGTACAGCTGGAAAACAGAACAATATTCTATGCTAAAAACAAATGAGCCATCAAGGTATGAAAAGACATGGAAGAAATTTGAATGCCTTTGTTTTTTTTTTTTTTTTTTTTTGAATGGCTATTACTAAGTGAAAAAAGCCAATTGGAAAAGGCTACATATTTTATGATTTCAACTATGTGATATCTTAGAAAAGGCAAAACCAAATGGACAGTAAAAAGACTGATGGTTGCCAGGGATTTTGGATGGGAGAGCTGAATCGGCAAGCAATGAAGATTTTGAAGCTGGTGAAAATAAACCATTTGATACTATAATAATGCATGTATGTCATTACACATTTGTCCAAATCCACAGAACGCACACCAAGAGTGAAACTTAATAAAAACCATGAGCTTCAGGTGATAAAGATGTGTCATTATTGGTTCATCAACAGTAACAGATAGAAACGTCCCCCACCAGAGTGGCCTAATAGGGAAGGTTGTGCAAGTATGGGGACAGGGCATATGGGCAATCTCTGTACCTTCCTCTCAGTTTTGATGTGAGTGTAAAACTGCTCTTGGAAAACATCTATTTAAAGTTTTACTAGTCATAACCACAGAGAATATATGCTTTACAGGAAAAGGAGTCCTAGGGGGGAAGCTCATACTAATACAGGACTTCCTCAAAAAAGAAGAACAATCTCAAATAAACATTCTAACCTACTAGCTAAAGAATCAGAAAATCCAAGAGCAAACAAAAGCAAGTCAGCAGAAGAAAGAAAATAAGAAAGATCATGGAGGAAATAAATAAAGATTAAAAAACAATGGAAAAAATCAATATACCAAGAGCTGGTTTTCGGAAAGAGTAAACAAAATTGACACATCTCTGGCCAAGCTCATGAAGAAGAGAAAAGAGGGAGCAGAAATAAACAAAATAAGAGAGGAAAATGGAGAAATTACAAAAAATACCACAAAATGCATAATGTCATATGAGAATACTATGAACAACTATGAGGAAATAAAATGGATAACCTAGAAGAAATGGACAAGTTTCTGGAACCATAGAGTCCACCAAGACTGAAGGAAGAAGAAATTGACCACTTGAACAAACCAATCAGGAGAAATCAAATTGAATTAGAAATAAAAGGCTTACCTAGAAACAAAAGTCCAGGACCAGAAGGCTTCACTGAGGAATTTGACCAAACATACATAGAACTCATAACAGTCCTTCTTGAACACTTCCAGTAGACTGAAAAAGAGAGAGTACCCCCAAACTCATTCTATGAAGCCACTATTAGCCTGATACCAAAAACAAAGGTACTACCAAAAAACAACATTATGTACTAATATCACTGGTGATCATAGATGCAAAACTCCTCAACAAAATATTAGCAGAGTCCAACAGCACATAAAAGAGATCATACACCATGATCAATTTGGATTCATCCCAGGAACACAAGGATGCTGCAGCATACATGAATCAATCAATGTAATGCATCTCAAGAAGAGAAAGAAAAAACCACACACACACAATCATCTCAATAGATGCAGAAAAATCATTTGATAAAATTCAACACTAATTTATGATAAAACACATTACCAAAGTGGTTATAGAGGGAACACATCTCAACATAAACTTTTTTTTAAACTTTTTAAAATTGTTATAGTCATTTTACAATGTTGTGTCACATTCCAGTTTAGAGCACAATTTTTCAGTTGTACATGAACATACATATATTCATTGTCACATTGTTTTTTGCTGTGAGCTTCCACAAGATCTTGTATATATTTTCCTGTGCTATATAGTGTAATCTTCATAAAGGACAAGGTTGTCACTCTCACCACTTGTATTCAATATAGTCTTGGAAGCCCTAGCCACAGCAATCAGGTAAGAAGAAAGAAATAAAAGGGATCCAAATAGGAAAAGGAAGAGGTAAAATTGTGACTATATGCAGATGACATGATACTGTATACAGAAAAATTTGAAAGTTTCACATAAAACTTCTAAAACTAATAAAAGAATTTGGCAAGGTAACAGATACAATCTTAATGGACAAGAATTGGTTGCATTTTTTATACTAATAATGAATCATCAGGCAAAAAATTTAAAGAAACATTCCCTTTTAAAATAGCACCCAAAGTAATAAAATATTTAATAATAAATTTAATCAAGGAGGTGAAAGTTTTATAAATGAAGGACAATGAAACTTTGATTAAGGAGATTAAAGAAAACCTGAAAAAATGGAAAGATATCCCATGCACCTGGATTGGAAGAAAAATATTGTTAAAATGCTCATACTGCCCAAGGCAATTTACAGATTTAATGCAACCTGTATTAAATTAACTAGGACATACTGCACAGGAATAGAACAAATCATATTAAATTTTATATGGAATCACAAAAGACACAAAATTGCCAAAGCATAGCTGAAGAAAAAGAATAAGGCTGGAGAAATAACCCTCATAGATTTCAGAAAATACTACAAACTACAGTAATCAAAACAGCATAGTATTAGTACAAAAACAGAAATATGGATCAATGGAACAGGATAGAAAGCCCAGAAATAAACCCAGAAAATTTTGGTCAATTAATCTTCAACGAAGGTGGCAAGAACATACAATGGAATAAACAGAGTCTTTTCAGCAAATGGTGTTGGAGAAACTGGAGAGCAGCATGTAAATCAATGAAGTTAGAATACTCCCTTACACCATACACAAAAATAAATGCAAAATGGATTAAAGACTAAAACATAAGACAAGACACAATAAATTTCCTAGAAGTAATCATAGGCAAAACATTATCTCACATACATCTCAACAATGTTCTACTAGGGCAGTCTACCCAAACAATAGAAATAAAAGCAAAACTAAGCAAGTGGGATATAATTAAACTTACAAGCTTTTGCAAAGCAAAGAAAACCATAAACAAAACAAATCGGCAACCTATGGAATGGGAGAAAATATTTGCAAAAGATGAAACTGAATGGCTTGGTCTCCAGAATATATAAACAGCTTATATGACTTAATAAGAAAAACAAACAACTCAATCCCAAAATGAGCAGAAGACCTAAACAAGCAATTCTCCAATGAAGACATATAAATGCCCAATAGGCTCATGAAAAAATGCTTAAAATAACTAATTATCAGAGAAATGTAAATCAAAACTACAATGAGATATTATCTCACACTAGTCAGAATGGCCATCGTTCTAAAGTCTACAAATGAAAAATGCTGGAGGGGGTGTGGAGAAAGGGCACCCTAATACACTGTCAGTGTCAATGCAGTTTGGTGCAGCCATTGTGGAAAACAGTATGGAGATTCCTAAAAAGACTAAAAATACAAATAACTTATGATGCAACAATCCCACTCCTGGGCAATTGTACAAAGGGAATGCTAAATCAAAAATACTTCTACACATCCTACAACCAGCATAGTACTCAATGGTGAAAAACTCAAAATCTTCCCACTAAAATCTGGAACAAGACATGGTTACCCACTATCACCACTCCTATTCAACATAGTCTTGAAAGTCCTAGCCACAGCAATCAGGCAAGAGAGAGAAATAAAAGGGATCCAAATTGGAAAAGAAGAGGTAAAATTGTCACTATATGCAGATGACATGATATTATATATAGAAAACCCAAAAACTACTAGAAATTATAGCAGAATTCAGCAAGGTAGCAGGTTACAAGATTAGTATTCAAAAATAAATTTCATTTCTTTACACTAATGATGAATCAACAGAAAAAGAATGTAAAGAATCAATCCCCTTTAAAATAGCCCCCAAAGTAATAAAATACCTAGGAGTAAATCTAACCAAGGCAGTGAAAGACTTCTACACAGAAAACTATAAAATACTGATGGAGGAAATTAAATAAGACAAAAAAAATGGAAAGATATCCCATGCTCCTGGATTGGAAGAATCAATATTGTTGAAACGGTCATATGCCCAAGGCAATCTACAGATTTAAGGTGATCCTTATCAATTTATCCAGGACATATTTCACAGAAGTAGAACAAATCATAATAAAGTTTACATAACGTTGTTTAATAAAAGCTATTTTTCACAAACCTACAGCCAGCACAGTACTCAATGGTGAAAAACTGAAAACTTTCCCACAAATATCTGGATTGCAGTTGGACCAAAAAAAAAAATTATTAAGAAGAACATGATTAGAACAGCTGGTACAATTTGAATATGAACTGTGGCATACATAATAATACTGAATCAGTATTAATTATCCTGATTTTGATAAATATATAGTGATTGCATAAGAGAAATCTATATCTTAAAAAATAGTCACTGAATTTGAGACACGATTTCTATAAATTATACTCAGATCATTCAGAAATAGATATGCCCAGGAGTGGATCATGCGGTAAGTCTATTTTTAGTTTTTTGAGACATATCCATAATGTTTTCCATAATGGCTGTACCAATCATATGATCTAGCAATCCCACTCCTGGGTATATATCAAGAGGGAACTCTAAATTGAAAAGATATATGCACCCCAATGTCCATAGCAGCACAATATACAATAGCCAAGATGTGGAAACATCCTAAATGTCCATTGACATATGACACTATAAAGAAGCAGTGTTATATTTATACAATGGAATACTATTCAGCCATAAAAAAGAATAATATAATAACATGGATGGATATAGAGATCATCATTCTTAAGTGAAGGAAGCCAGAAAGAGAAAGAATATATATGGTATCACTTATATGTGAAATCTAACAAATGAAAGAAAAGGAACACAGTAATGAACTCATCTACAAAGTAGAAACAGACTTGCAAGCAAAGTAAATATTCTTATGGTTACTGGGGGAAAGCGAGTGGGAAGGGATAAATTTGGGAGTTTGTGATTTGCAAATGTGGGCCACAATATATAAAAACTGGATTGAAAAAAACAAATTTCTTCCATATAGCACAGGGATCTTTATCTCCTTCTGCTTCTTTTCCAATTTGGATCTCTTTTATTTCTTTTTCTTGCCTGAATGCAGTGGCTAGGCCTTCCAAGATTAAGTTGAATAGAAATGGGGAGAGTGGACAACTTTGCCTTTTCCCAGATTTTAGTAGGAAGGTTTTCAGCATTTCACAATTGAGTTCTAGGCTGGCTGTAGGTTTGTCATAAATAGTTTTTATCATGTTGAGATATGCTCCCTATAAGCCCACTTTGGTGAGAATTTTTATCATAAATTGGCATTGAATTTTATCAAATGCTTTGTCTGCATCTATTAAATTCAAATAAGAAATTATATGGAACCACAAAAGACCTAGAATTGCCAAAGAATTGCTGAAGAAAAAGAAAAGATGCTGGAGGAATAACTCTCCGAGACTTCAGACAATACTACAGAGCTACACTAATCAAGATATTATGGTATTGGTACAAAAACAGACATATGGAATATTGGAACAGAATAGAGAGCCCTGAAATGAACCCACAAAATTTTGGTCTACTAATCTTCAACAAAGGAGGCAAGAATATTCAGTGGAGTCAAGAGAGTCTCTTCAGCAAATGGGGTTGTTAAAACTGGACAGCAGCATGTAAAGCAATGAAGCTAGAACACTCCCTTACATCATACAAAAAAATAAACTCAAAATGAATCAAAGACTTAAACATAAGACATGATACAATAAACCTCCTAGAGGAAAATATAGGCAAAACATTATCTGACATACATCTCAAAAATATTCTCCTAGAACAGTCAACCCAAGCAATAGGCATAAATGAAAGAATAAACAAATGGGACCTAGTAAAATTTACAAGCTTCTGCACAGCAAAAGAAACCATAAGTAAAACAAAATGACAACCTAGTGAATGGGAAAAAAATTTTGCAAATGAATTTGACAAATGCTTGATCTCCAGAATATATAAGCATCTCACACAATTTAATAAGAATAAAAACAAACAACCCAATCCAAAATGGATAGGAGACCCAAATAAGCAATTCTCCAAGGAAGGCATGCGAATGATCAATAGGCACATGAAAAAAAGCTCAATATCACAAATTATCAGAGAAATGCAAATCAAAACTAAAATGAGGTATCACCCCAAACAAGTCGGAATGGCCATCATTCAAAAGTTCACAAATGACAAATGCTGGAAAGGCTGTGGATAAAAGGGAACCCTCCTACACTGCTGGAGAGAATGCAGTTTGGTGCAGCCACTGTGGAAAACAGTATGGAGATTCCTAAAAAGATTAGGATTAGACAACATATGACCCAGGGTACCACACTTGGGCATATATACAGAAGGAACCCTACTTCAAAATGACACTTGCACCCCAATGTTCATAACAGAACTATTTACAATAGCCAAGACACAGGAAGAGCCTAAACGTCCATCAACAGATGACTGGATAAAGCAGATGTGGTATATTTATAAAATGGAAAACTATTCAGACATAAAATCTGACAAAATAATACCAATTGAAGCAACATGTTTGTTACTGGAGAATACTATTCTGAGCGGATTAAGCCAGAAAGAAAAAGAAAAATACCATATGAGATCACTTATATGTGGAAATATATGTATATATATATATAACAGAGACAGACTCATAGACATAGAATAAAAACTTCTGATCAAAGGGGAATGGGGGTGGGAAAGGACTGGGATATCAAAATGTAGAAAATATACACAAGACTGTACTGTGTAGCACAGGGAAATATATACAAGATTTTGTGTTGGCTAAAAAAGAAGAGAAATGTCAATGAATGTATATATGCACATGCATAAGAGAAAAACGGTGCTCTACACTGGAATTTGAAACAAAATTGTAAAATCATTATGAATCAATAAACAGTTAAAAACAAAAAGAAAATTTAGTGGATGAGATAATAGCATGGCTAAAGACAGGAATTGGCAGACTAGATAATGAAGAAGGACTTAAAAGTGTTTGAGAAGACATGAGGACACAAAACTGTCAGTAAAAAGATGACATATAAATTCAAGCATAAACCAATGCAAACATTCCTGTTGAAACATGGGAAAAGACAAAGAATGCAAGGTTAGGACATATAGGATTCCCAGATGAAAAAGAAAGATTATAAAAAATAAGAAAAAAAAAACAAAAAAAGGGCTGAAAATGTATTCGAAAAATATCAGACTGAAATTTGCTGAAAGCCAAGAAACAATCATCTATACGAAATCAGGAAGCAAACAGCTTCCAAAGCAGGCGGAATCCCAATAGACTTACAAGCAGCTGTATTATCATTGAAATCATCAAAGTTCATGATCAACCCAATGATTTTAAATACACCTAGAGTAAAGCAACTTAGTCACAACAGAACCTCCAGAGGGGTTTCAGCTGATATCCCGACAGAAATATTGAAGGACAGGGAGGAGTGCCAAGAAATAGACCAAATCCTGAATGAGAAAAAGCTGCAAACTAGCGTAGCCTATGCCACAAGACCACACTTTAAAATAATGGCAGAAGTAGAGAAATTCACAGACAAGCAAAACTTAAAACAATTCAGCAGTTCTAACCTTATCCTAAAAGAAAGATTGAGATTTCTACCCTGAATAGAAAAGAAGCAAGACGAAATGGAAATAAGAAAACCGTCATTGGAAATGCAAGAAGAGCTATGACTTGCAGAGAATAAACAAAAAGAAGGCAAGGAGGACATCAAAACCCTAAAGATGGGATAGGGTAGCAGGAAAACATTGGTGAGATTCAGCACTATACTAAGTGAATCAGCTTATATGACCCTCTGTTTGAAGCAAACGGAGAGATGCATGGCCTAATGTGTTTGCAAAACAAAGAACAAGCAAACAGACAATCAAACAAACAAACACCAAAACAGTACGGTTGGATGATATATATCCAAAGAACCATGATAATTCAAAAGAAAATACTCAAAGGGCTGTCAAAGAGCTTTCAGCACGCATCGACGCAGTATTGCTGCTTGCATGTACTCAACAGACTTGTATTCAGAAAACAGATGCGTGCAATAATATTCAAAAATACTGATTCATAAGAGGACATCGTGACCTAAACCAAATGCCTATTTTGAATAAAATCGATTCGTATTCCATGATATAGATTTACTAGTCTTCCAATAGGAAGAATGAATGGCCTATTCAACCCTACATAGAGAATAAATGGCATATGCCTTTAACAAAGACAAGTAGCTCTACAAAACTGCACTAAGAGCAAAAGAGACAGACAGTAAAGTGTACATTGTGATTGGATTAATTTCTAGGAATTTCAGCCGCCATGAATCAAATGGATCCATTTTCTGGGAATGTGGGTGTTTCAGCCGAAAAGCAACAGACGGATGTGTATTCTGGGTGAAAGGCTATTACACAAACATAAGATTCCTATAGTGGGGTCTTTTTGTACTTTTAACTGTGAGAAAAGTTAAAGATGTGTGGAACCATAAAATTAACATGAACACACTTCCCTATTTTGTACTGTGTATAGAGTTCTGAACTAAAGGAAAGAGGGTAGGAAAAAAAGGACCATGGGACGCTATTGGAGAGAATCACTTTTATCTTAGGAATCTCTCGTCTGATGCAGCCCCTCCCCCAACACTGGAAAGATGCAGCAAATATTAGAGATGGCAGTTACTGGTTGCTTTCCAGATGGAATATTGGTGTGTTCAACCAGGCTTGTTGTGGCTGGTGGACCCAAGTTAACTGGACAGAGCTCTGTGGGTGGATCAGTGTCATGAAGGGACTGCCACCCTCTGTGGAGCTTGGCTTAGGTCTAATTTCAGAAAGATTTGTAAGTTCGAGATACTGCTGTTTCCCAATGGCCTGAGATCACGGGTCAGTTTCAAGAAACTGAAAAGACAGACTGTGGAAGATCTGCCCATCATCAGCATACCGGTGAGGCTGTGAGGTACTTTCAGACTTGCCCAGTGCTGTAGAAGTCGACTTTAATGGAGACACGAAGAGAAGCTGGCAGAAAACCTGGCTGCACAGATTGAGGAAACGTGCGAACACATTGATGAGAGTTGTTCTGCTACAATAGAGAATACTGGCATGAAGACTTCTTTAGAGAATACCAGGCTTGAAAGACTTTCATGAGTCATGTTGAGCCTCACTGATACTAGCAGAAACCTGTGGAGGGTCAACGTTTACTTGAGGAAGGTACTCAATTCTCTGCTCCAAGAAGTGGTCCAAGATTCCTGACGTCTAAAAGAGAAGAAATGGCAGGGATGATAAAACCGCTCATGTTCTTGGAAGGGTTTGTGAGAATCCACATATCCCAAGGGGCATTTAAAAATCATACAGACCACAGAGCATGAGGCCCTGGTAAGCTTTCCCCAGGGTTGGGCCTAGATATCAAGAAACTGCTCTTTCCTCCCCTCCACTCAGGCATCCATTTCAAAGGATCAGCACTTGAGCTGCAATGAAGCCAGTAGGAGAAAAGCAAGCCACTCCTACGTACAGTGTTCCTCCAACTTCACACTTTGTGCACAACACTTAAATCCTCAAAGATCAAATACTGTCGGCTATAATAGATAGGAATAGAATACATAGCTCACACAAAGAAATGATGAACTTAGCCTAGTTTCAGCAAATGCTGGGGTTACGTCTACCTTGGTGTGAAGGGAGTTTGGTAAGTGAGGGGAATCTTTGACTGAACTTGATATATATTAGGTCTCAGTTTTTCTAGACAGTATAGGTAACAGTTATAAGTCAGTTAGTGAAGTGAACTGTAAAAGTCACCATAGACATGTAAGGACACTTGATATGTGGACCATCTTTTCACTTCATTGAAGCCCCAGGTGCAGTATATCATGTTGGTGCATAATTTGTTGGGTTAAACTGCTTTACCCAACATGATCAACCGATTGTTCTCATGGTTGATAGAAGAGCACCTGGTTCTCAATAGCAGAGCAAAACTGCAGCAGTTTTCTCATAGCTATAACGCCTCTAGGAGTTTTGGAACCAAGAATACACATAAATATGGTGTTTTAGTTTAATTGGGTTTCCCTAGAGAGAAATGTTCCCCCTTGAAATGACAACATTGGCCAGTATGTGTCATTGGGAGGAAAGTGCAGCACATGCAGAAGGGAAACCCAGGATGGGGGTTATTTCATGGTTCCAATAGTTATTTCATGGTTCCTGTTGGTGTTGTAGGTATCAAAAGTAAAGATTTGACCTGTCCCCTTCATCATTTTGGACTGCTACTGTACATTCTATCTGTCTATTTTTCCCTTAGACCTGACAAAATTGTAAAAGAACTTCACAAGTCTGGCTTGTAATTAGATTTAGTATGTTTCAAAATCTAACTTCATTTTCATATAAATCCCAAAATATGTAAATCAATTCTATTAACCTTTTGAAAGACTGCAACTGAGGTATTAACACAATGTCAAAACTGTAGTCTTCGGACAAACCCTCCCACCATGGCTGTATAGAAAACAGAGATAAGCAAGAATCACATTTCTGTGAGTTATATATAGAATGTGTTGATTTCTCGATGCCCAGTTGGCAGGGTATTAGTGCCAACTATGCTCACTCGTTCCCATGTACACAGCAAGATAAACATCCACTCACGAAGCCCTTGGTTCAGGACACATGCTGAAGAGTGGTCCCTTAGTTCCAAAAGAGAATGAGGCCTCAGAAAACCTGGGAGGAGGAGAAGGCAAAGTAGAGAATGGAAATCAGTGCAGTACCTGACGTCTGGTGATGGAACAGCAAAGGTGAAACTCTGTTTTACTTGGACACACAATCTCAAGCGGAAAGGACACATGGGATTGAAAGCGATGCGCTGAGTGTTAGAAGCATGCACAGAAAATACTTGGCTGACAGAACTCAAGGAAATCAGCACAAAATATCCCCACAATTGATTCTGAGACCAAGATCCGAGCTGCCAAATTTGAGCTAGCATTGGCTGTTGAAAATGAGGTATAAGGCTATGTATGATGTCACACGCTGTGTCTCAGGGATCCGGAGTGTGTTGTGGATTGTGGTTTGCCCTACCAAGAGAGGAAACTGACCTTAGACCCCAACGTGAAAGCAACCACCCTGTGCGCAAAGTTGAGTTTATCGAAATGTCCTATGGCCACATTCACTGCATCTGCAGGCCAAGGGAACAATTTGACATTTGGCCAATAGAGCACGAGTGGGGCTCAATTAGAGAAATCATGCATCTGGTCTGAGGGATCCAGGGGTCCTTGGGGTTGAAATCAGATTGCAAAGTGTTAGGATCAGCTAGTTTCCTAGCCTGGACTGGGATTAAGTTTTGGTATGAGGCAGAGGATGCAGGACATCGCTGTGTTTGCCTTTGTGGTCCCAAGCCACAAGGATGAGAGAACAAAGGTTAGTTGTCTAGGTCCGCAGCATGAGAAGGTGAAGCATTTCATTCACCATTACCTCTGAAATGCAGATGCTACATTTTGGATAGTACTGAAATTGTACGGCACCGAGGACAACTTGGTGGGGCTGTGGGATAATGGCAGCAGGCCCTGATGCATGACATCCTTAGATATGTTTCCACAGGTTTTTCTGTAGACAGAGAAGCTCTGGGAAGAACTGGTAAAATTGGGACATTCCCATAGAACTAGAAAGGACAAGTGCACTAACAATATTCTGTTTTGAAAACACTCCAAAATGACATACAACAGCCTACAGAACTGAAAACATTTAGATGCTCCATTTCCACAAGAGGAAGGGTCCTGTGCACTTTCAGAAAAGTGACATAAGCATAATAAAAGGAGATTATTCTAAATGATGCGCGTATGGTGTGTTCATCACAACAAAGGTATCACCAGTAAATAGAGGTATACCAGACAACACACACAGGAAGACGAAATGGCCTCAATGTCAAGGAAAATTTGTCTTCAGGGAAATATCATGGGATTGGGTACACCAAATAGACTAAAAGTTTCACTTAACCAAGCCTTACAAGTCTGCATTAGATACCTGATAGTACTTGACCAATAGCGATAAAGATATGGTAAAAGAAACAGGAAGTAACAATTTCAGTTCCAAAGAGATTGAAGGCCAAAAAAAAGCTTTGAAACAACTAGATTTTGAAACATTACCTGAGAAATTATTGAAAACGGAGGTGAGAGAAACAATAAAGAACAACAGTGTCTCAGAATCACAAAAGGCAGAATATCAGAAAAGGGGAAGAGAACCTCTAAGATGAGCCAAATAAAATTAGTAAACTCAATGTATAAGATAATAGCAGATTAAAAGTCAGTCCTGAGCAGTCTAGATAATGCAGAGCGACTCGTGAATGTCTGAACAAAGGGGAACAGAAATCCCTCTATCAGAAGATGACACAGAAAAGCTAGTGTAAACCAATGCAAATATTGCTGTTGAATCCTGGGGTAAGACAAAGCATGAAAGACTAGGATTCATAAGAGTCTCAGAAGGAAAAGCTGGGTATACAAAAAAAAAAAAAAAAAAAACCTCTGAAAAGATATTTGGAGAAAAATCTGACTGAAATTTGCTGAAAGCCAAGAAACAATCATCTATATGAAACCAGGAGCAAACAGCATCCAAATTATGTGGAATCCCTATAAACCTACAAGCAGCTGTATTATTCAAATCATCAAATTTCATGATCAACCCAGTGATTTTAAATGCACCTAGAGGAAAGCAACTTAGTTACAACAGAAAGACCATAGGGGTTTCAGCTTATACCTCGACAGAAATATTGCAGGACAGGTAGGAGTGCCAGGACATAGACCAAAACCTGAATGAGAAAAATCTGCATTCTAGGGTAGCCTATGCCACAAGACTGCCATTTCTGATAACGGCAGATCTAGAAAATTTCATAGACCGGCAAAACGTAAAAGAATTCAGCAGCTCGAACCTTATCATTAAACAAAGATTGAGAATTCTACCCTTAATTGAAAAGTAGCAAAATGAAATTGAAATAAGAAAACCATCATTGGAAATGCAAGAAGAGCAAAGAGTTGCAGAGAATAAACAAGAAGAAGGGAAGGAGGACATTAAAACCCTAAAGATGGGAGAGGGATGCAGGTAAACATAGGTGATTTTCAGCACTATACAAAGTTAATCAGCTTATAAGACTCTCTGCTGCAAACGGAGAGATGCATGGCCTAATGTGTTTGCAAAACAAAGAACAAACAAACAAACAAAAAATCAAACAAACAAACAAACACCAAATACTATGGTTGGCTGACATATACCCAAAGAAATCATGATAATTCAAAAGAAAATATTCAAACGGGTGTCAAGAATCATTCAGCACGCATCGATACATTATCGCTGCTGGCATGTACTCAAAACACTTGTATTCAGAAAACAGATGCGTGCATTAATATTCAAAAAGTTGATTCATTAGAGCATATCGTGACCTAAACCAAATGCCTATTTTGAATAACATTGATTCGTATTTCATTATATAGATTTACTAGACATCCTACAGGATGAATGAATCGCCTATTCAACCCTACGTAAGAATAAATGGCATATGCCTATAACAAAGAAAAGTAGCTATACAAAACTGTACTAAGAGCAAAAGAGACAAACATTAAAGTGTACATTAGGATGAGCTTCATTTCTAGGAATTTCAGCCCCCATGAATCAAATGAATCCATGATCTGAGAGTGTGAGAGAGTTTCAGCCAAAAAGCAAGAGACAGATATGTATTCTGGGTGAATGGCTATTACACAAACTTAAGATTCCTATAGTGGGGTCTTTGTGAACTGTTAACTTTTAGAAAGGTTAAAGACGTGTGGAACCATAAACTTAACATGGACACACTTCCCTCGGTTTGTACTGTGTATAGAGATCTGAACTAAAGCAAAGAGGGTAGGGAAAAAAGGACCATGGGATGCTAATGGAGAGAATCATATTTACCTTAGGAAACTCTCGTCTGATGCAGCCCCTCCCCCAACAATGACAAGATGCAGCAAATATTGTGGATTGCAGGTACCGGTTTGATTCCAGGTGGAATGTCAGTGTGTTCTGCGAGTCTTGGTGTAGCTGGTGGATCCAAGGTAACTGGGCAGAGCTCTGTGAGTGGATCAGGGTCATGGAGGGGATGCCGCCCTATGTGGAACATGGCTTAGGTCTATTTTTCAGGAAGCTGTGTAATTTCGAGATACTGATGCTGCCCAAAGACTTGAGATCACGGGTCAGTTTCTAGAAATTGAAACAGCAGACAGTGGAAGATCTGCCTGTCATCAGCTTACTGGTGAGGCTCCGAGGGACTTTCAGCCTTGCCCAGTCCTGTAGAAGTCGACTTCATGGGAGACACCAAGAGAAGCTGTCAGAAGGATGAGTGCACGGATTGAGGAGAGATGTGAACACATTGATGAGTGTTCTTCTGCTACAATGGAGAATACTGGCATGCAGACTTCTGTAGAGAATACCAGGCTCAAAAGACATTCATGAGAAATATTGAGCCTTGCTGATACTGACAGAAACCTGTGGAGGGTCAACGTGCACTTGTGGAAGGTACTCAATTTTCTGCTACAAGAACTGGTCCAAGAATCCTGACGTCTAATAGAGAAGAGATGGCAGAGTTGATAAAATGCCTCTTGTTCTTTTAAGAGGTCATGAGAATCCACACGTCCCAAGGGGCATTTATAAATCACTCAGACCTCAGGGCACGAATCCCTGGTAAGCCTTTTCCCAGGGTTGGTCCTAGCTATCAAGCACTTGCTCTTCCCTACCCTACACTCAGCCATCCATTTCAAAGGATCAGCACCTGAGCTGCATTGAAGCCAGTAGGAGTATAGCAAGCACCTCCTAGAATCAGTGTTCCTACAACTTTACTCTCCATGCACAACACTGTACTCCTCAATGGTCAAATACTCCCAACTAAAATAGGTAGGAATTGAATATTAACTCACACAAAGAAATGATGACCTTCCCCTAGATTCAGCAAATACTGTGGTTACATCTTCTTTGGGGTGAAGTGAGTGTGGTAAGTGAGGGGAATCTTTGACTGAACTTGTATATGTATGTGTCCTCAGTTTTTCAATACAGTCTAGGTAACTAGTATAAGTCAGTTAGTGAACTGAATTGTAAAAGTCGCCATAGACATGTAAGGACACATGATATGTTGATAGTCTTTTCCTTCACTGAAGCCCCTGGTGCAGTATATCATATGGGTGCAGACATGGTTGTGTTTAATTACTTTACACAACATAATTGGAAGATTAAGCATTCTCATCTTTGATAAAAGGGCACCTGGTTCTCAATAGCCTATCAAAGCTGCAGCAGTTTACTCATAGTTTTAATGCCTGTAGTTGCTTTTGGATCCAAGCGTATATATAAATAAGTAGTTTGGGTTACCTTGTGTCTTCCTACAGTGAAATGTTACCCATAGAAATGACAACATTGGCCAGTACAATCCACTGGGTGAAAAGGGCAATACATGCAAATGGGAAACATTTTGTGAGGGTAATTTCATGGGACCAATATTTATTTAATGGTTCCTGTTTGTGTTGGAGACATCAACATTTAACATTTGACCTGTCCCCTTCATCATTTTGGACTGCTTTTTTACATTCTGTCTTCTTTTCCCTTAGAGCTGACAAAATGGTACCTCAATGTGACAAGTCTGGCTTGTAGGCAGATTTAGTATGTTTCAAAATCTATCTTCAAATTCATATAAATCCCCAAAAATATAAATCAATTCTACTAAATTTTTGAAAGCCTGCAACTGAGGTATCAACACAATTTCAAAACTGTAGTCTTCAGAAAAACCCTCCCACCATGGCTGTATAGAAAATGGAGATAAAGAAGAATCACATTTCTGTGAGTTATACATGGAAAGTGTTGATTTATCGATGTCCAGTTGTCAGGGTAACAGTGCAACCTACACTCACTCACTCCCATCTACACAGCAAGATAAACATCCACTCACCCAGTGCGTGGTCCACGACACTTGCCAAACAGTGATCTCTTATTTCCAAAGACAGAATGAGGCCTCAGAATACATGGAAGGGGGAGAAGTCAAATTAGAGAATGGAAATCAGTGCAGGACCTGATCTCTGTTAATGCAGAAGCAAAGGTGAATCCCTGTTTTACTTTGAAGCACACTCTCAAGAGGACAGAATGCATGGGATTTAAAGCGATGTGCTGAGTGTTAGAAGAGTGCACAGCAGATGCTTGGCTGACAGAACTCAAAGAAATCAGCACAAAACATCGCTACAATTGATTCTGAGACCAAGGTTGGTGCTGCCATATTTGGGCTCACAGTGGCTGCGAACAATGAGGGATAGGGCAATGGATGATAACACATGCTGAACCTCAGGGATCTGGAGTGTGTTGTGGATTGTGGTTCTCCCTATCCAGAATGGAAGCTGACTTGGGACACCAATGAGAAAGCTATAAACCTGGTGCATGAGGTTGAGTTTCTCGAAATGTCCCATGGCCACATACACTGCATCTGTAAGCCCAGGGACCAATTTGGTATTTTGCCAATAGAGCACATGTGGGGCTCAATCAGAGATATCATGCATATGGTCTGAGTGATCCAGGGGGCCTTATGGTTGAAATAATTTTCCAAAGGCTTAGGATCTGCTACATTTAGAGACTGGACTGGGATTACGTTTGGTATGAGGCAGATTATGCAGGAAAGCTGTGTTTGCCTTCGTGGTCCCTAGCCACAAGGATGAGAGAACAAAGAACACTGGTCTAGGTACACAGTGTGAGAAAATGAAGCATTTCCTTCACCATAATCTCTGAAATGCAGATGCTACATTTTGAATGGCACTGAATGGTTATAGCACCAAGGACACCTAGCTGGTGCTATGCAGTAATGGCAGCAGTCACTGATGCATGACATCCTTATATATGCTTCCACAGTTTTTTCTGTAGACAGAGAAGCTCTGGAAAGAACTTGTTACATTGGGAAATTCCCATGGAAATAGAAAGGGCAAGCTCACTGTCACGATGTTGTTTTCAAAACACATCAAAGTAACATTAAAGAGCCTGCAAATCTCAAAACCTTGACATGCTTCATTTCCACAAGAAGAAGGGTCCTGTGCACTTTCAGATCAGTGACATAAGCGTAGTAAAAATGACGTTATACTAAAGGAGAAGGGTATGGTGTGTTCATCACAACAGAGGCATCACCAACAAATAGAGATATACAAGACAACACACACAGGAAAATGACATGGCATCAATGAGTAGGAAAAATTGTCCTCACAGAAATATCATGGAATTGCATACACACAACAGACCAAAAGTTTCACTTAAAAAGCCCTACAAGTCTGCATTAAATACCTGATAGTAATTGACCAGTAGAGATATAGAAGTATAGTAAAGGAAACAGGAAGTACCATTTTCAGTTCCAAAGAAATTGAAGGCCCAAAGAAAAGCTTTCATACAACTAGACTGAAACACTATCAGAGCAAGTATTGAAAATGGAGGGGAGAGAAACACTGAAGGACAAGAGTTTCTCAGAATCATAAAAGGCAGAATTCTAGAAAAGGGGAAGAGAACCTCTAAGGACGAGAAAATAAAATCAGAAATCTCAATGGATGAGATATTACCAGGGCTAAATTCTGTCCTAATCAGACTAGATAATACAGAGGGACTCATGGATGACTGTGAAAACAGGGGAACTGAAATCCCTCTATCAGAAGATGACATAGAAATGCAAGGCATAACCAATGCAAATACTGCTGTTGAATCCTGGGGTAAGACAAATCATGAAAGAATATGTTTCATAAGAGTCCCAGTGGGAACAGCAAAATATAAAACAAAAGACAGAAAAGATATTTGGAGAATAATCAGACTGAAATTTGCTGAAAGCTAAGAAACAATCATCCGTACAGCAAAAGGAAGCAAAGAGTGTCCAAATTATGTGGAATCCCAATAGACCTACAAGCAGCTGTATTATCATTCTAATCATCAAAGTTCATGATCAACCCAGTGATTTTCATTGCACCTAGAGGAAAGCAACTAAGTCACAGCAGAACCGTAAGAGCGGTTTCAGCTTATATCTCGGCAGAAATTTTGCAGGACATGAACGAGTGCCAGGACTTGGACGAAATCCTGAAAGAGAAAAATGTGCAATCTAGGCTAGCCTATGCCACAAGACCACCATTTCTAATAACGGCAGAACTAGAGAATTTCACAGACCGGAAAAACTTAAAAGAATTCAGCATTTCAATACTTATCTTAAAGAAATATTGTGAATTCTACCCTGTAGAGAAAAGAAGCAAGACCAAACGGAAATAAGAAATCCATCATTGGAAATGCAAGAAGAGCAATAAGTTGCAGAGAATTAACTAGAAGGCAAGGAGGACATCAATAACCTAAAGATGGGAGAGGGAAGCAGGAAAACAAAGGGGATTTTCAGCCCTATAATAAGTGAATCATCTTATATGACTCTCTGTTTGAAGCAAACAGAGAGATGCATGACCGAATGTGTTTGCAAATCAAAGAAAAAGCAAACCAATAATCAAACAAACAAAAAAACACCAAAAGTGTACGGTTGGCTGATATATATCCACAGGTTCGTGATAATTCAAAAGAAAATATGCAAAGTGATGTCAAGGTTCATTCAGCACGCATCGACCAAATATCACTGCTTGCATGTACTCAACACACTTGTATTCAGAAAACAGATGCGTGGATTAATATTCATAAATATTGATTCATAAGAGCACATCGTGACCTAACCCAAATGCATATTTTGAATAAAATTGATTCATAGTCCGTGATACAGCTGTACAAGTATGAATGAATGACATATTCAACCCTACGAAGAGAATAAATGGCATACACTTAGAACAAAGAAAAGTAGCTCTACAAAACTGTAGTAACAGTAAGAGAGACAGACAGTAAAGTGCAGTTTGGGATTGGTTTCATTTCTAGGAATTTCAGCCCCCATGAAACAAATGGATCCATGTTCTGAGATTGTGGGTCTTTCAGCAGAAAATCAACAGAGAGATATGTATTATGGGTGAAAGGATATTACACAAACATATGTTTCCTATAGTGGGCCTTTTTGTACTGTTAACTGTTAGAAAGTTTAAAGACGGGTGAAACTATAAACTTATCATGGACAAACTTCCCTTCGTTTGTATTGTGTTTAGAGTTCTGAACTAAAGGAAAGAGGGTAGGAAATAAAGGACAATGGGATGCTAATGGACAGAATCACATTTACTTTAGGAACCTCTCGTCTGATGCAGCCCCTCCCCCAACACTGATAAGATGCAGCAACCATTGTGGATGGCATTTACCGGTTTGAATCCAGGTGGAATTGTTGTGTGTTCCACAAGGCTTGTTGAGGCTGGTGGATCCAAGGTATCTGGGCAGAGCTCTGTGGGTGAATCAGTGTCATGGAGGGGCTGCTGCCCTCTGTGGAGCTTGGCTTAGGTGTATTCTTCAGGAAGATGTGTTATTTCGAGATACTGATGCTGCCCAATGGCCTGAGATCACGGGTCATTTTCTAGAAACTAAAAGGCAGACAGTGGAAGATCTGCTTGTCATCAGCTTACTGGTGAGGCTCTGATATACTTTCAGACTTACCCAGTCCTGTAGAAGTCGACTTTATGGGAGACACGAAGAGAAGCTGGCAGAAAGGCTGGCTGCACGGATTGAGGAGAGATGCGAACACATTGATGAGAGTTGTTCTGCTACAATAGAGTATACTCTCATGGAGACTACTTTAGAGAATACCAGGCTCCAAAGTCATTCATGAGACATATTGAGACTCGCTGATACTAACATAAAACTGTGGAGAGTCAACGTGCATTTGAGGAATGTACTAAATTCTCTGCTCTAAGAAGTGGCCCAAGACTCCTGACGTCTATAAGAGAAGAGATGGCAAAGATGATAAAACCACTCATGTTCCTGGAAGAGGTCGTGAGAATCCACACATCCCAAGGGGCATTTACAAATCTCACAGACCACAGAGCATGAAGCCCTGATAAACCTTTTCCCAAGTTTGGGCTTAGCTATCAAGCAATTGCTCTTCCCTCCCCTCCACTCAGGCATCCATTTCAAAGGATCAGACCCTGAGCTGCAATGCAGCCAGAAGGAGAATAGCAAGCCCCTCCTAGAACCAGAGTTCCTCCAACTTCACACTCTGTGCACAACACTGAACTCCTCAAAGGTCAAATACTCTCGAATAAAATAGATAGGGTTTCAATATATAGCTCACACAAAGAAATGATTATCTACCCCTTGATTTAGCAAGTGCTGGGGTTACATCTTATTTGGGTGAAGAGAGTTTGGCAAGCGAGGGGATTATTTGACTGAACTTGAATAAGTATTTTTCCTCAGCTTTTCAAGACAGTGTAGGTAACTATTATAAGTCAGTTAGTGAACTGAAGTTTAAAAGTCGCCATATACATATAAGGACACAAGTTATGTGGACCGTCTTTTCCCTTCGTTCAAGTCCCGGGTGCAGTATATCACGGGGTGCCCACTTAGTTGGCTTAAATTGCTTTACCCAACACGATCAGATGATTTACCTTTCTCATCGTTGATAAAAGAGAACCTGTTTCTCAATAGTCTAGCAAAGCTGCAGCAGTTTTCTCATAGCTATAATGCCTCTAGGTGTCTTGGAACCAAGCCTATATTTAAATAAGTGGTTTGGGTTGCTTGTGTCTTCCTAGAGAGAAATGTTACCCATTGAAATGACAACATTGGCCAGTATGAGTCACTGGGAGAAAGGGCACCACATGCAAAATGGAAACACTGGGTTGGGGTTATTTCATGGTTCCAATATTTATTTCATGGTTCCTGTTTGTATTGCAGACATCAACAGTAAACAGTTGACATGACACCTTCATCATTTTGGACTGCTATTTTACATTCTATCTGTCTATGTTTCCCTTAGAGCTGACAAAATGTTACCTGAATTTGACAAGTCTGGCTTGTAGGTAGATTTAGTATGTTTCAAAAACTAACTTCATTTTCATATAAATCCCCAATTTGTACATCAATTCTATTAACATTTTGAAAGACCGCAACTGAGGTATCAACACAATGTCAAAACTGGATTCTTTGGAGAATCCCTCCCACCATGGCTTTATAGAAAAAGAGATAAACAAGAATCACATTTCTGTGTGTTATATATGGAAAGTGTTGATTTATTCATAGCCAGTTGGCAGAGTACCTGTGCAAACAGTGCCCACTTGCTCCCATGTACACAGCAAAATAAACATCCACTCACCCAGCCCATGGTCCAGGACACTTGACAAAGAGTGGTCTCTTACTTCCAAAGACAGAATGATGCCTCAGAAAACCTGGAAAGAGAAAAAGGCCTTGTAGAGAATGGAAATCAGTGCAGGACCTGACCTCTGCTGATGGAGCAGCAAAGGTGAAACCCTGTTTTATTTGGACGCACACTCTCAAGCGGACAGGACGCATGGGATTGAAAGCGATGCGCTGAGTGTTAGTAGAATGCACAGCAGATGCTTGGCTGACAGAACTCAAAGAAATCAGCACAAAATATCCCCACAATTGATTCTGAAACCAACATCAGTGCTGCCAAATTTGGGCTCACTTTGGCTATGAACAATGAGGGATAGGGCTATGGGTGATGGCACATGCTGAGTATCAGGGAACTGGAGTGTGTTGTGGATTGTGGTTGGCCTTATCCAGAGAGGAAACAGACCTGGGAACTCAATGAAAAAGCAACAAACCAGGCGCATGAGGTTGAGTTTCTCGAAAGGTCCCATGGCCACATGCACTGCATCTGCAGGCCCAGGGTCCAATTTGGAATTTTGCCAATAGAGCATGTGTGGGGTCTAATTAGAGACATCAAGCATCAGGTCTGAGGGATCCAGGGGGCCTTGGTGTATAAATCAGTTTCCAAAGCCTCAGGATCTGCTATATTGATAGACTGGACTGAGATTACGGTTTGTTATGAGGCAAAGTATGAGGGACAGCACTGTGGTTGCCTTCATGGTCCAAAGCCACAAGGATGAGAGAACAAAGAACAGTGGTCTAGGTTCACAACGTGAGAAGATGAAGCATTTCCTTCACCATTATCTACCAAATGTTAATGCTACATTTTCAATGGTACTGACAGTATACTTCAGGGAGGATACCTAGCTGGGGCACTGTGATAATGACTGCAGGTCCCGATGCATAACATCTTTAGATATGTTTCCACAGGTTTTTCGGTAGACAGAGAAGCTCTGGAACGAACTCATAACATTGGTACATTCCCATAGAAATAGAAAGGACAAGCTCACAGTCATGATACTGTTTTTGAAACACTCCAAAATGACATTCAACAGCTTGCAGAGCTGGAAAGCTTTACATGCTTCATTTCCACAAGAGAAACAGTCCTGTGCACTTTCAGTACAGTGACATAAGCGTAGTAAATTGAGGTTATACAAAACGAAGAATATGCTGTGTTCATCACAGCAAAGGCATCACCAGCATTTAGATATGTACAAGACAACACATATAGGAAAATGACATGGCATCAATGTGTAGGAAAAATTGTCCTCACACAAATATCATGGAACTTTGTACACACAAGAGACTTAAACTTTCACTTAAAAAGCCCTACAAGTCTACATTAGATACTTGAAATTAACTGACCAGTAGAGATAAAGAAGTATAGTAAAAGAAACAGGAAGTAACATTTTTAGTTCCAAAGAGGTTGAAGGCTCAAAAAAAAGCTTTCAAACAACTAGACTGTGAAACACTATCAGACATTTATTTAAAATGGAGGTGATAGAAACACTGAAGAACAACAGTGTCTCAGAATCACAAAAGTCAGAATTCCAGAAAAGGGGAAGAGACCCTCTAAAGACGAGCAAAATAAAATCAGCAAACTCAATGGATGAGATAATAGCAGGGCTAAAATCAGTCCAAAGCAGACTAGATAATGCAGAGGGACTCGTGAATGACTGTGAACACAGGGGAACTGAAATCCCTCGATCAGAAAATGACATAGAAAAGCAAAGGAAAACCAATGCAAACATTGCTGTTGAATCCTGGTTTAAGACAAAGCATGAAAGAATAGGATTCATAAGAGTCCCAGAGTTAAAAGCAAGAAAAGATTATTCAGTCTGAAAAGATATTTGGAAAAAAATCAGACAGAAAATTGCTGAAAATGAAGAAGCAATCATCTATACAAAAAAAGTAAGCAAACAGCATCCAAATTATGTGGAATCCCAATAGACCTACAAGCAGCTGTATTATCATTCAAATCAACAAAGTTCATGATCTACACAGTGATTACCAATGCACCTAGAAGGAAGCAACTAAGTCACAACAGAACCTCCAGAGGGGTTTCAGCTTATATCTCGGCAGAAATATTGCAGGATAAGCAGGAGTGCCAGGACTTAGATGAAATCGTGAATGAGAAACAGCTGCAATCTAGGGTAGCTTATGCAACAAGACCGCCATTTCTAATAACGGCAGAGCTAGAGAATTTCAGATACCTGGAAACTTTAAGAATTCAGCAGTTTGAAACTTTTCCTAAAAGAAAGAGTCAGAATACTGCCCTGAATAGAAAAGAAGCTAGTTGAAATGGAAATAAGAAAACCGTCACTGGAAATGCAAGAAGAGCCATGAGTTGCAGACAATAAACAAGAAGAAGGCAAGGAGGACATCAAAACCCTAAAGATGGGAGAGGGAAGCAGGAAAACATAGGGGATTTTCAGCCCTATAATAAGTGAATCATCTTATATGACTCTCTGTTTAAAGCAAACAGAGAGATGCAAGGACGAATGTGTTTGCAAATCTAAGAACAAGCAATCAATCAAACAAACAAACAAACAAACAAACAAATAAACACCAAAAGAGTATTGTTGGCCGATAATATCCACAGGAACCGTTATAATTCAAAAGAAAATATGCAAAGTGATGTCAAGGATCATTCAGCATGCATCGACCCAGTATCAGTGCTTGCATGTACTCAATATACCTGTATTCAGAAAACAGATGCGTGCATCAATATTCATAAATATTGATTCATAAGAGCACATCGTGACCTAACCCAAATGCCTATTTTGAATATAATGGATTCATACTCCGTGATATATTCTTAAAGTCTTCCAACATGAAGAATGAATGGCATATTCCACACTACGACGAGATTAAATGGCATACATCTATAACAAAGAAAAGCAGCTCTACAAAACTGTTCTAAGAGTAAGAGAGACAGACAGTAAAGTGTATTTTGGGAATGGTTTCATTTCTTGGATTTTCAGCCCCCATGAAACAAATGGATCCATGTTCTGAGACTGTGGGTCTTTCAGCAGAAAATCAACAGACGGATATATATTATGGGTGAATGGATATTACACAAACATATGTTTCCTTTAGTGGGTCTTTTTGTACTGTTAACTGTTAGAAAGTTTTAAGATGAATGAAACCATAAACTTATCATGGACACACTTCCCTCCATTTGTACTGTGTTTAGAGAACTGAACTAAAGGAAAGAGGGTAGGAAATAAAGGACAATGGGATGCTAATGGAGAGAATCACTTTTACCTTAAATACCTGTCGTCTGATGCAGCCACTTCACCAACACTGTAAAAATGCAGCAACAATTGAGGATGGCAGTTACTGGTTAGATTCCAGGTGGAATGTTGGTTTGTTCCATGAGGCTTGTTATGAGCTGGTGGATCCAAGGTAACTTGGCAGAGCTCGGTGGGTGAATCAGTGTCATGGTGGGGTTGCCACACTCTGTGGAGCTTGGCTTAAGTCTATTGTTTAGGAAGCTCTGTAAGTTCGAGATACTGTTGCTGCCCACTGGCCTGAGATCATGGGTCAGTTTCTAGAAATTGAAAAGTCAGACAGTGGAAGATCTGCCTGTCATCAGCTTACTGGTGAGGCTCCGAGGTACTTTTAGACATGCCCAGTCCTGTAGAAGTCGACTTTATGGGAGACATGAAGAGAACCTGGCAGAAAATTTGGCTGCATGGATTGAGGAGAGATGCGAACACATTGATGATGGTTGTTCTCCTACAATGGAGAATACTGGCATGGAGACTTCTGCAGAGGATCCCAGGCAAGAAAGAAAATCACGAGATATATTGAGCCTCGCTGATAATGGCAGAAACCTGTGGAACACCTACGTGCACTTGAGGAAGGTACTCAATTCTCTGCTCCAAGAACGGGTCCAAGATTCCTGACGTCTAAAAGAGAAGAGAAGGCAGAGATGGTAAAATCGCTCATGTTGGTGGAATAAGTCATGAGAATCCACATGTCCCAAGGGGAATTTACAAACCATTCAGACCACAAAGCTCCAAGCCCAGGTAAGCCTTTTCCCAGGGTTGGGCCTAGCTATGAAGCACTTTCTCTTCCCTCCCCTCCACTCAGGCATCCATTTCAAAGGATCACCAAATGAGCTGCAATGAAGACAGTAGGAGAAGAGCAAGACCCTCCTAGAATCAGAGATCCTCCACTTTCACACTCTGTGCACAACAGTGAACTCCTCAAAGGTCAAATACTCTCAAATAAAATAGGTAGGAATTGAATAATTAGCTCACAGAAAGGAATGATGACCTTCCCCTACATTCAGCAAATGCTTGGGTTATGTCTTTTTTGGGGTGAAGGAGTGTGGTAAGTGAGGGGAATATTTGACTGATCTTGAAATGTATTAGGCCTCAGATTTTCAAGACCGTATAGGTAAATATTATAAGTCATTTAGTGAACTGAACTGTAAAATTCGCCATAGACATTAAAGGACACACTTTATGTGAACGGTCTTTTCCCATCAGTCAAGCACTATATCATGGGGGTGCAGACTTGGTTTTGATAATTGCTTTACCCAACATGATCGGACAATTAAGTGTTCTCACCACTGATAGAAGAACACCTAGTTCCCAATTGCCTAGCAAAGCTGCAACAGTTTTCTCATAGCTATAATGCCTCTAGGTTCTTTTGGAACCAAGCATGTATGTATATATTTTGTTTGGTTTGTCTTGTGTTTTACTAGAGAGGAATGTTACCCCTTGAAATGCCAACTTTGGGCAGTATGTGTCATTGGGAGGAAAGGGCACCACATGCAACAGGGAAACCCAGGTTTGGGGTTATTTCATTTTTTCAATAGTTATTTCATGTTTCCTCCTAGTGTTGGAAGCATCAACAGTAAAGAGTTGACATGTCCCCTTAATCATTTTGGACTGCTATTTTTCATTCTATCTGTATACTTTTTCCTTAGGGATGACAAAATGTTACAAGAATTTCACAAGTCTGGCTTCAAGGTAGATTTTGTATGTTTCAAAAACTAGCTTCATTTTCACATAAATCCCAAAATATGTAAATCAATTCTATTAACCTTTGAAAGACTGCCACTGAGTTATCAACACAATGTCAAAATTGGAGTCTTCAGACATACCCTCCCACCATGTCTGTATAGAAAAAAGAGCTAAACAAGAATCACATTTCTGTGAGTTATCTCTGGAAAGTTTTGATTTATCAATGCCCAGTTGGCAGGGTACCAGTGGAAACTATGCTCACTCACTCCCATGTACACAGCAAGGTAAATATCCAATCACAAAGCCCTTGGCTCAGGACACAAGCCTAAGCTTGGTCTCTTACTTCCAAAGACAGATTGAGGCCTCAGAAAACCTGGAAGGAGGAGAAGGCAAAGTAGAGAATGGAAATCAGTGCAGGACCTGACCTCTGGTAATGGAGCCACAAAGGTGAAACTCTGTTTTCCTTGGATGCACACTCTCAAGTGGACAGGATACATGGGATTGAAAGTGATGTGCTGAGTGTTAGAAGAGTGCACAGCAGATGCTTAGCTGACAGAACTCAAATAAATCAGCACAAAATATTCCCAGAATTGATTCTGAGACCAAGACCTGAGCTGCCAAATTTGAGCTGGCAGAAGCTGCAGAAAATGAGGGATAGGGCTATGGATGATAGCACAAGCTGAGTCTCAGGGATCTGGAGTGCATTATGGATTTTGTTGGGTCCTATCAAGAGAGCAAGCTGACCTGTGACACCAATGATAATGCAACCAGACTGGCACGCGAGGTTTAGTTTATCAAAATGTCCCATGGCCACATCCACTGCAGCTGCAGGACCAGGGACCAATTTGGCATATTGCCAATAGAGCACGTGTGGGGCTCAATCAGAGATATCATGCATCTGGTCTGAGTGATCCAGGGGGTCTGGGGTTTGAAATAAGTATCAAAAGCTTTAAGATCTGCTACATTCATAGCCTGCACTGGGATTGTTTGGTTTGAGGCAGAGGAGGTGAAACAGCCCTGACGTTGCCTTCATGGTCCCTTGCCACAAGGATGAGAGAACAAAGAAGACTGATCAAAGCCTACAGCATGAGAAGATGAAGCATTTCCTTCCTCATTATCTCCCAATGCAGATGCTACATTTTGGAAGTCACTGACATGGTACAGCACTGAGGACACAAAGGTGGGGCTGTGGGATCATTACAGCAGACCCTGATGCATGACATCCTTAGAAATCTTTCCAATGTGTTTCTGTAGACAGAGAAGCTCTGGGAAAAACTGGTAACATGGGGACATTCCCATGGCAATAGAAAGCACAAGCGCACTGTCACGATTCTGTTTTGGAAAAACCCCAAAAGTGACATAGAGCAGCCTGCAGAGCTGAAAAACTTTAGAAGCCTCATTTCCACAAGAGGAAGTGTCCCATACACTTTCAGAACTGTGATTTAAGTGTAATAAAACTGAGGTTATACTGATGGAAAAAATAAGTGGTGTTCAAAACATCAAAGGCAACACCAGCAATTAGAGATATACCAGACAACACACACAGCAAAAGGTCATGGCATCAAAGTCTATAAAAAATTGTTCTCACAGAAATATCATGGTTTTGTGTACAGCGAAGTGTCTAAACATTTCACTTAATAAAGCCCTATAAGTCTACATTTGATGCCTGAGAGTACTTGTCCAGTAGAGATAAAGAAGTAGAGTAAAAGAAACAGGAAGTACAATTTTGAGTTCCAAAGAGATTGAAGGCCCAAAAAATAAGCTTTCAAAGAACTAGACTGCAAAACCCCACCAGAGTAGGTGTTGGAAACTTAGGTGAGGAAAACACTGAAGAAAAACAGTGTCTCAGAATCACAAAAGGCAAAATACCAGAAAAGGGGAAGAGAAACTCAAAAACTAGCCAAATAATATGAGAAAACTCAATTGATGATATAGAACCAAGGCTAAACTCAGTTCTAAACAGACGAGATACTGCATAGGGACTCCTGAATGACTGTGAAGACAGGGAAACTGAAATCCCTCGATCAGAAAATGACAAAAAGATGCAAGTGAAAACAAATGCAAACATTGCTGGTGAATCCCGTGGTAAGCCAAACATGAAAGAGTAGGATTCATGAGAGTCCCAGATGTAAAAACAAGTGTTAAAAAAAGTCTGAAAACTTATTTGTAGCAAAATTAGACAGAACCTTGCTGAAAGCCAAGAAACAATCATCTATAAGATTCACGTTTTAAAAAGCATCCAAAGGAGGTGGAATCCCAATACACCTACAAGCAGCTGTATAATTCAAATCAACAAAGTTCATGATCAACCCACTGATTTAAAATGCACCTAGAGGAAAGCAACTTAGTCACAACAGAAATTCCAGAGGGGTTTCAGCTGATATCTGGACAGAAATATTGCAGGACAGGAAGGAGTGCCAGGACTTAGACCAAATCTTGAATGAGTAAAAGCTGCAATCTAGGGTAGCCTATGCCACAAGACTACCATTTCTAATAACAGCAGAGCTAGAGAATTTCACAGACTGGCAAAACTTAAAAGACTACAGCAGTTCAAAACTTATATTAAAATAAGGAATGAGAATTCTAAACAGTATAGAAAAGTAGCAAGATGAAATGGATATAAGAATATCATTATTGGAAATGCAATTAGAGTAATGAGTTTCAAAGAATAAACAAGAAGAAGGCAAGGAGGACATCAAAATCCTAAAGATGGGAGAGGGAAGCAGGAAAACATAGGTGATTTTCAGCACTATGCTAAGTTAATCAGCATATACGACTCTGTATTTGAAGCAAACGGAGAGATGCATGGCCTAATGAGTTTGCAAAACAAAGAACAAGCAAACAAACAATCAAACAAAGAAACAAACATCAAAAGAGTACGGTTGGCAGACATCTATCCAAAGGAACCATGATAAATCAAATCAAAATACTCAAAGTAATGTCAAGGTTCACTCAGTACGCATCGAACAAGTGTTGTGGCATGAATGTACTCAACAGACTTGTATTCAAAAACAGATTCGTGCATTAATATTCATAAATTTTGATTCATAATAGCATATTGTGACCTAACCCAAATCTCTACTTTGATTAAAATGGATTCCTAGTCCATGGTATAGATTTAGAAGTCTTTCAACATGACGAATGAATGGCATATTCTACCTTACATACAGAAGAAATGGCATAAGCCTAAAACAAAGGAAAGTAGCTCTGCAGAACTGTACTAAGAGCAAAAGAGTCAGTCAGTAAAGTGCACATTGTGATTGGTTTCATTGCTAGGAATTTCAGCCCCGATGGAACAAATGGATACATGTTCTTAGAGTGTGGGAGTTTCAGCAGAAAAGCAACAGATGAATATGTATTCTGGGTGAATGGATATTACACAAACATAAGATTCCTTTAGTGGGTCTTTTTGTACTGTTAACAGTTAGAAAGTTTAAAGACGTGTGAAACCGTAAACTAAAAATGGACACAATTCCATCCATTTGTACTGTGTATAGGGATGAGAACAAAAGTAAAGAAGGAAGAAAAAAAGGACTATGGGATGCTACTGGAGAGATTCACATTTACCTTAGGAACCTCTCGTCTGATGCAGCCCCTCCCAAACACTGACAAGATGTAGCAACCATTGGGGATGGCAGGTACCGTTTGGATTCCAGGTGGAATGTTGGTGTGTACCGCACAGCTTGTTGTGACTGGTGGGCCCAAGGTAACTGGGCAGAATTCTGTGGGTGGATCAGTGTGATGGAGGGGCTGCTGCCCTCTGTGGAACTTGTCTTAGGTCTTTAGTTCAGGAAGCTGGGTAAGTTCGAGATACTGCTTCTGCCCAAATACCTGAGTTCACGGGTCAGTTTCCAGAAACTGAAAGGGCTGACAGTGGAACATCTGCCAGTCATCAGCATACTGGTTACGTTCCGAGGAACTTTCAGACTTGCCCAGTCCTGTAGAATTCGACTTTATGGGAGACACCAAGAGAAGCATGCAGAAAAGCTGGCTGCACTGATTGAGGAGAGATGTGAACACATTGATGAGAGTTGTTCTGCTACAAGGGAGAATAATGACATGGAGACTTTTGTAGTGAATACCAGGCTCAAAAGGCATTCATGAGACATATTGAGCCTCACTGATACTGGCAGAGACCTGTGGAGGGTCAACGTGCTCTTAAGAAAGGTACTCAGTTCACTGCTTCAAGAAATGGTCCAAGATTCCTGACGTCTAAAAGAGAAGAGATGGCAGAGATGATAAAATCACTCATGTTCTTGGAAGAGATCATGAGAATCCACACGTCCCAAGAGACATCTACAAATCAAATATATCACAGTGCATGAAATCCTGGTAAGCCTTTTCCCAGGGTTGGGATAGCTATCAAACACTTGCTCTTCCCTCCACTCCTCTCAGGCATCCATTTCAAAGGATCAGCACCTGAGCTGCAATGAAGCCAGGAGAAGAATAGCAAGCCCCTCCTAGAACAAGTGTTCCACCCAATTCACACTTTGTGCACAACACTGAACTCCTCAATTGTCAAATACTCTCGACTGAAATAGATAGGAATTGAATATGTATCTCACACAAAGAAATGATGACCTTCCCCTTGATTCAGCAAATGCTGGGTTAATGTCTTCTTTGGGGTGAAGGGAGTGTGGTAAGTGAGGGGAATCTTTGACTGAACTTGAGTATGTATTTGTCCTCAGTGTTTCAAGGCAGTATAGGTAACTATTGTAAGTCAGTTTGTGAACTGAACTCTAAAAGTCGCCATAGACATGTAAGGACACATGTTATGTGGACTGTCTTTTCCCTTCATTCAAGCCCCGTATGTAGAATATCATGGGGGTGCAGACTTGGCTGGGTTAAATTGCTTTACCCAACATGATCGGACGATTAAGAATTCTCATCGTTGTTAGAAGAACACCTGGTTCTCAGTAGCCTAGCATAGCTGCAGCAGTTTTCTCTTAGCTATAATGCCTCTAGTTGCTTTTGGAACCAAGCCTTCATATAAATATTTTGTTTGGGTTACCTAGTGTCTTCCTACATAGAAATGTTACCGCTTGAAATGACAACAATGACCAGTATGATTCACTGGGTGGAAAGGGCACCACATGCAAAAGGGAAACACTGGGTGAGGGTTATTTCATGGTTCCAATATTTATTTCATGGTTCCTGTTTGTGTTGGGGCATCAACAGTAAACAGTTAACCTGTTCACTTCATCATTTTGGACTGCTATTTTACATTCTATCTGTCTATTTTTCCATTATAGCTGAAAAAATGGTACTTGAATTTGATAAGTCTGGCTTGTAGGTAGATTTAGTATGTTTCAAAAACTAACTTCATTTTCAGATAATTCCCCAAATATGTAAATCAATTGTATTAAAATTTTGAAAGTCCGCAACTGAGGGATCAACACAATGTCAAAACTGGATTCTTCGGACAAACCCACCCACCATGGCTGTATAGAAAATAGAGATAAACAAGAATAACATGTCTGTGAGTTATATATGGAAAGTGATGATTTATCAGTGCCCAGTTGGCAGAGTACAAGTACAACCTACGCACACTCGCTCCCATGTACACAGGAAGATAAACATCCACTCACCCAGCCCATAGTCCAGGACACTTGCCGAAGAGTGGTCTCTTACTTCCAAGGACAGAATGAGGCCTCAGAAAACCTGGAAGGAGGAGAAGACACAGTAGTGATGTAAATAAGTGTAGGACCTGTCCTCTGCTGATGGAGCAGCAAAGTGAAAATCTGTTTTATTTTGACACACACCCTCAAGGGGATAGGACGCATGGGATTGAAAGCGGTGCACTGAGTGTTAGAAGTGTGCACAGCAGATGCTTGGATGACAGAACTGAAAGAAATCAGCACAAAATATACCCACAATTCATTCTTAGACAAAGATTGGTGCTGCCAAATTTGGGCTCACAATGGCTGTGAATAATTGGGGATACAGCTATTGATGATAGCACACGCTGATTCTCAGGCATCTGGAGTGTGTTGTGGATTGTGGTAGGCCCTATCCAGAGAGGAAACTTACCTGGGACCCCAATGAGAAAGCAACAACCCTGGCTAGTGAGGTTGATTTTATCGAAATATCCCATGGACACATCCAATGCATCTGTAAGACCTGGGACCAATTTGGCATTTTGCCAATAGAGCACATGTGGGGCTCAATCACAGTCATCATGCATCTGGTCTGAGGGATCCAGGGGGCCTTGGGGTTGAATTCTGTTTCCAAAATCTCAGGATCTGCTACATTCATAGCCTGGACTGGGATTATACTTTGGTTTGAGGCAGAGGATGTGGAATATTTCGGTGGTTTCCTTCGTGGTCCCATGCCACAGATGAGAGAACAATGAAGAGTGGTCAAAGTCCACAGCATGAGAAGATGCATTATTTTCCTCAGCATTATCTCTGAAATGCAGATGCTACATTTTGGATGGCACTGACATGCTATGGCACCCAGGAAACATAGATGGGGCTGCAGGAAAATTCCAACAGGCCCTGATGCATGACATCGTTAGATAAGTTTCCACTGGTGTTTCTGTAGACAGAGAAGCCCTGGGAAGAACTGGTAACATTGGGACATTCCCATGGCAATAGAAAGCACAAGCGCACTGTCACGATTCTGTTTTGGGAAAACTCCTAAATGACATACAGCAGTCTACAGAGCTGAAAACTCTTTGAAGCTTCATTTCCACTAGAGGAAGTGTCCTGTGTACTTTAAGAACTGTGAGATAAGTGTAATAAAAATGAGGTTATACTAATAGAAAGAGTATGGTGTGTTCATGACAACAACGGGAACACCAGCAATTAGAGCTATATAAGACAACACACACAGGAAAAGGACATGGCATCATTGTCTAGGAAAAATTGTCCTCACAAAAAAATCATGGAATTGCGTACATCCAATGGTATAAAATTTTCACTTAACAAAACCCTATAAGTCTGCATTAGATACCTGAAAGTACTTGACCAGTAGAGATAAAGAAGTATAATAAAAGAAACAGGAAGTACTATTTTAAGTACAAAAGAGTTTGAAGGCCCAAAATATAAGCTTTCAAACAACTAGATGGCAAAACGCTATCAGAGAATGTATTGAAAACGGAGGTGAGGAAAACACTGAAGAACAACAGTGTCTCAGAATCACAAAAGACAGAATACCAGAAAAGGGGAAGAGAACCTCTAAAGATGAGTGAAAGAATATCAGAAAACTCAATGGATGAGATAATACCAGGGCTAAAGTCATTCCCAAGCAGAATAGATAATGCAGAGGGACTCGTGAATGACTGTGATGACAGAGGAATAGAAATCCCTCGATTAGAAGATGACATAGAAAAGCAAGTGAAAATCAATGCAATCATCGCTGTTGAATCACAGGGTAATACAAAGCATGAAAGATTATGATTCATAAGTGTCCCAGATGAATTAGCAAGAGATAAAGAAGAAAAGTCTGAAATATATTTGTAGAAAAATCAGACAGAAACTTCCTTAAAGCCAAAAAGCAGTCATCTATATGAATTCAGGAAGTACAAGTGTCCAAAGGAGGTGGAATTAAAATAGACCTACAAGAAGCTGTATTATTCAAAGCAACAAAGTTCATGATCAACCAAGTGATTCTTAATGCACGTAGAGGAAAGCAACTTAGTCACAACAGAATCTCCAGAGGGTTTTCAGCTGATATCTCGACACAAATAGTACAGGAGATGTAATAGTGCCAGGACATATACCAAATATTGAATGAGTAAAAGCTTCAATCTAGGGTAGCCTATGCCACAAGACTACCATTTCTAATAACAGCAGAGCTAGAGAATTTCACAGACCGGCAATACTTAAAAGACTACAGCAGTTCAAAACTAATATTAAAAAAAGGATTGAGAATTCTAAATAGAATAGAAAAGTAGCAAGATGAAATGGATATAAGAATACCATTATTGGAAATGCAATTAGAGCAATGAGTTTCAAAGAATAAACAAGAAGAAGGCAAGGAGGACATCAAAATCCTAAAGATGGGAGAGGGAAGCAGGAAAACATAGGTGATTTTCAGCACTATACTAAGTTAATCAGCATATATGACTCTCTGAATCAAATGGAGAGATGCATGGCCTAAAGAGTTTGCAAAACAAAGAATAAGCAAACAAACAAACAATTGAACAAAGAAACAAACATCAAAAGAGTACGCTTGGCAGACATCTATCCAAAGGAACCATGATAAATTAAATAAAAATACTCAAAGTAATGTCAAGGATCATTCAGTACGCATCGACAAAGTTTCGAGGCATGCAAGTACTCAAAAGACTTGTATTCAGAAAACAGATGCGTGCATTAATATTCATAAATTTTGATTCATAATAGCACATTGTCTCCTAACCCAAATCTCTATTTTGATTAAAATGGATTCCTAGTCCGTGGTATAGATTTAGAAGTATTTCAACATGATGAAAGAATGGCATATTCTACCCTATATAAAGAAGAAATGGCATAAGCCTAAAACAAAGGAAAGTAGCTCTGCAGAACTGTACTAAGAGCAAAAGAGTCAGTCAGTAAAGTGCACAATGGGATTGGTTTCATTTCTAGGAATTTCAGCCCCGATGGAACAAATGGATACATGTTCTTAGAGTGTGGGTGTTTCAGCAGAAAAGCAACAAACGGATATGTATTCTGGGTGAATGGATATTACACAAACATAAGATTCCTTTAGTGGGTCTTTTTGTACTGTTAACAGTTAGAAAGTTTAAAGACGTATGAAACCATAAACTAAAAATGGACACACTTCCCTCCGTTTGTACTGTGTATAGGGATGAGAACAAAAGTAAAGAAGGAAGAAAAAAAGGACCATGGGATGCTACTGGAGAGATTCACATTTACCTTAGGAACCTCTCGTCTGATGCAGCCCCTCCCAAACACTGAAAAGATGTAGCAACCATTGGGGATGGCAGGTACCGTTTGGATTCCAGGTGGAATTTTGGTGTGTACTGCACAGCTTGTTGTGACTGGTGGGCCCAAGGTAACTGGGCAGAGTTCTGAGGGTTGATCAGTGTGACGGAAGGGCTGCCACCCTCTGTGGAGCTTGTCTTAGGTCTTTATTTTGGGAAGCTGGGTAAGTTCGAGATACTGCTACTGCCCAAATACCTGAGTTCACGGGTCAGTTTCCAGAAACTGAAAGGGCTGACAGTGGAACATCTGCCAGTCATCAGCATACTGGTTACGTTCCGAGGATCTTTCAGACTTGCCCAGTCATGTAGAAGTCTAATTTATGGGAGATTTAAAGAGAAGCTGGAAGAAAACCTGGTTACATGGATTGAGGAGATATGAGAACACATTGATGAGAGTTGTCCTGCTACAATTGAGGACACAGGCATGGATAATTCTGTAGGGAATACCAGGCTCAAAAGACATTCATGACAAATATTGAGCCTCGTTGATCCTGGCAGAAATTATGGAGGATCAACTTGCACTTGAGAAAGTTACTCAGTTCTCTGCTCCAAGAATGGATCCAAGATTCTTGACGTCTAAAGAGAAGAGATGGCAGAGGTGATAAAATCGCTCATGTTGGTGGAATAATTTGTGAGAATCCACATGTCGCAAGGGGCATTTACAAACCATTCAGACCAAAATGCACCAAGCCCAGGTAAGCCTTTTCCCAGGTTTGGGCCTTGCTATCAAGCACTTGCTCTTCCCTCCCCTCCACTCAGGCATCCATTTTAAAGGATCAGAACCTGAGCTGCAATGAAGCCAGTAGGAGAAGAGCAAGCCCCTCCTAGAATCAGAGTTCCTCCATCTTCACTCTCTGTGAACAACAGTGAACTCCTTAAACGTCAAATACTCTCGCCTAAATTAGTTAGGTATTGGATACTTAGCTCACACAAAGAAATGATGACCTTCCCCTAGATGCAGCATATGCTGGGTTTATGTCTTGTCTGGGGTGAAGGGATTGTGGTAAGTGAGAGGAATCTTTGACTGAACTCGAATATGTACTAGCCCTCAGTTTTTCAAGACAGTATTGGTAAATATTATGTCAGACAGTGACCTGAACTCTAAAAGTTGTGAAAGACTTTAAAGACACAGGTTTTGTGGACCGTCTTTCTCTTCAGTCAAGCACCGGGTGCATGATATTTTGGGGGTGCACACTTGGTTGTGTTAAATTGCTTTACCCAACATGATCGGATGATTAAGCGTTCTCATCACTGATAGAAGAACACCTGCTTTTCAATAGCCTAGCATAGCTGCAGCAGGGTTCTCATAGCTAAAATGCCTGTATGTGCTTTTGGAATCAAGCCTAAATGTATACATTTTGTTTGGTTTTTCTTGTACTTTCCTAGAGAGGAATGTTACCCCTTGAAATGCCAACATTGGCCAGTATGTGTCATTGGGAGTATAGGGCACCAAATGCACAATGGAAACCCAGGTTCTCGGTTATTTCATGGTTTCAATAGGTACTTCACGTTTCCTGTTGGTGTTGGAGGCTTCAACAGTAAAGAGTTGACATGTCCCCTTCAACATTTTGGACTGCGATTTTACTTTCTATCTGTCTACATTATTCTTAGAGCTGACATGATGTTACAAAAATTGACAAGTCTGACTTCTAGGTAAATTTAGTACGTTTCAAACACTAACTTCATTTTCATATAAATCCCAAAACATGTAAATCAATTCTATTAACCTTCCTAAAAACTGCAACTGTGTTATCAACACAATGTCAAAATTGGAGTCTTCGGACAATCCCTCCAACCATGGCTTTATGTAAAACAGAGCTAAACAAACATCACATTTCTGTGAATTACATCTGGAAAGTGTTGATTTATCGATGCCCAGTTGGCAGAGAACCAGTGCAACCTGCGCTCACTCCCTCCCATGTACACAGAATTGTAAACTTCCACTCACCCAGCCCTTGGCAAAGGACACTATCCGAAGAGTGGTCTGTTACTTCCAAAGACAGGCTGAGGCCTCAGATAACCAGGAAGCAGGAGAAGGCAAAGTAGAGAATGGAAATCTGTGCAGGATCTGACCTCTGCTGATGGAGCAGCAAAGGTGAAACTCTGTTTTACTTGGACACACACTCTCAAGCGGACAGCACACATGGGACTGTAGGTAATGCGCTGAGTGTTAGAAGAGTGCACAGCAGATGCTTGGCTGACATAACTCATAGAAATCAGCACAAAATATCCCCACAATTGATTCTGAGACCAAGATCCGATCTGCCAAATTTGAGCTAGCAGAGGCAGCGGAAAATGAGGTATAGAGCTACAGATAATGGCACACGCTGAGTCTCAGGGATCTGGAGTGCATTGTGGGGTGTGGTGGGTTCTATCAAGAGAGCAAACCGACTTGTTACCCCAGGAAGAAAGCAACCACATTGGCGTGTGAGGTTGAGTTTTTCGATATGTGCCATGGCCACATCCACTGCATCTTGCAGGCCCAGGATCAATTTGGCATTTTGCCAATAGAGCACGTGTGGGGCTCAACTAGAGAAGCCGTGCATCTGGTCTGAGGGATTCAGTGGCCCTTGGGTGTGAAATCAGTATTAAAAGCTTTAGGATCTGCTACAGTCAGAACCTGGACAGGGATTAAGGATTGGCTTGAGGAAGAGAATTCGGTACAGCTCTGTGGATGCATTCGTGCACCCATGACCCAAGGATGAGGGATCAAGGAAGAGTGGTCAACATCCACAACGTGAGAAGTTGAAGCATTTCCTTCAGCATTATCTCCCAAATGCAGATGCTACATTTTGGATGGCACTGACATGGTACTGCCCAGAGGACACAAAGATCGGTCTGCGGGATCATTCCAGCAGGCCCTGATGTATGACATCCATACATGTTTCCACTGCTGTTTCTTTAGACAGAGAAGCTCTGGGAAGCACTGGTAACATTGGGACATTCCCATGGCAATAGAAAGCACAAGCGCACTCTCAGTTTGCTGTTTTGGAAAGACTCCAAAATGACGTACAGCAGAATGCCGAGCTGAAAAACTTTAAGCTTCATTTCCAGAAGAGGAAGTGTACACTGCACTTTCAGAATTGTGAGGTAAGTGCAATAAAACGAAGTTTTACTAATTGAAATAATATGGTGTGCTCATCACAACAAAGGCAACACCAGCAATTAGAGGTATACCAGACAACACACACAGGAACAGGACATGGCATCAATGCCTAGGGAAAATTGTCCTCACAGAAATATCATGGAACTTTGTACACCCAATGGTCTAAAATTTTCACTTAACAAAGCCCTATAAATCTATATTAGATACCTGATATTACTTGACCAGTAGATATAAAGAAGTAGAGGAAAAGAAACAGGAAGTACCATTTTCAGTTCCAAAGATTCTGAAGGCCCAAAATTAAGCTTTCAAACATCTAGACTGCAAAACGCTACCAGAGCAAGTATTGAAAACTGAGGTGAGGAAAACATGAAGTACAACAGTGTCTCAGAATCACAAAAGGCAGTATACCAGGAAAGGGGAAGAGAAACTCTAAAAACGAGCCAAAAAAATCAGAAAACCCAAGGATGAGACAATACCAGGGCTAAAGTCAGTCCAAAGCAGACTTGATAATGCAGACGGACTCGTGAAAGACTGTGAAGTCAGGGGAACAGAAATCCCTCGATCAGAAGAAGACACAGAGAAAGAAGTGCAAACCAATGCAAACATTGCTGTTGAAGCCTGGGGTAAGACAAAGCATGAAAGAGTATGATTCGTAAGAGTCCCAGATGGAAAAGCAAGATTAACAAAAAAAAAGCCTGAAAAGATAATTGTAGAAAAGTCAGACTGAAACTTGCTGAAAGACAAGAAAGAATCATCTATACGATTTCAGGAACTACACAGCGTCCAAAGGAGGTGGAATCCCAATAGACCTACTTGCAGCTGTATAATTCAAATCAACAAAGTTCATGATCACCCCAGTGATTTAAAATGCATCTAGAGGAAAGCAATTTATTCACAACAGAACCTCCAGAGGGCTTTCAGCTCATATCTCGGCAGAAATATTGCAGAACAGGGAGGAGTTCAGGGACATAGGCCATATCCTGAATGAGAAAAAGCTGTAATCATGGGTAGCCTATGCCACATGACTGCCATTTCTAATAACGGCAGAGCTAGGGAAATTCACAGACCAGCAAAGCTTAAAAGAATTCAGCAGTTCAAAACTTATCCTAAAAGAAAGATTGAGAATTCTACCCTGAATAGAAAAGTAGCAAGATGAAATGGAAATAAGAAAAACCATTATTGGAAGTGCACGAAGAGCATTCGTTACAAACAAGAAACAAGAAGAAGGCAAGGAGGACATCAAAGCCATAAGATGGGAGAGGGTAGCAGGAAATCATAGGTGATTTTAAGCACTATCTTAAGTGATTCACATATATGACTCTCTGATTGAAGCAAACGGAGTGATGCATGGATTAATGTGTTTGCAAAACCAACCACAAGCAAACAAACAAACAATCAAACAAAAAAACCGACACCAAAACGGTACGGTTGGCTGACATATACCAGAGAAACCATGAGTATTCAAAACAAAATACTCAAAGTGATGTCAAGGATCATTCAGCACGCATCGACCCAGTATTGCAGCTTAAATGTACTCAACACACTTGTATTCAGAACACAGACGCGTGCATTAATATTCATAAATATTGATACAAATGAGCATATCGTGACCTAACCCAAATGCCGATTTTGAATAAGGTTTGGTCATAGTCCGTGATGTAGACTTACAATTCTTCCAACAGCAAGAATGAATGCCATATTCTACCCTAAGTAGAGAAGAAACGGCATAAGCCTATAACAAAGACAAGTAGCTCTGCAAAACTGTACTAAGAGCAAACGAGACAGACAGTAAAGTGCACATTGGGATTGGTTTCATTTCTCGGAATTTCAGCCCCCATGAAACAAATGGATCCATTTTCTGAGAGCGTGGGTGTTTCAGCAGAAAGCAACTGACGGATATGTATTCTGGGTGAATGGATATTACAAAAACATGAGTTTCCTTTAGTGGGGTCTCTGTGTACTGTGAGCTGTTAGAAAGTTTCAAGACGTGTGAAACCATAAACTAAAACTGGACACACTTCCTTCCGTTTGTACTGTATATACAGATCTGAACCAAAGGAAAGAGGGAAGATAAAAGGACAATGGCACGCTAGTGGATAGAATCACATTTAACTTAGGAACCTCTCGTTTGATGCAGCCCCTCCCCCAACACTGACAATATTCAGCAACCATTGGGGATGGCAGTTACCGGTTGGATTCTAGGTGGAATCTTGGTGTGTACCGCGAGACTTGTTGTGGCTGGTGGATCCAAGGTAACTGGGCAGAATTCTGTGGGTGGATCAGTGTGATGGAGGGGCTGCCGCCCTTTGTGGAGTTTGGCTTAGGTCTTTTGTTCGGGACGCTGTGTAAGTTCGAGATAATGCTGCTGCCCAAAGACCTAAGTTCACGGGTAAGTTTCCAGAACCTGACAGGGCAGAGAGTGGAAGATCTGCCTGTCATCAGCTTACTGGAGAGGCTCCGAGGTACTTTCAGAGTTGCCCAGTCCTGTTGACGTCGACTTTATGGGAGACACGAAGAGAAGCTGGCAGAAAAGCTGGCTGCACGGATTGAGGAGAGATGCGAACATATTGATGAGAGTTGTTCCGCTACAATGGAGAATACCGGCATGGAGACATCTCTAGAGAATACCAGGCTCGAAAGACATTCATGAGACCTACTGAACCTCTGTGTTCCTGCAGAAACATTCGGAGTGTCAACGTGCACTTGAGAAAGTCACTCAATTCTCTGCTCCAAGAACGGCTCCACGATTCCTGACGTCTAAAAGAGAAGAGATGGCAGAGATGATAAAAGCGCTCATGTTCTTGGAAGAGGTCATGAGAATCCACAGGTCCCAAGGGGCATTTACAAACCATTCAGACCAAAATGCACCAAGCCCAGGTAAGCCTTTTCCCAGGTTTGGGCCTTGCTATCAAGCACTTGCTCTTCCCTCCCCTCCACTCAGGCATCCATTTTAAAGGATCAGAACCTGAGCTGCAATGAAGCCAGTAGGAGAAGAGCAAGCCCCTCCTAGAATCAGAGTTCCTCCATCTTCACTCTCTGTGAACAACAGTGAACTCCTTAAACGTCAAATACTCTCGCCTAAATTAGTTAGGTATTGGATACTTAGCTCACACAAAGAAATGATGACCTTCCCCTAGATGCAGCATATGCTGGGTTTATGTCTTGTCTGGGGTGAAGGGATTGTGGTAAGTGAGAGGAATCTTTGACTGAACTCGAATATGTACTAGCCCTCAGTTTTTCAAGACAGTATTGGTAAATATTATGTCAGACAGTGACCTGAACTCTAAAAGTTGTGAAAGACTTTAAAGACACAGGTTTTGTGGACCGTCTTTCTCTTCAGTCAAGCACCGGGTGCATGATATTTTGGGGGTGCACACTTGGTTGTGTTAAATTGTTTTACCCAACATGATCGGATGATTAAGCGTTCTCATCACTGATAGAAGAACACCTGCTTTTCAATAGCCTAGCATAGCTGCAGCAGGGTTCTCATAGCAAAAATGCCTGTATGTGCTTTTGGAATCAAGCCTAAATGTATACATTTTGTTTGGTTTTTCTTGTACTTTCCTAGAGAGGAATGTTACCCCTTGAAATGCCAACATTGGCCAGTATGTGTCATTGGGAGTATAGGGCACCAAATGCACAATGGAAACCCAGGTTCTCGGTTATTTCATGGTTTCAATAGGTACTTCACGTTTCCTGTTGGTGTTGGAGGCTTCAACAGTAAAGAGTTGACATGTCCCCTTCAACATTTTGGACTGCGATTTTACTTTCTATCTGTCTACATTATTCTTAGAGCTGACATGATGTTACAAAAATTGACAAGTCTGACTTCTAGGTAAATTTAGTACGTTTCAAACACTAACTTCATTTTCATATAAATCCCAAAACATGTAAATCAATTCTATTAACCTTCCTAAAAACTGCAACTGTGTTATCAACACAATGTCAAAATTGGAGTCTTCGGACAATCCCTCCAACCATGGCTTTATGTAAAACAGAGCTAAACAAACATCACATTTCTGTGAATTACATCTGGAAAGTGTTGATTTATCGATGCCCAGTTGGCAGAGAACCAGTGCAACCTGCGCTCACTCCCTCCCATGTACACAGAATTGTAAACTTCCACTCACCCAGCCCTTGGCAAAGGACACTATCCGAAGAGTGGTCTGTTACTTCCAAAGACAGGCTGAGGCCTCAGATAACCAGGAAGCAGGAGAAGGCAAAGTAGAGAATGGAAATCTGTGCAGGATCTGACCTCTGCTGATGGAGCAGCAAAGGTGAAACTCTGTTTTACTTGGACACACACTCTCAAGCGGACAGCACACATGGGACTGTAGGTAATGCGCTGAGTGTTAGAAGAGTGCACAGCAGATGCTTGGCTGACATAACTCATAGAAATCAGCACAAAATATCCCCACAATTGATTCTGAGACCAAGATCCGATCTGCCAAATTTGAGCTAGCAGAGGCAGCGGAAAATGAGGTATAGAGCTACAGATAATGGCACACGCTGAGTCTCAGGGATCTGGAGTGCATTGTGGGGTGTGGTGGGTTCTATCAAGAGAGCAAACCGACTTGTTACCCCAGGAAGAAAGCAACCACATTGGCGTGTGAGGTTGAGTTTTTCGATATGTGCCATGGCCACATTCACTGCATCTTGCAGGCCCAGGATCAATTTGGCATTTTGCCAATAGAGCACGTGTGGGGCTCAACTAGAGAAGCCGTGCATCTGGTCTGAGGGATTCAGTGGCCCTTGGGTGTGAAATCAGTATTAAAAGCTTTAGGATCTGCTACAGTCAGAACCTGGACAGGGATTAAGGATTGGCTTGAGGAAGAGAATTCGGTACAGCTCTGTGGTTGCATTCGTGCACCCATGACCCAAGGATGAGGGATCAAGGAAGAGTGGTCAACATCCACAACGTGAGAAGTTGAAGCATTTCCTTCAGCATTATCTCCCAAATGCAGATGCTACATTTTGGATGGCACTGACATGGTACTGCCCAGAGGACACAAAGATCGGTCTGCGGGATCATTCCAGCAGGCCCTGATGTATGACATCCATACATGTTTCCACTGGTGTTTCTTTAGACAGAGAAGCTCTGGGAAGCACTGGTAACATTGGGACATTCCCATGGCAATAGAAAGCACAAGCGCACTCTCAGTTTGCTGTTTTGGAAAGACTCCAATATGACGTACAGCAGAATGCCGAGCTGAAAATCTTTAAGCTTCATTTCCAGAAGAGGAAGTGTACACTGCACTTTCAGAATTGTGAGGTAAGTGCAATAAAACGAAGTTTTACTAATTGAAATAATATGGTGTGCTCATCACAACAAAGGCAACACCAGCAATTAGAGGTATACCAGACAACACACACAGGAACAGGACATGGCATCAATGCCTAGGGAAAATTGTCCTCACAGAAATATCATGGAACTTTGTACACCCAATGGTCTAAAATTTTCACTTAACAAAGCCCTATAAATCTATATTAGATACCTGATATTACTTGACCAGTAGATATAAAGAAGTAGAGGAAAAGAAACAGGAAGTACCATTTTCAGTTCCAAAGATTCTGAAGGCCCAAAATTAAGCTTTCAAACATCTAGACTGCAAAACGCTACCAGAGCAAGTATTGAAAACTGAGGTGAGGAAAACATGAAGTACAACAGTGTCTCAGAATCACAAAAGGCAGTATACCAGGAAAGGGGAAGAGAAACTCTAAAAACGAGCCAAAAAAATCAGAAAACCCAAGGATGAGACAATACCAGGGCTAAAGTCAGTCCAAAGCAGACTTGATAATGCAGACGGACTCGTGAAAGACTGTGAAGTCAGGGGAACAGAAATCCCTCGATCAGAAGAAGACACAGAGAAAGAAGTGCAAACCAATGCAAACATTGCTGTTGAAGCCTGGGGTAAGACAAAGCATGAAAGAGTATGATTCGTAAGAGTCCCAGATGGAAAAGCAAGATTAACAAAAAAAAAGCCTGAAAAGATAATTGTAGAAAAGTCAGACTGAAACTTGCTGAAAGACAAGAAAGAATCATCTATACGATTTCAGGAACTACACAGCGTCCAAAGGAGGTGGAATCCCAATAGACCTACTTGCAGCTGTATAATTCAAATCAACAAAGTTCATGATCACCCCAGTGATTTAAAATGCATCTAGAGGAAAGCAATTTATTCACAACAGAACCTCCAGAGGGCTTTCAGCTCATATCTCGGCAGAAATATTGCAGAACAGGGAGGAGTGCAGGGACATAGGCCATATCCTGAATGAGAAAAAGCTGTAATCATGGGTAGCCTATGCCACATGACTGCCATTTCTAATAACGGCAGAGCTAGGGAAATTCACAGACCAGCAAAGCTTAAAAGAATTCAGCAGTTCAAAACTTATCCTAAAAGAAAGATTGAGAATTCTACCCTGAATAGAAAAGTAGCAAGATGAAATGGAAATAAGAAAAACCATTATTGGAAGTGCACGAAGAGCATTCGTTACAAACAAGAAACAAGAAGAAGGCAAGGAGGACATCAAAGCCATAAGATGGGAGAGGGTAGCAGGAAATCATAGGTGATTTTAAGCACTATCTTAAGTGATTCACATATATGACTCTCTGATTGAAGCAAACGGAGTGATGCATGGATTAATGTGTTTGCAAAACCAACCACAAGCAAACAAACAAACAATCAAACAAAAAAACCGACACCAAAACGGTACGGTTGGCTGACATATACCAGAGAAACCATGAGTATTCAAAACAAAATACTCAAAGTGATGTCAAGGATCATTCAGCACGCATCGACCCAGTATCGCAGCTTAAATGTACTCAACACACTTGTATTCAGAACACAGACGCGTGCATTAATATTCATAAATATTGATACAAATGAGCATATCGTGACCTAACCCAAATGCCGATTTTGAATAAGGTTTGGTCATAGTCCGTGATGTAGACTTACAATTCTTCCAACAGCAAGAATGAATGCCATATTCTACCCTAAGTAGAGAAGAAACGGCATAAGCCTATAACAAAGACAAGTAGCTCTGCAAAACTGTACTAAGAGCAAACGAGACAGACAGTAAAGTGCACATTGGGATTGGTTTCATTTCTCGGAATTTCAGCCCCCATGAAACAAATGGATCCATTTTCTGAGAGCGTGGGTGTTTCAGCAGAAAGCAACTGACGGATATGTATTCTGGGTGAATGGATATTACAAAAACATGAGTTTCCTTTAGTGGGGTCTCTGTGTACTGTGAGCTGTTAGAAAGTTTCAAGACGTGTGAAACCATAAACTAAAACTGGACACACTTCCTTCCGTTTGTACTGTATATACAGATCTGAACCAAAGGAAAGAGGGAAGATAAAAGGACAATGGCACGCTAGTGGATAGAATCACATTTAACTTAGGAACCTCTCGTTTGATGCAGCCCCTCCCCCAACACTGACAATATTCAGCAACCATTGGGGATGGCAGTTACCGGTTGGATTCTAGGTGGAATCTTGGTGTGTACCGCGAGACTTGTTGTGGCTGGTGGATCCAAGGTAACTGGGCAGAATTCTGTGGGTGGATCAGTGTGATGGAGGGGCTGCCGCCCTTTGTGGAGTTTGGCTTAGGTCTTTTGTTCGGGACGCTGTGTAAGTTCGAGATAATGCTGCTGCCCAAAGACCTAAGTTCACGGGTAAGTTTCCAGAACCTGACAGGGCAGAGAGTGGAAGATCTGCCTGTCATCAGCTTACTGGAGAGGCTCCGAGGTACTTTCAGAGTTGCCCAGTCCTGTTGATGTCGACTTTATGGGAGACACGAAGAGAAGCTGGCAGAAAAGCTGGCTGCACGGATTGAGGAGAGATGCGAACATATTGATGAGAGTTGTTCCGCTACAATGGAGAATACCGGCATGGAGACATCTCTAGAGAATACCAGGCTCGAAAGACATTCATGAGACCTACTGAACCTCTGTGTTCCTGCAGAAACATTCGGAGTGTCAACGTGCACTTGAGAAAGTCACTCAATTCTCTGCTCCAAGAACGGCTCCACGATTCCTGACGTCTAAAAGAGAAGAGATGGCAGAGATGATAAAAGCGCTCATGTTCTTGGAAGAGGTCATGAGAATCCACAGTTCCCAAGGGGCATTTACAAACCATTCAGACCAAAATGCACCAAGCCCAGGTAAGCCTTTTCCCAGGTTTGGGCCTTGCTATCAAGCACTTGCTCTTCCCTCCCCTCCACTCAGGCATCCATTTTAAAGGATCAGAACCTGAGCTGCAATGAAGCCAGTAGGAGAAGAGCAAGCCCCTCCTAGAATCAGAGTTCCTCCATCTTCACTCTCTGTGAACAACAGTGAACTCCTTAAACGTCAAATACTCTCGCCTAAATTAGTTAGGTATTGGATACTTAGCTCACACAAAGAAATGATGACCTTCCCCTAGATGCAGCATATGCTGGGTTTATGTCTTGTCTGGGGTGAAGGGATTGTGGTAAGTGAGAGGAATCTTTGACTGAACTCGAATATGTACTAGCCCTCAGTTTTTCAAGACAGTATTGGTAAATATTATGTCAGACAGTGACCTGAACTCTAAAAGTTGTGAAAGACTTTAAAGACACAGGTTTTGTGGACCGTCTTTCTCTTCAGTCAAGCACCGGGTGCATGATATTTTGGGGGTGCACACTTGGTTGTGTTAAATTGCTTTACCCAACATGATCGGATGATTAAGCGTTCTCATCACTGATAGAAGAACACCTGCTTTTCAATAGCCTAGCATAGCTGCAGCAGGGTTCTCATAGCTAAAATGCCTGTATGTGCTTTTGGAATCAAGCCTAAATGTATACATTTTGTTTGGTTTTTCTTGTACTTTCCTAGAGAGGAATGTTACCCCTTGAAATGCCAACATTGGCCAGTATGTGTCATTGGGAGTATAGGGCACCAAATGCACAATGGAAACCCAGGTTCTCGGTTATTTCATGGTTTCAATAGGTACTTCACGTTTCCTGTTGGTGTTGGAGGCTTCAACAGTAAAGAGTTGACATGTCCCCTTCAACATTTTGGACTGCGATTTTACTTTCTATCTGTCTACATTATTCTTAGAGCTGACATGATGTTACAAAAATTGACAAGTCTGACTTCTAGGTAAATTTAGTACGTTTCAAACACTAACTTCATTTTCATATAAATCCCAAAACATGTAAATCAATTCTATTAACCTTCCTAAAAACTGCAACTGTGTTATCAACACAATGTCAAAATTGGAGTCTTCGGACAATCCCTCCAACCATGGCTTTATGTAAAACAGAGCTAAACAAACATCACATTTCTGTGAATTACATCTGGAAAGTGTTGATTTATCGATGCCCAGTTGGCAGAGAACCAGTGCAACCTGCGCTCACTCCCTCCCATGTACACAGAATTGTAAACTTCCACTCACCCAGCCCTTGGCAAAGGACACTATCCGAAGAGTGGTCTGTTACTTCCAAAGACAGGCTGAGGCCTCAGATAACCAGGAAGCAGGAGAAGGCAAAGTAGAGAATGGAAATCTGTGCAGGATCTGACCTCTGCTGATGGAGCAGCAAAGGTGAAACTCTGTTTTACTTGGACACACACTCTCAAGCGGACAGCACACATGGGACTGTAGGTAATGCGCTGAGTGTTAGAAGAGTGCACAGCAGATGCTTGGCTGACATAACTCATAGAAATCAGCACAAAATATCCCCACAATTGATTCTGAGACCAAGATCCGATCTGCCAAATTTGAGCTAGCAGAGGCAGCGGAAAATGAGGTATAGAGCTACAGATAATGGCACACGCTGAGTCTCAGGGATCTGGAGTGCATTGTGGGGTGTGGTGGGTTCTATCAAGAGAGCAAACCGACTTGTTACCCCAGGAAGAAAGCAACCACATTGGCGTGTGAGGTTGAGTTTTTCGATATGTGCCATGGCCACATCCACTGCATCTTGCAGGCCCAGGATCAATTTGGCATTTTGCCAATAGAGCACGTGTGGGGCTCAACTAGAGAAGCCGTGCATCTGGTCTGAGGGATTCAGTGGCCCTTGGGTGTGAAATCAGTATTAAAAGCTTTAGGATCTGCTACAGTCAGAACCTGGACAGGGATTAAGGATTGGCTTGAGGAAGAGAATTCGGTACAGCTCTGTGGTTGCATTCGTGCACCCATGACCCAAGGATGAGGGATCAAGGAAGAGTGGTCAACATCCACAACGTGAGAAGTTGAAGCATTTCCTTCAGCATTATCTCCCAAATGCAGATGCTACATTTTGGATGGCACTGACATGGTACTGCCCAGAGGACACAAAGATCGGTCTGCGGGATCATTCCAGCAGGCCCTGATGTATGACATCCATACATGTTTCCACTGCTGTTTCTTTAGACAGAGAAGCTCTGGGAAGCACTGGTAACATTGGGACATTCCCATGGCAATAGAAAGCACAAGCGCACTCTCAGTTTGCTGTTTTGGAAAGACTCCAATATGACGTACAGCAGAATGCCGAGCTGAAAAACTTTAAGCTTCATTTCCAGAAGAGGAAGTGTACACTGCACTTTCAGAATTGTGAGGTAAGTGCAATAAAATGAAGTTTTACTAATTGAAATAATATGGTGTGCTCATCACAACAAAGGCAACACCAGCAATTAGAGGTATACCAGACAACACACACAGGAACAGGACATGGCATCAATGCCTAGGGAAAATTGTCCTCACAGAAATATCATGGAACTTTGTACACCCAATTGTCTAAAATTTTCACTTAACAAAGCCCTAGAAATCTATATTAGATAGCTGATATTACTTGACCAGTAGATATAAAGAAGTAGAGGAAAAGAAACAGGAAGTACCATTTTCAGTTCCAAAGATTCTGAAGGCCCAAAATTAAGCTTTCAAACATCTAGACTGCAAAACGCTACCAGAGCAAGTATTGAAAACTGAGGTGAGGAAAACATGAAGTACAACAGTGTCTCAGAATCACAAAAGGCAGTATACCAGGAAAGGGGAAGAGAAACTCTAAAAACGAGCCAAAAAAATCAGAAAACCCAAGGATGAGACAATACCAGGGCTAAAGTCAGTCCAAAGCAGACTTGATAATGCAGACGGACTCGTGAAAGACTGTGAAGTCAGGGGAACAGAAATCCCTCGATCAGAAGAAGACACAGAGAAAGAAGTGCAAACCAATGCAAACATTGCTGTTGAAGCCTGGGGTAAGACAAAGCATGAAAGAGTATGATTCGTAAGAGTCCCAGATGGAAAAGCAAGATTAACAAAAAAAAAGCCTGAAAAGATAATTGTAGAAAAGTCAGACTGAAACTTGCTGAAAGACAAGAAAGAATCATCTATACGATTTCAGGAACTACACAGCATCCAAAGGAGGTGGAATCCCAATAGACCTACTTGCAGCTGTATAATTCAAATCAACAAAGTTCATGATCACCCCAGTGATTTAAAATGCATCTAGAGGAAAGCAATTTATTCACAACAGAACCTCCAGAGGGCTTTCAGCTCATATCTCGGCAGAAATATTGCAGAACAGGGAGGAGTTCAGGGACATAGGCCATATCCTGAATGAGAAAAAGCTGTAATCATGGGTAGCCTATGCCACATGACTGCCATTTCTAATAACGGCAGAGCTAGGGAAATTCACAGACCAGCAAAGCTTAAAAGAATTCAGCAGTTCAAAACTTATCCTAAAAGAAAGATTGAGAATTCTACCCTGAATAGAAAAGTAGCAAGATGAAATGGAAATAAGAAAAACCATTATTGGAAGTGCACGAAGAGCATTCGTTACAAACAAGAAACAAGAAGAAGGCAAGGAGGACATCAAAGCCATAAGATGGGAGAGGGTAGCAGGAAATCATAGGTGATTTTAAGCACTATCTTAAGTGATTCACATATATGACTCTCTGATTGAAGCAAACGGAGTGATGCATGGATTAATGTGTTTGCAAAACCAACCACAAGCAAACAAACAAACAATCAAACAAAAAAACCGACACCAAAACGGTACGGTTGGCTGACATATACCAGAGAAACCATGAGTATTCAAAACAAAATACTCAAAGTGATGTCAAGGATCATTCAGCACGCATCGACCCAGTATCGCAGCTTAAATGTACTCAACACACTTGTATTCAGAACACAGACGCGTGCATTAATATTCATAAATATTGATACAAATGAGCATATCGTGACCTAACCCAAATGCCGATTTTGAATAAGGTTTGGTCATAGTCCGTGATGTAGACTTACAATTCTTCCAACAGCAAGAATGAATGCCATATTCTACCCTAAGTAGAGAAGAAACGGCATAAGCCTATAACAAAGACAAGTAGCTCTGCAAAACTGTACTAAGAGCAAACGAGACAGACAGTAAAGTGCACATTGGGATTGGTTTCATTTCTCGGAATTTCAGCCCCCATGAAACAAATGGATCCATTTTCTGAGAGCGTGGGTGTTTCAGCAGAAAGCAACTGACGGATATGTATTCTGGGTGAATGGATATTACAAAAACATGAGTTTCCTTTAGTGGGGTCTCTGTGTACTGTGAGCTGTTAGAAAGTTTCAAGACGTGTGAAACCATAAACTAAAACTGGACACACTTCCTTCCGTTTGTACTGTATATACAGATCTGAACCAAAGGAAAGAGGGAAGATAAAAGGACAATGGCACGCTAGTGGATAGAATCACATTTAACTTAGGAACCTCTCGTTTGATGCAGCCCCTCCCCCAACACTGACAATATTCAGCAACCATTGGGGATGGCAGTTACCGGTTGGATTCTAGGTGGAATCTTGGTGTGTACAGCGAGACTTGTTGTGGCTGGTGGATCCAAGGTAACTGGGCAGAATTCTGTGGGTGGATCAGTGTGATGGAGGGGCTGCCGCCCTTTGTGGAGTTTGGCTTAGGTCTTTTGTTCGGGACGCTGTGTAAGTTCGAGATAATGCTGCTGCCCAAAGACCTAAGTTCACGGGTAAGTTTCCAGAACCTGACAGGGCAGAGAGTGGAAGATCTGCCTGTCATCAGCTTACTGGAGAGGCTCCGAGGTACTTTCAGAGTTGCCCAGTCCTGTTGACGTCGACTTTATGGGAGACACGAAGAGAAGCTGGCAGAAAAGCTGGCTGCACGGATTGAGGAGAGATGCGAACATATTGATGAGAGTTGTTCCGCTACAATGGAGAATACCGGCATGGAGACATCTCTAGAGAATACCAGGCTCGAAAGACATTCATGAGACCTACTGAACCTCTGTGTTCCTGCAGAAACATTCGGAGTGTCAACGTGCACTTGAGAAAGTCACTCAATTCTCTGCTCCAAGAACGGCTCCACGATTCCTGACGTCTAAAAGAGAAGAGATGGCAGAGATGATAAAAGCGCTCATGTTCTTGGAAGAGGTCATGAGAATCCACAGGTCCCAAGGGGCATTTACAAACCATTCAGACCAAAATGCACCAAGCCCAGGTAAGCCTTTTCCCAGGTTTGGGCCTTGCTATCAAGCACTTGCTCTTCCCTCCCCTCCACTCAGGCATCCATTTTAAAGGATCAGAACCTGAGCTGCAATGAAGCCAGTAGGAGAAGAGCAAGCCCCTCCTAGAATCAGAGTTCCTCCATCTTCACTCTCTGTGAACAACAGTGAACTCCTTAAACGTCAAATACTCTCGCCTAAATTAGTTAGGTATTGGATACTTAGCTCACACAAAGAAATGATGACCTTCCCCTAGATGCAGCATATGCTGGGTTTATGTCTTGTCTGGGGTGAAGGGATTGTGGTAAGTGAGAGGAATCTTTGACTGAACTCGAATATGTACTAGCCCTCAGTTTTTCAAGACAGTATTGGTAAATATTATGTCAGACAGTGACCTGAACTCTAAAAGTTGTGAAAGACTTTAAAGACACAGGTTTTGTGGACCGTCTTTCTCTTCAGTCAAGCACCGGGTGCATGATATTTTGGGGGTGCACACTTGGTTGTGTTAAATTGCTTTACCCAACATGATCGGATGATTAAGCGTTCTCATCACTGATAGAAGAACACCTGCTTTTCAATAGCCTAGCATAGCTGCAGCAGGGTTCTCATAGCTAAAATGCCTGTATGTGCTTTTGGAATCAAGCCTAAATGTATACATTTTGTTTGGTTTTTCTTGTACTTTCCTAGAGAGGAATGTTACCCCTTGAAATGCCAACATTGGCCAGTATGTGTCATTGGGAGTATAGGGCACCAAATGCACAATGGAAACCCAGGTTCTCGGTTATTTCATGGTTTCAATAGGTACTTCACGTTTCCTGTTGGTGTTGGAGGCTTCAACAGTAAAGAGTTGACATGTCCCCTTCAACATTTTGGACTGCGATTTTACTTTCTATCTGTCTACATTATTCTTAGAGCTGACATGATGTTACAAAAATTGACAAGTCTGACTTCTAGGTAAATTTAGTACGTTTCAAACACTAACTTCATTTTCATATAAATCCCAAAACATGTAAATCAATTCTATTAACCTTCCTAAAAACTGCAACTGTGTTATCAACACAATGTCAAAATTGGAGTCTTCGGACAATCCCTCCAACCATGGCTTTATGTAAAACAGAGCTAAACAAACATCACATTTCTGTGAATTACATCTGGAAAGTGTTGATTTATCGATGCCCAGTTGGCAGAGAACCAGTGCAACCTGCGCTCACTCCCTCCCATGTACACAGAATTGTAAACTTCCACTCACCCAGCCCTTGGCAAAGGACACTATCCGAAGAGTGGTCTGTTACTTCCAAAGACAGGCTGAGGCCTCAGATAACCAGGAAGCAGGAGAAGGCAAAGTAGAGAATGGAAATCTGTGCAGGATCTGACCTCTGCTGATGGAGCAGCAAAGGTGAAACTCTGTTTTACTTGGACACACACTCTCAAGCGGACAGCACACATGGGACTGTAGGTAATGCGCTGAGTGTTAGAAGAGTGCACAGCAGATGCTTGGCTGACATAACTCATAGAAATCAGCACAAAATATCCCCACAATTGATTCTGAGACCAAGATCCGATCTGCCAAATTTGAGCTAGCAGAGGCAGCGGAAAATGAGGTATAGAGCTACAGATAATGGCACACGCTGAGTCTCAGGGATCTGGAGTGCATTGTGGGGTGTGGTGGGTTCTATCAAGAGAGCAAACCGACTTGTTACCCCAGGAAGAAAGCAACCACATTGGCGTGTGAGGTTGAGTTTTTCGATATGTGCCATGGCCACATCCACTGCATCTTGCAGGCCCAGGATCAATTTGGCATTTTGCCAATAGAGCACGTGTGGGGCTCAACTAGAGAAGCCGTGCATCTGGTCTGAGGGATTCAGTGGCCCTTGGGTGTGAAATCAGTATTAAAAGCTTTAGGATCTGCTACAGTCAGAACCTGGACAGGGATTAAGGATTGGCTTGAGGAAGAGAATTCAGTACAGCTCTGTGGATGCATTCGTGCACCCATGACCCAAGGATGAGGGATCAAGGAAGAGTGGTCAAAATCCACAACGTGAGAAGTTGAAGCATTTCCTTCAGCATTATCTCCCAAATGCAGATGCTACATTTTGGATGGCACTGACATGGTACTGCCCAGAGGACACAAAGATCGGTCTGTGGGATCATTCCAGCAGGCCCTGATGTATGACATACATACATGTTTCCACTGCTGTTTCTTTAGACAGAGAAGCTCTGGGAAGCACTGGTAACATTGGGACATTCCCATGGCAATAGAAAGCACAAGCGCACTCTCAGTTTGCTGTTTTGGAAAGACTGCAATATGACGTACAGCAGAATGCCGAGCTGAAAAACTTTAAGCTTCATTTCCAGAAGAGGAAGTGTACACTGCACTTTCAGAATTGTGAGGTAAGTGCAATAAAACGAAGTTTTACTAATTGAAATAATATGGTGTGCTCATCACAACAAAGGCAACACCAGCAATTAGAGGTATACCAGACAACACACACAGGAACAGGACATGGCATCAATGCCTAGGGAAAATTGTCCTCACAGAAATATCATGGAACTTTGTACACCCAATGGTCTAAAATTTTCACTTAACAAAGCCCTATAAATCTATATTAGATACCTGATATTACTTGACCAGTAAATATAAAGAAGTAAAGGAAAAGAAACAGGAAGTACCATTTTCAGTTCCAAAGATTCTGAAGGCCCAAAATTAAGCTTTCAAACATCTAGACTGCAAAACGCTACCAGAGCAAGTATTGAAAACTGAGGTGAGGAAAACATGAAGTACAACAGTGTCTCAGAATCACAAAAGGCAGTATACCAGGAAAGGGGAAGAGAAACTCTAAAAACGAGCCAAAAAAATCAGAAAACCCAAGGATGAGACAATACCAGGGCTAAAGTCAGTCCAAAGCAGACTTGATAATGCAGACGGACTCGTGAAAGACTGTGAAGTCAGGGGAACAGAAATCCCTCGATCAGAAGAAGACATAGAGAAAGAAGTGCAAACCAATGCAAACATTGCTGTTGAAGCCTGGGGTAAGACAAAGCATGAAAGAGTATGATTCGTAAGAGTCCCAGATGGAAAAGTAAGATTAACAAAAAAAAAGCCTGAAAAGATAATTGTAGAAAAGTCAGACTGAAACTTGCTGAAAGACAAGAAAGAATCATCTATACGATTTCAGGAACTACACAGCGTCCAAAGGAGGTGGAATCCCAATAGACCTACTTGCAGCTGTATAATTCAAATCAACAAAGTTCATGATCACCCCAGTGATTTAAAATGCATCTAGAGGAAAGCAATTTATTCACAACAGAACCTCCAGAGGGCTTTCAGCTCATATCTCGGCAGAAATATTGCAGAACAGGGAGGAGTGCAGGGACATAGGCCATATCCTGAATGAGAAAAAGCTGTAATCATGGGTAGCCTATGCCACATGACTGCCATTTCTAATAACGGCAGAGCTAGGGAAATTCACAGACCAGCAAAGCTTAAAAGAATTCAGCAGTTCAAAACTTATCCTAAAAGAAAGATTGAGAATTCTACCCTGAATAGAAAAGTAGCAAGATGAAATGGAAATAAGAAAAACCATTATTGGAAGTGCACGAAGAGCATTCGTTACAAACAAGAAACAAGAAGAAGGCAAGGAGGACATCAAAGCCATAAGATGGGAGAGGGTAGCAGGAAATCATAGGTGATTTTAAGCACTATCTTAAGTGATTCACATATATGACTCTCTGATTGAAGCAAACGGAGTGATGCATGGATTAATGTGTTTGCAAAACCAACCACAAGCAAACAAACAAACAATCAAACAAAAAAACCGACACCAAAACGGTACGGTTGGCTGACATATACCAGAGAAACCATGAGTATTCAAAACAAAATACTCAAAGTGATGTCAAGGATCATTCAGCACGCATCGACCCAGTATCGCAGCTTAAATGTACTCAACACACTTGTATTCAGAACACAGACGCGTGCATTAATATTCATAAATATTGATACAAATGAGCATATCGTGACCTAACCCAAATGCCGATTTTGAATAAGGTTTGGTCATAGTCCGTGATGTAGACTTACAATTCTTCCAACAGCAAGAATGAATGCCATATTCTACCCTAAGTAGAGAAGAAACGGCATAAGCCTATAACAAAGACAAGTAGCTCTGCAAAACTGTACTAAGAGCAAACGAGACAGACAGTAAAGTGCACATTGGGATTGGTTTCATTTCTCGGAATTTCAGCCCCCATGAAACAAATGGATCCATTTTCTGAGAGCGTGGGTGTTTCAGCAGAAAGCAACTGATGGATATGTATTCTGGGTGAATGGATATTACACAAACATGAGTTTCCTTTAGTGGGGTCTCTGTGTACTGTGAGCTGTTAGAAAGTTTCAAGACGTGTGAAACCATAAACTAAAACTGGACACACTTCCCTCCGTTTGTACTGTATATACAGATCTGAACCAAAGGAAAGAGGGAAGATAAAAGGACAATGGCACGCTAGTGGATAGAATCACATTTAACTTAGGAACCTCCCGTATGATGCAGCCCCTCCCCCAACACTGACAATATTCAGCAACCATTGGGGATGGCAGTTACCGGTTGGATTCTAGGTGGAATCTTGGTGTGTACCGCGAGGCTTGTTGTGGCTGGTGGATCCAAAGTAACTGGGCAGAATTCTGTGGGTGGATCAGTGTGATGGAGGGGCTGCCGCCCTTTGTGGAGTTTGGCTTAGGTCTTTTGTTCGGGACGCTGTCTAAGTTCGAGATAATGCTGCTGCCCAAAGACCTAAGTTCACGGGTAAGTTTCCAGAACCTGACAGGGCAGAGAGTGGAAGATCTGCCTGTCATCAGCTTACTGGAGAGGCTCCGAGGTACTTTCAGACTTGCCCAGTCCTGTTGACGTCGACTTTATGGGAGACACGAAGAGAAGCTGGCAGAAAAGCTGGCTGCATGGATTGAGGAGAGATGCGAACATATTGATGAGAGTTGTTCCGCTACAATGGAGAATACCGGCATGGAGACATCTCTAGAAAATACCAGGCTCGAAAGACATTCATGAGACCTACTGAACCTCTGTGTTCCTGCAGAAACATTCGGAGTGTCAACGTGCACTTGAGAAAGTCACTCAATTCTCTGCTCCAAGAACGGCTCCACGATTCCTGACGTCTAAAAGAGAAGAGATGGCAGAGATGATAAAAGCGCTCATGTTCTTGGAAGAGGTCATGAGAATCCACAGGTCCCAAGGGGCATTTACAAACCATTCAGACCAAAATGCACCAAGCCCAGGTAAGCCTTTTCCCAGGTTTGGGCCTTGCTATCAAGCACTTGCTCTTCCCTCCCCTCCACTCAGGCATCCATTTTAAAAGATCAGAACCTGAGCTGCAATGAAGCCAGTAGGAGAAGAGCAAGCCCCTCCTAGAATCAGAGTTCCTCCATCTTCACTCTCTGTGAACAACAGTGAACTCCTTAAACGTCAAATACTCTCGCCTAAATTAGTTAGGTATTGGATACTTAGCTCACACAAAGAAATGATGACCTTCCCCTAGATGCAGCATATGCTGGGTTTATGTCTTGTCTGGGGTGAAGGGATTGTGGTAAGTGAGAGGAATCTTTGACTGAACTCGAATATGTACTAGCCCTCAGTTTTTCAAGACAGTATTGGTAAATATTATGTCAGACAGTGACCTGAACTCTAAAAGTTGTGAAAGACTTTAAAGACACAGGTTTTGTGGACCGTCTTTCTCTTCAGTCAAGCACCGGGTGCATGATATTTTGGGGGTGCACACTTGGTTGTGTTAAATTGCTTTACCCAACATGATCGGATGATTAAGCGTTCTCATCACTGATAGAAGAACACCTGCTTTTCAATAGCCTAGCATAGCTGCAGCAGGGTTCTCATAGCTAAAATGCCTGTATGTGCTTTTGGAATCAAGCCTAAATGTATACATTTTGTTTGGTTTTTCTTGTACTTTCCTAGAGAGGAATGTTACCCCTTGAAATGCCAACATTGGCCAGTATGTGTCATTGGGAGTATAGGGCACCAAATGCACAATGGAAACCCAGGTTCTCGGTTATTTCATGGTTTCAATAGGTACTTCACGTTTCCTGTTGGTGTTGGAGGCTTCAACAGTAAAGAGTTGACATGTCCCCTTCAACATTTTGGACTGCGATTTTACTTTCTATCTGTCTACATTATTCTTAGAGCTGACATGATGTTACAAAAATTGACAAGTCTGACTTCTAGGTAAATTTAGTACGTTTCAAACACTAACTTCATTTTCATATAAATCCCAAAACATGTAAATCAATTCTATTAACCTTCCTAAAAACTGCAACTGTGTTATCAACACAATGTCAAAATTGGAGTCTTCGGACAATCCCTCCAACCATGGCTTTATGTAAAACAGAGCTAAACAAACATCACATTTCTGTGAATTACATCTGGAAAGTGTTGATTTATCGATACCCAGTTGGCAGAGAACCAGTGCAACCTGCGCTCACTCCCTCCCATGTACACAGAATTGTAAACTTCCACTCACCCAGCCCTTGGCAAAGGACACTATCCGAAGAGTGGTCTGTTACTTCCAAAGACAGGCTGAGGCCTCAGATAACCAGGAAGCAGGAGAAGGCAAAGTAGAGAATGGAAATCTGTGCAGGATCTGACCTCTGCTGATGGAGCAGCAAAGGTGAAACTCTGTTTTACTTGGACACACACTCTCAAGCGGACAGCACACATGGGACTGTAGGTAATGCGCTGAGTGTTAGAAGAGTGCACAGCAGATGCTTGGCTGACATAACTCATAGAAATCAGCACAAAATATCCCCACAATTGATTCTGAGACCAAGATCCGATCTGCCAAATTTGAGCTAGCAGAGGCAGCGGAAAATGAGGTATAGAGCTACAGATAATGGCACACGCTGAGTCTCAGGGATCTGGAGTGCATTGTGGGGTGTGGTGGGTTCTATCAAGAGAGCAAACCGACTTGTTACCCCAGGAAGAAAGCAACCACATTGGCGTGTGAGGTTGAGTTTTTCGATATGTGCCATGGCCACATCCACTGCATCTTGCAGGCCCAGGATCAATTTGGCATTTTGCCAATAGAGCACGTGTGGGGCTCAACTAGAGAAGCCGTGCATCTGGTCTGAGGGATTCAGTGGCCCTTGGGTGTGAAATCAGTATTAAAAGCTTTAGGATCTGCTACAGTCAGAACCTGGACAGGGATTAAGGATTGGCTTGAGGAAGAGAATTCAGTACAGCTCTGTGGATGCATTCGTGCACCCATGACCCAAGGATGAGGGATCAAGGAAGAGTGGTCAACATCCACAACGTGAGAAGTTGAAGCATTTCCTTCAGCATTATCTCCCAAATGCAGATGCTACATTTTGGATGGCACTGACATGGTACTGCCCAGAGGACACAAAGATCGGTCTGCGGGATCATTCCAGCAGGCCCTGATGTATGACATCCATACATGTTTCCACTGCTGTTTCTTTAGACAGAGAAGCTCTGGGAAGCACTGGTAACATTGGGACATTCCCATGGCAATAGAAAGCACAAGCGCACTCTCAGTTTGCTGTTTTGGAAAGACTCCAAAATGACGTACAGCAGAATGCCGAGCTGAAAAACTTTAAGCTTCATTTCCAGAAGAGGAAGTGTACACTGCACTTTCAGAATTGTGAGGTAAGTGCAATAAAACGAAGTTTTACTAATTGAAATAATATGGTGTGCTCATCACAACAAAGGCAACACCAGCAATTAGAGGTATACCAGACAACACACACAGGAACAGGACATGGCATCAATGCCTAGGGAAAATTGTCCTCACAGAAATATCATGGAACTTTGTACACCCAATGGTCTAAAATTTTCACTTAACAAAGCCCTATAAATCTATATTAGATACCTGATATTACTTGACCAGTAGATATAAAGAAGTAAAGGAAAAGAAACAGGAAGTACCATTTTCAGTTCCAAAGATTCTGAAGGCCCAAAATTAAGCTTTCAAACATCTAGACTGCAAAACGCTACCAGAGCAAGTATTGAAAACTGAGGTGAGGAAAACATGAAGTACAACAGTATCTCAGAATCACAAAAGGCAGTATACCAGGAAAGGGGAAGAGAAACTCTAAAAACGAGCCAAAAAAATCAGAAAACCCAAGGATGAGACAATACCAGGGCTAAAGTCAGTCCAAAGCAGACTTGATAATGCAGACGGACTCGTGAAAGACTGTGAAGTCAGGGGAACAGAAATCCCTCGATCAGAAGAAGACATAGAGAAAGAAGTGCAAACCAATGCAAACATTGCTGTTGAAGCCTGGGGTAAGACAAAGCATGAAAGAGTATGATTCGTAAGAGTCCCAGATGGAAAAGCAAGATTAACAAAAAAAAAGCCTGAAAAGATAATTGTAGAAAAGTCAGACTGAAACTTGCTGAAAGACAAGAAAGAATCATCTATACGATTTCAGGAACTACACAGCGTCCAAAGGAGGTGGAATCCCAATAGACCTACTTGCAGCTGTATAATTCAAATCAACAAAGTTCATGATCACCCCAGTGATTTAAAATGCATCTAGAGGAAAGCAATTTATTCACAACAGAACCTCCAGAGGGCTTTCAGCTCATATCTCGGCAGAAATATTGCAGAACAGGGAGGAGTTCAGGGACATAGGCCATATCCTGAATGAGAAAAAGCTGTAATCATGGGTAGCCTATGCCACATGACTGCCATTTCTAATAACGGCAGAGCTAGGGAAATTCACAGACCAGCAAAGCTTAAAAGAATTCAGCAGTTCAAAACTTATCCTAAAAGAAAGATTGAGAATTCTACCCTGAATAGAAAAGTAGCAAGATGAAATGGAAATAAGAAAAACCATTATTGGAAGTGCACGAAGAGCATTCGTTACAAACAAGAAACAAGAAGAAGGCAAGGAGGACATCAAAGCCATAAGATGGGAGAGGGTAGCAGGAAATCATAAGTGATTTTAAGCACTATCTTAAGTGATTCACATATATGACTCTCTGATTGAAGCAAACGGAGTGATGCATGGATTAATGTGTTTGCAAAACCAACCACAAGCAAACAAACAAACAATCAAACAAAAAAACCGACACCAAAACGGTACGGTTGGCTGACATATACCAGAGAAACCATGAGTATTCAAAACAAAATACTCAAAGTGATGTCAAGGATCATTCAGCACGCATCGACCCAGTATCGCAGCTTAAATGTACTCAACACACTTGTATTCAGAACACAAACGCGTGCATTAACATTCATAAATATTGATACAAATGAGCATATCGTGACCTAACCCAAATGCCGATTTTGAATAAGGTTTGGTCATAGTCCGTGATGTAGACTTACAATTCTTCCAACAGCAAGAATGAATGCCATATTCTACCCTAAGTAGAGAAGAAACGGCATAAGCCTATAACAAAGACAAGTAGCTCTGCAAAACTGTACTAAGAGCAAACGAGACAGACAGTAAAGTGCACATTGGGATTGGTTTCATTTCTCGGAATTTCAGCCCCCATGAAACAAATGGATAAATTTTCTGAGAGCGTGGGTGTTTCAGCAGAAAGCAACTGATGGATATGTATTCTGGGTGAATGGATATTACACAAATATGAGTTTCCTTTAGTGGGGTCTCTGTGTACTGTGAGCTGTTAGAAAGTTTCCAGACGTGTGAAACCATAAACTAAAACTGGACACACTTCCCTCCGTTTGTACTATATATACAGATCTGAACCAAAGGAAAGAGGGAAGATAAAAGGACAATGGCACGCTAGTGGATAGAATCACATTTAACTTAGGAACCTCTCGTTTGATGCAGCCCCTCCCCCAACACTGACAATATTCAGCAACCATTGGGGATGGCAGTTACCGGTTGGATTCTAGGTGGAATCTTGGTGTGTACCGCGAGGCTTGTTGTGGCTGGTGGATCCAAGGTAACTGGGCAGAATTCTGTGGGTGGATCAGTGTGATGGAGGGGCTGCCGCCCTTTGTGGAGTTTGGCTTAGGTCTTTTGTTCGGGACGCTGTGTAAGTTCGAGATAATGCTGCTGCCCAAAGACCTAAGTTCACGGGTAAGTTTCCAGAACCTGACAGGGCAGAGAGTGGAAGATCTGCCTGTCATCAGCTTACTGGAGAGGCTCCGAGGTACTTTCAGACTTGCCCAGTCCTGTTGACGTCGACTTTATGGGAGACACGAAGAGAAGCTGGCAGAAAAGCTGGCTGCATGGATTGAGGAGAGATGCGAACATATTGATGAGAGTTGTTCCGCTACAATGGAGAATACCGGCATGGAGACATCTCTAGAAAATACCAGGCTCGAAAGACATTCATGAGACCTACTGAACCTCTGTGTTCCTGCAGAAACATTCGGAGTGTCAACGTGCACTTGAGAAAGTCACTCAATTCTCTGCTCCAAGAACGGCTCCACGATTCCTGACGTCTAAAAGAGAAGAGATGGCAGAGATGATAAAAGCGCTCATGTTCTTGGAAGAGGTCATGAGAATCCACAGGTCCCAAGGGGCATTTACAAACCATTCAGACCAAAATGCACCAAGCCCAGGTAAGCCTTTTCCCAGGTTTGGGCCTTGCTATCAAGCACTTGCTCTTCCCTCCCCTCCACTCAGGCATCCATTTTAAAAGATCAGAACCTGAGCTGCAATGAAGCCAGTAGGAGAAGAGCAAGCCCCTCCTAGAATCAGAGTTCCTCCATCTTCACTCTCTGTGAACAACAGTGAACTCCTTAAACGTCAAATACTCTCGCCTAAATTAGTTAGGTATTGGATACTTAGCTCACACAAAGAAATGATGACCTTCCCCTAGATGCAGCATATGCTGGGTTTATGTCTTGTCTGGGGTGAAGGGATTGTGGTAAGTGAGAGGAATCTTTGACTGAACTCGAATATGTACTAGCCCTCAGTTTTTCAAGACAGTATTGGTAAATATTATGTCAGACAGTGACCTGAACTCTAAAAGTTGTGAAAGACTTTAAAGACACAGGTTTTGTGGACCGTCTTTCTCTTCAGTCAAGCACCGGGTGCATGATATTTTGGGGGTGCACACTTGGTTGTGTTAAATTGCTTTACCCAACATGATCGGATGATTAAGCGTTCTCATCACTGATAGAAGAACACCTGCTTTTCAATAGCCTAGCATAGCTGCAGCAGGGTTCTCATAGCTAAAATGCCTGTATGTGCTTTTGGAATCAAGCCTAAATGTATACATTTTGTTTGGTTTTTCTTGTACTTTCCTAGAGAGGAATGTTACCCCTTGAAATGCCAACATTGGCCAGTATGTGTCATTGGGAGTATAGGGCACCAAATGCACAATGGAAACCCAGGTTCTCGGTTATTTCATGGTTTCAATAGGTACTTCACGTTTCCTGTTGGTGTTGGAGGCTTCAACAGTAAAGAGTTGACATGTCCCCTTCAACATTTTGGACTGCGATTTTACTTTCTATCTGTCTACATTATTCTTAGAGCTGACATGATGTTACAAAAATTGACAAGTCTGACTTCTAGGTAAATTTAGTACGTTTCAAACACTAACTTCATTTTCATATAAATCCCAAAACATGTAAATCAATTCTATTAACCTTCCTAAAAACTGCAACTGTGTTATCAACACAATGTCAAAATTGGAGTCTTCGGACAATCCCTCCAACCATGGCTTTATGTAAAACAGAGCTAAACAAACATCACATTTCTGTGAATTACATCTGGAAAGTGTTGATTTATCGATACCCAGTTGGCAGAGAACCAGTGCAACCTGCGCTCACTCCCTCCCATGTACACAGAATTGTAAACTTCCACTCACCCAGCCCTTGGCAAAGGACACTATCCGAAGAGTGGTCTGTTACTTCCAAAGACAGGCTGAGGCCTCAGATAACCAGGAAGCAGGAGAAGGCAAAGTAGAGAATGGAAATCTGTGCAGGATCTGACCTCTGCTGATGGAGCAGCAAAGGTGAAACTCTGTTTTACTTGGACACACACTCTCAAGCGGACAGCACACATGGGACTGTAGGTAATGCGCTGAGTGTTAGAAGAGTGCACAGCAGATGCTTGGCTGACATAACTCATAGAAATCAGCACAAAATATCCCCACAATTGATTCTGAGACCAAGATCCGATCTGCCAAATTTGAGCTAGCAGAGGCAGCGGAAAATGAGGTATAGAGCTACAGATAATGGCACACGCTGAGTCTCAGGGATCTGGAGTGCATTGTGGGGTGTGGTGGGTTCTATCAAGAGAGCAAACCGACTTGTTACCCCAGGAAGAAAGCAACCACATTGGCGTGTGAGGTTGAGTTTTTCGATATGTGCCATGGCCACATCCACTGCATCTTGCAGGCCCAGGATCAATTTGGCATTTTGCCAATAGAGCACGTGTGGGGCTCAACTAGAGAAGCCGTGCATCTGGTCTGAGGGATTCAGTGGCCCTTGGGTGTGAAATCAGTATTAAAAGCTTTAGGATCTGCTACAGTCAGAACCTGGACAGGGATTAAGGATTGGCTTGAGGAAGAGAATTCAGTACAGCTCTGTGGATGCATTCGTGCACCCATGACCCAAGGATGAGGGATCAAGGAAGAGTGGTCAACATCCACAACGTGAGAAGTTGAAGCATTTCCTTCAGCATTATCTCCCAAATGCAGATGCTACATTTTGGATGGCACTGACATGGTACTGCCCAGAGGACACAAAGATCGGTCTGCGGGATCATTCCAGCAGGCCCTGATGTATGACATCCATACATGTTTCCACTGCTGTTTCTTTAGACAGAGAAGCTCTGGGAAGCACTGGTAACATTGGGACATTCCCATGGCAATAGAAAGCACAAGCGCACTCTCAGTTTGCTGTTTTGGAAAGACTCCAAAATGACGTACAGCAGAATGCCGAGCTGAAAAACTTTAAGCTTCATTTCCAGAAGAGGAAGTGTACACTGCACTTTCAGAATTGTGAGGTAAGTGCAATAAAACGAAGTTTTACTAATTGAAATAATATGGTGTGCTCATCACAACAAAGGCAACACCAGCAATTAGAGGTATACCAGACAACACACACAGGAACAGGACATGGCATCAATGCCTAGGGAAAATTGTCCTCACAGAAATATCATGGAACTTTGTACACCCAATGGTCTAAAATTTTCACTTAACAAAGCCCTATAAATCTATATTAGATACCTGATATTACTTGACCAGTAGATATAAAGAAGTAAAGGAAAAGAAACAGGAAGTACCATTTTCAGTTCCAAAGATTCTGAAGGCCCAAAATTAAGCTTTCAAACATCTAGACTGCAAAACGCTACCAGAGCAAGTATTGAAAACTGAGGTGAGGAAAACATGAAGTACAACAGTATCTCAGAATCACAAAAGGCAGTATACCAGGAAAGGGGAAGAGAAACTCTAAAAACGAGCCAAAAAAATCAGAAAACCCAAGGATGAGACAATACCAGGGCTAAAGTCAGTCCAAAGCAGACTTGATAATGCAGACGGACTCGTGAAAGACTGTGAAGTCAGGGGAACAGAAATCCCTCGATCAGAAGAAGACATAGAGAAAGAAGTGCAAACCAATGCAAACATTGCTGTTGAAGCCTGGGGTAAGACAAAGCATGAAAGAGTATGATTCGTAAGAGTCCCAGATGGAAAAGCAAGATTAACAAAAAAAAAGCCTGAAAAGATAATTGTAGAAAAGTCAGACTGAAACTTGCTGAAAGACAAGAAAGAATCATCTATACGATTTCAGGAACTACACAGCGTCCAAAGGAGGTGGAATCCCAATAGACCTACTTGCAGCTGTATAATTCAAATCAACAAAGTTCATGATCACCCCAGTGATTTAAAATGCATCTAGAGGAAAGCAATTTATTCACAACAGAACCTCCAGAGGGCTTTCAGCTCATATCTCGGCAGAAATATTGCAGAACAGGGAGGAGTTCAGGGACATAGGCCATATCCTGAATGAGAAAAAGCTGTAATCATGGGTAGCCTATGCCACATGACTGCCATTTCTAATAACGGCAGAGCTAGGGAAATTCACAGACCAGCAAAGCTTAAAAGAATTCAGCAGTTCAAAACTTATCCTAAAAGAAAGATTGAGAATTCTACCCTGAATAGAAAAGTAGCAAGATGAAATGGAAATAAGAAAAACCATTATTGGAAGTGCACGAAGAGCATTCGTTACAAACAAGAAACAAGAAGAAGGCAAGGAGGACATCAAAGCCATAAGATGGGAGAGGGTAGCAGGAAATCATAAGTGATTTTAAGCACTATCTTAAGTGATTCACATATATGACTCTCTGATTGAAGCAAACGGAGTGATGCATGGATTAATGTGTTTGCAAAACCAACCACAAGCAAACAAACAAACAATCAAACAAAAAAACCGACACCAAAACGGTACGGTTGGCTGACATATACCAGAGAAACCATGAGTATTCAAAACAAAATACTCAAAGTGATGTCAAGGATCATTCAGCACGCATCGACCCAGTATCGCAGCTTAAATGTACTCAACACACTTGTATTCAGAACACAAACGCGTGCATTAACATTCATAAATATTGATACAAATGAGCATATCGTGACCTAACCCAAATGCCGATTTTGAATAAGGTTTGGTCATAGTCCGTGATGTAGACTTACAATTCTTCCAACAGCAAGAATGAATGCCATATTCTACCCTAAGTAGAGAAGAAACGGCATAAGCCTATAACAAAGACAAGTAGCTCTGCAAAACTGTACTAAGAGCAAACGAGACAGACAGTAAAGTGCACATTGGGATTGGTTTCATTTCTCGGAATTTCAGCCCCCATGAAACAAATGGATAAATTTTCTGAGAGCGTGGGTGTTTCAGCAGAAAGCAACTGATGGATATGTATTCTGGGTGAATGGATATTACACAAATATGAGTTTCCTTTAGTGGGGTCTCTGTGTACTGTGAGCTGTTAGAAAGTTTCCAGACGTGTGAAACCATAAACTAAAACTGGACACACTTCCCTCCGTTTGTACTATATATACAGATCTGAACCAAAGGAAAGAGGGAAGATAAAAGGACAATGGCACGCTAGTGGATAGAATCACATTTAACTTAGGAACCTCTCGTTTGATGCAGCCCCTCCCCCAACACTGACAATATTCAGCAACCATTGGGGATGGCAGTTACCGGTTGGATTCTAGGTGGAATCTTGGTGTGTACCGCGAGGCTTGTTGTGGCTGGTGGATCCAAGGTAACTGGGCAGAATTCTGTGGGTGGATCAGTGTGATGGAGGGGCTGCCGCCCTTTGTGGAGTTTGGCTTAGGTCTTTTGTTCGGGACGCTGTGTAAGTTCGAGATAATGCTGCTGCCCAAAGACCTAAGTTCACGGGTAAGTTTCCAGAACCTGACAGGGCAGAGAGTGGAAGATCTGCCTGTCATCAGCTTACTGGAGAGGCTCCGAGGTACTTTCAGAGTTGCCCAGTCCTGTTGACGTCGACTTTATGGGAGACACGAAGAGAAGCTGGCAGAAAAGCTGGCTGCATGGATTGAGGAGAGATGCGAACATATTGATGAGAGTTGTTCCGCTACAATGGAGAATACCGGCATGGAGACATCTCTAGAAAATACCAGGCTCGAAAGACATTCATGAGACCTACTGAACCTCTGTGTTCCTGCAGAAACATTCGGAGTGTCAACGTGCACTTGAGAAAGTCACTCAATTCTCTGCTCCAAGAACGGCTCCACGATTCCTGACGTCTAAAAGAGAAGAGATGGCAGAGATGATAAAAGCGCTCATGTTCTTGGAAGAGGTCATGAGAATCCACAGGTCCCAAGGGGCATTTACAAACCATTCAGACCAAAATGCACCAAGCCCAGGTAAGCCTTTTCCCAGGTTTGGGCCTTGCTATCAAGCACTTGCTCTTCCCTCCCCTCCACTCAGGCATCCATTTTAAAAGATCAGAACCTGAGCTGCAATGAAGCCAGTAGGAGAAGAGCAAGCCCCTCCTAGAATCAGAGTTCCTCCATCTTCACTCTCTGTGAACAACAGTGAACTCCTTAAACGTCAAATACTCTCGCCTAAATTAGTTAGGTATTGGATACTTAGCTCACACAAAGAAATGATGACCTTCCCCTAGATGCAGCATATGCTGGGTTTATGTCTTGTCTGGGGTGAAGGGATTGTGGTAAGTGAGAGGAATCTTTGACTGAACTCGAATATGTACTAGCCCTCAGTTTTTCAAGACAGTATTGGTAAATATTATGTCAGACAGTGACCTGAACTCTAAAAGTTGTGAAAGACTTTAAAGACACAGGTTTTGTGGACCGTCTTTCTCTTCAGTCAAGCACCGGGTGCATGATATTTTGGGGGTGCACACTTGGTTGTGTTAAATTGCTTTACCCAACATGATCGGATGATTAAGCGTTCTCATCACTGATAGAAGAACACCTGCTTTTCAATAGCCTAGCATAGCTGCAGCAGGGTTCTCATAGCTAAAATGCCTGTATGTGCTTTTGGAATCAAGCCTAAATGTATACATTTTGTTTGGTTTTTCTTGTACTTTCCTAGAGAGGAATGTTACCCCTTGAAATGCCAACATTGGCCAGTATGTGTCATTGGGAGTATAGGGCACCAAATGCACAATGGAAACCCAGGTTCTCGGTTATTTCATGGTTTCAATAGGTACTTCACGTTTCCTGTTGGTGTTGGAGGCTTCAACAGTAAAGAGTTGACATGTCCCCTTCAACATTTTGGACTGCGATTTTACTTTCTATCTGTCTACATTATTCTTAGAGCTGACATGATGTTACAAAAATTGACAAGTCTGACTTCTAGGTAAATTTAGTACGTTTCAAACACTAACTTCATTTTCATATAAATCCCAAAACATGTAAATCAATTCTATTAACCTTCCTAAAAACTGCAACTGTGTTATCAACACAATGTCAAAATTGGAGTCTTCGGACAATCCCTCCAACCATGGCTTTATGTAAAACAGAGCTAAACAAACATCACATTTCTGTGAATTACATCTGGAAAGTGTTGATTTATCGATACCCAGTTGGCAGAGAACCAGTGCAACCTGCGCTCACTCCCTCCCATGTACACAGAATTGTAAACTTCCACTCACCCAGCCCTTGGCAAAGGACACTATCCGAAGAGTGGTCTGTTACTTCCAAAGACAGGCTGAGGCCTCAGATAACCAGGAAGCAGGAGAAGGCAAAGTAGAGAATGGAAATCTGTGCAGGATCTGACCTCTGCTGATGGAGCAGCAAAGGTGAAACTCTGTTTTACTTGGACACACACTCTCAAGCGGACAGCACACATGGGACTGTAGGTAATGCGCTGAGTGTTAGAAGAGTGCACAGCAGATGCTTGGCTGACATAACTCATAGAAATCAGCACAAAATATCCCCACAATTGATTCTGAGACCAAGATCCGATCTGCCAAATTTGAGCTAGCAGAGGCAGCGGAAAATGAGGTATAGAGCTACAGATAATGGCACACGCTGAGTCTCAGGGATCTGGAGTGCATTGTGGGGTGTGGTGGGTTCTATCAAGAGAGCAAACCGACTTGTTACCCCAGGAAGAAAGCAACCACATTGGCGTGTGAGGTTGAGTTTTTCGATATGTGCCATGGCCACATCCACTGCATCTTGCAGGCCCAGGATCAATTTGGCATTTTGCCAATAGAGCACGTGTGGGGCTCAACTAGAGAAGCCGTGCATCTGGTCTGAGGGATTCAGTGGCCCTTGGGTGTGAAATCAGTATTAAAAGCTTTAGGATCTGCTACAGTCAGAACCTGGACAGGGATTAAGGATTGGCTTGAGGAAGAGAATTCAGTACAGCTCTGTGGATGCATTCGTGCACCCATGACCCAAGGATGAGGGATCAAGGAAGAGTGGTCAACATCCACAACGTGAGAAGTTGAAGCATTTCCTTCAGCATTATCTCCCAAATGCAGATGCTACATTTTGGATGGCACTGACATGGTACTGCCCAGAGGACACAAAGATCGGTCTGCGGGATCATTCCAGCAGGCCCTGATGTATGACATCCATACATGTTTCCACTGCTGTTTCTTTAGACAGAGAAGCTCTGGGAAGCACTGGTAACATTGGGACATTCCCATGGCAATAGAAAGCACAAGCGCACTCTCAGTTTGCTGTTTTGGAAAGACTCCAAAATGACGTACAGCAGAATGCCGAGCTGAAAAACTTTAAGCTTCATTTCCAGAAGAGGAAGTGTACACTGCACTTTCAGAATTGTGAGGTAAGTGCAATAAAACGAAGTTTTACTAATTGAAATAATATGGTGTGCTCATCACAACAAAGGCAACACCAGCAATTAGAGGTATACCAGACAACACACACAGGAACAGGACATGGCATCAATGCCTAGGGAAAATTGTCCTCACAGAAATATCATGGAACTTTGTACACCCAATGGTCTAAAATTTTCACTTAACAAAGCCCTATAAATCTATATTAGATACCTGATATTACTTGACCAGTAGATATAAAGAAGTAAAGGAAAAGAAACAGGAAGTACCATTTTCAGTTCCAAAGATTCTGAAGGCCCAAAATTAAGCTTTCAAACATCTAGACTGCAAAACGCTACCAGAGCAAGTATTGAAAACTGAGGTGAGGAAAACATGAAGTACAACAGTATCTCAGAATCACAAAAGGCAGTATACCAGGAAAGGGGAAGAGAAACTCTAAAAACGAGCCAAAAAAATCAGAAAACCCAAGGATGAGACAATACCAGGGCTAAAGTCAGTCCAAAGCAGACTTGATAATGCAGACGGACTCGTGAAAGACTGTGAAGTCAGGGGAACAGAAATCCCTCGATCAGAAGAAGACATAGAGAAAGAAGTGCAAACCAATGCAAACATTGCTGTTGAAGCCTGGGGTAAGACAAAGCATGAAAGAGTATGATTCGTAAGAGTCCCAGATGGAAAAGCAAGATTAACAAAAAAAAAGCCTGAAAAGATAATTGTAGAAAAGTCAGACTGAAACTTGCTGAAAGACAAGAAAGAATCATCTATACGATTTCAGGAACTACACAGCGTCCAAAGGAGGTGGAATCCCAATAGACCTACTTGCAGCTGTATAATTCAAATCAACAAAGTTCATGATCACCCCAGTGATTTAAAATGCATCTAGAGGAAAGCAATTTATTCACAACAGAACCTCCAGAGGGCTTTCAGCTCATATCTCGGCAGAAATATTGCAGAACAGGGAGGAGTTCAGGGACATAGGCCATATCCTGAATGAGAAAAAGCTGTAATCATGGGTAGCCTATGCCACATGACTGCCATTTCTAATAACGGCAGAGCTAGGGAAATTCACAGACCAGCAAAGCTTAAAAGAATTCAGCAGTTCAAAACTTATCCTAAAAGATAGATTGAGAATTCTACCCTGAATAGAAAAGTAGCAAGATGAAATGGAAATAAGAAAAACCATTATTGGAAGTGCACGAAGAGCATTCGTTACAAACAAGAAACAAGAAGAAGGCAAGGAGGACATCAAAGCCATAAGATGGGAGAGGGTAGCAGGAAATCATAAGTGATTTTAAGCACTATCTTAAGTGATTCACATATATGACTCTCTGATTGAAGCAAACGGAGTGATGCATGGATTAATGTGTTTGCAAAACCAACCACAAGCAAACAAACAAACAATCAAACAAAAAAACCGACACCAAAACGGTACGGTTGGCTGACATATACCAGAGAAACCATGAGTATTCAAAACAAAATACTCAAAGTGATGTCAAGGATCATTCAGCACGCATCGACCCAGTATCGCAGCTTAAATGTACTCAACACACTTGTATTCAGAACACAAACGCGTGCATTAACATTCATAAATATTGATACAAATGAGCATATCGTGACCTAACCCAAATGCCGATTTTGAATAAGGTTTGGTCATAGTCCGTGATGTAGACTTACAATTCTTCCAACAGCAAGAATGAATGCCATATTCTACCCTAAGTAGAGAAGAAACGGCATAAGCCTATAACAAAGACAAGTAGCTCTGCAAAACTGTACTAAGAGCAAACGAGACAGACAGTAAAGTGCACATTGGGATTGGTTTCATTTCTCGGAATTTCAGCCCCCATGAAACAAATGGATAAATTTTCTGAGAGCGTGGGTGTTTCAGCAGAAAGCAACTGATGGATATGTATTCTGGGTGAATGGATATTACACAAATATGAGTTTCCTTTAGTGGGGTCTCTGTGTACTGTGAGCTGTTAGAAAGTTTCCAGACGTGTGAAACCATAAACTAAAACTGGACACACTTCCCTCCGTTTGTACTATATATACAGATCTGAACCAAAGGAAAGAGGGAAGATAAAAGGACAATGGCACGCTAGTGGATAGAATCACATTTAACTTAGGAACCTCTCGTTTGATGCAGCCCCTCCCCCAACACTGACAATATTCAGCAACCATTGGGGATGGCAGTTACCGGTTGGATTCTAGGTGGAATCTTGGTGTGTACCGCGAGGCTTGTTGTGGCTGGTGGATCCAAGGTAACTGGGCAGAATTCTGTGGGTGGATCAGTGTGATGGAGTGGCTGCCGCCCTTTGTGGAGTTTGGCTTAGGTCTTTTGTTCGGGACGCTGTGTAAGTTCGAGATAATGCTGCTGCCCAAAGACCTAAGTTCACGGGTAAGTTTCCAGAACCTGACAGGGCAGACAGTGGAAGATCTGCCTGTCATCAGCTTACTGGGGAGGCTCCGAGGTACTTTCAGACTTGCCCAGTCCTGTTGACGTCGACTTTATGGGAGACACGAAGAGAAGCTGGCAGAAAAGTTGGCTGCACGGATTGAAGAGAGATGCGAACATATTGATGAGAGTTGTTCCGCTACAATGGAGAATACCAGCATGGAGACAATTCTAGAGAATACCAGGCTCGAAAGACATTCATGAGACCTACTGAACCTCTGTGATACTTGCAGAAACTTTCGGAGTGTCAACGTGCACTTGAGAAAGTCACTCAATTCTCTGCTCCAAGAACGGCTCCACGATTCCTGACGTCTAAAAGAGAAGAGATGGCAGAGATGATAAATGCGCTCATGTTCTAGGAACAGGTCATGAGAATCCACAGGTCCCAAGGGGCATTTACAAACCATTCAGACCAAAATGCACCAAGCCCAGTAAGCCTTTTCCCAGGTTTGGGCCTTGCTATCAAGCACATGCTCTTCCCTCCCCACCACTCAGTCATCCATTTTAAATGATGAGAACCTGAGCTGCAATGAAGCCAGTAGGAGAAGAGCAAGCCCCTCCTAGAATCAGAGTTCCTCCATCTTCACCATCTGTGAACAACTGTGAACTACTTAAAGGTCAAATACTCTGGCCTAAAATAGTTAGGAATTGGATACTTTGGTCACACAAAGAAATGATGACCTTCCGCTAGATGCAGCATTTGCTGGGTTTATGTCTTGTCTGGGGTGAAGGGAGTGTGGTAAGTGAGAGGAAACTTTGACTGAACTTGAATATGTACTAGCCCTCAGTTTCTCAAGACAGTATAGGTAAATATTATGTCAGACATTGACCTGAACTCTAAAAGTCGTGAAAGACTTTAAAGACATAGATTTTGTGGACCGTCTTTCTCTTCAGTCAAACACCACGTGCACGATATTTTGGGGGTGCAGACTTGGTTGTGTTAAATTGCTTTACCCAACATGATCGGATGATTAAGCGTTCTCATCACTGATAGAAGAACACCTGCTTTTCAATAGCCTAGCATAGCTGCAGCAGGGTTCTCATAGCTAAAATGCCTGTATGTGCTTTTGGAATCAAGCCTGAATGTATACATATTGTTTGGTTTTTCTTGTACTTTCCTAGAGAGTAATGTTACCCCTTGAAATGCCAACATTGGCCAGTATGTGTCATTGGGAATATAGGGCACCACATGCACAATGTAAACCCAGGTTCTCGGTTATTTCATGGTTTCAATAGCTACTTCAAGTTTCCTGTTGGTGTTGGAGGCTTCAACATTAAATATTTGACATGTCCCCTTCAAAAATTTGGACTGCGATTTTACTTTCTATCTGTCAACATTTTTCTTAGAGCTGACATGATGTTACAAAAATTGACAAGTCTGACTTGTAGGTAAATTTAGTACGTTTCAAACACTAAATTCATTTTCATATAAATCCCAAAACATGTAAATCAATTCTATTAACCTTCCTAAAAACTGCAACTGTGTTATCAACACAATGTCAAAATTGGAGTCTTCGGACAATCCCTCCAACCATGGCTTTATGTAAAACAGAGCTAAACAAACATCACATTACCGTGAATTACATCTGGAAAGTGTTGATTTATCGATGCCCAGTTGGCAGAGAACCAGAGCAACCTGCTCTCACTCCCTCCCATGTACACAGAATTGTAAACTTCCACTTACCCAGCCCTTGGCAAAGGACACTATCCGAAGTGTGGTCTGTTACTTCCAAAGACAGGCTGAGGCCTCAGATAACCAGGAAGCAGGAGAAGGCAAAGTAGAGAATGGAAATCTGTGCAGGATCTGACCTCTGCTGATGGAGCAGCAAAGGTGAAACTCTGTTTTACTTGGACACACACTCTCAAGCGTACAGCACACATGGGACTGTAGGTAATGCGCTGAGTGTTAGAAGAGTGCACAGCAGATGCTTGGCTGACATAACTCATAGAAATCAGCACAAAATATCCCCACAATTGATTCTGAGACCAAGATACCATCTGCCAAATTTGAGCTAGCAGAGGCAGCGGAAAATGAGGTATAGAGCTACAGATAATGGCACACGCTGAGTCTCAGGGATCTGGAGTGCTCTGTGGGGTGTGGTGGGTTCTATCAAGAGAGCAAACCGACCTGTTAACCCAGTAAGAAAGCAACCACATTGGCGTGTGAGGTTGAGTTTTTCGACATGTGCCATGGCCACATCCACTGCATCTTGCAGGCCCAGGATCAATTTGGCATTTTGCCAATAGAGCACGTGTGGGGCTCAACTAGAGAAGCCGTGCATCTGGTCTGAGGGATTAAGTGGCCCTTGGGTTTGAAATCAGAATTAAAAGCTTTAGGATCTGCTACAGTCAGAACCTGGACAGGGATTACGGATTGGTTTGAGGAAGAGAATTCGGTACAGCTCTGTGGTTGCATTCGTGCACCCATGACCCAAGGATGAGGGATCAAGGAAGAGTTGTCCAAGTCCACAACGTGAGAAGTTGAAGCATTTCCTTCAGCATTATCTCCCAAATGCAGATGCTACCTTTTGGATGGCACTGACGTGGTACTGGCCAGAGGACACAAAGATCGGTCTGTGGGATCATTCTAGCAGTCCCTGATATATGACATCCATACATATGTTTCCACTGGTGTTTCTGTAGACAGAGAAGCTCTGGGAAGAACTGGTAACATTGGGACATTCCCATGGCAATAGAAAGCACAAGCGCCCTCTCAGTTTGGTGTTTTTGAAAGATTCCAATATGACGTACAGCAGAATGCCGAGCTGAAAAATTTTAAGCTTCATTTCCAGAAGAGGAAGTGTACACTGCACTTTCAGAATTGTGAGGTAAGTGCTTTAAAACGAAGTTTTACTAATTGAAATAATATGGTGTGCTCATCACAAAAAAGGCAACACCAGCAATTAATGATATACCAGACAACACACACAGGAACAGGACATGGCATCAATGCCTAGGGAACATTGTCCTCACAGAAATATCATGGAACTTTGTACACCCAATGGTCTAAAATTTTCACTTAACAAACCCTATAAATCTACATTAGATACCTGATATTACTTGACCAGTAGAGAGAAAGAATTAGAGTAAAATAAACAGGAAGTACCATTTTCAGTTCCAAAGAGTTTGAAGGCCCAAAAAATAAGCTTTCAAATATCTAGACTGCAAAACGCTACCAGAGTAAGTATTAAAAACTGAGGTGAGGAAAACATGAAGTACAACACTGTCTCAGAATCACAAAAGGCAGTATACCAGGAAAGGGGAAGAGATATCCTAAAAACGTGCAAATAATATCAGAAATCCCAAGGATGAGACAATACCAGGGCTAAAGTCAGTCCAAAGCAGACTTGATAATGCAGATGGACTCGTGAAATACTGTGAAGACAGGGGAACCAAAAACCCTCGATCAAAAAAATACATAGAAAAAGTAGTGCAAACCAATGCAAACATTGCTGTTGAAGCCTGGGGTAAGACAAAGCATGAAAGAGTATGATTCGTAAGAGTCCCAGATGGAAAAGCACGATTAACAACAAAAGCCTGAAAAGATAATTGTAGAAAAGCCAGACTGAAAATTGCTGAAAGACAAGAAAGAATCATCTATACGATTTCAGGAACTACACAGTGTCCAAAGGAGTTGGAATACCAATAGACCTAATTGCAGCTGTATAATTCAAATCAACAAAGTTCATGATCACCCCAGTGATTTAAAATGCATCTAGAGGAAAGCAATTTAGTCACAACAGAACCTCCAGTGGGCGTTCAGCTCATATCTCGGCAGAAATATTGCAGAACAGGGAGGAGTGCAAGGACATAGGCCATATCCTGAATGAGAAAAAGCTGTAATCATGGGTAGCCTATGCCACATGACTTCCATTTCTAATAACGGTAGAGCTAGTGAAATTCACAGACCAGCAAGGCTTAAAAGAATTCAGCAGTTCAAAACTTATCCTAAAAGAAAGATTGAGAATTCTACCCTGAATAGAAAAGTAGCAAGATGAAATGGAAATAAGAAAAACCATTATTGGAAGTGCACGAAGAGCGTTAGTTATAAAGAAGAAACAAGAAGAAGGCAAGGAGGACATCAAAGCCATAAGATGGGAGAGGGTAGCAGGAAATCATAGGTGATTTTATGCACTATCTTAAGTGATTCATATATATGACTCTCTGATTGAAGCTAACGGAGTGATGCATGGCCTAATGTGTTTGCAAAACAAACCACAAGCAAACAAACAAACAATCAAACAAAAAAACCGGCACCAAAACGGTACGGTTGGCTGACATATACCAGAGAAACCATGAGTATTCAAAACAAAATACTCAAAGTGATGTCAAGGATCATTCAGCACGCATCGACCCAGTATCGCAGCTTAAATGTACTCAACAAACTTGTATTCAGAACACAGACGCGTGCATTAATATTCATAAATATTGATTCAAAGAGCATATCGTTACCTAACCCAAATGCCGATTTTGAATAAGATTTGGTCATAGTCCGTGATATAATCTTACAATACTTCCAACAGCAAGAATGAATGCCATATTCTACCCTAAGTAGAGAAGAAACGGCATAAGTAAATAACAAACACAAGTAGCTCTGCAAAACTGTACTAAGAGCAAACGAGGCAGACAGTAATGTGCACATTGGGATTGGTTTCATTTCTCGGAATTTCAGCCCCCATGAAAAAAATGGTTCCATTTCCTGAGAGCGTGGGTGTTTCAGCAGAAAGCAACTGACGGATATGTATTCTGGGTGAATTGATATTACACAAACAGAAGTTTCCTTTAGTGGGGTCTCTGTGTACTGTGAGCTGTTAGAAAGTTTCATGACGTGTGAATCCATAAACTAAAACTTGACACACTTCCCTCCGTTTGTACTGTATATACAGATCTGAACCAAAGGAAAGAGGGAAGATAAAAGGACAATGGCATGCTAGTGGATAGAATCTCATATAACTTAGGAACCTATCGTTTGATGCAGCCCCTCCCCCAACATTGACAATATTCAGCAAACAATTGGGATGGCAGTTCCGGTTGGATTCTAGGTGGAATCTTGGTGTGTACCGCGAGGCGTGTTGTGGCTGGTGGATCCAAGGTAACTGGGCAGAATTCTGTGGGTGGATCAGTGTGATGGAGGGGCTGCCGCCCTTTGTGGAGTTTGGCTTAGGTCTTTTGTTCGGGACGCTGTGTAAGTTCGAGATAATGCTGCTGCCCAAAGACCTAAGTTCACGGGTAAGTTTCCAGAACCTGAAAGGGCAGACAGTGGAAGATCTGCCTGTCATCAGTTTACTGGTGAGGCTCCGAGGTACTTTCAGACTTGCCCAGTCCTGTTGAAGTCGACTTTATGGGAGACACGAAGAGAAGCTGGCAGAAAAGTTGGCTGCACGCATTGAAGAGAGATGCGAAAATATTGATGAGAGTTGTTCCGCTACAATGGAGAATACTGGCATGGAGACACTTCTAGAGAATACCAGGCTCGAAAGACATTCATGAGACCTACTGAACCTCTGTGTTCCTGCAGAAACATTCGGAGTGTCAACGTGCACTTGAGAAAGTCACTCAATTCTCTACTCCAAGAACGGCTCCACGATTCCTGACGTCTAAAAGAGAAGAGATGGCAGAGATGATAAAAGCGCTCATGTACTTGGAAGAGGTCATGAGAATCCACAGGTCCCAAGGGGCATTTACAAACCATTCAGACCAAAATGCACCAAGCCCAGGTAAGCATTTTCCCATGTTTGGGCCTTGCTATCAAGCACATGTTCTTCCCTCCCCTCCACTCAGGCATCCATTTTAAAGGATCAGAACCTGAGCTGCAATGAAGCCAGTAGGAGAAGAGCAAGCCCCTCCTAGAATCAGAGTTCCTCCATCTTCACTCTCTGTGAACAACAGTGAACTCCTTAAACGTCAAATACTCTCGCCTAAATTAGTTAGGTATTGGATACTTAGCTCACACAAAGAAATGATGACCTTCCCCTAGATGCAGCATATGCTGGGTTTATGTCTTGTCTGGGGTGAAGGGAGTGTGGTAAGTGAGAGGAATCTTTGACTGAACTCGAATATGTACTAGCCCTCAGTTTTTCAAGAGAGTATAGGTAAATATTATGTCAGATAATGACCTGAACTCTAAAAGTCGTGAAAGACTTTAAAGACACAGGTTTTGTGGACCGTCTTTCTCTTCAGTCAAGCACCGGTTGCACGATATTATGGGGGTGCAGACTTGGATGTGTTAAATTGCTTTACCAAACATGATCGGATGATTAAGCGTTCTCATCCCTGATAGAAGAACACCAACTTTTCAGTAGCCTACCATAGCTTCAGCAGGGTTCTCATAGCTAAAATGCCTGTATGTGCTTCTGAAATCAAGCCTAAATGTATACATTTTGTTTGGTTTATCTTGTTCTTTCCTAGAGAGGAATGTTACACCTTGAAATGCCAACATTGGCCAGTATGTGTCTTTGGCATTATAGGGCACCACATGCACAATGGAAATCCAGGATCTCGGTTATTTCATGGTTTCAATAGGTACTTCATGGTTCCTGTTGGTGTAGGAGGCTTCAAAAGTAAAGAGTTGACATGTACCCTTGAACATTTAGGACTGCGATTTTACTTTCTATCTGTCTACATTTTTCTTAGACCTGACATGATGTTACAAAAATTGACAAGTCTGACTTCTAGGTAAATTTAGTACGTTTCAAACACTAAACTTCATTTTCATATAAATCCCAAAACATGTAATTCAATTCTATTAACCTTCCTAAAAACTGCAACTGTGTTATCAACACAATGTCAAAATTGGAGTCTTCGGACAATCCCTCCAACCATGGCTTTATGTAAAACAGAGCTAAACAAACATCACATTTCTGTGAATTACATCTGGAAAGTGTTGATTTATCGATGCCCAGTTGGCAGAGAACCAGTGCAACCTGCGCTCACTCCCTCCCATGTACATAGCAATGTAAACTTCCACTCACCCAGCCCTTGGCACAGGACACTTTCCGAAGAGTGGTCTGTTACTTCCAAAGACAGGCTGAGGCCTCAGATAACCTGGAAGAAGGAGAAGGCAAAGTAGAGAATGGAAATCTGTGCAGGATCTGACCTCTGCTGATGGAGCAGCAAAGGTGAAACTCTGTTTTACTTGGACGCACACTCTCAAGCGGACAGCACACTTGGGACTGTAGGTAATGCGCTGAGTGTTAGAAGAGTGCACAGCAGATGCTTGGCTGACATAACTCATAGAAATCAGCACAAAATATCCCCACAATTGATTCTGAGACCAAGATGCGATCTGCCAAATTTGAGCTAGCAGAGGCAGCGGAAAATGAGTTATAGAGCTAGAGATAAAGGCACACGCTGAGTCTCAGGGATCTGGAGTGCATTGTGGGGTGTGGTGGGTTCTATCAAGAGAGCAAACCGACCTGTTACCCCAGTAAGGAAGCAACCAAATTGGCGTGTGAGGTTGAGTTTTTCGATATGTGCCATGGCCACATACACTGCTTTTTGCAGGCCCAGGATCAATTTGGCATTTTGCCAATAGAGCACGTGTGGGGCTCAACTAGAGAAGCCGTGCATCTGGTCTGAGGGATTCAGTGGCCCTTGGGTGTGAAATCAGTATTAAAAGCTTTAGGATCTGCTACAGTCAGAACCTGGACAGGGATTACGGATTGGTTTGAGGAAGAGAATTCGGTACAGCTCTGTGGTTGCATTCGTGCACCCGTGACCCAAGGATGAGGGATCAAGGAAGAGTGGTCAAAGTCCACAACGTGAGAAGTTGAAGCATTTCCTTCAGCATTATCTCTCAAATGCAGATGCTACATTTTGGATGGCACTGACATGGTACTGCCCAGAGGACACAAAGATCGGTCTGCGGGATCATTCCAGCAGGCCCTGATATATGACATCCATACATATATTTCCACTGGTGTTTCTGTAGACAGAGAAGTTCTGGGAAGTACTCGTAACATTGGGACATTCCCATGGCAATAGAAAGCACAAGCGCACTCTCAGTTTGCTGTTTTGGAAAGACTCCAATATGACGTACAGCAGAATGCCGAGCTGAAAAACTTTAAGCTTCATTTCCAGAAGAGGAAGTGTACACTGCACTTTCAGAATTGTGAGGTAAGTGCAATAAAACGAAGTTTTACTAATTGAAATAATATGGTGTGCTCATCACAAAAAGGCAACACCAGCAATTAAAGATATACCAGACAACACACACAGGAACAGGACATGGCATCAATGCCTAGGGAAAATTGTCCTCACAGAAATATCATGGAACTTTGTACACCCAATGGTCTAAAATTTTCACTTAACAAAGCCCTATAAATCTACATAAGATACCTGATATTACTTGACCAGTACAGATAAAGAAGTAGAGTAAAAGAAACAGGAATTACTATTTTCAGTTCCAAAGAGTTTGAGGGCCCAAAAAATAAGCTTTCAAACACCTAGACTGCAAAACTCTACCAGAGCAAGTATTGAAAACTGAGGTGAGGGAAACATGAAGTACAACAGTGTCTCAGAATCACAAAAGGCAGTATACCAGGAAAGGGGAAGAGATATTCTAAAAACGAGCAAATAATATCAGAAAACCCAAGGATGAGACAATACCAGGGCTAAAGTCAGTCCAAAGCAGACTTCATAATGCAGATGGACTCGTGAAAGTCTGTGAAGACAGGGGAACCAAAAACCCTCGATCAAAAAAAACATAGAAAAGTAGTGCAAAGCAATGCAAACATTGCTGTTGAAGCCTGGGGTAAGACAAAGCATGAAAGAGTATGATTCGTAAGAGTCCCAGATGGAAAAGCAAGATTAACAAAAAAAGCCTGAAAAGATAATTGTAGAAAAGTCAGACTGAAACTTGCTGAAAGACAAGAAAGAATCATCTATACGATTTCAGGAACTACACAGCGTCCAAAGGAGGTGGAATCCCAATAGACCTACTTGCAGCTGTATAATTCAAATCAACAAAGTTCATGATCACCAAAGTGATTTAAAATGCATCTAGAGGAAAGCAATTTAGTCACAACAGAACATCCAGTGGGCTTTCAGCTCATATCTCGGCAGAAATATTGCAGAACAGGGAGGAGTGCAAGGACATAGACCATATCCTGAATGAGAAAAAGCTGTAATCAAGGGTAGCCTATGCCACATGACTGCCATTTCTAATAACGGCAGAGCTAGGGAAATTCACAGACCAGCAAACTTAAAAGAATTCAGCAGTTCAAAACTTATCCTAAAAGAAAGATTGAGAATTCTACCCTGAATAAAAAAGTAGCAAGATGAAATGGAAATAAGAAAAACCATTATTGGAAGTGCACGAAGAGCGTTCGTTACAAACAAGAAACAAGAAGAAGGCAAGGAGGACATCAAAGCCATAAGATGGAAGAGGGTAGCAGGAAATCATAGGTGATTTTAAGCACTATCTTAAGTGATTCACATATATGACTCTCTGATTGAAGCAAACGGAGTGATGCATGGCCTAATGTGTTTGCAAAACCAACCACAAGCAAACAAACAAAAAATTAAACAAAAAAACCGACACCAATACTGTACGGTTGGCTGACATATAACAGAGAAACCATGAGTATTCAAAACAAAATACTCAAAGTGATGTCAAGGATCATTCAGCATGCATCGACCCAGTATCGCAGCTTAAATGTACTCAACACACTTGTATTCAGAACACAGACGCGTGCATTAATATTCATAAATATTGATTCAAAATGGCATATAGTGACCTAACCCAAATGCTGATTTTGAATAAGGTTTCGTTATAGTCCGTGATATAGACTTACAATTCTTCCAACAGCAAGAATGAATGCCATATTCTACCCTAAGTAGAGAAGAAATGGCATAAGCCTATAACAAAAACAAGTAGCTCTGCAAAATTGTACTAAGAGCAAACGAGACAGACAGTAAAGTGCACATTGGGATTGGTTTCATTTCTCGGAATTTCAGCCCCCATGAAAAAAATGGATCCATTTTCTGACAGCGTGGGTGTTTCAGCAGAAAGCAACTGACGGATATGTATTCTGGGTGAATGGATATTACACAAACATGAGTTTCCTTTAGTGGGGTCTCTGTGTACTGTGAGCTCTTAGAAATTTTCCAGACGTGTGAAACAATAAACTAAAACTGGACACACTTCCCTCCGTTTTTACTGTATATACAGATCTGAACCAAAGGAAAGAGGGAATATAAAACGACAATGGCACGCTAGTGGATAGAATCACATTATCTTAGGAACCTCTCGTTTGATGCAGACCCCCCCCAACACTGACAATATTCAGCAACCATTGGGGATGGCAGTTACCGGTTGGATTGTAGGTGGAATCTTGGTGTGTACCGCGAGGCTTGTTGTGGCTGGTGGATCCAAGGTAACTGGGCAGAATTCTGTGGGTGGATCAGTGTGATGGAGGGGCTGCCGCCCTTTGTGGAGTTTGGCTTAGGTGTTTTGTTCGGGACGCTGTGTAAGTTCGAGATAATGCTGCTGCCCAAAGACCTAAGTTCACGGGTAAGTTTCCAGAACCTGAAAGGGCAGACAGTGGAAGATCTGCCTGTCATCAGCTTACTGGTGATGCTCCGAGGTACTTTCAGATTTCCCCAGTCCAGTTGAAGTCGACTTTATGGGAGACACGAAGAGAAGCTGGCAGAAAAGTTGGCTGCACGAATTGAAGAGAGATGCGAACATATTGATGAGAGTTGTTCCGCTACAATGGAGAATACTGGCATGGAGACACTTCTAGAGAATACCAGGCTCGAAAGACATTCATGAGTCCTACTGAACCTCACTGATACTGGCAGAAACATTCGGAGTGTCAACGTGCACTTGAGAAAGTCACTCAATTCTCTACTCCAAGAACGGCTCCACGATTCCTGACGTCTAAAAGAGAAGAGATGGCAGAGATGATAAAAGCGCTCATGTTCTTGGAAGAGGTCATGAGAATCCACAGGTCCCAATGGGCATTTACAAACCATTCAGACCAAAATGCACCAAGCGCAGGTAAGCCTTTTCCCATGTTTGGGCCTTGCTATCAAGCACATGTTCTTCCCTCCCCTCCACTCAGGCATCCATTTTAAAGGATCAGAACCTGAGCTGCAATGAAGCCAGTAGGAGAAGAGCAAGCCCCTCCTAGAATCAGTGTTCCTCCATCTTCACACTCTGTGAACAACAGTGAACTCTTTAAAGGTCAAATACTCTCGCCTAAAACAGTTAGGAATTGGATACTTAGCTCACACAAAGAAATGATGACCTTCCCCTAGATGCAGAATATGCTGGGTTTATGTCTTGTCTGGGGTGAAGGGAGTGTGGTAAGTGAGAGGAATCTTTGACTGAACTTGAATATGTACTAGCCCACAGTATTTCAAGAGAGTATATGTAAATATTATGTCAGATATTGACCTGAACTCTAAAAGTCGTGAAAGAATTTAAAGACACAGGTTTTGTGGACTGTCTTTCTCTTCAGTCAAGCACCGGGTGCACGATATTTTGGGGGTGCAGACTTGGTTGTGTTAAATTGCTTTACCAAACATGATCGGAAGTTTAAGCGTTCTCATCACTGATAGAAGAACACCTGCTTTTCTAGAGCCTAGCATAGCTGCAGCAGGGTTCTCATAGATAAAATGCCTGTATGTGCTTTTGGAATCAAGCCTAAATGTATACATTTTGTTTGGTTTTTCTTGTACTTTCCTAGAAAGGAATGTTTCCCCTTGAAATGCCAACATTGGCCAGTATGTGTCATTGGGAGTATAGGGTACCACATGCACAATGGAAATCCAGGTTCTCGGTAATTTCGTGGTATCAATAGGTATTTCATGTTTAATGTTGGTGTTGGAGGCTTCAACAGTAAAGGGTTGACATGTCCCCTTCAACAGTTTGGACTGCGATTTTACTTTCTATCTGACAACATTTTTCTTAGTGCTGACATAATGTTACAAAAATTGACAAGTCTGACTTCTAGGTAAATTTAGTACGTTTCAAACACTAACTTCATTTTCATATAAATCCCAAAACATGTAAATCAATTCTAATAAACTTCCTAAAAACTGCAACTGTGTTATCAACACAATGTCACATTTGGAGTCTTCGGACAATCCCTCCAACCATGGCTTTATGTAAAACAGAGCTAAACAAACATCACATTTCTGTGAATTACATCTGGAAAGTGTTGATTTATCGATGCCCATTTGGCAGAGAACCAGTGCAACCTGCGCTCACTCCCTCCCATGTACACACAAATGTAAACTTCCACTCACCCAGCCCTTGGCACAGGACACTTTCCGAAGAGTGGTCTGTTACTTCCAAAGACAGGCTGAGGCATCAGATAACCTGGAAGCAGGAGAAGGCAAAGTAGAGAATGGAAATCTTTGCAGGATCTGACCTCTGCTGATGGAGCAGCAAAGGTGAAACTCTGTTTTACTTGGACGCACACTCTCAAGCGGACAGCACACATGGGACTCTAGGTAATGCGCTGAGTGCTAGAAGAGTGCACAGCAGATGCTTGGCTGACATAACTCATAGAAATCAGCACAAAATATCCCCACAATTGATTCTGAGACCAAGATCCGCTCTGCCAAATTTGAGCTAGCAGAGGCAGCGGAAAATGAGGTACAGAGCTACAGATAATGGCACACGCTGAGTCTCAGGGATCTGGAGTGCATTGTGGGGTGTGGTGGGTTCTATCAAGAGAGCAAACCTACCTGTTACCCCAGTAAGAAAGCAAACACATTGGCGTGTGAGGTTGAGTTTTTCGATATGTGCCATGGCCACATCCCCTGCATCTTGCAGGCCCAGGATCAATTTGGCATTTTGCCAATAGAGCACGTGTGGGGCTCAACTAGAGAAGCCGTGCATCTGGTCTGAGGGATTCAGTGGCCCTTGGGTTTGAAATCAGTATTAAAAGCTTAAGGATCTGCTACAGTCAGAACCTGGACAGGGATTACGGATTGGTTTGAGGAAGAGAATTCGGTACAGCTCTGTGGTTGCATTCGTGCAACCGTGACCCAAGGATGAGGGATTAAGGAAGAGTGGTCAAAGTCCACAACGTGAGAAGTTGAAGCATTTCCTTCAGCATTATCTCCCAAATGCAGAAGCTACATTTTGGATGGCACTGACATGGTACTGCCCAGAGGACACAAAGATCGGTCTGCGGTATCATTCCAGCAGGCCCTGATATATGACATCCATACATATGTTTCCAATGGTGTTTCTTTAGACAGAGAAACTCTGGGAAGAACTGGTAACATTGGGACATTACCATGGCAATAGAAAGCACAAGCACACTCTCAGTTTGATGTTTTGGAAAGACTCCAATATGACGTACAGCAGAATGCCGAGCTGAAAAACTTTAAGCTTCATTTCCAGAAGAGGAAGTGTACACTGCACTTTCAGAATTGTGAGGTAAGTGCAATAAAACGAAGTTTTACTAATTGAAATAATATGGTGTGCTCATCACACAAAGGCAACACCAGAAATTAAAGATATACCAGAAAACACACACAGGAACAGGACATGGCATCAATGCCTAGGGAAAATTGTCCTCACAGAAATATCATGGAACTTTGTACACCGAATGGTCTAAAATTTTCACTTAACAAAGCCCTATAAATCTACATTAGATACCTGATATTACTTGACCAGTAGAGATAAAGAAGTAGAGTAAAAAAAACAGGAAGTACCATTTTCATTTCCAAAGAATTTGAAGGCCCAAAAAATAAGCTTTCATACATCTAGACTGCAAAACGCTACCAGAGCAAGTATTGAAAACTGAGGTGAGGAAAACATGAATTTCAACAGTGTCTCAGAATCACAAAATGCAGTATACCAGGAAAGGCGAAGAGATATCCTAAAAACGAACAAAAAATATCAGAAAACCCAAGAATGAGACAATACAAGGGCTAAAGTCAGTCCAAAGCAGACTTGATAATGAAGATGGACTCGTGAAAGACTGGGAAGACAGGGGAAAAAAAACCCTCGATCAAAAAATACATAGAAAAAGTAGTGCAAACCAATGCAAACATTGCTGTTGAAGCCTGGGGTAAGACAAAGCATGAAAGAGTATGATTCGCAAGAGTCCCAGAAGGAAAACAAGATTAACAAAAAAAGCCTGAAAAGACAATTGTAGAAAAGTCAGACTGAAACTTCCTGAAAAACAAGAAAGGATCATCTATACGATTTCAGGAACTACACAGCGTCCAAAGGAGGTGGAATCCCAATAGACCTACTTGCAGCTGTATAATTCAGATCAACAAAGTTCATGATCACCCCAGTGATTTAAAATGCATCTAGAGGAAAGCAATTTAGTCACAACAGAACCTCCAGAGGGCTTTCAGCTCATATCTCGGCAGAAATATTGCAGAACAGGGAGGAGTGCAAGGACATAGGCCATATCCTGAATGAGAAAAAGCTGTAATCAAGGGTAGCCTATGCCACATGACTGCCATTTCTTATAACGGCAGAGCTAGGGAAATTCACAGACCAGCCAAGCTTAAAAGAATTCAGCAGTTCAAAACTTATCCTAAAAGAAAGATTGAGAATTCTACCCTGAATAGAAAAGTAGCAAGTTGAAATGGAAATAAGAAAAACCATTTTTGGAAGTGCACGAATAGCGTTCGTTACAAACAAGAAACAAGAAGAAGGCAAGGAGGACATCAAAGCCATAAGATGGGAGAGGGTAGCAGGAAATCATAGGTGATTTTAAGCACTATCTTAAGTGATTCACATATATGACTCTCTGATTGAAGCAAACGGAGTGATGCATGGCCTAATGTGTTTGCAAAACCAACCACAAGCAAACAAACAAACAATCAAACAAAAAAACCGACACCAAAACGGTACGGTTGGCTGACATATACCAGAGAAACCATGAGTATTCAAAACAAAATACTCAAAGTGATGTCAAGGATCATTCAGCACGCATCGACCCAGTATCGCAGCTTAAATGTACACAACACACTTGTATTCAGAACACAGACGCGTGCATTTATATTCATAAATATTGATTCAAAATGGCATATCGTGACCTAACCCAAATGCCGATTTTGAATGTTTTGGTCATGGTCCGTGATATAGTCTTGCAATTCTTCCAACAGCAAGAATGAATGCCATATTCTACCCTAAGTAGAGAAGAAACGGCATAAGCCTATAACAAAGACAAGTAGCTCTGCAAAACTGTACTAAGAGCAAACGAGACAGACAGTAAAGTGCACATTGGGATTGGTTTCATTTCTCGGAATTTCAGCCCCCATGAAAAAAATGGATCCATTTTCTGAGAGCGTGGGTGTTTCAGTAGAAAGCAACTGAGTAGATATGTATTCTGGGTGAATGGATATTAAAGAAACATGAGTTTCCTTTAGTGGGGTCTCTGTGTACTTTGAGCTGTTAGAAAGTTTCCAGACGTGTGAAACCATAAACTAAAACTGGACACACTTCCCTCCGTTTTTACTGTATATAAAGATCTGAACCAAAGGAAAGAGGGAAGATAAAAGGACAATGGCACGCTAGTGGATAGAATCACATTTAACTTAGGAACCTCTCATTTGATGCAGCCCCTCCCCCAACAATGACAATATTCAGCAACCATAGGGGATGGCAGTTACCGGTTGGATTCTAGGTGGAATCTTGGTGTGTACCTCGAGGCTTGTTGTGGCTGGTGGATCCAATGTAACTGGGCAGAATTCTGTGGGTGGATCAGTGTGATGGAGGGGTGCCGCCCTTTGTGGTGTTTGGCTTAGGTCTTTTGTTCGGGACGCTGTGTCAGTTCGAGATAATGCTGCTGCCCAAAGACCTAAGTTCAAGGGTAAGTTTCCAGAACCTGAAAGGGCAGACAGTGGAATATCTGCCTGTCATCAGCTTACTGGTGAGGCTCCGAGGTACTTTCAGAATTGCCCAGTCCTGTTGAAGTCGACTATATGGGAGACACGAAGAGAAGCTGGCAGAAAAGTTGGCTGCACGGATTGAAGAGAGATGCGAACATATTGATGAGAGTTGCTCCGCTACAATGGAGAATACCGGCATGGAGACATCTCTAGAGAATACCAGGCTCCAAAGACATTCATGAGACCTACTGAACCTCAGTGATACTGGCAGAAACATTCGGAGTGTCAACGTGCACTTGAGAAATTCACTCAATTCTCTGCTCCAAGAACGTCTCCACGGTTCCTGACTTCTTAAAGAGAAGAGATGGCAGAGATGATAAAAGCGCTCATGTTCTTGGAAGAGGTCATGAGAATCCACAGGTCCCAAGGGGCATTCACAAACCATTCAGACCAAAATGCACCAAGCCCTGGTAAGCCTTTTCCCCGGTTTGGGCCTTGCTATCAAGGACTAGCTCTTCCTTCCAATCAACTCAGGCATCCATTTTAAAGATCAGAACTTGAGCTGAATTGAAGCCAGTATGAGAAGAACAAGCCCCTCCTAGAATCAGAGTTCCTCCATCTCCACACTCTGTGAAAAACAGTGAATTCCTTAAAGGTCAAATACTCTCGCCTAAAATAGTTAGGAATTGGATACTTAGCTCACACAAAGAAATGATGACCTTCCCCTAGATGCAGCATATGCTGGGTTTATGTCTTGTCTGGGGTGAAGGGAGTGTGGTAAGTCAGAGGAATCTTTGACTGAACTTGAATATGTACTATCCCTCAGTATTTCAAGAGAGTATATGTAAAAATTATGTCAGATAGTGACCTGAACACTAAAAGTCCTGAAAGTATTTAAAGACACAGGTTTTGTGGACCGTCTTTCTCTTCAGTCAAGCACCGGGTGCACGATATTTTGGGGGTGCAGACTTGGTTGTGTTAAATTGCTTTAGCCAAAATGATCGGAAGTTTAAGCGTTCTCATCACTGATAGAAGAACACCTGCTTTTCAAGAGCCTATCATAGCTGCAGCAGGGTTCTCATAGCTAAAATGCCTGTATGTGCTTCTGGAATCAAGCCTAAATGTATACATTTTATTTGGTTTTTCTTGTACTTTCCTAGAGAGGAATGTTACCCCTTGAAATGCCAACATTGGCCAATATGTGTCATTGGGAGTATAGGGCACCACATGCACAATGGAATTCCAGGTTCTCGGTTATTTCATCGTTTCAATAGGTACTTCAGGTTTAATGTTGTTGTTGGAGGCTTCAACAGTAAAGAGTGGACATGTCCCCTTCAACAGTTTGGACTGCGATTTTACTTTCTATCTGACTACATTTTTCTTAGAGCTGACATGATGTTACAAAAATTGACAAGTCTGACTTCTAGGTAAATTTAGTACGTTTCAAACACTAACTTCATTTTCATATAATCCCAAAAGATATAAATCAATTCTAATAACCTTCCTAAAAATTGCAACTGTGTTATCAACACAATGTCAAAATTGGAGTCTTCGGACAATCCCTCCAACCATGGCTTTATGTAATACAGAGCTAAACAAACATCACATTTCTGTGAATTACATCTGGAAAGTGTTGATTTATCGATGCCCATTTGGCAGAGAACCAGTGCAACCTGCGCTCACTCCCTCCCATGTACACAGCAATGTAAACTTCCACTCACCCAGCCCTTGGCACAGGACACTTTCCGAAGAGTGGTCTGTTACTTCCAAAGACAGGCTGAGGCCTCAGATAACCTGGAAGCAGGAGAAGGCAAAGTAGAAAATGGAAATCTTTGCAGGATCTGACCTCTGCTAATGGAGCAGCAAAGGTGAAACTCTATTTTACTTGGACGCACACTCTCAAGCGGACAGCACACATGGGACTGTAGGTAATGCGCTGAGTGTTAGAAGAGTGCACAGCAGATGCTTGGCTGACATAACTCATAGATATCAGCACAAAATATCCCCACAATTGATTCTGAGACCAAGATCCGATCTGCCAAATTTGAGCTAGAAGAGGCAGCGGAAAATGAGGTATAGAGCTACAGATAATGGCACACGTTGAGTCTCAGGGATCTGGAGTACATTGTGGGGTGTGGTGGGTTCTATCAAGAGAGCCAACCGACTTGTTACCCCAGTAAGAAAGCAACCACATTGGCGTGTGAGGTTGAGTTTTTCGATATGTGCCATGGCCACATCCCCTGCATCTTGCAGGCGCATTATCAATTTGGCATTTTGCCAATAGAGCACGTGTGGGGCTCAACTAGAAAATCCGTGCATCTGGTCTGAGGGATTCAGTGGCCCTTGTGTTTGAAATCAGTATTAAAAGCTTTAGGATCTGCTACAGTCAGAACCTGGACAGGGATTATGGATTGGTTTGAGGAAGAGAATTCGGTACAACCCTGTGGTTGCATTCGTGCACCCGTGACCCAAGGATGAGGGATCAAGGAAGAGTGGTCAAAGTCCACAACATGAGAAGTTGAAGCATTTCCTTCAGCATTATCTCCCAAATGCAGATGCTACATTTTGGATGGCACAGACATGGTACTGCCCAGAGGACACAAAGATCGGTCTGCGGGATCATTCCAGCAGGCCCTGATATATGACATCCATACATAGGTTTCCACTGGTGTTTCTGTAGACAGAGAAGCTCTGGGAAGAACTGGTAACATTGGGACATTCCCATGGCAATCGAAAGCACAAGCGCACTCTCAGTTTGCTGTTTTGGAAAGACTCCTATATGACGTACAGCAGAATGCCGAGCTGAAAAACTTTAAGTTTCATTTCCAGAAGAGGAAGTGTACACTGCACTTTCAGAATTGTGAGGTAAGTGCAATAAAACGAAGTTTAACTATTTGAAATAATATGGTGTGCTCATCACAATAAAGGCAACACCAGAAATTAAAGATATACCAGTCAACACACACAGGTACAGGACATGGCATCAATGCCTAGGGAAAATTGTCCTCACAGAAATATCATGGAACTTTGTACACCCAATGGACTAAAATTTTCACTTAACAAAGCCCTATAAATCTACATTAGATACCTGATATTACTTGACCAGTAGAGATAAAGAAGTAGAGTAAAATAAACAGGAAGTACCATTTTCAGTTCCAAAGAATTTGAAGGCCCAAAAAATAAGCTTTCAAACATCTAGACTGCAAAACGTTACCAGAACAAGTATTGAAAACTGAGTTGAGGAAAACATGAAGAACAACAGTGTCTCAGAATCACAAAAGGCAATATACCAGGAAAGGGGAAGAGATATCCTAAAAACGAGCAAATAATATCAGAAAACACAAGGATAAGAAAATATCAGGGCTAAAGTCAGTCCAAAGCAGACTTGATAATGCAGATGGACTTGTGAAAGACTGGGAAGACAGGGGAACAAAAACCCTCTATCAAAAAAATACATAGAAAAAGTAGTGCAAACCAATGCAAAAATTGCTGTTGAAGCCTGGGGTAAGACAAAGCATGAAAGAGTATGATTCGTAAGAGTCCCAGATGGAAAAGCAAGATTAACAAAAAAAGGCTGAAAAGATAATTGTAGAAAAGTCAGACTGAAACTTGCTGAAAGACAAGAAAGAATCATCTATACGATTTCAGGAACTACACAGCGTCCAAAGGAGGTGGAATCCCAATAGACCTACTTGCAGCTGTATAATTCAAATCAACAAAGTTCATGATCACCCCAGTGATTTAAAATGCATCTAGAGGAAAGCAATTTAGTCACAACAGAACCTCCAGTGGGCTTTCAGCTCATATCTCGGCAGAAATATTGCAGAACAGGGAGGAGTGCAAGGACATAGGCCATATCCTGAAAGAGAAAAAGCTGTAATTATGGGTAGCCTATGCCACATGACTGCCATTTCTAATAACGGCAGAGCTAGGGAAATTCACAGACCAGCAAATCTTAAAAGAATTCAGCAGTTCAAAACTTATCCTAAAAGAAAGATTGAGAATTCTACCCTGAATAGAAAAGTAGCAAGATGAAATGGAAATAAGAAAAACCATTATTGGAAGTGCACGAAGAGCGTTCGTTACAAACAAGAAACAAGAAGAAGGCAAGGAGGACATCAAAGCCATAAGATGGGAGAGGGTAGCAGGAAATCATAGGTGATTTTAAGCACTATCTTAAGTGATTCACATATATGAAACTCTGATTGAAGCAAACGGAGTGATGCATGGCCTAATGTGTTTGCAAAACCAACCACAAGCAAACTAAAAACAATCAAACAAAACAACGGACACCAAAACGGTACGGTTGGCCGACATATACCAGAGAAACCATGAGTATTCAAAACAAAATACTCAAAGTGATGTCAAGGATCATTCAGCACGCATCGACACAGTATCGCAGCTTAAATGTACTCAACACACTTGTATTCAGAACACAGACGCGTGCATTAATATTCATAAATATTGATTCAAAAGAGCATATCGTGACCTAACCCAAATGCCGATTTTGAATAAGATTTGGTCATAGTCCGTGATGAAGTCTTACAATTCTTCCAAAAGCAAGAATGAATGCTATATTCTACCCTAAGTAGAGAAGTAACGGCATAAGCCTATAACAAAGACAAGTAGCTCTGCAAAACTGTACTAAGGGCAAACGGGACAGACAGTAAAGTGCACATTGGGATTGGTTTCATTTCTCGGAATTTCAGCCCCCATGAAAAAAATGTATCCATTTTCTGAGAGCGTGGGTGTTTCAGCAGAAATCAACTGACGGATATGTATTCTGGTTGAAAGGATATTACACAAACATGAGTTTCCTTTAGTGGGGTCTCTGTGTACTCTGAGGTGTTAGAAAGTTTCCAGACGTGTGAAACCATAAAATAAAACTGGACACACTTCCCTCCGTTTGTACTGTATATACAGATCTGAACCTAAGTAAAGAGGGAAGTTAAAAGGACAATGGCACGCTAATTGATAGAATCACATTTAACTTAGGAACCTCTCGTTTGATGCAGCCCCTCCCCCAACACTGAAAATATTCAGCAACCTTTGGGGATGGCAGTTACCGGTTGGATTCTAGGTGGAATCTTGATGTGTACCGCGAGGCTTGTTGTGGCTGGTGGATCCAATTTAACTGGGCAGAATTCTGTGGGTGGATCAGTGTGATGGAGGGGCTGCCACCCTTTGTGGAGTTTGGCTTAGGTATTTTGTTCGGGACGCTGTGTAAGTTCGAGATAATGCTGCTGCCCAAAGACCTAAGTTCACGGGTAAGTTTCCAGAACCTGACAGGGCAGACAGTGGAAGATCTGCCTGTCATCAGCTTACTGGTGAGGCTCCGAGGTACTTTCAGAATTGCCCAGTCCTGTTGAAGTCGACAATATATTGGAGACACGAAGAGAAGCTGGCAGAAAAGTTGGCTGCACGGATTGAAGAGAGATGCGAACATATTGATGAGAGTTGCTCCGCTACAATGGAGAATACCGGCATGGAGACCTCTCTAGAGAATACAAGGCTCGAAAGACATTCATGAGTCCTACAGAACCTCTGAGATACTGGCAGAAACATTCGGAGTGTCAAAGTGCACTTGAGATAGTCACTCAATTCTCTGCTCCAAGAACGGCTCCACGATTCCTGACATCTAAAAGAGAAGAGATGGCAGAGATGATAAAAGCGCTCATGTTCTTGGAAGAGGTCATGAGAATCCAGAGTTCCCAAGGGGCATTTACATACCATTCAGACCAAAATGCACCAAGCCCAGGTAAGCCTTTTCCCAGGTTTGGGTCTTGCAATCAAGCACTAGCTCTTCCTTCCCCTCAACTCAGGCATCCATTTTAAAGATCAGAAATTGAGCTGAATTGAAGCCAGTAGGAGAAGAACAAGCCCCTCCTAGAATCAGAGTTCCTCCATCTTCACTCTCTGTGAACAACAGTGAACTCCTTAAAGGTCAAATACTCTCGCCTAAAATAGTTAGGAATTGGATAATTAGCTCACACAAAGAAATGATGACCTTCCCCTATATGCAGCATATGCTGGGTTTATGTCTTGTCTGGGGTGAAGGGAGTGTGGTAAGTGAGAGGAATCTTTGACTGAACCTGAATATGTACTAGCCCTCAGTATTTCAAGAGAGTATATGTAAATATTATGTCAGATAGTGACCTGAACTCTAAAAGTACTGAAAGTATTTAAAGACACAGGTTTTGTGGACCGTCTTTCTCTTCAGTCAAGCACCGGGTGCACGATATTTTGGGGGTGCAGACTTGGTTGTGTTAAATTGCTTTAGCCAAAATAATCGGAAGATTAAGCGTTCTCATCACTGATAGTAGAACACCTGCTTTTCAAGAGCCTATCATAGCTGCAGCAGGGTTCTCATAGCTAAAATGCCTGTATGTGCTTTTGGAATCAAGCCTAAATGTATACATTTTGTTTGGTTTTTCTTGTACTATCCTAGAGAGGAATGTTACCCCTTGAAATGCCAACATTGGCCAGTATGTTTCATTGGGAGTATAGGGCACCACATGCACAATGGAAATCCAGGTTCTCGGTTATTTCATGGTTTCAATAGGTACTTCAGGTTTAATGTTGGTGTTGGAGGCTTCAACAGTAAATAGTGGACATGTCCCCTTCAACATTTTGGACTGCGATTTTACTTTCAATCTGTCTACATTTTTCTTAGAGCTGACATGATGTTACAAAAATTGACAAGTCTGACTTCTAGGTAAATTTAGTACGTTTCAAACACTAACTTCATTTTCATATAATCCCAAAACATGTAAATCAATTCTAATAACCTTCCTAAAAATTGCAACTGTGTTATCAACACAATGTCAATATTGGAGTCTTCGGACAATCCCTCCAAACATGGCTTTATGTAAAACAGAGCTAAAAAAACATCACATTTCTGTGAATTACATCTGGAAAGTGTTGATTTATCGATGCCCATTTGGCAGAGAACCAGTGCCACCTGCGCTCACTCCCTCCCATGTAAACAGCAATGTAAACTTCCACTCACCCAGCCCTCGGCACAGGACACTTTCCGAAGAGTGGTCTGTTACTTCCAAAGACAGGCTGAGGCCTCAGAAAACCTGGAAGCAGGAGAAGGCAATGTAGAGAATGGAAATCTGTGGAGGATCTGACCTCAGCTGATGGAGCAGCAAAGGTGAAACTCTGTTATACTTGGACGCACACTCTCAAGCCGACAGCACACATGGGACTGTGGGTAATGCGCTGAGTGTTAGAAGAGTGCACAGCAGATGCTTGGCTGACATAACTCATAGAAATCAGCACAAAATATCCCCACAATTGATTCTGAGACCAAGATCCGCTCTGCCAAATTTGAGCTAGCAGAGGCAGCGGAAAATGAGGTATAGAGCTACAGATAATGGCACAGGCTGAGTCTCAGGGATCTGGAGTGCATTGTGGGGTGTGGTGGGTTCCATCAAGAGAGCAAACCGACCTGTTACCCCAGGAAGAAAGGAACCACATTGGCGTGTGAGGTTGAGATTTTTGATATGTGCCATGGCCACATCCACTGCATCTTGAAGGCCCAGGATCAATTTGGCATTTTACCAATAGAGCACGTGTGGGGCTCAACTAGAGAAGCCGTGCATCTGGTCTGAGGGATTCAGTGGCCCTTTGGTTTGAAATCAGTATTAAAAGCTTTAGGATCTGCTACAGTCAGAACCTGGACAGGGATTACGGATTGGTTTGAGGAAGAGAATTCGGTACAGCTCTGTGGTTGCATTCGTGCAAACATGACCCAAGGATGAGGGATCAAGGAAGAGTGGTCAAAGTCCACAAAGTGAGAAGTTGAAGCATTTCCTTCAGCATTATCTCCCAAATGCAGATGCTACATTTTGGATGGCACTGACATGGTACTGCCCAGAGGACACAAAGATCGGTCTGCGGGATCATTCCAGCAGGCCCTGATATATGACATCCATACATATGTTTCCACTGGTGTTTCTGTAGACAGAGAAGCTCTGGGAAGAACTGGTAACATTGGGACATTCCCATGGCAATAGAAAGAACAAGCGCACTCTCAGTTTGCTGTTTTGGAAGACTCCAATTTGACGTACAGCAGAATGCTGAGCTGAAAATCTTTAAGCTTCATTTCCAGAAGAGGAAGTGCATTCTGCACATTCAGAATTGTTAGGTAAGTGCAATAAAACGAAATTTTACTAATTGAAATACTATGGTGTGCTCATCACAACAAAGGCAACACCAGCAATTAGAGATATACCAGACAACACACACAGGAACAGGACATGGCATCAATGCCTAGGGAAAATTGTCCTCACAGAAATATCATGGAACTTTGTACACCCAATGGTCTAAAATTTTCACTTAACAAAGCCCTATAAATCTATATTAGATACCTGTTATTACTTGACCAGTAGAGATAAAGAAGTAGAGTAAAAGAAACAGGAAGTACCATTTTCAGTTCCAAAGAGTTTGAAGGCCCAAAAAATAAGCTTTCAAACATCTAGACTGCAAAAAGCTACCGGAGCATGTATTGAAAACTGAGGTGAGGAAAACATGAAGTACAACAGTGTCTCAGAATCACAAAAGGCAGTATACCAGGAAAGTGGAAGAGAAACTCTAAAAACGAGCCAAATATTATCAGAAAACCCAAGAATGATACAATACCAGGGCTAAAGTCAGTCCAAAGCAGACTTGATAATGCAGAAGGACTCGTGACAGACTGTGGAGACAGGGGAACAGAAATCCCTCGATCAGAAGAAGACATAGAAAAACAAGTGCAAACCAATGCAAACATTGCTGTTGAAGCCTGGGGTAAGACAAAGCATGAAAGAGTATGATTCGTAAGAGTCCCAGAAGGAAAAGCAAGATTAACAAAAAAAGCCTGAAAAGACAATTGTAGAAAAGTCAGACTGAAACTTGCTGAAAGACAAGAAAGAATCATCTATACGATTTCAGGAACTACACAGCGTCCAAAGGAGGTGGAATTCCAATAGACATAGTTGCAGCTGTATAATTCAAATCAACAAAGTTCATGATCACCCCAGTGATTTAAAATGCATCTAGAGGAAAGCAATTTAGTCACAACAGAACCTCCAGTGGGCTTTCAGCTCATATCTCGGCAGAAATATTGCAGAACAGGGAGGAGTGCAAGGACATAGGCCATATCCTGAATGAGAAAAAGCTGTAATCATGGGTAGCCTATGCCACATGACTGCCATTTCTAATAACGGCAGAGCTAGGGAAATTCACAGACCAGCAAAGCTTAAAAGAATTCAGCAGTTCAAAACTTATCCTAAAAGAAAGTTTGAGAATTCTACCCTGAATAGTAAAGTAGCAAGATGAAATGGAAATAAGAAAAACCATTATTGGAAGTGCATGAAGAGCGTGAGTTACAAACAAGAAACAAGAAGAAGGCAATTAGGACATCAAAGCAATAAGATGGGAGAGGATAGCAGGAAATCATTGGTGATTTTTAGCTCTAACTTAAGTGATTCACATATATGAATCTCTGATTGAAGCAAACGGAGTGATGTATGGCCTAATGTGTTTGCAAAATCAACCACAAGCAAACAAACAAACAATCAAACAAACAAACAGACACCAAAAGGGTACGGTTGGCTGACATATACCAAAGAAAACATGAATAGTCAAAACAAAATACTCAAAGTGATGTCAAGGATCATTCAGCACGCATCGACCCACTATCGCAGCTTAAATGTACTCAACAAACTTATATTCATAACATAGGCGCGTGCATTAATATTCATAAATATTGATACAAAAAGCATATCGTGACCTAACCCAAATGCCGATTTTGAAAAAAATTTCGTCATAGTCCGTGATATAGTCTTACAATTCTACCAAAAGCTAGAATGATTGACATATTCTACCCTAAGTAGAGAAGAAACGGCATAAGCCTAAAACAAAGACAAGAAGCTCTGCAAAACTGTACTAAGAGCAAACAAGACAGACTGTAAAATGCACATTGGGATTGGATTCATTTTTCGGAATTTCAGCCCCCATGAAACAAATGGATCCATTATCTGAGAACGTGGGTGTTTCAGCAGAAAGCAACTGACGGATATGTATTCTGGGTGAATGGATATTAAAGAAACATGAGTTTCCTTTAGTGGGGTCTCTGTGTACTTTGAGCTGTTAGAAAGTTTCAAGACGTGTGAAACCATAAACTAAAACTGGACACACTTCCCTCCGTTTGTACTGTATATACAGATCTGAACCAAAGGAAAGAGGGAAGATAAAAGGACAATGGCACGCTAGTGGATAGAATCACATTTAACTTAGGAACCTCTCATTTGATGCAGCCCCTCCCCCAACACTGACAATATTCAGCAACCATTGGGGATGGCAGTTACCGGTTGGATTCTAGGTGGAATCTTGGTGTGTACCGCGAGGCTTGTTGTGGCTGGTGGATCCAAGGTAACTGGGCAGAATTCTGTGGGTGGATCAGTGTGATGGTGGGGCTGCCGCCCTTTGTGGAGTTTGGCTTAGGTCTTTTGTTCGGGACGCTGTGTAAGTTCGAGATAATGCTGCTGCCCAAAGACCTAAGTTCACGGGTAAGTTTCCAGAAACTGAAAGGACAGACAGTGGAAGATCTGCCTGTCATCAGCTTACTGGTGAGGCTCCGAGGTACTTTCAGGCTTGCCCAGTCCTCTTGTAGTCGACTTTATGGGCGACACGAAGAGAAGCTGGCAGAAAAGCTGGCTGCACAGATTGAGGAGAGATGCGAACATATTGATGAGAGTTGTTCCGCTACAATGGAGAATACCGGCATGGAGACATCTCTAGAGAATACCAGGCTCGAAAGACATTCATGAGACCTACTGAACCTCTGTGATCCTGGCAGAAACATTCGGAGTGTCAACGTGCACTTGAGAAAGTCACTCAATTCCCTGCTCCAAGAACGGCTCCACGATTCCTGACGTCTAAAAGAGAAGAGATTGCAGAGATGATAAAAGCGCTCATGTTCTTGGAAGAGGTCATGAGAATCCACAGGTCCCAAGGGGCATTTACAAACCATTCAGACCAAAATGCACCAAGCCCAGGTAAGCCTTTTCCCAGGTTTGGGCCTTGCTATCAAGCACTTGCTCTTCCCTCCCCTCCACTCAGGCATCCATTTTAAAGGATCAGAACCTGAGCTACAATGAAGCCAGTATGAGAAGAGCAAGCCCCTCCTAGAAACAGAGTTCCTCCATCTTCACCCTCTGTGAACAACAGGGAAATCCCTAAAGGTCAAATACTCTCGCCTAAAAGAGTTAGGAATTGGATACTTAGCTCACACAAAGAAATGATGACCTTCCCCTAGATGCAGCATATGCTGGGTTTATGACTTGTCTGGGATGAAGGGAGTGTGGTAAGTTAGAGTAATCTTTGTTGAACTCGAATATGTAGTAGGCCTCGGTTTTTCAAGAGAGTATAGGTAAATATTATGTCAGATAGTGACCTGAACGCTAAAAGTCGTGAAAGATTTTAAAGACTCAGTTTTTGTGGACCGTCTTTCTCTTCAGTCAAGCACCGGGTGCACGATATATTGGGGGTGCAGACTTGGTTGTGTTAAATTGCTTTACCCAACATGATCGGATGATTAAGCGTTCTCATCACTGATAGAAGAACACCTGTTTTTCAATAGCCTAGCATAGCTGCTGCAGGTTTCTCATAGCACAAATGCCTGTATGTGCTTTTGGAATCAAGCCTAAATGTATACATTTTGTTTGGTTTTTCTTGTACTTTCCTAGAGAGGAATGTTACCCCTTGAAATGCCAACATTGGCCAGTATGTGTCATTGGGAGTATAGGGCACCACATGCACAATGGAAACCCAGGTTCTCGGTTATTTCATGGTTTCAATATTTACTTCATGGTTCCTGTTGTTGTTGGAGGCTTCAACAATACAGGTTTGACATGTCCCCTTCAACATTTTGGACAGCGATTTTACATTCTCTCTGTCTACATTTTTCTTAGAGCTGACATGATGTTACAGAATTTGACAAGTCTGACTTCTAGGTAAATTTAGTACGTTTCAAACACTAACTTCATTTTCATATAAATCCCAAAACATGTAAATCAATTCTATTAACCTTCCTAAAAACTGCAACTGTGTTATGGACACAATGTCAAAATTGGAGTCTTCAGACAATCCCTCCAACCATGGCTCTATAGAAAACAGAGCTAAACAAACATCACATTTCTGTGAATTACATCTGGAAATTGTTGATTTATCGATGCCCAGTTGGCAGAGAACCAGTGCAACATGTGCTCACTCCCTCCCATGTACACAGCAATGTAAAATTCCACTCACCCAGCCCTTGGCACAGGATATTTTCCGAAGAGTGGTCTGTTACTTCCAAAGACAGGCTGAAGCCTCAGAAATACTGGAAGCAGGAAAAGGCAATGTAGAGAATGGAAAACTGTGCAGGATCTGACCTCAGCTGATGGAGCAGCAAAGTTGAAACTCTGTTTTACTTGGACGCACACTCTCAAGCCGACAGCACACATGGGACTGTAGGTAATGCGCTGAGTGTTAGAAGAGTGCACAGCAGATGCTTGGCTGACATAACTCATAGAAATCAGCACAAAATATCCCCACAATTGATTCTGTGACCAAGATCCGCTCTGCCAAATTTGAGCTAGCAGAGGCAGCAGAAAATGAGGTATAGAGCTACAGATATTGGCACACGCTGAGTCTCAGGGATCTGGAGTGCGTTGTGGGTTCTGGTGGGTTCTATCAAGAGAGCAAACCGACCTGTTACCCCAGTAAGAAAGCAACCACATTGGCGTGTGAGGTTGAGATTTTTGATATGCGCCATGGCCACATCCACTGCATCTTGCAGGCCCAGGATCAATTTGGCATTTTGCCAATAGAGCACGTGTGGGGCTCAACTAGAGAAGCCGTGCATCTGGTCTGAGGGATTCAGTGGCCCTTTGGTTTGAAATCAGTATTAAAAGCTTTAGGATCTTCTACAGTCAGAACCTGGACAGGGATTACGGATTGGTTTGAGGAAGAGAATTCGGTACAGCTCTGTGGTTGCATTCGTGCACCCATGACCCAAGGATGAGGGATCAAGGAAGAGTGGTCAAAGTCCACAACGTGAGAAGTTGAAGCATTTCCTTCAGCATTATCTCCCAAATGCAGATGCTACATTTTGGATGGCACTGACATGGTACTGCCCAGAGGACACAAAGATCGGTCTGCGGGATCATTCCAGCAGGCCCTGATGTATGACATCCATACATATGTTTCCACTGGTGTTTCTGTAGACAGAGAAGCTCTGGGAAGAACTGGTAACATTGGGACATTCCCATGGCAATAGAAAGCACAAGCGCACTCTCAGTTTGCTGTTTTGGAAAGACTCCAATATGACGTACAGCAGAATGCCGAGCTGAAAACCTTTAAGCTTCATTTCCAGAAGAGGAAGTGGTACTCTGCACTTTCAGAATTGTGAGGTAAGTGCAATAAAACGAAGTTTTACTAATTGAAACAATATGGTGTGCTCATCACAACAAAGGCAACACCAGCAATTAGAGATATACCAGACAACACACACAGGAACAGGACATGGCATCAATGCCTAGGGATAATTGTCCTCACAGAAATATCATGGAACTTTGTACACCCAATGGTCTAAAATTTTCACTTAACAAAGCCCTATAAATCTACATTAGATACCTGATATTACTTGACCAGTAGAGATAAAGAAGTAGAGTAAAAGAAACAGGAAGTACCATTTTCAGTTCCAAAGAGTTTGAAGGCCCAAAAAATAAGCTTTCAAACACCTAGACTGCAAAACGCTACCAGAGCAAGTATTGAAAACTGACGTGAGGAAAACATGAATTTCAACAGTGTCTCAGAATCACAAAAGGCAGTATACCAGGAAAGGCGAAGAGAAACTCTAAAAACGAGCCAAATAATATTAGAAAACCCAAGGATGAGACAATACCAGGGCTAAAGTCAGTCCAAAGCAGACTTGATAATGCAGACGGACTCGTGAAAAACTATGAAGACAGGGGAACAGAAATCCCTCCATCAGAAGAAGACATAGAAAAAGAAGTGCAAACCAATGCAAACATTGCTGTTGAAGCCTGGGATAAGACAAAGCATGAAAGAGTATGATTCGTAAGAGTCCCAGATGGAAAAGCAAGATTAACAAAAAAAAGCCTGAAAAGATAATTGTAGAAAAGTCAGACTGAAACTTGCTGAAAGACAAGAAATAATGAGGTATACGAATTCAGATAGTACACATACTAAATAGTTGGAAACCCAATACATCTTCATTCAGCAGTATTATTCAAATCAACAAAGTTCATGATCAACCCAGTGATTTTAAATGCACCTAGAGGAAGTTAACTTATTCACAACACTACCTCCAAATGGGTTTCATCTTATATGTCGAGAGGAATATTGCAGTATAGGAAGGAGTGACAGGACTTATACCAAATCCTGAATAAGAAAAAGCTGCAATCTATGGTAGCCTATGCTACAAGATTGCCATTCCTATTATACGCAGAGCTAGATAATTTCTCAGACCAGCAAATCTTAGAAGAATTCAGCAGTTAGGAATTTATCCTTAAAGGAATATTGAGAATTCCACCCTGAATCGAAAAGTAGCAAGTAGAAATATAAATAAGAAAACCATTATTGGAAATGCAAGAAGAGCAATGAGTTGCAAAGAATAAACAAGAAGGCAATGAGGAAATGAAAATCCTGAAGATGGGAGTGGGGAGCAGGAAATCATAGGTGATTTTCAGCACTATAGTAAGTTAATCAGCTTACATGACTCTCTGAAGCAAACGTAGAGATGCATGGCTTAATATGTTTGCAAAACAAACAACAAGCAAACAAACAATGAAACAAATAAACACAAAAAGTGTACAGTTGTCTGACATCTATCCAAATGAAACATGATAATTCAAAATAAATTACTCAAATTGATGTCAAGGATCATTCAGCCTGCATTGACCCAGTATCGAGGCTTGCATGTAATCAACACACATGTATTCAGAAAACAGATGCATGAATTAATTTTCATAAATATTGATTCGTAAGAGCATATCGTAACCTAACCCAAATGCCGATTTTGAATAAGATGGAGTCATACTCCGTGATATAGTATTACAAGACTTCCAACAGGATCAATGAATGGCATATTCAACCCTACGTAGGGAATAAATGGCATACACCTATAACAAAGACAAGTAGCTCTGCAAAACTGTACTAAGAGCAAAAGAGACAGACAGGAAAGTGCACATTGGGATTGGTTTCACTTCTAGGAATTTCAGCCCCCATGAAAAAAATGGATCCATGTTCTGGGAGTGTGTGTATTTCAGCAGAAAAGCAACAGAAGGATATGCATTGTGGGTGAATGGATATTACACAAACAAAAGATTCTTATAGTGGGTCTTTGTGTAATGTTAACTGTTAGAAAGTTTAAAGACGTGTGAAACCATAAACTTAACATGGACAGAATTCCCTCCATTTGTACTGTGTATACAGATCTGTACAAAAGGATAGAGGGAAGAAAAAACGGATCATGGGACACTAATGGAGAGAATCACATTTACCTTTGGAACCTCTCGTCTGATGCAGCCCCTCCCCCAACACTGACAAGATGCAGTAACCATTGGTGATGGTAGTTACCGGTTGGATTCCAGGTGGTATCTTGGTGTGTTCCACCAGGATTGTTGTGGTTGGTGGATCCAAGGTAACTGGGTAGAATTCTGTGGGTGGATCAGTGTCATGGAGGTGGTACCACCCTCTATGGAGCTTGGCTTAAGTCTCTTTTTCGGGAATCTGTGTAAGTTCGAGATACTCGTGCTGCGCAATTGCCTGAGTTCACGGGTCAGTTTCCAGAACCTGAAAGGGCATACAGTGGAAGATCTGCCTGTCATCAGCTTACAGGTGAGGCTCTGAGGTACTTTCAGACTTGCCCTGTCCTTTAGAATTTGACTTTATAGGAGACATGAAGGAAGCTGGCAGAAAAGGTGGCTGCACGAATTGAGGTGAGATGCAAACACATTGATGAGAGTTGTTCTGCTACAATGGAGAATACTGGCATGGAGACTTCTGTTGAGAATACCAGGCTCGAAAGACATTCATGAGAGACAAATTGAACCTCGCTGATACTGGCAGAAACATATGGAGTGTCAACGTGAACTTGAGAAAGTCACTCAATTCTCTGCTCCAAGAACTGGTCCAAGATTCCTGACATCTAAAAGAGAAGAAATGGCAGAGATGATAAAAGCGCTCATGTTCTTGGAAGAGGTCGTGAGAATCCACACGTCCCAAGGGGCATTTATACACCACTCAGACGACCAAGCACAAGGCACAGGTAAGCCTTTCCCCAGGGATGGCCCTTGGTATCAATCACTTACTCTTCCCTCCCCTCCCTTCATGTATCCATTTCAAAGAATCAGCACTTGAGTTGCAATGAAGCCAGTAGGAGCTGAGCAAGCCCCTCCTAGTATCAGAGTTCCTCCTCCTTCACATTCTGTGCACAACAGTGAACTCCTCCTTTGTCAACTACTCTCGACTAAAATAGATTGGTATTGAATTCTTCACTCACACCTTGAAATGATGATCTTCCCCTAGATTCAGCAAATGCTGGGCTTATGTCTACTTTGGTGTGAAGGGAGTTTTGTAAGTGAGTGAATTTTTTGCCTGAATTTGGATATTTATTTATCCTAAGTTTTTCAAAACAGTATTTGTAACTATTATAATTCAGTTATTGAAATGAAGTGTAATTGTTGGGATAGATATGTAGTGACACTTTTTTTGTGGACCATCTTTTCCCTTCTGTCAAGTCCCAGGAGCAGGATATAATGTGATTGCTGTATTTTTTGGGTTAAATTGCTTTTCTCAACATAATTAGTCGATTAAACATTCTCATCTTTGATAGACGAGCACATGATTCTCAATAGCCTAGCAAAGCTGCGGCAGTGTTCTCATATCTATAATATCTCTAAGTGCTATTGAAACCAAGCCTATGTAAAAATGCATTGTTTGGGTTTCTTTGTGGTTTCCTAAATAATAATTTTTCCCGTTGAATCGCCAACATTGACCAGTATGTGTCATTATTAGGAAAGGGCACCACATGCACAATGGAAACCTAGGGTTGTGGTTGTTAATGGTTCTAAGAATTATTTCATTGTTTCTGTTAGTGCTGGAGGCACCAAGAGAAAACTGTTGACCTGCCTCCTTCTTGACTTTTGGCTGCTAAATTATATTTCCTGTGCATTTTTCTTATTTGGATATTTCAAGCTGGTACCTAAATTTGGCAACACTGCCTTATAGTTAGATTTAGTATGTTTCTAAAACTGTCTTTATTTTGATACATTTCCCATGTATGTAATTCAATTCTGTTTATTATTTGAAAGTCTGCAACTGAGGTATGAACACATTGTCAGACATGGAGTTTTCGGACACATCCTCCCACAACTGATATACAGAAAAATAGCTAAACAAGAATCAATAGCTGTGAGTTATGACTAAATTGTGTTAATTTATCCATGCCAAACTGGCAGAGTACCAGTGCAAACTTCGCTCACTCTCTCCCATGTATACAGCAAGATAAACATACACTCTCCCAGCCCTTGGCTCAGGAACCCTGCTGAAAAATGCCCAAACATCTCTTACTTCAAAAGTCAGAAAATTCTCACATAACCTGGAAAGAGTAGAAGGCAAATTAGAGAATGGAAATCAGTGCAGGACCTGACCTTTGTTGAGGGAGCAGTAAAGGGGAAACTGTGTTTTACTGGAATGCACACTCTAAAGTGGACAGGTCATTTGAGATGGAAGACAATGTGCTGAGGGTTAAAAGAGTGCATAGTGGACGTTTGGTTGACATATCTGAAAGCAATAATCACAAAATTTCTCTGCAATTCATTCCCAGACCAATACTCCACCCGTTAATTTTGAGCTAGGAGTGCCTGTGGAATCTGTGTGTTAGGGCTGTGGCTGATGTCACAAATTTATTCCCAGGGGTTTGGAGATTGTTTTGGGCTGTGGTTGGTACTATCTAGAGAACAGATCTGCCTGGGTCCTCTCTTAATATTAAATCTGCTGGCATATGTGTTGTGGATTAGCTTAGTAACCCAGGGCCTTAGTCACAGTCTTTCCACATCCACGGTATAATTGCTCATTTTCTCCATAAAGGAGAAATGGGTCTCATTCAGAGCCATCTTCATCTAGTTTCTAGAATCCAGGGCAATTTATTGTTGAAATCAGATTCTATAGCCCAAGGATCTGCAACTTTCATAGGCAGGATTGAAATTTCTTATTGTCCAAAGCAGAGGTTTTTGAAATGCCTCATGCTTGCCTTTGAGTTCCAATGCCTTATTGCAAGAGTTCTTGGAGCAGAGATCTGCTGAACAATAAGTGAATTTTAAGCCTTTCCATCAGCCTTGACTACCACATGCTAATGCTACAATAGTTGTGGTGCTGACCCAGTACTACACTAAGGACCCAACTGTGGCACTGCATGCTTCAACAGGTTCTAATGTGTGAAATCATTAGATTTGTTTCCACTTTTGTTTTTGTTTGCAGAGAACCTGAGGGAACCCATTATAAAATTTTGACTTTTCCGTGGCAATAGTAAGGACGAATGCACTTTCATGAGAGCGTATTGGAACCATTCCCTATCCACATATCCAGCCGGCAGCCCAGAAACCATTTGGAAGCCTCTATTCCAGCAAAAATTACTAGTCCCAGCACTGTCAGAGCTATGATAAGCATTTAACCAAAATGACACTCTGCTAACTTTACTAGAATAGGTTGTATTCACCACAACAAAAACCACACTAGCAATCATAGATATAACAGGCAACAGACACAGAAGGAATGCATGGCATCATTACATACCAAAAACAATCCTCACAGCATTAATACTAAATGTGCACAGAAATGATTTCACTTACAAAAGCTGTTCGTCTATAATAGATAACTGATAATCCTTAACCCATAGCGATAGAGAGATATAATAAAGTTAAAAGAACCATTCCAAATTTTCAAAAGACAGGAGTCTCCTGAAAGAACATCCAATGTATTAGACCACCAAAATTTACTAGAACATGACTTGAAAAGGGAGGACATAAAAACACTGAAGGAAATCTTGAGTCTATGAATACAAATGCAGGCTACTATAAATGGAAAGAGAAACACTTTAGATGAGCCAAATAGGATCAGAAAACTCAACGGTGAGAATAGCTAAGCTAAAGACAGTCCAAATCGGACTAGATAATGCAGAGGAACAAATAAGTGACTTCGAAAGCAGGATAACCGCAATCACTCAGTCAGAACACGACATAGAAAAGCAAGTGAAAACTAATGCAAGCAATGCAACTGAAACCTGGGATAAGAGAAAACATACCAGTCTATGACTCATAGGGATCCCACATGGAAAAGAAGAAAGACAAATGCTTTGAAGAGATATTTGAAGAAATCAGACTGAAATTTTCTTAAACCAAAGATAGAACCAGCTATCTCAACACAGGAAGCACAGAGGGTCCAAGCATAATGAACCCCAGTAGGCCTACAACAATATATATTCTAATTTAAATGGCCAAAGTTGATAATAAAGAAATGATTCTAAATGCACCAAAATAGAAACAAGTGCATTGCAAGAGAACTTTCTAATGTCTTCAGCTGATTTCTCAATAGATAGATTGGTAATTTTTTCTTCCCTCTTTCATTTTGTGTTGATCTCTATTCCAAGAACTGATGAAAGGCAGATTCCTTCAGTCTAAACAAGATGAGTTGGCAGAGATTCTAAAAGTGTTCAAGTTCTTGGAAGAGATCATCAGAGTCAACACTTCTCAAGGGGCTTTTTCAGACAATACAAGAGACCATGCACCAAGCCCTGTTTATACTTTTCCCAGGAGTGGGCCAATGTATTAAGACTTGCTGTTCCTTCACACTAAACCAGCCATGCAGGTATACCCTCAGTCTGCTACTGCAGTTGAATTAGAGCCAGGTCCAATTTTACCAACACTGTAGGGAGAACCTGAGCCTGCTACTGCAAGAGACACAGCACTGTGTCCCATTTCACCAATCTTTCAAGGAGACCCTGAGCCTATTCCTGCAGGAGACTCAGAGCCAAATCACATTCCACCAGCTGTGTAGGAAGAACCCCAAGCCTTCACTTGCAATGGATCCAGGAATGTGTCCAATTCCACTAGCCTTGTAGGGAGACCTTGAGCCTATTCCTGCAGGAGAACCAGATCTCTGTCATATTCCACCATCCCTCCAGGAAGATGCAGGGCCTCCTCCTGCAGGAGACTCAGGAATGGGTCCAATTTCACCAGTCCTGCAGGGAGAATCTGAGCCAATTCCTGCAGGAGACCCAGGACTGGGTCCCATTCCATCAACCCTGCACTAAGACCTTGAAGTGGGTCCAATTCCACTAGCCTTGCTGGGTGACCCACAAGCCTGATCCTGCAGGAAAATTAGAGATATGTCATATTCCAGAAGCCCTGCAGGAAGACTGAAAACCTGCTCCTGCAGGAGACCCAGGAATGGGTCCAAATCCACCAGCCTTGCTGGGAGAGCACAAACCTGATCCTGCAGGTGATACAGAGCAAGGTACAATTCCAACAGCCCTGCAGGGATATCCTGAGGCCACTTCAGCAGGAAACACATGACTGGGTCACATTCCAATATCCCAGAAGGGAGACTGTAAGCCTGCTACTCCAGGAAAACTAGGACTTCGTCCCATTCCACCAAACCTGCAGTCAAACACTGAGACTGCATCTGCAGAAAACACAGAGCGGGTCACATAACACCAGCCCTGTAGTGAGACTACAAACCTGCTCCTGGGGGAGACCAAGCCCTTCACAGAGAACATGAGCCAGCTCCTACAGAAGAACAAGAGTTGTGTGACATTCTACCAGCTCTGCAGGTAATCCCTAGGCTTGCTCCTGCAGGAGACAGACATCCCAGTCCAATTCCATCAGCCTTTCCAGGGAGAACCCCAGCTTACTCCTGTAGAAGAGCCAGAACTAGATCTCATTCCACCAACCCTGCACGGAAACACTGAGCTTGCTCCTGCAGGATACCCACAGCCAAGTCATATTCCACAAACCCTGCAGGGAGACACTGAGCCTGCAATTGCAAGAGACTGAGGACTGGGACGAATTCCACCAGCTCTGCAGGGAATCCCTCACCTGCTCCCATAGGAGACTAAGAGCCATCAGTTCTGGTGGGGTCCCTAAGCCTGCATCTGCAAAAAATACTACAGAGTGGAGTCACATTCCACCAGCCCTGCAAAGAGAACAGAACCTGCTGCTGCAGGAGACACAGGACTAGGTCCCATTCCACCAACCTTGCAGGGATACCCTGAGCCTTGGACCAAGGAATGGGACAAATTCTGCTAACCTTCTAGGGAGACCATGAGCCTCTCCTGCAAGAGAACCAGAGATGGGTCATATTACAGTATTCTTCCAGGAAGACCCAAGGCCTGTTCCTGCAGGAAATGCAAGAACAGGCCCAATTCCTCCAGCCTGAAGGTAGAGTCCAAATCTGTTCTGGCAGGTGACCCAGAGATGGGTCCCATTCCATCAGCCCTGCAGGGAGACTCTGAGCCTACTTCTACAGGAGACCCAGGAATGGGTCCCATTAAACCAACCCTGAAGGGAGACACAGAACCTACACTTGCAGGAACCACAGAGCCAGGTCACATTCCATCAGCCCTGTAGTGACCCCTGAGCTGGGTCCAATTACACTATCCTTGCAAGGAGACCCTGTGCCTATTCCTGAAGCAGAACAAGTGATGGGGTCATGTTCCAACAGCCCTGCAGGAAGACCTGGAGCCTGCTTCTGCAGAAGACCCAGGACAGGGTCTGATTCAACCATCCCAGCAGGGAGAAAACTAGCCTGCTCCTGCAAGTGACCAAGGTCTGAGTCATATTCCACTAGCCCTGTAGGAAGAACATAAGACTGCTGTTATAGGAAACTCAGAGCCATGTGCCATTCCAGCAACACTGCAAGGAGAGTCTGAGCCTGCCCCTGAAGGAAACAGAAACCCAGTCACATTCCACAAGCCCTGCAGGGATACCTGAGCCTGAACATGCAGGAGACCCAGGCCTGGGGCCAATTCTACCAGCCCTGTGGAAAGACCCTGAATCAGCTCTGGCAGGAGACTAAGAGCCATGTCACATTCCACCAGCCCTACAGGTAATTTATCAGCCTGCTCCTGCAGAAGACCCAGAGCCAGGTCACATTCCATGAGCAATGAAGGGAGACTTAGAACCTACACCTTCAAAAGACCCAAGAATTGGACCAATTCCAACAGCACTGCAGGGAGACCATTAGCCAGGTCCAATTCCACTAGCCCTGCACAGAGACCCCGAGCATGCTCCTGTAGGGGACCCAGCACTGGGTCTCATTCCACAAGGCTTGCAGGGAGAAACTCTGCCTGTTTCTGCAGGAGACCAGCAGCTGAGTCACTTTTCACCAGCCCTGAAAGAAGACCCCAATCCTGCACCTGCAAGGGACCTAGGACTGGAACAAAATTGACTAGCCCTGTAGAGGGACCCTGAGCCTGCTTCTGCAAGAGAATCAGAGATGGGTCATATTCCATCAACCCAGCAGGGACAGTCTGAGCCTGCTCCTGCAGGTGATACACAGTAGGGTGAAATTGCAAAACCTTGCAGGGACACCATGAATCTGCTGCTGCAGGAGAAAAAGGATGGGGTCTCATTCCACAAGCCTTACAAGGAGACCCTGAGCCTGGTCTTGCATTAGATCCTGAGCTGGATCCTGCATGAGACACAGGACTGGGTCCCATTCTACCAACCCTGCAGGGGAACCCGAACCTGCACCTGCAAAAAACACAGAACCGTGTCACATTACACCAGCTCTGCAGGGAGACTGTAAGACTAGCCCTACAGGAGACCTAGAGACAGGTTACTTTACCAGTCCTGCAGGGAGACCCTGAGCCTGATCTTGTAGCTCCTCCTGCATTTACACACACAGTTCTAAGAGACCCAGAGCCAATTCAGGCATCACCACCCCTACGGGCTGAGATGCCTCTGCAAACACCAACACTGTCATCTAATTCTCAGAATCAACCCACTCCCAGACCCGAACTTTACTTCCCTTCTCCTGGAATCATTTTTGTTTGTTTTTTCTTGTAATTTCCTTGTTTTCTTTCATGTCATTTAGAGTATCATCTATTTTTATGTTTTAAGTTTACAATAATAAAATTTAGATGTTTTTCCATTTTAAATTGTGCAATTCAGGAGCATTAAGTGCATTCACAATGCTGTGTAACCATCATCACTGTCTAGTTTCAGACTGTTTCTTTCCTCATAATAAAACCCTTTATCCAAAGCACACATTCTCTTTTCTCCCTCCCCCAGCCCCTGACAAGCCCTAATCCCATTTCTTTCTGTGTGTCTTTCCCTACCCTGGATGTTCCCTATCAATGAAATCATACAAAAGGTGGCTGTTTGTGTCTGCTCTCATATTTTAACAAGGGACTGGTTTTTTTTTTTTTTAACTTGAAGTAGCATTTTGGTTATTTGAAAGGGAAACCCAGGGGGATTAAACATGAGATGTACAAAATGAAAATTTTTAGTAACTATGTGCATAATCTCGAGATAGGCACTGCTATTCTATGTGTGAAACCAGAGCCAGAAGGGAGATGCTTACCTCTTCCTGTGGCAAAACATAACCTACAAAATAAAAAATAATAATATTCAAAAGCCATGAAAGACAAACCACAACCTGGAAAAATCATTTTTCATAACCTAAAGTCAGAGAAAGGTTTCACATCCCTGTGGTCCAAAAACTTCTTGAAACACTGTGTTCTAAACAGAAACAGAACAAACACATGCAATTCCAACAAGAGGCAATGCAGGTGGCCAGTGTATATTAGAGGTGCTTGACTTCTCAAGTGAGGATGCACACAGATGTACACACTTTGGAGACAGCATTGGTCACCATCACACTGGCAGGACTTAGCCTGGTGACAACCAGCTCTAGTGACATGAGGAGGCAGAGGCCACAGTAGATCCCCTGGAGCGAAGAGTGAGCAGACACTCGTCTCTGGGAGAACAGTATGCAGGATGAATTACAGTTCCACAAGTTCACCCCTTTCCGAGTAGTGCTGATGCTTAGTGTTGATCATACTAAAATTCTTGCACAATTTTTCAAAGACGTCTTTTCAAGGATGTTCATCAAAGTTCTGGTTTAACTAGTAGGAGATTGGAAGCAACACTAATGTTCATGGAGAGGGGGTGGGATTCATCAGTTCTGGTTCACATGGAGGAATGATTGTTGTGCAGCTGGAAAAATGAGTGCTAGGACTTTACCTGATGTCAAGGAAACCCTCAGTTTGGATGCTTGTTAATCCATCATCTACATCCCAGATGCCATCTATGACCACATATGTGTCAAATCATCATAGATGTAAATGAATCTTGTGGTGTGTGAGAGACAGAGGCAGAGAGAATAAGAGAGATAGAGACTGAGAGATGTTCACCAAGCCATTCATGATGGTCACTTCTGGGGGTGGGATTTGCCAATCTCTGCACTTTTCCTTTAGGCAACATTTCAAGTGTTCATAATGTATCTATATTGCTTTACTAATTCTAAGGTATTTAAAGCATATGTTACTTGAGATTCATTCATATTGCATCCACAGCATAAAGTTTATTATTTTTATTTTAAAGTATTTGTTACAAGTACAATCAACATTTATGAGAGTAAAATGATAAATTCTAAAGAATTAAGAATCAGATAAAGAACAAAACCTTTTGGTGACTCAGACACAGGCCAGCTAGTTGGCAGCAAATGGCAGGGTGGGACAGGTTTCTCTAGAAGGTTGTGTATGTTCTGAATCAGCATCCAATAGAGGCAAGGAAAAATTACAAGACATGTACGCTGGAAACTACAACAGCTTGTTGAGAGTAATTAAGAAAGACCTAGCCCTATTTTAAAATTTGAAGGAGCCAAAGTGACAGAGTAGACAGACTCACAGCTTGACCTCTCCCACAAATACACAAAGAATTACATCTACAAAAACATTGAATTGCACAGAAGCCTCCTGAAATCTGGCAGAGTGTCTCTCATTTTGAAATACAGGAAGATTCTCACAAAATATGGTAAGGAATAAAAAGAATAAAGACAAATTCTGTGCAGGACTGATCCTGCAGGGAAAAAGTAGCATAGGAAGAAAGGCACCCTCACACTGGGACACAACCTCTCCAGCTGGGAGATCAGCTAGAAAAGAAGCAGAGCTTCCAAGGTTTGGAGGAGACAGTGGCAACTGCATGGCAGGCAGAACTGGGGAATACTGACACAGAGGGTCCCTGTGATGACCAGCCCTAGACATGAACTAGCAGGGATGAGCCAGGACTGGCTACTGGAGTCAGTGAAGAGCCCAGGCAGAGGGCTGGGTCACACTGCAGAGAGGCAGCATCAGGAAACTAGAGGGCATTGTGAGCTCTGGCTGTGTGTGTGTGTGTGTGTGGAACAGAACAGACTGAAACTCTCATAAAAAAGCACCAATGTTGGTATAATGGGGGAGGAATGATGCATGGCTGTGCCAAAGTCACTTTCTCCACTTGGCTCCATTGTTGGTGTGTTCTCATGAGAAGAGAAATGGGGCTTGGTCATAGCCAACACTGCTGCACAAAAGCAGAGCTGAATGTTGAATCCATATCCTGTGCAATTGCAACTTCACAGGCGGGACTGAGATTTGTTTACAGCCCCAGGCAGAGAGGGTGGATTTGCTCTCTCTGGTCACTTTGTGGATCCATACCTCTGGGACTTACAGGCAGTGAGTGGAGTTCTGACTCAAGAAGGGTGGCCAGTGAGGGTATTTACAACAGGGTGGTGTATGGTTCCATATGTGGATGCGGGATTGGGGTTTGAGCTGAACCTGTAGTGGACCACAAATTCATGTGTGTGACTACACACTTGCTAAGGCAGGTCCAAGGGACTGACACTGCTGGATCTGCACTGATGTTTCCTGGGGCTCAGAACCTGAGGGGCACCAGAGTAGGTGGCTGACATTCCCATAGCTAAAGCAGGGATAAAGCCAACATCAACAAATAGTACTTTGTAAGTCTGCATAACAAGTGACAGACAACACCACAGAGGGAACTCCCCAGTGGAAATCTCCTGCCTATTTTTCTTCACAACTGAAGTGCTCCCACCTTGCCTACTACACACCACAGCTCAGAAACGGGTCTAGAAGAAATACATAGAGCCAGAGAAATATAAGTAAATAAAGAAGCCGAGGAACCACTTTCAATTAAAAGAACAAGAGAAATCCCCTGAAAGAACAAACAGTAAAATAGACTGATAGTCTAGTAGACTTCAAAAAGGGAATGATCAACACACTGAAAGAACTAAAAGAGACTATCAATAGAGACAGAAAACTTTGAAAAGAAAATTTAAACTATAAAGAAGAGCTAGTTAAAAATAGAAAATTCAACTACAGGCAATCAAAAACAGACTAGATAATGCAGAGGAATGAATAAATGACTTAGGAGACAAGATAAAAGAAATAACCCAATACAGCAGACATAAAAGCCAATAAAAACCAATTAAAGCAAGATAATATAAAGTGCGCCAGCCTATGCATAATAGTGGGTACCAGAAGGAGAAGAAAGAGAAAAGGGGATTGAAAAGATAGTTAAAGAAATCATGACTGAAAACTTTCCAAACCTTAAGAAGGAAAGAATTATCCAAGTACAGGAGGCACAGAGGGTCCCAAACAAGAAGAAACCAAACAGACCTACACCAAGACATATTATAATTAAAATGGTTAAAGTTAAAGATAAAGAAAATATTCTAAAGGCAGTGAGAGAAAAACAAAATGTTAGTTACAAGGGAGCCCCATAAGCATTCAGCAGATTTCTCTACATAAAAACTTCTGGCCAGAAGTGAGTGGCAATATATATTCAAAGTCCTGAATGAGAAAAGGCTGCAAACTAGGATATTCTATCTAGAAAGACTCTCCTTTAGAACAGAAAGAGAGAGAAAGAATTTCACAGACAAGCAAAACTAAAAGAATTCAGCAGTACTAAATCTATGCTAAAAAAAAAATTGAAAGTTCTAATCTAAATAAAACATAAACAGGAAGCTATAGAAATTAGGAAACCATAATTGGAAATGCAATAAATACAGTGAATTGCAAGGGAAAACATGAAGATATAAATAAGTCAGTAAGTCAATAAAGAAAGCAAGAAAGAAAGAGAGAATAGCAAAATCATAAAAGGTGAAAGAGGAGAGCAAGAGAATATAGATTTTGTTCCCTTTTTTTTTTTCTTCTTTCTTTTTGTCTTCTTTCTTTTTAGGATGCACTTGAGCCTAAATGACTATCAACTAAAACCAAACAGATGAAGTAAGGGGTTACCATACTTGAAAGACAAGATAACCACAAATCAGAAGTATATAAAGAGTCATAAAACCCAAAAAGAAACCAAGCTTATAGAAAAGAAATTTATCATATGACAAAAATGAAAAAAAAAATTAAAAGAAAGAAACAAATAAGAAATACCAAATCAACTGGAAAACAAATTTCAAAATGACAATAAAACCACATCTATAAAATAACTACTATAAATGTCAATGGACTAAGTGTTCCAATCAAAAGAAAAAGTGAAGGAGGAGGAAAGATGGTGGAGTAAAAAAGATGCTCAGAGCTCACCCTCTCCCACAAATTCACCAAGAGTGACATCCACAGACACACCCACCACCCAGAACACCTGCTGAACTTTGACAGAATATTGCCTTCTTCAAAAGATAAAATTTTCCACAAATTTGGTAGAAGAAAAGAAGAAAAAGGAAAATAGTTCAGGACCATTCCTATGAGGAGGGAGCTGCAAAGGAGTAATAGCATTAATACACTGGGCCTACCCAACTCCAATGGCGAGTTCAGCAAGATGGAGAGGGAACATCTGCGGCTCGGATCTGTACACAATAGCCTTTGACTGACAGAACTAAGTTAATTGGGCACAAAGAGCCCCAACGATCCCCAGCCCTAGACGTGAACCAGCAGAGGTGGGATGGGACAGGCTGTCTGAGTCGAGCAGAGGACTCAGGCTGACTGTACAGAGGAAACCTTGGGGGACTGCAATGTTCTGTGTGCCATGGCTGGGAGAGTATACAGATTAGAACAGCCTGGGTACCCCATAAAATCCAAAAAAAAAAAAAAAGGCAAAGCAACACTGCTGGTGTGCCCTGGGGGGAAGGGGATCCGTAGCCTTTGTGTCCACAGACCCACAGTGCCATTATTGGAGACTTCTTGGGAGAAGAGTGTCAAGGCTCAGCCATAGCCACCATATTTTCTGGTTCATGGTTCCCAGGTGAAGGAGGGGTCAAAAGCCGAATCCCTACCTAGGGGCTCCACAACCTCATAGGTGGGACTGAGATTTGTTTACAGTCCCAAGCAGAGGGGACCATTACACACCAATGCCTCTCTGAATTGGCTTTTCTAAGACAAATGGACAAGAAGCAGTGTTCTGGAACAGAGCAGGGGTGATGGCTAGTGCAGCTGTTTTCTCTGAGTCCACCTATGAAGCATGGACCTAATGCGGCAGGGGAGCTACCTGCCAACTACCTTGCACAAGTGTGGTGCTGGGACCAGGCATCTGGTGGGGGTGCAGACCACCCACAAACTGATGCTGGGACACAGACCAGGAGCACGACTGGAGGGCCTCTGGAACCAGCAAGTGGAGTTTTCACAGCAGGATATGGGCAGGAGTGTGACAACCACAGGAAAAAAAGGAGCTCCTGCTCAATAGCCAGGGCAGACTCAGGCCACCAGAACACCAGCCACACCACCAACAAAGGGGATAACAGGCAAAAGGCATGGAAGGAAGACTTGGCAACCACCCATAATTAAAAACAACCTTATGACAAAATTATTAAGAGTGCATATTCTTGGAGAAAGGCCAAGATAGTGGAGTAGAAGGATACTTGTATCTTATCCTCTCCAATAAATAAACCAAGACTGACATTCACAGACACACCCATCCACTCAGAACATCTGCTGAACTTTGATAAAACATTGCCATCTTCAAAAGACAAAATGTGCCTCCAATCTGGTAGGAGAAACGGAAAAAAGAAGGAAGAAATGCAAAATGGCTTGGGGTTGGTCCTTTGAAGAGGGAGCAGCAAAGGAGGGATAGTGCTGGTTGACTGGGTCTCCCCCTTTCCAACGGAGAGGTCAGCAGAATGGACAGGGAACCTCTGAGGCTCAGATGTGTACACAACCGCCCTTGACTGACACAATTAAGTTACATGGGCACAAAGTGTGTCAACAACCCCCAAACCTAGAAGTGAATCAGGGATGGGAAGGGACAGACTGCTGGATCCAAGCAGACTCTGGTTGACTGTACAGAGGTAACCCTGGGGGACTACAGTGTGCTGTGGACAACTGCTTGGATTGTATACAGATCAGAACAGCCTGGGCCCCCCATAAAATAAGAAAAAATAAATAAAGCAAAGCAACATTGCTGGCTTGCCTGAGGGAAGGAGAGTTTTGTCCTTTGTCTCTGCTGACCCACAGCAACATAAGTGGTGATTTCTCAGAAGAAGAGTGATGAGGCTCAGCCACAGCCATCATACCCACCCAGGCAGAGGCAGGGTTGAAACCTGAATATGTACCTGGCAGTTCTGCAGCCTCATAGGTGGGACTGAGACTTGTTTACATCCCCAGACATATAGGAAGGTTCTGTCCTAGTGCGTCTATGAACTCGCACCTCTAAGACAAATGAACAAGGAGCAGAGTTCTGACAAAGAGCAGGGACTAGGGCTGGTGTGGCCATTTGCCTCAAGACCACCTACAGAGTGTGGAACAGATGTGGAGTGGGGAGTAGCACTGAACAAGGGAGCAACCAAACCAAATACTGTGCAGGACTGCTGCACCTGGACACGGCATTGGGAAGGGGCACACCCTGCCCACCTACCATGCAGGAGAGCAGCACCAAGATGCAGCATTGGGAGAAGATGTGACATGTCTACCTACAGGCACTGGGAGCAGCACAGACCAAGGGTGTGACCAGAGGGTCTCTGGAACCAATGAGCTGAGTTCATGAAACAAGGCAGGGGCAGGAGCTGTGACAACCACAAAACAAATAGGAGTCCCCATTCAATAGCCAGGGTAGGCTCTGGTTAACAGGTTAACGGCCACATCCATAACCAAAGGGATAACAGACAAAAGGCACAGAAGTAAGACTTGGCAACCACACTTATTTAAGAAAGACCTCTTGATAAAATTATTAAGGGCACACAATCTCCACGGGAACATCCTCTCTTCTTTTTCTGTTCCATTTTCTTTTACTTTTTAAATGTTACTTCTTAAATAATTTTTATATTTCTATTTTTAATCCCTTTTAAAATTTTCTTTTAAAATACTAATATTATTATCTTTCAATTTGTCCAATTTCATTTTTATCTTTGTTTTGTTCTTCTGTTATGATTATACTCTGTTCTCAAATATTTTTCTTCCTTTAATGTTTTAAAAATTCATCCCAACTCAATTGTTATCTTGTTTCAATATGTTCTTCTGTTATTGATTATACTGCTTTTAAAACTAATTTCTTTGTTCTTAGTTTTATTTCTGCATCCACTTTATATAAATAAATAAACTCCTAAAGGACGACAGTAGATAACTGATACTCCATAAGCCATAGTGCCAGAGAGATATAAGCAAGATGAAGAAGCAGAGCCACCTCTCTCAATTAAAAGAACAAGATAAATCCCCTGAAAGAACAATCAATGAAATAGACATTGATAGTCTACTAGATGATATCAAGAAAGGAGTGATTAAAGTACTGAAGAAACTAAAAGAGATTGTCTATAGAGACAGAGAATATGTCAAAAAACGAAATTGAAACTCTAAAGAGGAGCCAGTGAAAATTGGAAAACTCATTTGCTGAGATGAGAGTTGAGCTAAAGGCTGTAAAATGTAGGCTAGATAATTGAGAGGAATGAGTATGTGACTTAGAAGACAGGACAACAGAACAGCTGAGAGAAAACAAATAAAAACCAATGAAAGCAATATAAGGGGCCTATGGAATAACATAAAGCATGCCAACCTACTCATAATGGGGGTCCCAGAAGGAGAAGAAAGAACAAAGGGGATTGAAAAGGTATTTGAAGAAATCATGACTGAAAACTTCCCAAACCTAAAGAAGGAATCAGATATCCAAGTACAGGAAGCACAGAGCGTCCCAAACAAGGAGGTCCCAAACAGACCCACACCAAGACATATTACAATTAGGATGACCAGGGTTGAGAATAGGAAATGATTCTAAAGGCAGCAAGAGAAAAACAAAGAATGAGATACAAGGGAACCCCCATAAGATTTTCAGCTGATTTCTCTACACAAACAGTACAGGCCAGAAGGGAGGGGCAAGGAATATTCAAAGTCCTGAATGAAAAAATGATGCAGCCTACGATACTTTATCCAGCAAGGCTATCCTTTAGAATAGAAGGAGAGATAAAGAACTTCACAGACAAGCAAAAACTAAAAGAATTTAGCAACACTAAACCTATGCTAAAGGAAATATTGAAAGACCTACTCTAAACAGAAAAGAAGCAGGATGCTACAAAAAGGAGAAAACCATGATTGGAAAGGTGATTGCTACAATGAATTACAACAGAATAAACATGAAATCATAAAAGAGGACATCTAAATCATTAAAGGTGGGGGAGGAGAACAAGAAAATGTACAGGTTTCTCTCTCTCTCTCTCTCTCTCTCTCTCTCTCTCTCTTTTGTTCTTGGTAGGATGAGTTTGAGCTTATATTACTATCTGTTTAAAACAAACAGATATAGTAATGGGTTAATATATGTACAAAGTAGGGTAACCACAAGCCAAAAAGTTACAATAGAGTCACAAAACTAAGAAGACACCAAGATAATAAAAAGGAAAATTATCAAACCACAAAAAGATAAAGAAAGGAACAAAGAGGAAATGCAAAATCAACTGAAAAACAAAGTTCAAAATATAATAAACACATATCTATCAATAATTATTATAAATGTCAATGGACTAAATGCTTTAATCAAAGGACATAGAGTGCAGAGTGGATAATAAAGCAAGTATCTACAATACACTTTATACAAAAGACCCACGTTAGGGAGAAGGACACACATAGATTGAAAGTGAGAGGATTGAAAAAGATATTCCACAAAAATGGAAATGACAAGAAAGCAGGAATATCAACAGTGATTTCAAATAAAATAGACTTTAAAACAAAGATTATAAAGAAAGATTAAGAAGGATATTTTATAATGATTAAAGGAGTCATAGATGAAGATATTACACTCATTAACATATATGAACCCAACATAGGATCACCTAAATACATAACAGATAAAAAGGGAAAATTTGATCAGAATACAGTCATGGTAGAAGACTTTAACTATCCATTAACATCACTGGACAGATCTTCCATACATAAAATTAATAAGACAACATAGAAATTAAATGATAAAATAGAACAATTTGTCTTGGTTAATATTTTGAGAACATTATATTTCCCTAAAATAGAATATACATTCTTCCCAAGCGCACGTACCACATTTTCTAGGATAGATCATATACTTTGGCACAAAAGAAGCATTAACAATTTGAAGAAGATAGAAAATATTTGAAGCAACTTTTTCTGAACACAATACCATAAAAGTAGAAATTAACTACAGAAAAATAAAGGAGAAATAAATGACAGCATGGAGATTAAACAACATACTACTTAAAAAAAAATGGGTGGATGATGAAATCAAAGAAGAAATAAAAAAACACAGTGAGACAAATGATGATGAAAACACAACCACACAGAACCTATGGGATCCAGAAAAGGCAGTGCTTAGAGGGAAGTTTATAGCGAGAGAATCAGGTCTACCTCAAAAAAGAGGAAAAACTGCAATAAACAATCAAACTTACCACCTAAAAGAATTAGAAAAAGAAGAGCAAAAAATAACAAAAGTAAGCAGAAGGAAGGAAATAATAAAGATCAGGGAGGAAATAAATAAAATAGAGATATTAGAAACATTTGAAAAAATCAAGCCAAGAGATGGTTTCTTGAAAGAGTAAACACAATTGACAAAATTATGCTCTATGCTGTAAATTGACACAACAATGCAAACTGACTATAACTCAATAAAATAAAAATTAAAAAATAAATATATTAACAAAAGAAAAAAGAAAAGGTAGTTTCTACTCACCAGACTGGAGGAGGGGACTGCACCCCATGCGGGGTCACACCCCATGGGAAAGCCTGGGGTCAGGATCGGAGGAGCAGGGTGCTGTGGACAGGATCTGTCACAGGGTTTCTGCAGGAGGGGAGGGTGAGGCATGTGAGCAGGCTGAGGACTGGCCATTTGAGTAAGTTCATGGGCTCTAGGGTGGAGGGGCTCCCCCAAGTGTCTGGACTTGACTCTGGGTGAGTTGGGCAGGTGGACAGTGGCTCAGTGTGAGTCCAAGTCCAGTGGAGGAGGTAGTGTGTTAGATCTAGAAGGACTCCTTCTGGGGTGGGAGGGCCCACAAGGGAGGCAGGAGGCCAAGTCCAGGTGACTGAGAACAGGGTGTGTCCTGCATAGGCCTGCAGGGCAGACGAAAGCATCCAGTCTACAGAAGGTGGAAACACGGTCCATACAAGGGCTCAGCTCAGATGTCACCCCCTCAGAGGAGCCTTCCCTGCCTGCACAGTCTACAGGGACAGCCTCCTCCACGCACATCTCCCCAGCAGACAACTTCTCCATTTCCTGCATAGCATTCAGGACCCAGGCCCCTGCTCCACGCCCAGCTATGGTTCCACTGCCCTGAGGAAAAGCCCTCACAGGAGCCATCAAGCCCTGCAAGACCTGGGCCCCAACTCTGTCTCTTCTGCCACCACTGTCTCCACCTCGCCCACTTCTCCTCCACTCCTGCACTCCTGACTTCCCCCAGCCCTGTGTGCTCTCCAGAGCACGTGTCCCTCCTAACATGCTGTGTGTGCTCACTGTGTCTCATCCACTGCATGCCTCCCACCCAGGTCAGTATCCAGTGCAGAGTAGGGCTCAGTAAGTAGAGAATGAATGACTCTTACCTTCACTGCTGGGAAGACTTTTGTCTGTGGCCTACAGTGATCACACACCCGTCACACATTCGCTGACGTCCTACTGTGTGTTGGGCGGGTTCCAGATACCGGGCACAGCAGGTAGTGAAGCAGGCAGGTCTCCATTCTCATGCAGCAGACAGCCTGGTGGGGGACACAGAGAAAATTAAGTAAAATATGCACAGTGTCCGGAGGTGATATGTTCCATGGAGAAAAATAAGGTCAGGGAGGACATTTGAGCAGATTCCTGGAGGTGTTTAAGAAGCAGGCAGAGAGAGATCCTGGTTGAAAGAGCAGCCAGCGCAAAGGCCCTGAGGCCACAGTGGGATGCGAGTGGAGGGTCTTAGTTATCCGTGTGAGTTCTTAGTCCTGCCGTGAGTATGTATGTTGCTTTTATTTGTAAACCTTGATTTCACCTTTATAGCAAATTAACCTGCATCATCAATCTGCATAATTTATCCAATTCTGTTTCAGGTGTTGTGGGCACAATGGCGGGCTAGTTACTTGGGTTGGTAAAGAATTACCAGCATCTGAGAAGGGTTTAGGAAAGTTTAATAGGGACACTGCTATAGGCAACATCAAGCCACACAGGAAAGAGTTGCCTACACGAGGGCCAAGGTTGAGTTTGTGGGGTCTGTTATTGGGGGGGTGCTGTGCACACAAGGAGGAGGGGGCTGCATGATCAATTCTTGCACAGGTACCTGGTTGGTTGTGAGATCTGACAGGGGCTTCTCTGAACAACAGGCTTTACCACTTTAATAAGGGCAGGATGTGAGGCCTCTCTTCCTAGGGCAATGAGTTTTCATAGGGGAAACACACAGCAAGAGAAGATGTTTTATAGCTTGTGGAAATGCAGGTGTGCAAAGGGTCCTGCAGTGGGGAGTGGGAGGTAAAGTGCCACTGGGCTCTAGGCACACAGAGAGCCCAGGGGTGAGGGTGTATGACTCTAAAGAGTGCCAGCTGGCTTCACACCAGGGACTTTATGTGGAAACAGGAGACTCTAGGTTGTCAGCACGTGTCTACTCAGTGAGCTCCCTAAGTCTAGCTCTGTCAGGCACCATGTGAAATGAACATGAAGGTCCCCACCCTGAGGACCCCAATGAATGAACATCTTGACATCCTCAAGCCCCTTACCCTGCACCACCGCCCCACCTCATCTGGGTCTCAGGCTCTGACCCTGACATCAGTGGCAACTTTGTTCCCTATATCCAGCTCCTCTGGACGTCTCTGTGATGAGCTGTTCCATGTCAGCGAGCCCCAAACTGAGCTCTGCCTTTACCCCATGAATGCTTCCTCCCTGTGAAGCCCCTTGTGAAGGAGCCACCACTAGCAGGATCTTTCAGCCCTGAGTCTCTGCCTTCCCCACCCCTCCGATTTCCCCCAGCCCATGATCCCCTCTGAAGGTCCCTATTATCCTTTCCCTCCCACTTCAGTCTTGGGCTGCACACCAAATCCCTCTTCACAATCTCCCACAAGACAGGTCCAGGTCCACTTGGGGACACTGAGGTGACACAGGTGGGTGTGGCTGGGAATGAAGAGCAGGATCCTGGAGCAGAGGAGAGGCAAGGGCTCCCAATCCACCAGAACACAGGCTAAAGTGGGGGCAAGACACCCATAAAGGGTGAGGCAGGCATCACACTGCAGCCCCGCCCTCTGTTCCCCCAGGGTGCCCTGTGTTTCCTGCTTTGGCCTGGGGGACTTCCCCCCTCACTCTCTGTTAGAGGGGTGCCCATTCATTCATTCACACCCTCATTCACCATGTACATGGGTCCTGCTCAGTGCCAGGCCTCAGCTGGATGACAGCTCATCCTTGGGGACACAGCTTAGATCTCACCTCCTCCATGAAGCACTTCTGGATTCCCACCCCTCCTGAAGTTCCTCTGGCCTCAGTTGGGACCACTAGGGCTGAGACCACACTCTGATTACCTCCCAAGTCTGTGATCTCTGTGAAAGCCCTGGGCTCAATGTGGAAAGTGACTCAGAAAAATGGGGCCAAAAGGGGCTAAGAAAAATGTTACTAGTTCTCTATTACAGAGAAGGGCACTGAGCAGAGAGAGGGCAGTGTCCAACCAAAGCCACAGAGGAGGGTCTCAGTGAGCCCTCCCATTGCCCTGTTACTAGTTCTCTGTTATAGATGAGGACACTGAGCCACAGAGAGGGAGCAGAGCCCTGCTATATCCTTGGCCCCACAGCCTGTGCCCTTTATGACTAGCTCCATGCTGCCAGCAGGGGTATGGGCCTGGAATGGAGGTTGAAAACAGCCTGACCCCCAGGACCCCTTCATACACAAAGTCAGTCTCAGGAAACACCCCTCAAGACCTACTCTACACCCCTGGGATTGGGACCTGATTGCTGTTCCTGGAAGCTGGCTGGGCTTCCCTCTGAATTGGCCCAGGAGATGCTTGGGACAGACACAGGGCCCCTGAGGCTCCCTGTCCCCAGATGAGCAGCTCTGGTCCCCTTGACTGTCACTGGCAGAGGCCTGATGACATAAGGTTTTGGCCGGGTAGCCAGCTGTGGAGATGAGGAAATGGGAGCAACATGCAGGTACATGCAGAGGTTCAGGTATTCACTCAACAATCATTGATTCAGGCCTTGCAGTGTGGCTGGCCTGGGCCCAGGCCTGGGTGTCCAGTAGTGAATAAAGTCAACCCCTTGAGACTTCTGGGAAAGCAGTGCTCAGAGAAACGGGCCCTCAGTGCCCCCATCCTGCTCCCCTTGAACAATCACACTGAGATGAGGCTGCAGCCATGGGTCCCAGTGGAGGGTGAAGGGAGGAAGGAAACCCAGAGTGGGCACTGCCCATGAGCCTGGACACTGGAACCAGATGACCTGGGCTCTGTAATCTGGGGTGGTCACCTCCCCTGTTCTCTCTGTGCCTCAGTTACTTCTTCTGCAGAAATGTGTGATAATGCCTGTCCCTGCCCCACAGATTTTCATGAGGAGCCAGTGATCTTCTCTTATGCGTGTAGGACAGTGCCTGGCTATGGGTCAGGATCCTGCTCACCTCACAAAAGTCTGTCCCACTTTAAAGATGAGAAAGCCAAGGCTAAGGGGGTTATGAGACCAGCCTGGGCTAGCCCCCTTCTCATGCTCTGCTGTCCAGCTCTCCTGCTTTCACATCATCCCTCTGCCCCCATATCCACCCAGCAAAGTAGGTGCTGAGAATCTGAGCAAATCAGAGTATGAATGGAGGCACACCCTCTCCCCAACTTGGGCTCTTGGGGCGGTGGGCAGGATGGGGATATCGGGCTCCCCCAGACTGTCCAGGAGGCCCAGCATGTCTGTCACCTCATTTCCACTCAACACGGAGTAGGTGTGTGTCCAAGGGCCAGAGGGCGATGGAGTAACCCAGGGTGGGTGGATGCTAGGTAGGTGTGGGAGGCATAGAGTGGCCCCTGGAAGACAGTGTCCAGGCAGCCAAGGTGTAGGGAATGAGGGTGCCCAGAAGGGGCAGAGGACAGAGTCCAGCCTGGACACCACCCCCTGCTGGACCCTGATCTGGGGTGAGAATTGGGACAAGCCAGGGCCCCGCTAGGACTCCTCATCCAGCAAAGAGGTGAGGAAAAGTTAAGGAGACAATGGAGGCTGACCCCACCATGCTCCCTGTGTGAGGGCACTGCTTCCAGGATCCTGGAGGTTCCTTAGACCCTTGTGAAGTGGCTGCTGTTTCCAGCCCCATGTGGGCAGAAGAACTGAGGCAGGGAGGACAGAGTGACTCAGGACAGAGCTAGGATTCATCCAAGAGTGTGTGCTGGGCCTCTCGCTGAGAGCAGCCTCTGGGCATCATGGACTCAGGAAGTGTCTTGTCCTCCCTCTTAAGGCTCCTGGCATGTTAGGCAGGAAAGATCCCAGTGCCCATACCTGGGCCTCTCTGGGTGATGCTGACATGTGGGATCATGATTGTCCTGGGAAAGGAGAGAGAATGTAGGCTGGGCGTCAGGTCTGCATCAGACCCTAATGATGCCCCTAATGTTGTGTGACCTGGAAACTCCCTGACCTCTCTGTGCCTGGCTTTCCAGCTCTGACTCAGAGGACTGCTGTGCTTGGCACACAGTTGGACCTCAATCAGAGGAAAAAGCCAGCCCTTCCCCAGGAACCTCTCCTCTTACATGCCCAAAGCTAAGCCCATTTGCCACACATCACCAGAGCTGATACGTGACAAACAGGGCAAGTGAAATCCAGCAACCCCTCCCTCCTGCCTGAGGCCCTTCCCTCCTCAGTGACAGTGGCTCAGAGCAGGTCTCTGCATCCCAGAAGTCTGAACTGAGCCTTGTGACCTGGAGGAGTCCCTGTTCCACACAACTTTGTTTCCAGGTCCTTCCAACAAGACAAAAGAGCACCTGGTCAGTCTCTTAGCTGCAAGGTCCTCCCTTTGCAAATTCCCCCATCACATCCGGGCTAGAAGATGTGAGTTCCAGGGCACATGACCATCCAAATGATGACTTCAGGGAAACATCCCTGCCCACACTGCACTCTTCAGAGCCCACCTTCTAAAAGAAGGGGTAGTGACCCACGGTTGTGCACAGTTTTATCACAACACAGCCCTCACCCACCCACCATTGGAAACATGTGAGAAGCAGAGATTCCCAAGTGCCTGGACCCCTGTCATCCAGAAAGCAGAGATTAGGGTAACAGACAGAAGGGGAGAAAGTACTTTCATACTATATATCTGATAAGGGGTTAACACCCAAAACATATAAATAACTCTTACAATTCAACAGCAAAAAACAAGCAATCTGATTTAAAAAGTGGGCAGAGGAACTGAATAGACATTTTTCCAAAGAAGACACACAGATGTCTAACAGGTACATGAAAAGGTGCTCAACATCACTCACCATCAGGGAAATGCAAATCAAAACCACAATGAGATATCCCCTCCCACCTGGCAGGGTGGGTGTCATCAAAATACAAGAGATAACAAGTGATGGTGGTGGTGTGAAGAAAAGGGAAACTTCTGCAATGTTGGTGGGAATGTAAATTGGTGCCATCACTCTGGAAAAGAGTAAGAAGACTCCCCCAAAATTTAAAATTAGAACTTCCATATGATCCAGCAAGTCCACTGCTGGGAATATATCCAAAGGAAATGAAATCACTATGTCAATGAGACAACTGCACCCTCACGTTCACTGTATCATTATTTACAATAACCAAGATATGTAAACAACCTAAGTGTCCATCAACAGATGAATGGATACAGAAAACTTGACGCATATATATGTATATATAATGGAATCTTATTCAGACATTAAAAAAATGAAATCCTGCCATTTGTGACAACTTGGATGGACCTTCAGGGTATTATGCTAAGTGAAATAAATAAGACAGAGAAAGACAAATACCTATGATCTAATTTACATGTGGAATCTACAAAATAAACCGAAACCCATAGAAACAGAGATCAGGTTGGTGGTTGCCAGAGGTGAGTCAGGGGGTGATTGAAATTCGGGAAGATAATCAAAATGTACAAACTTCCAGTTAAAAGATAAACAAGTCCTGGGGACATAATGTACTGCAAGGTGACTGTAGTTAACAACACTGCGCTGTGCATTTGATAGTTGTTAAGAGAGTACCTCTTAAAATTTCTGATCACAAGGAAAATAGTGTGTGACTATGGGTGATGACAGACGTCAAGTAAACTTAATGCAGTGATTATTTCACAATATGCACATGTAACAAGTCATTATGCTGCACACCTAAAGCCAACAAAGTTATGTGACAATTGTATCTCAGGAATAATTATCCCAGGAAGCGGGGGTGCGAGCCTGGATTACCTACTGCAGGAGCTGCCTTTGCCCTCCAACAGCAGAGGGTGGTAGTTGTGACAGGGACTGTAGGTCCCTGAAAGCCTAGAATGTTTACTCTCTGGACCTTCACAGGGAGAGTGTGCAGACCGTGCCCTGGAAGACGGTGGTCATGGCAGCAACAACGGCCTGCCTGTGTGCAGGCTCAGCCCAGACACCTCCTGTGCTCTGCTGTCACCGCATTTACTTCCCTCCACACCCTCAGAGGGAGAGGCTTCAATGTTCCGATTTTACACATGAGAAAACTGAGGCTCATTTGCTTTGAATTATTGACCAAGTGGTGGGGGAAGCTTTGAACCCCAGTGTTCTGATTTCAAAGCCACATCTCAGTCCTGATTTTTAGAAGGTGGAGGTCCAGGCACTGGGGACCCTCCACCTTCCTCACTTGTAATCTTACTCCAGGGCTGCCATACCCGAGGCGTCTGGGTGAACACATTTAATCCGCTTACTCTGCACCAGCTCAGCCCTTGGCTGCCAGTCTGTTGTCGCTGCCTGACACCAGCTGAGTTTTACAAGTGAACCATCACCCCCTGCCAGCCCACCTGCCCTGCCATGTGGGGCAGACCCCTCCTAGCCTGGTCATTCTAAACCCTTAGCTCACACATTTGCACAACTGCATCGAAAGGGCCCTACTCCCTGTGTGGAGGTATCGACAAGGGGAAGGGAGGGGAGTTTTGGGTGGCCCCTTACTCTGAAGGTGATACATGACAGGACATGTTCATGTCCATAATGGCACTCAATTTGAAGCTAAGAACATGGTCACAGCGAGGGGTAAAAGCTGAGAGGCTACAAGGCTGCTGAGAAAGGGGCTTGACTATTGAATTGTAAATGTGTAATTTAATTTAAAAATTAGCCCCCTGGGTGATAAGAATTTGCCCCTAAGGCCAAAATTGGCCACCTGACCCCTGGGAACCCCTCAATTCCAGGATGTAATCATCTGAGCATGGAGGGGGCTTAAATTGGGGTGCTGTCCTCTCAGTCATGGTGCACCTGCCCACGTATGCACCCATGAACTGCAGTTCTCACACATCAAGGCACCTCTCATGCCCTGCCAAGGAGGTCCAGGTCATAAGGAAGGGATGACAGACTGTGAGGTCACACGTGTGCCCCTGCAGGGGTGAATGTTGTATAGGGAAGAGCCACCCCCCACAATCACCTCCAGGAGGGGTGCTGGAGGGAGGACTCCTGAGCCCCTAGGCTTAGCAAGCATCCTGGCTGAGGGTGGGGAGGCTGTCCACTCTGAAGTCATAGGTCAGATGGTAGATTGGGGTCCCACCCCCACAGCTCACCAGTGAGACCGTCTAGTCTGTTTTCTCTGTAAACTGGAACCCAGTCACCCTCACCCTCAGAAGTGGGGGCAGCCTGTGTAAATAACAACACAAAGCCCTGGGCTGTTTCAGGTGCTCGGGGGTGTCCAGCCCCACTAGGCCGGGCAGGTGGGAGAGGAGATGTATGAGTTAGCAGGTGTGAGAGCAGAGTTGAGACTTGGCTGAATGCATGCACTCTAATATCCAGGAACTGCGAGCTACAACTAGCAAATCTGTTCACTGAGGCCATGTGTACTCTCCCTTGTAATTTACAATCCCCTGTTTGAACAGAGGCCTCTGGAGTCTATTAGCCACATTGTTGCCTGTCACCACACTGTTGCAGTTCCAGGGTCTCCATTTAGCCAGCTTGAAGGAATAGTCAAACTTTTTCTTAAAACCAGTGACAGAAAACCAAAGTGGCTTAAAGAAGCAAACAGGGCAGGAGAGAATGACTTACCTAACTGAGACATCCAAAGGGAGATAGCTTCAGGCAGGGCTGTACCTGGTGCTCAGTGACATCAGCAGAAGTCATCCTTCCCCACCTCTGGGCTCTGCCACTGGTGTCATCTTCACATGGCTCTGCCTTTATGAGAGCAAGATAGTCACCAACTGCCACAGGCTGACATCATCACCCCTCAACTCCCAACTGAAATAGAACTTCTCTGCTCCCAGGATTCCAGTAACTAGGCCTGACCTCCGTGGAGCCTGATTGGGCTGGTGCCCAGCCCTGAGCCAATCACAGTGGCCAGGGAGGATGGAAAATGCTGATTGGCCAGATCAAGGCCATGTGACCATCCTCTCCAGGAAACCTGTGAGCTGTTCACCTGTTTTCAGGTTGGGAGAGTGTGATGTCTCCCAGAGGATCCTGCTACTAGTACAACCTGCAGGTGGCACAATGAGCTGAAATGAGCCTGTCTGCTTGGTGACAAGTGACAGGTCACTTAGTGGTTCCCTGCTCCAGGGAGGGAGGCATGTCCAAACAGTATTGGGGCTTCAGAGCCAGAATGTAGTAGAAAAGCCTCCCAGTCTCCCAAAAGGTGGGAAAGTGAGCAGTGACACTGGAAAGGCACTCCTCTCTGTGGCCCTTGGCTTTCTCCTTGTTACAGTGGAGAGTGCAGTGTTGCCCCTGACAGCCCACTTCCCTGCTGGGAGGCCTTTGCAACAGGTGGAGAGTGCTTGGAAAAGCCCACTTATTCTGAGGAACTGTTATTGCTCCTGGTGGCATTATTATTTTCATGTCACTTGTGAGGTGGGCCCTGAGGGGTCCCTGATCTGGGGGCACAGACACCCACAGAAACTTGGCCCAGTATTGCTGTTCATTCAACAATGACTTACCGAGCACCTACTGTGTGTCAGATTCCCAGGATAGAGCAGTGGTGTTGACAGCACAAGCCCCTGCCTCACCTCATCTCTGCATCCCAGGTGGGGTCACCAGAATGGGAGTTCAGGAAGCAGAGGTCGTGGCCGAAGCCTTGTGGGAACCCCTGGGTTTTTCTCTGTGCTGAGGGCACTAGCAGCACACCGATTGTGGGACTCAGTACCCGCAGGACCTAGCATTGATGGGTAAAGGAGAGGGGCATTTCTACAAGCCCATCCTCACTAACCCCAGGCTCCAGAGGGCAGCTCCACTCTGCTCAACCCCAGGGGGCATCTTCCATCATCCTGATCACCCTCTGGTATTACTCCCCGCTCAGATACAATTTTCCCTGTGGCAGCTACACTCAGAATATGTGTTTGTTTCTCTCCCATGTGGTTAAGTGGACTTCAGACACATGATAGTGATGGAGTGGCTAAGCCTCTGGGCACATTGCTGGGTGACCCGCGGAAATTGCTGCACATGGTGAGCTCCCTTCTGCCAACCAATGGGCCAGGCCCCACCACTTCTGTCTGTTCTACCTCACTTAATCTGCACAGACACTCTGTGCAGGACATCCTGTTATCCCCCATCTCTGATGACCTTGGGTGGACAAAGCTTGGGTTTGAGAAAGTTGCCCATGTCACATTGTTGACAAGTGGGGAGCTGGGGATTTGCACTCTGGTCCCAGGATTCTGGATCATGGAAAGGCCTGGGTGGGGCAGCTTATTGCCAAGGGAAGTCCTGCCCAAGCCTCTCCCATGAGAGCCCACCCAACAGCACATCTAGCAGAGTCAGCATTTCCTGGACCAGATGGACAGAACCTCAAAACTTCTTTGCAGATTGTTTCCATGTTCTTTTGCAAAAACAGAAAGGCCACAGGCCAGGGAAGGATAAGGCCAAGAGTGTTTTCATTGGGGAGAGTGAAGGACAAGTGTGAAGACACACAGCACTCCCAGCAGCCTTCTCGGCAGAGCCTGCCAGTGGGTGAGCAGCTACCATGACTACCTATCATAACACTGTGATGTTCATGCCTGTACAACCCTGCCTGTGAGAAGAGCAAAGTGAAGCTCAGAGAGGTGTGGGGACCCTCCAAAGACAAACAGATAAGGTGGGATCATCACCACCATGCTGTGCTGGGACAGGCAGTCACCTGTCACACTGCTCATGCATGGCCTGCTGGGAGTAGTGAAGGCCTGATAGGAGCACAGGAACACTGTGGTGAAGGTGATGTTTCTACCTGGGACAGCTGGTACCGGGGGCTCTAGCTGATTCTTCATTGTGCCTGCTTTGAGTGTCAGAATGTTGCAGCCTCATGTAGGAGAAGGGCTGTCTCCTTTCCACACCGGTGCACAAGGAAGAGCATGCACACACTGGCATCACCATAGACCACCGGCAGGATCAGGATCTGGAGCTCAGAGCAGAAACTGCCAACACCAGGAACTGGTGCAAGAGGAGGACCTGAGTGCCCCCTGAAACATTTCTAATTTTAAAAACATACTTAATTAGGGGGAAGTGATAAACAGTTGATCCCCTCAAAATATTCTGTTTTCCAAGGAACAATAGCACCTCAGCATTATAAGAGGATTAACTCAGTCGTCAATAACCATCACTATAGGTATGAGAAAACAGTGTTAGGAGTTACAAAAGGGTCTCAAGATCATGCAGGTCATAACTGAGAACCGTCCAAAGCATGTGCTGCATGATAGCCTCTCTAAGCTACCTGAGGCTTGGTCTGCTCCTGACACAGGGCAGATGGTTCTGAGAAAACCACACTCCTCAGGGGACCCCAGGGAGTTGACAGAGTTGAGTTTGGGTTCCTGATCATCTTCTAAGTCTGGAATTTTGAGATTCTTCTGCACCTGTCCTTCCTCCAGAACAGAATATGATTCAGGCGGGATTCCAAAGACTGAGGCATGTGCCAGGCAAGAGAGCAGGCGTGGCTGGATGAGCGCATCGCCAGTGCCACCAACAAAGAGGCCAGGGCACTGAGATTTCCAGTGATTTAGCATCCTGGCTGGGAGGGGTCATGTGTTCTACAGTGAGTTCTGAGTATACTGCACCGACCTCGAGGACCTGCAGGGGGCGCGCGAAGCCAGCGTGTCTTAGGTGGCGGTGCGCATGCGCAATCCGTGTCAGCAGCCAGCATCTTCCCTGGGGGCGGAGCTTGTTTTCCTCAGGACTGAGCGGGCGGCGCCATGGAGGCCCCAGGACAGCGCTGCCTGCGTGTCCGCGGGAGGAGGACGCTCCCCGCCCGCTGTCTGAAGTTACTCCGGTTTCCCACTGCCTGCGCCCGCTTCCTGCCGGGGTGTGTGTGGACCTGACCGAGCTAGGGCCCCGGCCGGCTGGGCAGGAGGGGACGGGTGTGCTGGCGGGCCTGCTTCGACTATTCTCGCCCGCCGGGATGCGGGTGTGATTGTCCGCGCCCCTGGTCCTCACCGCCCGGGTCTCCCTTCCCCCGTGTGATTGGAGGTGTGTACACCGCGGGTCAGGAGCGGGGACGCAGGTGTAATGGGAAAGGGGCTGAGAAAGTACTGAAAGAGTTAAAGAGAAGTGTGTAAATCACATTATGTTAATTTTTATATTTTAAGTGTGTCAAAGTCAGAGATTATCATGCTTTTACTTTCTTGTCTTTAAAGGCATGCAATCATTTATTTTATACTTAAAATATGCTTCCCAGCTTATCTCGTTTTCAAGTCAAAATTCTGCCATGGTTGACATTTTCTCATAATATAGTGACAATCTTCAACATGTGTGAATATAAACTCATCGAAAAAATCTTGCACCATTCCATGGTGAGTAGTCTTGTTAAAAATATCCGGGCCATTACTAAATTATTAAAAAAATATAAATTTTTTGAATCACTTTTAGAAGTTCCACACACAGTGGTATTTTTAAAACACCAACCACTGCATAGTGCTTAAGACCATTTAAGATGAAATATATTCAAACCTAAAACTTTAGAATACTCAAAAGGCAGGATAATGGCTGTTTTTTCATTGCAAATACATTTTTTCTTCGTAAGTGCAAAATACGAAGGTATTCAGCTAAATTTTGTATATCTTTATTTAAAAGGTGAAATTAGAATATAATCTCATTTTTTATTTTAAGGCTATATTTCCCATAAAAATTGGTATTTTTATCTGTAGGATCTTAATTGTCCATTCATTTGTTTTTTCTTTTGGTTTATTTTCTTTAACAGAGAGTGCATTTTTGTGTCTTGTTAAGAGTTTTTAATTCTCCTAACTTATTCCAAGAGACTTTCTCATACTGATAGTAAATAAGGGGAGAGCCCTTATAGTAACTGTGCATCTTTTCATGTAGTCAGGATTTTTTTTTTTTTTGGATGACTTTTTTTTTACAACTTCCACTAGGTTCACAATATTCCCATTATGACAACTCAATAAAAAATTGTAATCTATTTACACCAAGATACTTATGTCAGCACAGTGCTTTTGCTGATATGATTTACATTAGATTATAATATTTTATTTGATTTACATATATACTAATACATATTTTACATATGTACACACATATATGAATATCTCCTAAATGCCATTAATTTGCATGGGGTGGTAGCTGGTAACATGTGATCTTTCTGACCATTGGTTATTCTTATGTGTGTCTAACGTACTTCTTAGAACAGATACTAGAACATCACACCTCTCATTATACAATATTTTAAAGGTTATATTTTATTTTAATTATTTTTAAACATTTTTTATTGAGGAATAGTCATTTTACAATGTTATGACAAATTCCAGTGTAGAGCACAATTTTTCAGTTATACATGAATGTACATACATTCATTGTCACTTTTTTTTTTTTGCTGTGAGTTACCACAAGATCTTGCATATATTTAAGATTCCACACATGAGTGATCTCATATGGTATTCCTCTTTCTCTTTCTGTTCTGCTCCACCTAGAATAACATTCTCCAGGAGCATCCATGTCTCTGCAAATGGCGTTATGTTGTCAGTTTTTGTGGCTGAATAGTATCCCATCATATAAATATCCCACATCTTTATCCAGTCATCTGTTGATGGACATTTTAGGCTGTTTCCATGTCTTAGCTGTTGTAAATAGTGTAGAGAAATCAGCTGAAAACCTTATGGGTGTTCCCTTGTAACTCACTCTTTCTTTTTCTCTCGCTTCCTTTAGGATCATTTCTTTATCCTTGACCCTGGCTATCTTGATTAGGATATGCCTTGGTGTGGGTATGTTTGGGTTCTTCCTGTTTGGGAACCTCTGAGCCTCCTGTGCTTGGATATGATTCCTTCTTTAGGTCTGGGAAGTTTTCAGTCATGAGTCCTTCCCATACCTTTTCAATCCCCTTTGTTCTTTTTCCCCTTCTGGAACTCCTATTATGCATAGATTGGCACACTTTATATTACACCATAGGTCCCGTATATTGTTTTCATTGTTTTTTATTTGTTTTTCTCTCAGCTGTTCTGATTGGGTGCTTCCTGTTGTCCTGTCTTCTAGATCACATATTTGTTCTTCTGTATTTTCTAGTCTGCTTTGCACAGCCTTTAGGTCAGCTCTCATCTCACACAATGAGTTTACTAATTCTACTTGGTTCTTCTTTATAGTTTCTATTTCATTTTTGACATATTTTATATCCCTAAACACTATTTTTTTTAGTTCCTTCAGTACTTTGATCACTCTTTTTTTGAAACCTTGATCTAGTAGGCCATCAATGTCTTTTTCCTTGATCATGCTTTCAGGGGATTTCTCTTGATCTTTTAATTGGGAGTGGTTTCTCTGCTTCTTCACATTGCTCATATCTCTCTGGCAACGTGGCTTAAGGAGTATCAGTTACCTACTTAACCTGGAGATGGTGTGCCCTTAATGATTTGATCGAGAGGTCTTTGTGTCTTCGCCCTGCTTCGTGAACTCAGCTTGCTGTTTCATAGGCCTTCTGTTGGCGCCCTCATCTGTGCTGTGCTCTCAGTGGCTGTTGGCTAGCAGATTGTGTCCCCTCCTAACACTAGGTCAGGAGCTGAGCTCTTACCCGGTGGGCGGGCAGGTCACTCCCCCTCCTGATGCCACAGTCAGATGCTGTGATCAGGGGGAGGCAGGTGGGCAGATTACACCCCGTCCCAGCACCGTGTTCAGGTGCTGTGTTCCTCCCAGGAAGGTGGGTGGCTGCCCACCTGCCCTCTCCTCGTGCTGGTCACTCTGCTGCTCTGTGCAGCTGCCTGCTCTGCCTCGGGTAGGTGGTCTGTAGGTGGGCTCGGGGAAGACTGCGGAACAGCCCCAACTATGCTCTGTGCCAAATCTGAGCTCCTTGTTTCTCTTGGCAGCACAAGTTCTCTGAGGTGTCAGGGTAGAAAGATCATCTCTGCCTCGGGCTATAAACAAGTCTCAGTCCTGCCTAGGAGGTTGTGGAGCCCCCACGTGCAGATTCAGGCCTCAGCCCCGCCCCCGCCCAGGCACTATGCACAGGAGGAGATGGTAGCTGTGGCTGAGCCCTGCCTCTCTTCTTGCGAGATGTGCCAGTAATGGCACAGGTCTGAGGAGACAAAGGCTACAGCACCCCTCCCCCCAGGGCACATGCCTGTTTACAGTTTTGTTTACCTTCTGAGTTAAAATTTACCTGACAATGAAATGTATAAATTAGGCTTTTGAGGTTCATCCTTGTATCAGTAGTTGATTCTTTTTTATTGTTGAGTAGTATTCCATTGTTTGAATATACTATCATTTGTTTTATCCATTCTCCTACTGATAAATACTTGGGCTTTGGATATCTTTTTTTGCAAGCAAACTTTTTTTTAAAAAATGCAAATATAGTATACATGCTTAAATGTGAACACATCTTAAATATACAGCTCAGTGATTTTTCACAAAGTAAACACATCTATGTAACCTTCATCCAGTCAAGAAACAGGACATTGCTGTTCCACTTTGGGTTTCTTCCCAATTACTAAGGCACCCCTTTGATGGACTCACCATCCTAAATTCAGCCACCATGGATTGGTTTTTTTGCTTTTGAAATTTTTGGTCCCGTACTTTCCACTCAACATTATGTAAGATTCATCCACTAGTGTTTTCTGTAAACTAGTATATTTTTTATTGCTTTAAAGTATACAAATTGTATGCATGTGCCACCACTTATGGTTATGTATTTATTGTTGACAAGTGTTTGGGTCATTTTCTATTTGGGGGTATAACAAATAGTGATTATGAGAATTTTCTGGATGTCCTTTGGTGCTCAGATGTAGAAGTTTCTGAAGGGTACACACATGGGTTACCCTTGGTAATAGGGTGTGGGTGTGTGTGTATGTGTATGTGTGTGTGTGTACATATATATACACACACACACACATATATAACTTTCATTCAAAAAGCCTATTTCCAAAGTATTTGTAAGAATCTATATTCCCACTGGCCATGTGTAAGAGTCCCCATTGCTTGTTGCCCTCACCAATGCTTCATATCCTTAACAACTAACTATTCTAGTGGATGTCTAATGGTGTTCCAAGTGTTTTTTTAGTATGTATTTCCATTATTACTAAAGAGGTCAGCCCCTTTTCATAGTTTATGTGGATTTTTTTGTGTGTTTGTGAAGCACCTGTTCAATTATTTTGCATATTTTAATATTGAGGTTCTGCCTTTTACTCCACTGGTTTTTGTTCTTTATATGCCCTAGATACAAGTCTTTTGTTGGATATAGGTATAGTAAATATATTTTCCCACCGTGTGGCTTAGCTTTTCACTTTCTTAATGGTATCTCTTGATAAAAATAATTCTTAATTTTACTGAAGTCCAACTTAATACTCTTCTTTTATGTTTCATGCTTTGTCTGGTTTAAGAACTCTTTGCCACTTCAAAGTCATTAAAATATCTCCTACACTATTTTCTAGATGCTTTATTTTGGTGGGGGATTAGGTTATTTATTTTTATGGAGGTACTGGGAGTTGAACCCAAGACCTTATGCATGCTAAGCACACATTCCACCTGAGCTTTACCCTCCCCCAGATGCTTTGCTTTATGTTTCAAATATATTAGATTTATAATCTATCTAAAGTTACTGTTCATGTATGGTACAGGGTTTAATTCAATGCTGTTCCATTGGTCTATATGTCTAACTTTAGGTAGTTATCACATAGACTTAATATTGTTTTATAAGTCCTTTAACATTGTTCTTTAATATCATCTTGGCTATTGTTGGCCCTTCACGCTTCTCTATGTATTTAGAATCAGCTTGTCAAGTTCTACAGAAAAACAGTAACAACAATTAACTGTTGGGGATTTTGATGTGCACATATAAAACTTTGAATCAGTTGAAGGGGAACTGACATCTTTAAAATGCTGAGCCCTCCAATCCATAAAGTTGGATTACCTCCCCTATATTTATTTTTATCACTGCTGTAACAAATTATCACAAATTTTGCAGCTTAAAGCAACACAAGCTTATTATTTTATGGTTCTGTAGGTCAAGTCAGGAACAGGTATCATTTGGCTAAAAATTAAGATGTCAGCAGGGCTGTATGCCCTTCTGTAGGTCAAAGGAAGAATATATTTCCTTGTCTTTTCCAGCTTCTAGAGTTCACCCACATTTCTTTACCCATGGCCCTTCCTCTATCTTCAAAGCTAACAGCTTTACAGCTTTCTAATCCTTCTTCCAAAGTCATATCTTTCTGACCACAGCTGGGAAAGATTTTCAATTTTTAAGGACTCCTGTTGTTAGACTAGGCCCATGTAGATAATCCAGGCTAATCTCCCTGTCTCAGAGTCCTTAACCTGATACATCTGCAAAATCCCCTTTGCCATGTAAAATAACATATTCACAGATTTCAGGATTAGAGCATGGATATAGGTAGGGGTCAGTGTGGTGCACTATTCTGTTTATCAAACTGTTTAACATTTGACGCTTTCTGACAAACGTACAAGATAGAAGATCCTGATCATGTTTAGAGTGCTTCCTCTGCAAAATATTGGGCACTGAGTTTATTTGAAAGGACTGAAAACAATATTACCACAGGAATGGTTTCCTAATTCTACTGACATTTACTTACTTTATACTTAAATACCCAAAATGGTCAGCCAGGAGTGGGATCTTGGCAAATAAAATAAAAGTATAATTCAAGCTTTTATCACTGAATTTACTAGCTAATTCTATTTTAGAAACAGACAGAAATTAAAACAATTTAGAGTAAGTCTGATTACTTATATATTAAGTGAAAATTAAGTTTTAAAAGCATGTCTGAATATGGGATAAAGTAAGCATCATAAAATTTAATGTTAATATTTAGTACCTGCAAATCTCAAACTCCCAATTTATAAACAAGTTCATACTGTATAGCACAAGGAACTATATCCAATAATGTTTTGTAGTAACTTATGGTGAAAAAGAGTATGAAAATTAATATATGTATGTTCATGTATGACTGAAGCATTGTGCTGTACACCAGAAATTGACACATTGTAAACTGACTACATATATATATATTTGAAAGGGCTGAAAGGACTATATATACCAAGAAAAAAAATTAGATTGATAACCAACAAAAAAATCTGTCAGTAATATAATGCTAGAAACACAGACACAAAAGAAAATCTCAGGCATACATCTGTTTATAGAGTCCTAGAAAAAATAGTGCCTATGCAAACCCCTGAATAACATGAGAAAATAGGAAAGGCAATATAAAAGTTCAAAACGCTTTGCTATGTAAGAGCTGCAAGGTGACTCAGACAGAAACTTAAGTGGTCAAAATGTTTATATAATTAATGATAAAGTAATTGAGGACATCATTTTAAATGAGATAAAAATAGCTGCTTAATTTCCATATTACTAAGCAAGTCATTTCTGTTTATAGTAGGTTTATATTATTTTTATATGTATTTATATTTTATAAAGACATCAACTTAGATCCTGGCTGATAACTGACAGTGGAGCAACTGATTGATTTAAATGGGTATCATAGACTTATCAGATTTCATATGCTTTAAATATACATTAATTATTAGCTGTCAGGAAGAGTTCAATTTTCATTTATTCTAACACAGCTGTGTCACAGGCAGGTTACTCTGTATTTACAATGGAGAATCATGATAGATATAAAGATATCAAGCCTTATTTAACTTCATAGGGGTGCTTTTATAAGAAAAGGAGAATAAAATAAGAAAAATCTAAAATACTACTTTTTTTATAGTGTTCTAACAGTTTTATCTTATTTTTATTTTTTTACTGAGTTATACTCCGTTTACAATGTTGTGTCAATTTCTGGTGTACAGCACAATTTTTCAGTACTTTACGAATATACGTATATTAGTTTTCATATTTTTTCCCCATGAGCTACTACAAAATTTTGAATATATTTCCCTGTGCTATACAGTATAAACTTGTTTATCTATTCTATATATACCTGTCAGTATTTACAAATCTTGAACTTCCAGTCTGTCCCTACTCACACCCTGTAAAATACTATTAAATCAACATATATTTATGAAGAACTATGAAAAATGGGAAACTATAAGTTGTTTCTTTAAATTGGAGCAAAGAGAACTACTTTAACTGGAAAATAGTTAAAATCTGGCAAGTTTTATGATTTCATGTTCACCCCTGACAGCTTTTATTCCTCCTTTCTCCTTCAATCTTTTTTGGACCTTCTAAAGAATTAAATTAAAAAAAAGAAAAAAAAAGAAAGAAAGAAAGAATAAAAGAAAATTAAGAAACAGATTTGCATCTAAAATAACCTCCTAACTGGAAAGATTGTATACTTTGTGAAAAATTTACAGCTGCCGACTTATGATATATGTCTCTGTCCACACTGCCTTACTTGTTAGGAAGGGTCTTAAAAAAAAAAAAAAGTAAAGAAAAATAGCAAATTATAATGGCTTTTACATTTTAAATTATTTTCTATGTGTCTACAATCTGCTCTATCATGAGTTATTAAGATAAACATTATCAGCTATACTCTACTTTCCTATCATGCACATTGTGACTCTGAGAAGCATGCACGCTCTAACTTACCATCTGCAGGTGGTGTACAGGTTAATGCAGTTCTTTTGACAATATATGGTTTTGTAGTCTAGTTGTCTAACTACTACATAATGGAAAAGATGTAGAACTACTGGTACCACTGCCCTCGGTCTCTGTCATTTACCTTAAACATACCTGGAAAAGTAGATTCAAAAACTCATTGGCAAGAACATTTTTCACACTCCAGATATGATATTCCTCTAGAGTTAAGATGGCCATTCTGAAAGAGAAACAATATTTAAGAATATCTTAAATCTTCATTTTCTTATATTATTTGAATAAAATCTGTTTTATTAAACTTGCAATGGTCATTTGCCTGAAAGAAAACTAATGATTTAATGTAGATGCTATGTGTTCATCTAAAAGTAGGCCAGCAAAAATAAGTTCAAAAGTAACCAAACTCTGAAGTAGTGAGTCATAACGTGGGCAATTTATCACCAAAAATCTTCCTCCAGTAAGACCTGGGAAATAACTCACAGTATCTTCTGGTTCAAGGTGAAGTTTACTAACAGAACCCACGAAAGGTTCTGGTTAGAGAAAAAGGACTATTTACTAACTTTGAAAGCATCTTTCCAAACTCTCTGGATTATGCCCTTTGACCCTAACAATTTTCTAAGATCTTCTTTAAAACATCTGGCAATATTATTTGACTTCTTAAGAGATTTAAAAGAACTAAATATATATAATAAATGAGTATCTATATTAACATTTCCTCAAAATAAAATTTAACATTACTTTCACAAGTTGAATAAAGCAGTATTTTTTTTTTTTTGGTGTCAAAGTGTACCAAAAATTACATTTATATACAGTAGACAATATTTCTTGGTAGGCAAAAATATAACCAAATGCTTCTTACTTCATGTTTTGAACAATCACCTTAACAATCCTAGATGAATAATAATGTTCTTAGCTTTTATTAATTAATTATATTTTTATTATCTAATGATTTATTATTTAATGATATTTAATATTTATTATTAATGATATTCATGTATTCATTCAATATATAATACCATTTATTATAAGAAAAGATTTTAAAGCACTATGATGGTAATTATTGGCTTTCATGATGCAACTTCCATTAAAGTATATTAATACCAATGTAATGGTACAAAATAATGGGTAATATTGTCACAGTCTAGTCACCAGTGAATATGGGTAATAGGTTTGGTTGAAAGGTCCAAATTCTATTCTAAATTTTTACCATTTCATTATTATGGTTACACGGAGATGGAGCAGCTAAATGATCTTTCTTTTTAATGTTCAAAAGTACAGCCATAAGAAGAAACACGGTCTTACATAAAAATAGACAGCGATGATAACTTCCATACTTATCAAACACCCAGAAAAAAGGCAATGGAAATTGTATCTCTACATAAGGTATTTCCTAACAGAAACTTTCCTATGTTTCTGTTTTCATATATACCAAATAGAAATGGCTACCTTAGGTTTGGGCAGAAAAGTAAATGAAGACAGTTATCTGAATTGCCAAACAAAGATCAAGCCCTGAAAAATTCATTTCTATTATTTATTTCTGTTGAGTGTCAGTTAATAAGACTATGATGATTTCTTCTGGATTTGTGATTGAAAAAAAAAGTTACTTATTTTTCTAAGCCTGTATAAGACCACTATGGTCTACATCCTACCATCTGCTACTTGATACATGTCAACATTTGAATAGAAAGGGTCAAATTAACTCATATGTGTCTCACATATATGGATTATCTTCAGTTTCACAGGGATACATAGACATTAAGGCAAACCTATTATAATATCTTTAATAAATGTTGTGAAACTAAAAAAAGTTCTAGGCTTTATTCTTAGTAAAGTACATGCTTGTTTCTGCTATTATACACTTATTCTGGCTGCTATTAAAAAACTTAGAACAGACCCTCACCAATATTATTGAAAAAAAAATTTTAAAACTATATACACCACCCAGATTGAGATAAAAAATAATTCCCATCATCCCAGATATCCTATGGTCCTTCCCAGTTAAATCACCCATCTCCAAAATCACTATTGTAACACTTATTAACATGAGTTGTCTCTGTTCTAGAAATTCATATAAATTGAATTGTACAATGTGTTCTTTTATTCTATGGCTTCTTTTGCTCAATATAGGCTTTGTCTTACCATAATGTATTAAAATGGGAGAAGTAAAGATTATAAACTACAGATGGCAAGGGCTGTCTCTACTTAATTTTTATAAAATGCCTAGCTTATAAAATATAATGTTTTTATGTAAATAACACTTAATGGAGTTGTTTAAAGGTGGAATGGGCTTTCCTTAGGGACAACTTGGAGGAATTGTAACCACAGGTCCAAATAAGCTTTTAGCAGGGATGATGTAGAAGAGATTCAAGTATGTACATGTAAGGTATGTATAACAATTCAGAATATAATGTATTTTTAGAAAAGAATAAATTAGTTTCTGCTACACTCACCTTTGTGGTGTCATGTGCATTCTATGTATCTTCTACAATGTTGGATACATCCACATGTAATTCCTTTAAAACCAGAAACCCAAATCAGTAGTTAGGATAGAGAAGGTATAATTTAATTAGCCAGTAGCTGAAGTATAAAGTATTTTCGGTCAACTTTTTTTTCTTTTTTTAATTACAGAAATAGATTGCTTGTTTGCCTTAAAAATTTATGACAATTTTCCAGTGGTTTCATTTTTTTAATATAATACATTCAGCTTATTAAATTTTCTAAGGCAAATTCTCTTCCCAATTTTGCATCTTTGGCTATGAATATTTTGAGTAGCATAATATAGAACCTAGAAGATTTCTTACTACTTTTTCTCAACCTCTTTTAAAAAATTCTTCACTCTATGTTCCTGTTGGAAGTTTACATTCAAGAAGATGTATACAATCAGACTTTACCAGGGTATCATCGGTGCAGTTGTCCTTCCAGACCTCTAAATGTGCAACCACGTGCCTCTCAGTTCAACCCTAGAGAGAACTCCATCACCGTCAACATCAAATACCTTGAAGCAAACTAAAGAAAAGAAACTCTTATGGAGGGAAATTACTTTCATATTCTGAAGTATAATACATTTTATTACAAGCTGCCCTAGTAAAATTACTTAGTTCCTCAAACAATTACATTCTGGATTAAGTTCTTATTTGGAGGAGATTGTGTCATTAAAGTCCTTTGAACTTGTAGGAATTCCTGTACACTTCACAAGTCTCTCTCCTTATATCATTAGCCAGCTTAGAGAACTCTATCCTTCACCTAAATCTAAAGTTAAATTTCTTGCAAACTGAAAAAGAAGGGCCAAGTTACTATACAATATCTCACAGTTTTTGAGAAGGTAATTCAAACTTTTAAATTAATTTCTAATATTTAAAACTGATCACTTCAGAGTTGATTCTTACAATGTTGAAAATATTCCATCTATATTAAGAATCAACAAAAAGCTGGTACAGTCAGCCCCCTGTATCCATTGGTTCTGCATTCACAGGTATAAACAATAGATCAAAAATTATATATATATATATATATATAAATTTTCCCAGAAAGTTCTCAAAAGCAAAACTTGAATTTGCTATTCACTGACAACTATTTACATATCATTTACATTGTATTTACAAATAATTACATTGTATTAGGTATTACAAGTAACCTAGAGATGATTGAAAGTATACAGGAGGATGTGCATAGGTTATATGCAAATACTATGCCATTTTACATAAGGACTTGAGCATCCATGGATTTGGTATCTGAGGGGGTCTCAGAACCAATCCTCAGCAGATAATGAGAGATGACTGTATAAAGATTTTGCCTCTCCAGTGTAATTAATGTGCACCCAATATTTTTGCCTAAGAACAATCTCAAATCTTCAATGAAGTTTATATACAACAAGCTAAAAATCCAAAATATCAGCACTTTGCTAATTAACATCAATATCAGCAAAATTGCTAGTTAGTCTAGTTGGTTAACTTCCACTAGTCCACTGGCAAAAAATAAATTAAAAAAAATTTAAGACAATAATTAACCTCAATTGAGAAACAAAGACTTCAGCCTCTTTAATACCAGAACTTTAATGTGAACAAATAATCTATCACAAAGCCAGGTTAGAGTAATGGTATACTATCAGGGAAGATAAAAGAAATCTAAAGTTTTAAGATTAAATAATTATCTACTTCACACACCCGTGTAACAATTATGCTAGTAATTAACTGAGTGCATCACAGTACAACATTACAAAAGAATATTGAACTAATAAGTATCATACCCAAAATACGCAGTATTTGTGAAGCTGTATTTTAGAAATATGCAGAGATAATGACCCTAGTGAATATATAAGAATTAGGTTCCAATTAAATGTAAACTGCTGCATTTTCCTAACCAAATATGGTTAAGATTTATTAATGTAATATGCTTATAAATTACGCTATAATATTTTAGCTAGGTTTAAAAGATAAATTTAGTATTTAATAAAATTGTTTTATCATAAATTTAATTTTGCTAATATCAATATACACAGTGCTAGAAAATAAGTTGGAATTCAAGTTAAGCAAGACAAATTTTCTATATAGACTACCAGAAAATATTTTCTATATGCTTAACATTTTCAAACACATCATGAATGATGTAGTTCATTTATCATGAATTGTACATTCATCTGGAAAATCAACCATTATTAATAACAAAGATCTTAAATTACTCTACAGTAAAAAAGAATAGATGATTGAACCTTTACACTGACCTCAGTAAAACCTCAGCAAGAGATTGCTATTTGCCAAAGGGATGAAAATTCAAGCCTTAATCAGATGATTTTTTACATGAATGGATGCTAATTTTTTTCTCTGTATAGCTTCCAAATTTTGTGATGTTTAACACACTTACATTTCTGTCTTTCAGCCAGAGGTCCTCTGCAACAAGCTGAAAACCCACAGGATATCTCCTTAAAATCTATGTGGCTGTCATGATTTTCACCAAAAGCATTAAATAAACCTGTAAAATAGGAAAACAGAATAAATCACAGCCAACAACCTTCCTGTTAATAATGACATGCTTATGAAAGGAGGCATGACTCGCATAAACTGACTTAGTTTTTAAAAGTTATCAGTAGTTTCCACTGTCTTAGGAAGTTTTTTTTTTCCCCTGGAATAATTATAACCAAAATTTAACTTCCTAGAAGAAAATACTATCATTTAGTGTTTGGTTTTGTCTGCCTACCTGTCTCTATCTTATATTAATTCCAAAAGTCAAAAGCGATTGTAGAATGTAAAAAATAAAAATATATTTTAAAAATTTAACTGGAAAAAAGTCAGAGACCACAATTATCCTAATTTGGAAAGACTAAGAAGAAAAAAGAAAAAAGAAGAAGAAAAGTTGAACTCTATCAAAGATATACTGTGTTGTTATTAACAAGCTTCATACAACTCCTTCATGAAGCAAAGAAAACTAACACACTATATTATAAGAGAAAGAAATTCTGTACTGCAGTCTTCATTATACCACTTAATCTGTATAAATAAATATATTAAATTTCAGAAATAAAGGGCAATTTATAATCTAATCGTGTGGTTTTTAAACTTTTCATAAAAAATAAATGGAATCATTTTGTTTTCAAATGAAATGATTTCTCAATCTCTAATTCTAAAAAGGTAAAAACATAACTGCACTGCTGAAGTGGAAGCCCTGTCTGTTCTAGCTCCCCTAACAAATATTACTAAAACACACTAGAAACCTGAAGAATACAGACTGTCTATTTCAAGAATCTAATTCTGTGCCCTCAAAGAGCAGAAAATTGAAGCTAAGAAGTAGTTAAATGACTTGCTAAAAGTAAGAAATTTTTTTAAAAAGGTCTGAATCAGAAGCAGAACCCAAGCTTTCAGATTTCAAATACAGTTTTTGTGATTATCAGCCACAACTACTCCTTGTAAACCTCATTTAATATATATATATATATACTATACATATATAAATATAGTAGTGGAAAGTTTAGAGTTAAGTGGGGACCTTAGAGATGGTCTAGTCCAGTGGTTTCTTAATTTTTTAAGGGTGGGGGAAGGATACAGCAGTGGAACCTTCTTCTATATAAAAGAAATACAATAGACACTACTCAGCTGAGGAAGAGGTGAGGTCACGTGTGGAAGCTACAGCTTTGCCTATTCAGTGTCCACCACCCTGACCTTGCACCAGATGCTGAGGCACCGCACTGGAGCACAGTTTCATAATGATTGTCTTGGTCAAACTGATTTTATATATGAGAATATTCAGGTGCAGAAAGGTAAACCGACTTACACAAGGCTCCAAAGGTGGAAAAAGGCTCACGTGTTTACCAAAGAACATTTGTAGAAAATAGAAGGATTCCCACCTTCACTCAGAGATGGACAAACTGGTGGTGAAGCCAATGGGCCAAATGTCTCTAAATCAAATCATCCAGTTCGGGATTGAGCCCTCAGCAACCAACAGCATTTCTCCAGATGAATGATGTCTGATTCCTCCACTGACAATCAAATCAAAAAAGATTATAAAATCTCACTCTTCTCTTCTGGACAATTAATTAGTTCATCCTGATAATGTAACTTCTAAAGATACATTTTAATTTCCCAGTTAAACTGTTAAAAAACTACCTAAAACAAAAACTCTGAAAGACAAATATATTGTATATATAGTGGCATGCAAATTAAATTCAAATTAACATAAAAGAGGCTTTAAAATGGGAAAAAAACTTGCAATTTCCCATTAAGCAGGCTGTTTAATTCCAACATGTAAAATAATAAACTAAGATATTTATTTTTTGCTTCCCACACTTTTATCTGTATTCACTTTGGTGATTTTAATCTCTATCTTAGATTTGAAAATTCTTGATCATAGTCTCTCCTGGCTACACAGGTAACACACTAATAGCAGAATCTCTGTTTGATTTATCCTGTCATTATGGTAACCACTTACACATTTAATACTTATTAAATAAATGTACAAAGGGGATAGACCTAAGCTTCTCCTTCTTGGTCCTAAAATTCTTACTACCCCTCCTATAAAGGCAGGAGCCTCCTCTGTAGGACAGAGTGTAAATGTATCTCCTGAGAAGGATTCCCCAACAAGGGCTGTCTTTACAGCGTGCTTTTAGATAAGATGTTTTTATGGGACATTTCAATAAAAGGATCAAGGACCTAAGCTTCCCAGTATGGTGGGAGTTGTGATGGGCATGGGAGGATGCTCACTTGGGAGGATGAGATGTTAAAGACACTAACAGTGAAAAGGACAGGGCAAGATGAAGGGCGATTGGGAAACAGGACCACAGAGATGTGACATCTACTTCCCACTGTCATCTAAGTGATACCTACTTGAAAGAAACATTTCTACAGTTAAATTCTATAATGGGGGGTTATTTAAATGAAGCACACATATTCTCAATGAGTAGATCACATAATTTTTAGAGATTCAGAGTGCATTAGCATTTTCAGAGTACTTTTTACATCAATAACTAGTATTTATAAATTCCTGTGCGCTAAGTAAGTATGTGGAATTATTTCCATTTTGCTTTTAGGCTTACTACAGCTTAACCTATTCACTGCACTGATACAGAGTAATTTTTCTAATGAATAAAAATGATAATGTACAAACTTGTTAAAGATTCTTTAATTTCTCCATCACCAGATTTATGAACATTTAGGCCTATGTGTCAGTTTCTTACCAGCTTTTTCACCAAAACCTTACATTTAGGTTATATTGCATTACCCAGAGGTCAGGAAATGTTCTTTCACACATCCATGTCTTTATTAGCTCTTGTGTCCTCTGAGGAGAAACCTTCTCCCCACTTTCACATCCTTCCATTTTACAGCCTAACCACTAATCCTTCTGTGAACACCTTCTAATGCTTTCCAACCTCACCAGCTACCCCAGGGTCTTAGCTTCTCTCTTCCGCAATTGTTCTCCACTGTATATAGTATCCAATATTCAAGTGAAGTATGAGTCCTCATTTACAGGTCTGTGGCCTCTCTAGATTACAAAGTATTTGGATTCAGTAACCTTGTCCTTTTATCACTGTTGCTTCTAGAATTCATTTCATAGGACCTGATACATAGTAACCACATAATAAATACTTGCTGAATGAATGAATGAATGAATAGCCAAGGCAATCTTCACAGCCAAGGCTTCCCCACCCCAGCTCAGTATTCTTTCTGTTACATCAAAGAGACTCTGCCCCATGAAACAACAGACCCTGCACATTTTAACAAATGTATACAATTATTAGGAACTATTATTAGAACAGAGACTAGCACTACTGTTCTCATAGTTATGTCACATAAGAAGTGTATTAAAGCCCGTTCTGATTTGTTATTTATACAAATCAGCTATGTCTGTCACCAGTTTAAATATTAGTAATTTAGAAAACAAAAGTTATTGACTTATCTACTCAACAGAAAACATTATGACAGATCTATTTACATACCTCTTTTGTCAGTTTATATACCAACTGGAAAAGAAGAGGTGTACAGTCAACTCTGAGGGTATAATTGCCTGCAAAATAAATAAGAGAGTATTTTAATACCTCCAAATGGACTTCAAACCTGTATTTAATTCTAACTTTATTTTCTAATTATAAACAAGATATAACAGATTTCAAATTGAAGGCATCATTCCTGGAGAATTAAAAATAGGGTGGACCCTACAGATTATCATATTCAGTGAAGTATGTCAGACAGAGAAAGGCAAATATCAAATTATATCACTTATATGTGGAATGTAAACAAACAAAAAAATGATACAAATGAACTTATTTACAAACCAGAAATAGATTCACGACATAGAAAAGAAACTATGGTTACCCAAGGGGAAAGGGGGAAGGGAAGAGAGATGTTAGGAGTTCAGGATTAACAGATATACACTATTATATATGAAACAGATAAACAACAAGGACCTACTGTATAGCACAGGGAATTATATTCAGTATTTATATAACCTATAATGGAAAAGAATCTAAAAATATATGTATATGTATATGTATATGTATATGTATATGTATATAACTGTGTAACTTTGCTGTACACCTGAAACTAACATTATAAATCAAATGTACTTCAGTATAAACAAATAAATAAGATTTTAGAATAGATAGATAGGTAGGTAGATAAATAGACAGACAGACAAACAGTCTGGCTAAAACTAAAACACAAGGTGGAAATAACTCTTCAGGAGCCAGAGAGGCTGCAGCACACACTCGGGGTAGGAGACTGCAGAGGCAGACTCTGCTGCTAAGGCCGCAGCTCCTTCAGTAACAGTAAGGGCCATTGCTCATTACGGCAGCAGTACCTAGGGGTCTTTGGCAAAGGAAGTGGTAAGGCCATAATGTTCATGTTTTTATTCATTCATTCAATTCAATATCAAGACTTTAGACTAGAGCATGTCAGTAACTAACATGTGTCCTGTGACACTTACCTAGAAATAACCATAATATGATGAAAGCCTACAGATGCACATGCCACATGTCAGGGTCAAAAGGAAGTCTGTAGTGGGTGCTTATTTCAGAGTTGGTCCAATACATACAGGAACTATTTCTGTATGAAATACTTTACCCCAACTTTTAAAAATAGCTCCACAGGAAGAATGTCAAAAGTACTAAAGTTTTAAGTAGTAATCCAAGATAGGCCAATGGTAAATATACTAAAGAAATTAGGATCAATAGCTTAGTTATGAATCATATTGATTCATTTGAATCATAATAATGTTCTCTCTGGTAAAATGGAGAAATGGAGGTATTATTGAGGCATCTCATAGAAAGAGGATAATCCTAGTTTATGAGTTGGAGTTGATAGACTTAAATACTGGTATACTATTTAATGACAATCTGAAATAAAATTTACCTTCTGTGTATGAGTCTGCATTGATATATGCAACCTCTCTCTCCTGGAGTGTTTTCACATTCTCCTGTAGTTGAAGCAAAGCAGTCACTTAACTCACGGCATTTACAATTGTGGAAATACAAGCAAAACAAACAAATTAATTCAGTAAAAGAGTGGTTTGCAGATACCATTATAAATCAAACGCCTATGCCTTTGACCATAATTTTAAGAAAATGCTATTAATTGCTTGATAATATTAATGCAATTAAAACAAGAAAGAAAAATATTAGTGATGCTGTAGCCACTTTTCATAGCAACAGCACAGAGACCCAGAGGAAAACTGCCTCTGATCCCCTGCACCATAATATGAAGGGGGAAGGCTCGGAGATGCTCAGCCTCACCCTGGATCTACTGGAAGAGAACTGCTCAAAGTAAGGCCTGGAAATCTGTACTTTTAAAAGGTGTCCCTGGCAATCCTTACAGACATTAAAGTATGAGATCCCTTGACGTTGGGGATCCAAGTAACTTTACCATATTAAAACTGAGGAAGTTGGAAATTTGATTTATCAAGAATTTTTTGAAAGAGAAGATATTGATGAAAAAGAAAAAGAAAGGAGGGGAGGATAGAGAAAAAACTAGAGGGAGAGAAGAGTGGCTATTAGGACAAAGACAAGACATTTCTCTCTCACACATACATGCACACATGCACACACATTCTAGAAAAATACAGAAGACGACTAATGCCATCACACACATGGGAATATGCAGAGAGAACTCTTCTTCTCTCTGTTTCTCTCTCTCTCTCTCTCTAGCTTGCTACCTTATAAGAGCAGTTACAGTAAAAACATTTAAAGCTGTGACTGGTCATCCCACAAATGAGAATTCTCACCTCTGCACTTGGCCACACGGGATAGATGACAGCTGATTCTGCTGCAGAGTTTCCATTATGACAGAGCTACAGTAGAATTAAAAAAGATGCCTTAACTATATGTAAAGGTAAATGTGCTCCTGAATATGATCAAGAAGCTAGTAGAAAATGGGAAACAATATTCAAATTGTCTTTTAACTCACATGAATTTAAATTAATGCAAGGCATATTATCTTGTATCTTGGATTTATTTTATCTGTATTCTAAGCTGATTAAATTATAGAAAAACACATGTATTTCTATATACATGTATTCACAAGAAATTACATATTTCTAAAAGTAAATGACCTTAATGAATAAGATCTGATTCATCTAAATAAGTGTATTATGAAATGCATGTTCATAACACCAACATAATAATAAGACTTTGCAATATAAATGGAATCAAATGTGATACAAGTAACTGTGATTTTATTCCCATACTTATTTAATTCATATTATTATTTTAAAGTATGCAGAAATGAGTCAGAAGGAAAGCATTTTAAAAACCAGACACAATGATAAGAAAGATATGACATTCTTCAAATCAATTCTATAAAATTTGGACTCATAAATGATGAACAAAACAGAGGATAGTCACAGGAAAGTGCTTTTTGGTGCACCTGCCTTTAAAAAAAACACACAAGCCTACCTTGAACATGTAAGAACTTAGAGTTATTGGACAGAGAGCCTAAGGGAAGAAGACGAAAGAAGGGGGCCTATGAAAGACACTTTAAAATAAAGCATTAAGAGCCAGTGACAAATGAAAATTAATCATAATTGAATTAAAAATAAATCCTTGAAATTTTAGAGTAATTCAATTTACAAAATCATTGTATTATACTTCCCAATCAGGCACTTTTGTAAATGGTAAAATACACCTATGGTTACAATTTAGTACAGAATCCATAAAGGAGAGACTATAATCAGAGTATAGTCATCTTAAAAGAGCATGTTGTTTTCCTAGATAGAAGAAATCCAAGGAAACTGTAAAAACTTGAAAATTAATGCCAAAGATCTATATCAGATTTTCAATAAGCTAATTCACTTGTCAGAAGCAGCTTCCTAGGTTTGACTATTTTCTGAGCTTACAGATTTTACTTACTTCTCACAAAACAAATACAAATAGAAACTAAAATATTTTAAAAATAATGAAAAACTTGGTTTGTACTTAGTAATTAAGAGGTTGTTCTGTTTTACCAAACTGATGTAAAAGCAAAAGCAAACTCTATTTCTTAAATTTTCTTGAGTATTTATCCAAATTAAAACAATATCAGGTAATGGAACACATCTGTGATTACCCTGAGATAAATGTTGACCAAGAAGATACGTTTTCTGTCTTAGTTACCTCAGCCCATTTGTGGAACCCAGAAGTCCAAATTTTTCTGCATCCCAGCTGGCAAAAATGGTAGTTCTTCTCGGTCTCCAGCCTGTAATCATTGTTAACATACATGGTTAGGTACATCTGCCTAAAAACAAAGGAAAATTCACTCAAGTCACTTTCTGTCATCACTTGCCAAGGAAACATTATTTACCTCTACTAATCAGTTTTCCAAAATTCTGGACAACTTCTTATAAATCAGCAGTTCCACTGGTTAGGTCAGTACCTCCAAATACCCAGAAGTCCTGATGATCTCCCAGAATAACACACCTGTTTGGAAAGGAAGGCATTCAAAAGAATGACAACTTAGAATGTATTATAAAGAGCAGTAATTTATGTTTTTAAATTAAACTTCCTCCTGCTTGAGTTTCCTCCATAGAAAACCATCAAGGTAGTGTCTCCTTTTAGAATTTACCTTTTTTCCCCACATTTAATTATATCACATCAACCAGGAAAAAAATATTAATAGTTGATTAAAATTTATCTTCTCTTACTCCTGTAATCTTTGTAAAAACAAAATGTTTTAAGACATTTTAAAAAATCCACCAACTCACCAAGTTTCACAGATCCTCAGTTAGTTCTGATTACATCGTAAATGCTTGTGATTTTCTTGATGTTATGAACATGCAATTTAACCTTCCTAGAATTTCACAAAGGGAACAAATTACTTCACATAGAGCATTATGTCTAACAGGATCCTTCCAATGTTTTATTCTAAGTCTCAGAAGTACAGAAAACTGTTTAATAGGATGATAAATTCCCATATGCCCACCATCTAAATTCAATCATTGTTAATACTGTTGAACAATTTGCAAGCAAGTTGCGCAAATCATGACAGTTCTCTCCTATGTATTTAAGAATGCACCTTACCGTGAGATTAAAAAAAAAAAATCAGTATTTTATATTTTTCCTCCCTCATAGCTCTATTGTTGGTATTTATTTAAACTTCAAAATCATTATTCAACGTGAAAAAGAATCTTGTTCTTAGCAATTTAAAAAAAAAAATTGTGTATTTGTCCATTTAGAGATCAAATCAATTAAAGGATATAAGCCCCAGGTGCTTTTTTTGATATTTTGACCAGGGAAAATTTCTGTTTGACTTTTCTCTTAAACTGTTACTGAAGCTACATACTCTGTTTTCCTTGTGTCTGTATGTGTCTGTTTATAAATCACATTTTTCATTGTGTACCTCTAGAGGGTATTAATACATGAGATAATAATGTCTATGTTAAAGGAACTCAGTTCTAATTGAGTTAAATAAACACTTTTTAAAAAATTCTTATAAAATAAAACTGAACTTCTAGTATCAAGAGTTTTGAAATTTTAAAACAAGCTTCTTACAGAACTTATAAAATACTTGCAGAATCCAAATTCACATTGCTAAGGCAAATCATTAACCAACAAGGCTCATTTAACCATTTTAGTTTAATAAAAACAGCTATCTCCTCTCTGATTCATCAGTGTGAAGTTTCCCTTTCCCTCTACATTTCAAGCCAGTCAAACTAAAGTTCTGATCATGCCATGCTGTTTCCCAACCCTGCACAAGCTGTCCTCTGCAGCTGGCGTTTACTGCCTGTCTTGATTCCTTGGAAATCTTACTGTTTGTGTAAAATTAAGCTCAATGAGCACCTGTTCCGTAGTCATGCCTCCTTAACACCAGTGCTGTCCGGGGTTAGTAACAGTAACGACTATGATGGTAAGCGCAGGGGGCCATGTAGCAGTTAAGCGTTCACCACTGTGACCATCTAACCCACCCCCACAGAAGTGACCGGTGAACTTCTCTCCTTTCCCCCTTCTCTCCTACTCCTTCCCTTAAGTTAACCTAGGGTTTTGCATGCATAGTGTTTTGACAGTTATCTGAAACACTGTTTTAAACCGTCAGTTGAAAAGGGAAGACAAAATGTTACACCTGGCCCGGAGGAGGAGAGGGGTGGGAGTGGCCCAGAAGAAGCCGAACGGGACGCGCGGCCTCGGATCACAACACAGCACCGTTCCTTCCCGAGTTTCGCAGCTGGGAAAGCAGAGGCCTGGGGCCCGGACCACCTCGGGGCCTTCAGGGGCATTCAGGGGAGGCCAAGGGAGGGACGGAGACCCGCGCAGGGCTGGGGAGGGGCCAGCAGGGACTCACCGTCTGTGCAGCGGCTCCTGACCCACGGCTGGGCAGGCGGCGGTGGCGGTTGAGGCTGCGGTACCGGCGGAGGCGGCGGTACCGGCTGAGAGGGCTGAGGCGGCGGCGGTACCGGCTGACGCGGCGGTACCGGCTGAGAGGGCTGAGGCGGCGGCGGTAACGGCTGAGTCGGCGGCGGCTGAGACGGCTGAGGCGGCGGCGGTACCGGCTGAAGGGGCTGAGGCGGCGGCAACGTCTGCGGTACCGGCTGAGGCGGCGGTACCGGCTGAGAGGGCTGAGGCGGCGGCGGCTGCGGTGCCGGCTGAGGGGGCTGAGGCGGCGGCGGCGGCGGTTGAGGCCGCGGTGCCGGCTGAGGGGGCTGAGGCGGCGGCGGCGGCGGTACCGGCTGAGGCGGCGTCGGCTGCGGTGGCGGCTGAGGGGGCTGAGGCGGCGGCGGCGGCGGTTAAGGCCGCGGGTCCGGCTGAGGGGGCTGAGGCGGCGGCGGTTGCGGTGCCGGCTGAGGCAGCGGCGGCGGCGGTGGCGGCCGCTGGAAGGACTTGAGGGACTCGAAGGCCTTCGCCAGCTTTTCCAGGGTCGCCATGGAGGCCTCCCGCCCCGCGGGGTCAGCCCCCGGAGTCGCCGGGCCGACCGGCGGCTCTGGTCAGCAGCGGTGGCAGTGAACGGGGCTCGGGGCCGCCAGCAGGTGCGGACCCCAAGCGCGCGGCCATCTTGGAGCCGTCCCGACAGCCCCCGCGGCCCTGCGTCCTGCCACGCTCCGCCGGTGGGGCGGGGCCGGGCCGTCGGATTGACAGCCGGAGGCAGCCGCCTCCGCCAATGGCTGCCGCGCCCGCCCCTTGGGCCCAAAGAGCCGCCAGGGCTGCTGGAGTCACTGCGTTCTTCCCGGCGAGGGGCGAGGGGTACTGCACGGAGATCGGGAGGGCGGTTCAGGGGCGGGGTTGCGTGGCACGGCGAGGAGGGTGGGGAGGGCGGGGTGACTTGTGATTGAGGGTCTCTCTCAGCGAGGGGCGTTCCCGGACGACGCCTAGCGGGTGGCAGGGAGGCGGGGCAGTGGGCTGGGAGCCCGAGACGCCCGCGGGGCGCTTGCCCACCCCGCGGCGCGGGCTGAGGGCCGGCTCGCCGGACAGCCTGCTGTAATATGCTGACTGTTATATATTTGGCCTTACCCTTGTTAGTTGCCTCAAATCACTCCTTGTTCACCTTCATGATCATTACCATAGATATACTTCTTACAATCCTCGTACTTACTATGTTCCCTCATGCTACAGGGCCATACACATGCTATTCTCACTCTCAGAAATAATCTTTTACACATCAATGCCCTACTCCCCTCAAGAGATTTGCCTATCTAATTCCAATCACTCTCAGTGCTCAGCTAATTTGTGAATTCATAAAGCCCATTACATTAACATAATTTCTTAACACCATGTAATTCTCCTTTATCACATTATTAAAGTATGCTTTATAATAACATAAAAACTCTTCCATGCATGAAGGTAGATATTAAACAATTAAGTTCACAATATAAAGTTGTAAGTACATATACTGTATATTATGAAAAATGTTAAGGAATAACATACTATCGTTAAATTCATTCACAATTTTTCATAGAAATATGGAAATATTTATTCCAAGTTGGATCATCACTATATGTGTGTGTGTATATATGTATATATCTTTCATCCTTCATTCACATTATAAGTTCTGATAAAATATTGCCAACAATTAACTTTTATACCCTAAATTACCAATAAAGGAATAGGAAAGAAGGGAGAAAATAAGAAAGGAAAGAAGGAAATTGAGGGGTTTTAGAACTCTTGAGATTGAGACATATTAGATAAAGACTCAGATCTGCACATTTATGTATGATAATTATTTTCCTAAAATTATATAAAAACAAAGAAAACTGAAAGCTAAATATAAAATTATTTACAACCCAAATTTGAGGTTAATTTATATCTTCAATTGATATGCATTTTTTAAATTTAATATTACACTGTTCCATTGCTATAATATAATCAAATTCATAAACAGAAAACTATATATGATATATACATCCTCTCACCATTGATAACATCTCTGAAAGCATTTTTGAAGTAGAATACTTTATATTTAAAGTTTTTATCATTAGAAAGGCTTTGAATATTTTAACACTATTAGATTTAATTTGCTTCATCGTATTATTTTTTCCATTACATGAGAAATAATATCTTATATGGTTTTGATTCATTCTTTAAGTAATTTGTTAATATTGTGTAATAAGTGAATTCATGGAATTAAGGAAAGAATTTATTTTAGGGCCTGACATGTAACAGTTTGACTACAAATCCTTCCTTCCTTCCTTCCCTCCTTTTTCTCTTTCACTCCCTCTCATCTTCCTCTCTCCCTCTCTTCCCTACTTTCTTCTTATTCTTTCCTGATTTTAATAATCAGATTTACTAGCTAGCAGGACCATTTTACTACCTCTGTAGATCTAGTCTTCCACAATTACAGCCATCTTATTCTACATTATATTAGTGTGATAAGCACACATATAGATTACTTTTATCAAATATGTAACTTATAGTTTTGATTTTAAGTTAATTAGCTATTTAATTCAGATTGTCCATCATTTCTTAGAAGTCATGGAGTATTCTTTCCAACACTTAAATGAGATATGTAACCAATGGAATTTTTTCAACAGAATAGTGAAACTGAATTTTAGCAGTGACATGCAATAGTTTTGTGGATATTTATTGATAGAATTTTGTAAGATCTCTTCTGTAATGTATACAGTATGTACATTTTTTCCACCTGTCAAAGAACTCCAGACTTTGAAAAGAGAGGTTCTAATGGATCATGTGTTAAACTGCATTGGTTGATTGATCCTTATAAAAGCATGTTTAGTCATTGCTGTTTTTGGTAGTGGTTTTACCAAAAAAAAAAACTGACAAATTTAATTGTGATAGTTAACAAATAATTCATAGATTATGTGTTATCACATAAAAAAGAATGAATAATTGAATGCAAAAAATTCAACATGACAACTTCTACTCTATTGAAGTGTTCATATTGACAACTACCGTCCCCTTACACAATAGTTGCATTTAGTTAAATGTCTTGAAAAACATAATTTGGAAAACTCAAGGTCCTCGGGTGCCAGAACCTTTAATGTGCAATTCATTTTCACAATTTATGATTCTAAGAGAGTTGCTCCAACTCAAGAAGAGGGAATCTGTTAATCAAAATTGGCAGAGAGGTACAGAGACGATTGCTTCCAGGTAGTTTTCTTTTTTCAAAGACACACAGGCATTGTGTGAACAAGACACTTCTGTTGTTTTTGTTTTTGAGTTAAGATTTTATTGCTGAATTCTGATCAAAATAATTTATACATTTTAAATTTGCACTGAATGAAGGGAAAATCTGCACAAGATGGATCAGTTAGATTGAACTTTGTATTCTCTTTTGACAAGTGTGTGTCCCTATACTTTTGCATATAGATCAAAAACAATACTTCAAGGCATTCTCACCAACAGCAAGCAGATCTCCAATTTAGAGTGTCTTGTCTTGCTTTTAATTTGCATTTAGAGTGTACCTTATTCTACTTGGGAAGTTGTAGTCTCACTTCTGTAAGTGGAATAGTGAAGCTGTTTATATGTGAACTTGTTACATGTTGGTATTATTGTGTCTGTTGGGGGCTGGGAAATAAGTAAGCTTAATAAATTGATTCAATTTTGAGTGTGTTTGAATTTAATGAAACTTAAATTGTACTGATTGATTCTCAACACTTTAATTACAGGTTAATTTCAGATCACTGAATTGTTTTATTTACATCAGGGCATCACAGATAGGATAGAATGATATGTTGTAATATTTTGGATACAGTTATTTTGGTTTTCACACTAATTAAAAGTTTTACATCCATCTCCACCAAGGACAAAGGGACAAGAATACAGTTGTTTAGAAAATGATACATTTGTAGGCCATCTGCTCTTTGCATAGAACTGCATGAGCATTTGCTTATAAAAAGGAATTACGCTCCTCTTTTTAGTGTGCATATTAAAGACAAGCCAGGAGAGAAAATACTAATGCAGACAATGAGAGGGCAAAAGCAATATGATTTGTTAATTACTACAGGAATGTAAAATGCAGGTGGAAAGGTACATCAGTGAAGGTTAACCTAAATCTTGAATTGTGAAACAAGCTATAACCGTGTAATTAAGCTGAACTATTTACAATTGTTCAAATGCTTTGAATTTTTTAATCTCAAATCCTTTGCTCAGAATGTTCTTCTCTGTGTCCTATTAGCTTGTTATTTATTTTGAAGATTTTTCAGAATTGCTCCATATTATCCTTCTGTAACTCCTCTGAACTACCCTCAGTAGAATTAAATGTTTCCTCCATTGTGCTCCATTAGTAGCTAGTACTTACCTTTATCATATAACTATTCAGATACTTGTATATCTCTTCAGCTTGACCTTAATCCCCTAGAAGTCAAAGCTTTGTTCTATTTTTTCTGTATCTCCATTTCCTAGTGCATGCTCCCAGATTTTATTCCTCTACTCAAACCTTACTATTAAATCTATACTGGAAGTATCTTCTCTAGACACTCTTTGGGGAACCTGTTTTTATGACTTATAATTGCAGCCCAAGATATCTCTCATTATACCTCTAACTTCAATCTGATCACCTCCTCTGAAGTTTGACCTATACTCAGCTTTCCACCTGACATCTCTGCTTTAATGCCAGAAAGGGTGTCTCTAACACATTTTGCAAACTCATCTTACTCCTTCCATAAACTATGTCCCCTATTTTGCTGCTTAAGCTCAGATTTTAGGGGCCATCCTTGATACTTCTGTATTCCTTAGTCCTCACATACAAAAAATCACCAATTCCTGATAATTATATTTCCAAAAAACACCTTCTTGATCTTCAGCATCAGGGCCACCACCCAGCATCTTCTAATATCTTTCTCTCCTTTTATTCACTGAATTTCAGTTGCACTGGACTCTGGTGTACTGAAGACTGTGACTTTTACCCATCTCAGTACTTAAATGTGATGATATTCTATCAGAAAAACATGAATTTGAATTCTTGGGCATGGCTATTTCCTTCTCTTCACTCAGCTCTCAGGTTGACTTACTTCTTTAAGGACAATATTGGGCTGCATATTCTATACAAGTATCTGCTACCCAGATTGTTTCCTTACAAAGCACTTATCTCTTTCTTAGTACTTAAAATGTCATTATTTTGTATTCATGTCTGCCTTTATTATATAATATTCATTTCCCCATTCTAATTTAAAAACCACGAAGATAGTAATCATCTCACCATTATGTACCAAACATGTAGAACAAAGCCAAGCACATAAGAACACCATAAATATTTGTTAAAAAGATGAATGCATAGATTGAGAAAGAATCAAGAGAAACACCATAATCAGAAGGATAGAGGATGCTATAATGCAAGTTTCATGGAGGCAGGCATATTTTGTTTTAATCATTATATCCCTTTGTCTAAGGACATTCTGATGTGTTACATGTATTCAATATTTGTTGAATAAATGTAAGAATTTAGAAAGCAATGCTTAAAGCAGTTTTGAATGACAACATCAATGTCAGGATATAGATTCAAGAAAAATAAAATTAAATCCTTCCACATGCATGACACACTTCAGTTTTTACAAAATTTCTGCTAACTATATTCACTGCCTTATCAATCAGTAAATAAAAGGGGTAAGAGCAGTTTTTTGGGTCACTGTATAAGATAATGTAATCAAGGTAATGAAGAAGCAGAAATAACTTAAAATCAAGGAACACAGTAATAAACTGACTAATTATCAAAATGACTTTCATGGAGAAGAAAAAATAACAAAAAGCACTCATTATAAATTTTGATCTGTAAGTAACAAAGGGAAAAACAAGAATTTCAAAAAAAAATTAAGTATACATTTAATGGTATAAAACTTCTATAAAAATTGGTTTTCTGTCACTTTATACAATAGTTATCCAACTGCAAAACTGTACAATAACAGCTTTCACATTTATTTCTTCAAAAGTCAATGCATTAGGCTAATTTCTCCTATCCCATTTCTGTTTCTTTTCACTCTCTCCAGGAGACAATGGAAAAGACTTCTAAATAACTACAGCATTTGGCCAGTTCACAATGGAGGGAAAAATGAACGGCGTAAGGAGCTAAAAATCATCTATAGTTTGAGTGTTAACTTTCAGATGATAAACAACCGTCAATCTATTTTAGATTCTATTTTAGAAAGAATGAGAGGAGTAAATATGATATAACTAAATATCCATCCAAATAAATTTCAGAAATACACATAAATAGATTTTTTAAAAAGTTAACATAAAAGCATAATTTAAATTACAACTTAAACAAGGCTTAAATTTAATCCTAATTAAGCTGCACATTTCTTTGTATAATGTTCAGTGTGAGGATCTCATTAAATAAGTGTTTTCTTCTAAGTCTTCTCAAAAAGCAAGGGCATTATATTGCTTTTCATATGCTTAATGATATCTGTTTTGTAGTGTACTCTGATAGACACTAAAAAAATTCCTTTTATGGGCCCCAAGATCCCTGACATCACAAGGAAATGATTCATTTACAACTTCGGTAACATGAGTTTTTTAAGCAGTGATTTGGGGCTATTGTTAATAACAAGGTACATGAAAGCTTCTTTATAAAACTAAAATTGTATAATAAGGGAGGGTTTATTATATTAAATGGTAAATGTATTATGTAAATTGTTTCATGGAATCCCACACTGGGGACCTGGGCCTATTGTTTCCCTTTGAATAACAGATTCTTCCCTAAATCATTTGAAATCTGTTCCCTGTAAATTTTAAATAGGATAACATTATTTCGTTATAATAGAGTAGTTTAAATTTAAGCACAACCATTCTGTTTCAATTATAGAAGTGTCATTGGGATTTAATTACACAATTTGAAAGACTGAGAGCAAAAACTACCTGTGTGCTCCTGATCTGGGAAGGAAGGCCTGGCTCCTCTAGACCAGGGTTTCTGGACTTTGGCATTATTGCCATTTTGGACGGGATTGTGCTTGTGTGTGTGTCTGTGGTAGGGGGGAGTGAGGAGGGATGCTGACTTGTACATTTTATGACATTTAGCAGCATCTTAGATGAGATCGCAATAGCATTGCACTCCTAGTATGACAATCAAAAATCTTTGCAGATCTTACCAAATGTCCCAGGGAAGAATTACTCCAGGTGGAGACCTACTGCTTAAAAAAATAAATAAATACATAAAAAACTCTGAGCAACCCACCTGGCCACTTAAAAGCATAATCCTTCAGCCTCTCTTCCTTGGATACCTGGTGGAATCAGTGCCGCAGCTGTCACCCATTCCCTACGAAAATCACTGCCTTTGTCTGAAGTAGTAAAGCTGAGATACTGCACTCAAGAACTCACTACCAAGCAGTGAGCAATCTCCTCTCTACAAATATCATGGACTCAAGTCAGGAGCCCTTTATCCTTTACCCTCTTCCTCCACCCTCTAAGGTAGATGGAGGTAGTAACCAGATGTGCTTTATTCAATCTATGGTTTCTGCTAATAGCCACATTAGAGAAATGAAGCTGCTTTTGTTGGTTTAAAAACTGACCCCATGCATGGAGGGCAAAGAGAGCCTGAAGAAAGAGGTAAACCACTCCAGACTGGTAGGTGGCAGGTTTAATAAGCATGGGAAGTTACATATGAGGTTTGTCTTGGGTGGCTGTGGGACAAATAGACTTCTGAACCTGCCCACCAGAATCTTAAAAGTTTATTTGGAGGCCTTTACTGGATTCAGTCACATGTACTTTCCAGATGGTCTGCATCATACATTGCTCTCTCAAGGCTGTGTCCTTGAAAACAGCTCCAGCTGTGGGAAAGGTGGTCAGAAGGTACATTGAAAGGGCAGGGGAGGGGTTGAGGATCTCTGATTGGTGGGTCCAGCTCATGAGTCAGCTGAAGTCATATCCTCTCATTGATGACCTCCAATAGCTCTTTGTTTCATTTTTGAAGCTCAAAGATCAATCTTTACCTAAGCCTTTATTAAGGACCTGTATGTGTTAATAAGCCAGGCCTGTTGACATTTTATATCTATTTAAAAGACCATGGTGATGTGTCCTTCCATGGATTGTGATCAGATGTAACCATAGGTCCACAGTTTCTGCTCTGGAGAAAATAATAAATAGGAACAGTGCAGAATCCCACCTTTAGATGAGCAGCTACCTTCAGATGTGGCTGACAGAGGACAAGGCCAATAAGCAGGCTAGTCCACTCTCATCCATCCTTTCTAAGAAAGAAGCAACCACAGCTCAGTGTCTCTATAATTTCTAGACAGGTGAAGAAAGCCACATTCTGGCAGGGGGCATGAATAGTGAACTTAATATCTAGATATCACTTGATATTTAATTTGTCAGGGAAAATTTATTGAAATAATTTTGTCCAATTCCTGTTGGTCAGTGTTGTATCAGTTATTTTGTGTTGAATGAAAGAAACACCTGGAAACTTAACAACTTAAAAAGATAACAATTACTTCTGTCAGGTTCTCTGGGTCAAAGCAAGTCATAGACAGGCCCAGATTCACAGAACTGAGATGCAGATTCCATCTCTTGAATAGGAGGTGCTATAAAATATGTTAGTCATTTGTTTTGTAATTTTTCTCAGATGTTCTGAATTTCATTAATTTTGCAGTTAAAACAATTAAATGAGGTGTTTTTCAAAGTAAGAAAATATCCTTAATTTTGGCAGGAGCTATGAAATTTATAATATAGATTTGCACAATGTTTATAAATGATTCTATTTGAAGAGCAGGCATAGACAATTGTATTTTATAAAGTGCCAAGCCCAGGAAAAATGTACTGCTTCTAGGAAAATTGACTGCAAGCCTTTTTTCTACTTATTTCTTTTTCTTCCTTTGTTCTTTCCACTCAAATTCTTGATACTTGGATGTCCTCACGTGGTAGAACAGAAGTAGTATTTTTTTAAATAACATTGAATAAATATTTTACTATATCCTCTTACACAGTTTCCTGTAATATTAATCTATAGGTTTATTTATTTTTAGGGGAAATCATGATTCCATTAATGTGCTCAGGATCTTTTAAAGAGTGTTTTTGGTTCATATTCAGATAACAGATGCTCTGAGGCTATGTAAACTACATAACTTTCTCTCTGCCATGACAACAAGTATAAGCACTTTGCTTCTGGCTTATTTCCATAGCTTTTAATATATAAAAATTCCAAATTATATCATTTTATATTTCGTGTCTGTGTATTTGCAAACATACTATTCACATGGAGATTTTGCTTATAAGCTTAAAAATGACAAAAATATTTGTATAAAATTATAGATTTAGGAGTCCTATAAAGTTTGCTATTCTATGATCATATATATTACATATTTTTCTCTTAAAAAGATAAGATATATTCAAAAATGTACTATAAGACTGTAGATCTAAGAATAAAGGCTTATGCCACAAAGAAAGCACAGTACAAAAAAGGACATGAAGAAGGGACATAAGAAAGTTTGAAGCCATTAAGTAAGAAAGGACAATAGAAAAGAGGATGAGGAGGAGAATGATATAGAATAGTTTAAAAAAATTACAAAAAAGCAATGTATATGTTTTCTTTCCTCTTTTTCATAATTTTATGTGCTTTTACTGTTTTCAGAGTAAGGCACACAGTAAAAGAAACCCACATTCTACTGCTGAATATTGAAGCATGCTTTGAAAGAAGCCATGGTTTAAACTGTGTGGGACAGCAGAATAATTCGGTGGACCTGAGCTCAGATCTAGTCCTACCCTGACATTTGCCATCTGAAATGGGCTGGGGAAGCCTCCCTGAAACTCATTTTCTTCAACAGGAAATTGAACATGATAATAGTTCCCTGTAAGTGTCAATGTAAATTTTGAATTTTTTTTTAACACAATCTTTTTTTGAGGTGAGTGGGGGCCAAGGTAATTTGGTCTGTTTGTTTGTTTCTATAATGGAGGTCCGGGATTGAATGTAGGACCTCGTGCATGCTAGGCATGCACTCTACCACTGAACTCTAACCTCCTCCTCAAATCTGAATTCTTGAAAAATTAAAATATGTGCAGAACAGTGTAATAGTCCAATAAATGGTAGTTATTTTACAAATATACACGAACATATTTTTGAGGAACCACTTTCTATTCTGTTTCTGTTATACAATTTTTATATTTGTAGAAAATAAAATATATGCAGATACTTGAGAAGTCAACCTCTCAACCTTTGCTCAATCTTTAAGCAAACACGTCTAGACTGTTTAAAATTTTAGGGATGTCAAAAAATTTCAGTTGCATCTTGCTGATATTTATGATTTTTGACAAAATCAAGGGTTTAAAAAATGTTAGTGTAAAGTTGATTCACCAATACTTAAATACTTAAAAAGTGCTTTTTTCCTCTTGTTCATCTGGACTGGAACTCAAAGCTTTCACAATTCAGTTCTCACATTGATTCCTTTGGACATCTTTCAGTACATGGTGTCCTATCTCTGTGTCTAGACAACTTTTTCATAAGACAAAAGATGTTGGAGTAGTGTGTGTGTGTGTGTGTGTGTGTGTGTGTGTGTGTGTGTGTGTGTAAATTTTTTAAGAAATTATCTAATAGATAATATCACTGCCTTAGAGAAAATGCTCCACTGAAGATCAATTGAAATTAGAAGAATACCTAAGACTTTTTCATGGCCAAATTGAGCCCATATTATTCCTTCACATCCACCCCATAAAACTTGTCATGGTTTTCTTCAATCCCACTAACATTTTCTCATCTTTTTCTCTCTTTCTTTCTCTCTCTCCCTCTTCCTTCCTTCCCTTTCTTCTTCAATTCTTTGGAAACCTCAAGCCACTATCCTCCTTGGAAATTAAGCCTGACATTCCCTTCTCCCAATATCCTGTTGTGGCTGAGTGTCCATTTGTCACACCCCAGCTTGAAATGTAACTCCCTAAGAGAAGACATTCAGAACACTAGCTCTAAAATAGCCATGAAAACATCCTCACTCTATACCTCTGCCCCCTTATTTCTTCTTTACATTTTTATTTTTTGCATTCTGAAATTACTTTACTTATTTTTTTTTCATTTACTGTGTCTCTCTCCCAGTTAGAATGTAAGTTCTTGGAATGCAAAAGTTCCACAGCCCTTTAGTATAGAGAAAATGTGTGATGAATACATAGTATATATATTTGAATGACTAACCTATTGAATCAATAGATGTATGAATATATTAATAAGGGCTGGAGAGGGGACAGGGAGACACACTTTGACTTACTCCATTCATAATTATTGCCTAAAGAATGGGTGAGTGGTTTATCTCCTGGAACACATGTAAGTCAGTGTTACACTCCTATGTGTGCGTGGGGAGGAAGTTTATTATGACATCACTGAGTGGCTCACTTGAATCTCCTTTTATCCTGAAAATGTTTAGATATATCTGCTGTGCTACACACAGAAAAAGTGATAGAGAAAGCTGGCCACCACTTGGTTTATTCCCTTCCAAGTCCATTATATTTTTCAATTTAAATATGAGAGATAATCAATCAACTGGGTGCATTCCAGATGTGTTTTTAAGACAGTCAACTGTAAATGTGATATGACCTGAGGTTGAAAAAAGAAAACTGTGTGCAGAGGCATCAGTGAATTTCAGTGCCATCACTGAGCAGAAGTAGCAAGAAGGATTGTGAAAGCAGGGAATGCAGCTTGTTCCTAGGAGCATTCTAAGTTTTAGGCAGTTTCTGCTTTTTTTCTCTTCCAAAAATATTAAATGATCTTACCAATGTTATTCATCTTTCTTACAGTAATTTTATTTTACATATTTACCATGGCTGATTCTACTAGAACCTGAGTTAACCTATCACAAGAAAATCATTCTGAACAGAGACACAGTAAATTATCACAAGGTATGGGTTAAAGCAGTTTATGAAAAAAACTATCTTACTCAGGAAACAACTTAAAGGAAAATTGGATTAATTCTCTTCAGGAAGCAAAAAGTGTTTGTTTATTTAGTTATCTGCTTAGACATCAGGCATATAATGAAATTATAGATAGATATGCACGTATATGTATATAAAGTCCTGCTCTTCTTTTCTTCAAAATTCCGAGAATTTCTATGAAGTCTTTTCTATTAGCTTCATTACATTCACCCTTTTATTCATTTATCTATAAGTAAAGTTGTATTATAAAATTACCAAATGCCAGGCACTAATCTATAGTAGTGAATTCACAGGTCCCTAGCCTCACAGAGTTTACACTATATTGGAAATTATTAGCTGGCGTTTAAGAGCACTCCTGATACTCCAGCAGTCTTAGTTCTTTGGTGGGCATTATGTTAATATCATTTCTCATTCAAAGGACAAGGAGATGAAGTCTCAGAGCATGCAAATCACTTCTTCAAGATCATCAAGCTAGTAAGCATTAAATATGAGATTTAACCCCATCCAGTTTGCCCATGCCCACGAGTCCAGCTGCCATGCTATTTCACCTTTTAAACACATATTCTTCTAATACGTATTATCTATGCTACTCACATGTTTCCTTGCGTTTTTAAGTAAATTTAATATTTTAATGGTGAAAATAGAAAACAACACAGAAATTTGGAAAATGGAGAAAATATTCATATTGACACCATGTTATAACTATTATTCTCTAAATATTCTCATGTTTCAATCTGTTAACACTTGGAATCATAGTTCATGAGCAATTTCACCTCCTGTCTTTTCCATTTTATTATAATGTTTCTATTATGTTACATGCAATTCACATACATTTTATTATAATGTTTCCACAATGCTACACAGAGTTCATAATCATTATTTTTAGAGGCCACTTAAATGTATATTGAGTTGATATAGCATAATATAATTAATACTCTCGTTGGTAGCTATTTTACTTCACTGGAGGGAAGAACCCCATGATTTTATCACATAAAAAAGGTCTTTAGAATTTCAATTCAAGTTAAATTGAACATGTGCAATTGTTTGACAACTTTATGATAGGTAGCCTTCCAGGTACTGATATGTCTCCAAAAATGCACTTCAACAAATATTTCTTGTAGCCTAACATTCACCACTCACTGTGATAGGTCTTAAGGATGTTTAATTGGTGGGAAACAGTCTCTAAACTGAAGAAGCTTCTAAACCAGTCACAGGTGACAGAAATCCAAAACAGTATTAGCTAGAACATATAAAAATGCAGCAAGTCTAGTAATGTGGTGTTGATGAAAATGGATGTGATAGAAAGGGCTTTGGAAAAGGTAATATTTACACAGAAATCTGAAAGGGTGTTAGAAATTGGTTGCTTAGTTTGAGACTGCTCAGGCTGCTATAACAAGATACCACAGACTGGGTGGATTAAACAACAGGCACACTTATTTCCATACCATTCTGGAGGCTGGCAGTCTGATATATAGTTGCCAACAGGTTGGTCTCTGGGAGACCTCTCTTTCTGCCTTGTAGATGATGATCTGCTCTCTGTGTCTTCATATGTCCCCTTTTTTGTATGTACATGGAGAGAGAACCTGTATCTTTTCCTCTTTTGATAAAGACAGAAGTCCTGTGGGATTAGGGTCCTACCCTAATGACTTAATTTAACTAATTACCTCATAAGTGTCCTATGTATGGCCACAATCACATTGGGGGTTAGGACATCATATGACATCATATGAATTTTAGAAAGACACAATTCAGTCCACAACAGATAAGCAGAAGGGTGGAGATGAGAAATGAGTTAAATCCTGAGGAAGGGAAGGGATAGATGGATAGATAGGTAGGTAAAGTTCATCAATAATACATTTAGAAAATTGTTTTAAAAACATGATGGGGAGAGAAGAAACTAGTAAAATAACTTCATGCTATCTTAGAGGAGATTAAATTGAAATTTCCAGCAAAATTAACAATCACAGTTTGAACAGGTCGCTTAAAACAAGACAGGAAATCAATTATTTAATAGCATTTTTAGTTTATAGATTTGCTTCTAGTTAGGGTCAAGTATGAATAATTAACTTACTTGATTACAAAATCATTCTGAATAATCTGCTTATAATTTTAAAGATAATATGAAAACTATAATCATAAAATGTGAGAGAAGAAAATATATAGAGAGATGAAAGAAGGTTGTTAACAAGAAATATGTACCTCCAACAGAGGTCTCTAAAGAAACTAAACTAAAACTTTGTCAGGGCAGGAGACAGGAATAAGATTATAGACTCAGATTCTTCTTTTGACCAATATTTGGACAAACTTGATCAGATTGATAAAGATGAAAAAATGACACCTGCCTTAAACTTATTATCTAATAATGAAGTTCAAATATTTTCAAAGGCTGTCTGTTTTTCAATATATTAAATCTCTTTCTGTATTATGAGAGTTAGAGTTCAAAAAATCTTCCTTTGTGGACTCACAATATATGTTAATATGACAGCTAAATTTTTTACATATTTTTAGAAAATGAAAATGATTTATTAAATACAATTTTAATAATTTGATTTATAAAAGAGCTGGAGGTGGCAACCCACAATAAATTAATCTATTGTGAATTATGAAAATATTAATCAGCTTGATGTAAACATCTGTGGTTCACAGAAATGGCCTGGAATTATTTATCAGTGTCATTTCTCCTTTCTGCCTCACCTAACTCCACTTAATGACTGGGACTCGCATGTCTTTGTCACTACATAGGGAATAGAATATGTGCCAAAACATACAGCTCAGGGTTTAAAAGTTAAGTTGCATGAATATTTATGAATACACTGTCTAGTATACAAAAATTCTAAAATACCTCAATGATTGAGATTTAGCATTCAACTTGACAGAGTGAGAAAATGTTCGCTTTAAATTTAAAACAAAATAACTACCATTTCTTAATCTGTTAGACTGTACTAACAGCTTTACCTCCCCTATTTAATTTAACTGTTCAAAACAATTTTATTTAAAAAATACTGAAGAATGCATGGGAATGCAAATTGATGGTAAGTTATAAAGCCAGAATTTGAAATCAAGTATATCTGATTCAGGATGCCATGCTCATTTTTCTCATCTGCAAAATTGAAAAAATATATACCATGTCCTCCTTAACTCACATTATATTGAGGTTCAAATGTAAGAGTGAGAATATTGTAAATTGTGACATCAAAATAGTTGTACAATTATTTATTCAGCTATGGGTGATGGTTGCTAGTACAAGCTAATAACAACATAAAACTCATATATATGTGGATAGTTGAGTTAGAATGAAGTTCTTCAGTGGATTAACAGGAATTACTGAAAACTTGTCTTGTGGTTGTTAAGTTCATCAAATCATTGAAGAAGAAATGTTTGAAAAGTCCTTTAAATCACATAAAGAAGGTAGATGTTTGATCCAATTCCAAATCAATATCCCTTCCTCCTTTAAAAACATATGTCTAATTTCCAGCTCACTTTACAAATTTTTTCCAAATCTTTCAAACCTCTATGGCATTCTTCTCTGGTGTTTCTATATGAAAAGCTTCCTGGATGTCTGTTTTATATTGTTCTAGTACTTATCCAAATATTCATTTTTAATTAACATTTCCTATCTCTATTTCCTAAGGCTGTTATGTAACTGTGTCTATGATACCAGAGAGATCACGGACTTTGCTTCTGTAAGTCACAAAACCCTTCAATTAATTGTCCTGCAATTAGCAATGCACAATGAAGAAGCAAGTTCTTAATATTTGCTTGTGGTTGACAAGTATTATGAGAATGCAATTTTCTGAAAAGGTTACAAGCTCACTGGGAGTGTTTAACAACCTGGGGCCTGACATAATAGACCATATTGCATTCATATCTAACATCATGAGGCCCACTATAATATAAATGATGAAACTAAGCAAATAGCTAAACTGGTAGAGACTTTATGCATGGATTAATGTCTTTGAAAAATGTTTATTAGTGTATTTGTACCTCCAGTATGTCTGAAAAATGTAGGTAATAATCTACCTTCTGGAACAGCACTGAATATATATATATGTATATGTGTGTATATAAATATATATATGTATATGTGTATATATATGTATGTGTATATATATATATGTGTATATGAATACATTTACTTAGTTTCACATCCACACACCCACAAGCAAACATACAAAATATCCATTATATATATTTGTAAACTTATATAGAGGACTTCCTTTTTTATGTGTGAACTATGCACTTGGTATCTTATTTTTAAAACACATTATGCGTATAAGAAAGACTGCATTACACATATCCATATGTAGGAGCCTAAGCGATTGTTGATCTTTTTTTAAATAGGACTATTACTCCATGATCTCTTATTTCTAAATCCAGAACTCTCTTCCCTACTGTCCTATGAATGGGAAAGTGGCATGTGTGTTGAAGAGCAGAAGTAGATGAGAGGCCTTTGTAAATCAAAGAATGAAAACTCATCATTTTGTCCTTAGAAATGTGACATACAATTTAACCACATTCATCAAAGGAAAAACATTCAGGAAAAACTTTAAGTCCCCTAGTTCCATTTGTTAAAGGTGATATAAGTTGATCTTTTTTATTGCTTTATGCTTTTTTTTTTTTGAAAAATGAATTTTCCTCACTGAAGAAGTTTGCCCTGCCTTGGAAAACAACTTGCCATCAAACAAGTTCACAAGATATTTACAAGCTTGATGCATTAAAGGGAAGAATTTTTGTATACAAGTCTTTGCAAATTTTCTTGGATGAAATGCAAGAAGGGTTTGATTTGTATGAGATTCTACTTGATGGCAAACAGGGCAGAGCTATCACATGGTTCCCAGGAGGCTTACTCCCAACAGCATGAAAACTTGGAAGTCTGCCTGTATTACCTTATGTGATGACTGCAGAGCTCAATCGCATTTAAGATTTAATATCATTGGCAATATGCCTCCAGCAGCCACTGAATAATATGGAGTAAAAATGTCTTAATCTCCAAAAGATTGCTGCCTTGTGAAGTAAATTACTCTAGTTACATTAACAAGTTAACTAGGTACAAGGTGAGAATATAAAATCTTAGAACTAAACTCTGGTTCATATATATTCAAAAGGTAGCACGATAAAAGCAATGTATAGACTAAGAAGAAGCAGGGAGAAATTTGTGATGTTTGGACACCAAAGATGTCTGAAATTTATGAGAAAGAAGTATCAACCTAGTGTAAAAAGCCGGGTCTCCTTTGGCTCTAATACTAAGTTTGTCATTTCTAAGTAGTGTGATCTTGGACAAGTAACTTAAATTCTTAATATCTGTTTTCTTGATTGTAAAATTGGATTAATAATGAAACCTAGCTCATGGAATTATCAGGGAGGCTTTAAAGGATAAAATACATTAAATTATTAGAACATCTAGACTTTTATACTATAGTTTTATGTTATTATCATTATCAAAGTCATTAAAATTAGGAATTAAAAGTGATCATTTTCTTTACTTTTCTATATGTAACTTCTATTGTTACCACAATTTCTTTATTTCTTAATGCCTACATTCAGTTCAAGCTCTAAAGAGAAAAGACTGAAATTTTTCTATTATTTTAAAGGGTTAGTAACACACTCTTTAGAATGGAACAAAGTCTCTTATTATGTATCCTAAAATGACCCACTAAAATAGTAACCTGTAAGTTACAGAGAATTTGGTAAATCTAAAAACTCACCTTGCTATTTATTTTAACATTAAATTAAGATGAATGCAAAGATTCTTTAATCTGGAAATAAAGATGAGAGATGCATCAGTACATATTTGGTGATTGAAGCCAAAAAATTAGTAATTTTGGACATTAGGAAATTTAAATCCTAGGACATTATTTAAGAATGTACAACTGCTAGACTGGCACCAAAACACAAACACTGGAGTGGAGGCTACCAATTGTAAAGCTAGTATTCATAAACACTAAGGACTTCTCTCAAAATACTTTGATATTTTTTCCCCAAAGTGTGACCAAGGATAGAGCATTTATCGAGACTTAATTGCGATAAGTATCAGGATTATGTGTTTGTCTGAAATCCATCAATGAAACATAATGAAATAGTCTATAACCATGGATTTAATATTTCCCCTGTTATTTGATTGTGAATATGGGGGGTGGAGAATAAAGTTTAATAAAATTTCAATCACATAGATGCAATAGCATTCAATCTCAATATCCCAAACAAGTGGTTCAAAACAGAATGTCATATATCAAATCACTGATATGCTCATCCAGGACAATGACATTAGCATTTGTCATCTTGTCACTCGTAAAAACCCTGAAGACCTCAAGAGGCTGAAATATCCATTTTCCTGCCCCCAAAGGCCAGTCTCAGATAGGTTGATGTAAATTCTCATGTATTTAGAATCAATTGGAGACTTTTCAATAAAACTAAAATTATACAGCAGTTTTAAAAAGAATTTTACTCTCAGAGGAAACACAGCAGTAATGAGAGAGAGAAAAAAAATAAAAAAAAACCCTTGCATTTACTTGGCATTAGTTTTGGCTATTTAGATTCTGCTTTCAAAGGATGTCCATGATAATTATTTTTCTTTATTTTCCTTCGGATTGGCCCTTCATTTGACAATGACTGTGTAAGCTCTATGTTTTGAATATGTGGCTGATTGACAACAGCAAAAGAGGAAGAAATGGTCACTTAACTTGAAACTCCACAGGAAAACAGGACACTCATATAAAGATGATTTTAAGAGCTGAATATATGTTATTCTGTTTGAAAATCATTGTACTGAGAGAATTTTAATAATAATATTGTAATTAATGTGTGATGAGAAGGAAGTCTGCATTTATGGTACTTGTACAATATTCACTTTGATTTCATGTCTTTTAAAAATATATTTTCTACAGTAACATATCTGGTTCATTGACAGTCATTTATACTACTCATTAGATGATAATACATGAATGAAATTGTAGTTAAATGCATAAACTATCACTACAGGAGGCAAAGATTCTAAAACAAATGCATTAAAGCTGTCTGCCATTCTGCCTGATGCTCCAGTTGATCGCTGATATTTAGGTTGCCATGACAACATGAAATGTGTGTACTACTTAGCATTTAAGAATTTATTTTAATTTTTATCCTTATTTGATTTTTTAAAATATTAAATGATAATTTCTCATATATTTCTGTTATATATCAAAATAATAAAACATTTGAGCACCTAAACTGTTCTAATGTTATTATAAATATTATTGTAATAAATTATATAGTTACTGTTTATGAAGTTACAATAAATTATATAATTAATAAAAATATATAGGTATATAGTTTTCTGACAAATTATTAAAATACTATAATAAAGGACACAAAAAATTATGGCAAATGCTTTGCCCTTATGGAATACTTCTTTATTCCTAGTAATACAAATAATTCTAAGAATTAACAGCAGCCCTGATATTTAATAATTTAGTCCATACACACACATGCAGACACACTTACACTGACACTAACACACAAAAATCATATACTGGCCAATGTTAAGGGCACCTTCTTAAGAAGAAAGTGTCATATCTAACACTTGTTTTGTTGTTTTGGTGGTTGAAACTCTCCCAGTAGGGACTTTGCTTTATTGGTAACCCTCTCTTCCCAAAATGCCATCGCAAGGAAATGACTGATTCAACTGTGGCTAAAGAGTTTATGAGTGATTTGTTCACAACTTATTTCTATTTTTCATTTTGTGAAAATCAATGGAAGTCAGCAGTTATGATACTTACAAATCTAAAAAGCATTAAGTGCACCACCACATAGTAGGTCCAGGAATGTTCCCATGTGTGTTTATCAGCTTTACTTATACAAAAGCCTACAGCAAAACTCCAAAGAAGGACTCCATCTTTTCACCTCCTGCTCCTGGGAAGGCGGTGGGGATATTCAGCCTGAGGGGCCAATCATATTAAAATAAAAGGTAAAGAAATGGAGCACAACATTATACAAGGCCAAAAAAAATATAGACCTTGTTTAGAACTATTACCCATTAAAGGACGTGTGAAAAGCAAGAACAACTACAGATAAACAAACACCCTTTGATCCCAAAAGCCTGTCTTTCCTTCCCACTTCTCTGTTAAAAACCACAAATAAACTTAATAAGGTTATCAGTGTTTTCAGATGACACCTTAAACTCAGGAAATGACCAATATTCAGCCCAATTGGCTTAGTTTGTCAGGGATTGTCTTCAAAGAGAACATAAGAGAAAATACTTGGTGTTTCAGGGAGCATTATTTCTTCCTGATGAAAAAGGAGAGTAGTAAGAAAGATCTCCTCCACACACTTCTTCCTTGCTGCTTTCAGATGTTGTTAACTGAGGATGTGATACTGAAACCCCAGCACCATCTGATGAATGGGGGAGTAGACCGAATACTCAGCAGAATGCTTGAAAAGGATTCCATCATTCCATCACTGGAACACCGTTTTTGATATTCTCTTTTTCTAGAATTTCTATTAAAGGAAAGCACAAAAGTGCCTACAGTAGAAGCCAAAATTATTCAGATTTTCTGCAACTTGAAGACAACACATCCTCACTGAATCAGATGCCCACTTGGAAATCAGATTCAGGATTACACACATTTGTTGATTTTCTCCATTCTCTTATTCCACTAGGAAGCAGTTTTGGTTAATTTGTGAAACCAGAAAGAATTTGAAGCCATAGGAAATATATAAATTATGATGGCTATAGAATCTGCTTGCCCTCATTTTGTCCACTTGTAATTTTATCTGGTACCCTTCTTTTCTCTATTTCACTTACTTTTACTGCTTCATTTTCATATGCTTTATCCTATCAATTGACATCAATTCATATTACCATATTTGGTTGGGCAAGATAAGAAATTATTACCCATGCTAATCCAAATAGCATAACATTCAACTATCAGTGAGTACACATGTATAGCATATAATTTTGTGCCTTATGTTTATCTTTGCAATTATGCTCTGTTTACCATGATTTCCAATTGAGGACAGAGAGAGGGCAAAGATAGAAAACATTCAGGAAAAAGTCAGAGCATACCACAAAAATGCAACAAATTAGAAAGCTAGAAGGTTAATAGTAACTACTTAATCCAGTTCCATTCATGATAAAACTAAGATGAGAGACACAAAGCAGTATCAATCCCTTGTGGTGGTATAGTCAAGAAATGAATCCAGGTTCCTATTTACTGACATGGTCCTCTCTTAATTGCATTACATGGCATGCTTTCAAATGGAGCATCTTGGATGTCACATGATTTGCCCTGTTGATAAGCCAAGGCAAGTTAGCCTTACCTATGTAAAATATTAAATGAATGATGGATTCAGAAATGAGCTAACAAGAGTGAAGCTAAAAGAACAATTTAATTTAATTCAAAACAGTACAGATAGATTTTCTTTTTAATCCTCTCTTCTCCCAATTCCCCTGTTTGAATATTTCTTCTGGGCATTATCTTATTTAATTATAATTATTTGTTGATATCTTCTTGCATCTGTATGTATATTTTTTAACTCTGGTCTTTCTATTCATGTATAGGCCAGGCATTTTTTCTAGGATCTAGGAAGATTGTGTAAATAAACTGACAAATTGCCCCTTCTCATGTATCTTTCACTCTAATGTGAGAAATAAATAATAACAAATAAATATATAACCTAACATTGGGTATTTTCCATGTGCCAGGCACTGTTTTTAGCCCCTTAGATAAAGTAACATTATCACTATCAAGGTACTATTATTAGCCTCATTTTTAGGGTTATGGAAACCAGAGCACAGAATGGTAGGTAAAATTGCTCAAGCTCACATAACTACTAAGAAATAAAACTGAGGAAATATGGCTCCAAAATCTGTACTCTTAATCACTATGCTATGACAGTTCTCCATGTAAGAAGAGTTCTGAAAACAAATTAGAGTGTAACTTGTTAAGAGAAAATAGCATGAACGTGTGAAAAATGAGAGAGTTTTTAGTTAAGGAAATAGATACATGCACCCCAATGTACATAGCAGCAATATATACAACAGCCAAGACATGGAAGCAACCTAAATGTCCATTAATAGATGACTAGATAAAGAAGTTGTGGTATATTTACACAATGGAATGCTACTCAGTGATTAAAAATAAAGAATAAAATAATATCATTTGCAGCAACATGGATGGATCTGGAGGTTGTCATTCTAAGTGAAGTAAGCCAGAAAGAGAAAGAAAAATACCATATGATATTACTCATATGAGGAATCTAAAAAAAAAAAAAGAAAAGAAAAGAAAAGAAAAAGAGGGCACTAATGGACTCATCTACAAAACAGAAACAGATTCTCAGACATAGTAAACAATCTTATGATTACTGGGGGAAATGGGTTAGGAAGGGATATATTTGGAAGTTTGAGACTTGCAAATGTTAACAATTATATATAAAGATAGATTAAAAACAAATTTCTTCTATATAGCACAAGGAACTATAGTCAATATTTTGCAATAACCTTTAATGGAAAAGAATATGAAAATGAATATAGGTATATATATATGCATGACTGGGACATGATGCTGTACACCAGAAACTGATACATTCTAACTGACTATACTTCAATTAAAAAAATGAAATAAAATAAAAAAATAATAGGAGAGCCTCAATGAGAAGATAAGGGAGTTAGCCAAGTAACTAGATGAGAAGGAACTTCAAAGGGGTCTGCAAAGGTAAAGCCTTACTGTGGGATGTGCTTCCTGTGGTCAGGGCATAATCAAGAAAACACCTGGGATGATCTGCAGATGGCGGATGAGACAACAGAGCGAGAAATGACCAGATCATGTCAGACTTTTGATTGCAGTATGTTTTTTATGAGTAATGAAAACATTTTGAGGAACTCTGAGCAACTAAGTAGCACATTCAGATGAAAAGGATTAGTTAGCCTGGGAAATACCATATAGGCACTAAAAGTGAAAGAAGAAGAATCAATAAATATTTGAGCTTTAACAGCAGAGGTGGTGAATGGTGGCCAGTTTTTTTTTTTTTTACATTTGTATCACAATTTCCTGGACACTGGATATGAGGGGTGGAAATAGCCTAGAGTTAAGTCTGACTTCAAGTATTTTTACCTTAGCCCACAGGCAAATGACAGTGCCAGGTACTGTAGTCAGGAAGCCTAGGAGAGAAGCAGATTTGAGGGTAGGGTAAACATGCAATTTGTGAATCTGTAACTTTGAGACACCTGTTTTTCCTACATTGTTTTATATGGTAGCCTCTGGTATTTAGCAGAGACCAAATTTTACATTTTATTTAATCTACTGAAGTTAAACTTAAATTTAAAGCTGCTACTCAACTCACTGAAAAAATTTTCCTTGTATTTGGATCAACTTAGCTTGTGACTCTACTTTCTGAATTGCAAATTTTATAAAATCCAAATACAGATCAAGTAATTGATGAAAATCTAGTATCTGAATTGGGATATCTTTTAAGTGTAAAATACATGCTAGTTTTCAAAGATTTGAGGTGAGTACCCCATTAAATATATTGTCTTCCATTCATTAGAGATATTGAGATTGGAGATACGCATTTTGAAAGCATCAGTAAAAACATGGTGTTGAAGCTTTTGAAATTAATGATTTGATTAAAGAGTGTGTTTAGTTAGCAAGGAGTAACATCTTCCTATGGGTTGACAATGTGACCATGGTGAGCACCTGGCTTCTTCAGAGGAGGTCTGGTTTGCTTATTTGTGTTCAGGAATTGGAGGATGGGTGGGGAAGGAAGGGAGAGGAAGGAGAGCTTTTATCCTCTTTGTTTTCATACAATCTTAGAAAAATAGCTAGATGCTTAGATTTCAGTCCTTTTCACCCACAATTTTCAGTACATCTAGACCAATTTTGGCAAGATAAAACTAACCATCAAATCATTTAGCTAATTTTCAAAAATTTTCCCAGAAAAGTAGTGATTAATTAAGATTAGGATTTAAATACATTTCAATATATAATTCAGCAATGATTCCATTATCCTCAGGGTGACCAGATGCCCAGGTTTTCACAGCCTGCTTTAGTTAGAAGTTTCTTGTTTGATTTAATTATCAATAGTGCTCCTTTTCACCCTAAACTCTTTCCTGATTCAGATGATAAATTATATATTCACCCAAATTATTCTACTGTTTTTCTTTAGTCTGATGAATCAAGGTTTTTTTTTTATTAGTTTATTTCATCTGGTTTTCTGTTTTTGCTTTTATTTTGTTTTTTGGTTTTGTGCTTTACTTTGTTTAATTTCATATTTTTATTTTATATTTCCTAATACCTGTCTTATTGTTTTCCGTTCATCTCCACCACATTATTTTATATCAGGTCAGCATCAATTCTTACTTGGATTATGCAATCAGATTTTTAACTAGTGTTCCTGCCTCCTCATCTCATTACTCTAATCCTATCAACACTGCAGGACTGATCTTTCTAAACTACTATAAAGGAAGTAAATGTGAAGGATTCAGAATGGCAGAAAAGGAAGAGATTGACAAAAGAAAGACAGAACTGGAGGTGAGACCAGCCTCACAATGTGCTGACATTTAAATTTGACCTTGATAAAGAGACAGGCATTTCCCCATGGGGGTAAAAAATGAAAAGAAAAGGCAGAGACTTTCATAAAGAAGAAAAGAAGGTAAAACCAGGAGAAGGTTGTAGACCTCCCTGACATAGGACGGTTCAGTTTATGCTTTCCTGCTACAAAGCTCTTAAACATTTTTTTATCTCTTGTCAGAAAACATTTTTTGCAGAATAATGTTTATTTTTTACATAAATGCATACTGAATGCACTATAAAATGTGATAACACAACAATATGATTCCAAACAAAGACACACCCAAAAATGAAAAGAGGTTTCTAGTGACAAATTGTCTAGCTTGTACAATGTCACATTGGGCATCTTTGAGTCACCTGCCATGTTTTGATGGACCCCAAGCAATTTACATTCCCCTACCTATGCCAATCAAGACAAGTAAAAATGTAGCATTTTCTGCAACTCCTCTATCTGTTTTGCATATGCAATATTTCCAAGTATTTTTAAATCCTCTCTAATATAGCCTTTATCTTTTCCTAAGCATGTTTTCTGTGTTGTAACAATATTTAAGGGCTGCTTGTTTGTTTGCCAGAATAACTGGCACACTAAAAGCCTGGAAACATAAACAAAGAATAAAGTAACTTTCTAAGAATGATCCCTTTGCTGTTTTTATCTACCAACCACAAGTCATTTATTCTTTTTTTAGTGAGGCCAGCACACATTCAGTAGAACACATGTTATGGAAATGATTTTCTAATTAATAATTTGGTGTTTTAAATAATTACTTTTAGGACCAGAGATTCTTAGCATGTTAAAATGCTAAATGTAGCCACTTCTTCCAAAAATACACACCAGGCTCATGGCATCAGTGAGGTCACTTTCATTAGGGCATGGGTGAAATGAGGTAGGCAGAGTAATTAGGAATTGGGAAATCAGAACAAGAACCTTAATACTGCTAAGAAAATCCCCAGACTTTCTTTTATTTACTGCGGTGTTCTAGCATCTAGACCAAAGCCTGACTTTCATTAGCACTAAATAAACACTGATGAATGAACTCAAGGATACCAAGCACAGCAGTTCTTCAGTTTTCTCATCTGATGTTAAAGGGTCATATCAAAGAATTCTGATGTTTCTGTTGCATCCTATATTCTATAGTTTAGCTAACAAAACAATGTTAAGTGTTATTTTTGTTGCCTATCATTTTCCATATATCATTCTTCCTTCCTTCCTTTCCTTTCCTTTCCTTCCTTTTCTTCTCTTTGCTTATTTCTCTTTTGTCCTCTCCATCTTTGTCTTTTTTCTTTTTTTTCTTTCTTATTAACATCTTAAAGATAGTAGAACTGAATCTTTTCAAGTTTAAATAGCATGAGTTATATTTGCTTAGAAGCAGAAGATAAGTAGTGGTCCAAAAAAAGGAAACAATAAGCCCTTCTCTGCCTTTCTGAGAATGCACAGAACATAGGAAACACTTCTTTTCACATAGAAAAGGAAAAGCTGTCAGCCCTGAGACACAGGGAGGTGCTGAGGTACAGGTAGAAATCACTGATTATTAACTCAATTTTTGGCCTATCTCTCCTCCCTGGAGAACAGGGGATGAGGCTGAAAGTTCCAAACTTCTGATAATGGCTTGGTCTGGTGACCAGCTCTGATGCTGAAGCTATCCAAAAGCCCACCAAGAATTTACTCATTAGAACAAAAGATATTCTCATCATCCAGGAAGTTACAAGAGATTTAGAAGCTTTGTGTCAGAAATTGGTGGCAGAGACCAAATACATATCCTATGTTTCACATATATTCATATATTCAAGATAAGAAAATATATTTAATAATTAAAATAATATGCCTTCAATGAGCATTTTACTTATATTGTAGTATCAATTGCCATAGTCACTCATTTGGAAAGTACTATTTTAATCCTTAGTTTTACAGATAAGGAAACTAAAGCATAAAGGCTTTAAGTTACTTGATTATATCTAGAACATGCCTAAGCCAGAATTCCAATCCACACAGTTTACTCTAGAGTTTACTATTTTAAACATTTGTACATTTATGTAGTGATAGCTGCAATTGTTTGGATAAAATAATTTAGAAATATTTTAAATATGATTCTTTAGATAAGTGGCTTTTCATGGTTCTACTGCACATAATCATATAGTGATGTCTGAGTTTACCATATTGAATGGAAAATGATATTGTTTTTTAAAATCATAAGTAGAAGGTTTGCCAGAAGTGTTAATAATTTCCTGGAAGTGCTATAACACTTGAGTAAAGAAATTGTTTTGATCTATTTTCTATGTTTATTACTTTACAAGAAAGAACAATTCTGAGAATATCAGAGAGTGACAATTTAATTTGGATATACCACAAAACCATAAATGAGTTTGTAGATTGAAACAAATTTATGTCTGGGAGACTCATTAAACTAATTTGTTATCTTTTCCTGTTAATGAATTATATGAATAGTAATAATTACCTATCCTATAGTACTGCCATCAATGACAGTTCATTTTTTTCTATAAAGTAATTTAAGATAAAACAGCTGATCAAATGTTCATAATGATGCAAAATATTTTTAATGTATTAATGTCCATATGCATAAAATAGAAACGCTCACATGGTATCATGTAAAGATTAAAACATATTGAAATCGGATGTGTTCCCCCCCCACAAGATTAGTCTCCGACATTTCTAATGAAATCATCAAGACATATAAAATAAGTAAAATTTTCTATCAGCAAAATAGATTAAAATTTACTCACAGATTTGACATTTGAAAAATTACTCCCAGACAAAAACAAGTAAAGCCTGCTTCAAAAATTTGCCAACCAAAAAATCTGTAAAGCAGAATTGAACACATAAGAATCAAAGAATGACCACATTCATGGCCTCCAGTATCACACTAGATGAGAAAGCTTATTATTCTTATTCAGATTTGTTAAGAAAATTCTCAATTCTGTAGGAATCCCTGCTGGGGAAAAAAAAAATCATCCATTCAGGACACAAATCTCATTGAAATTCTTAGTCTAGCCCAGTCTTTCATATGCTTATTTGGCTGTGAAATGCACTATGGGATCATTTTCATGAGTTTTTGATAATGCAGGCCACTGGGCTATTAATCCCAGCTTGTGGACTTTGTTCTAGATAAATTCATTGACTTTGTCTTCAGAAAAAGAAATTCTTACTGCAGGATGAATTTACCCACCTTGGCTACATCAGTATGCAACAACTTCCTTCCTGTTCATCAGCCATTAGCCTCATCTGAGGGCTGGACAAATCAAACACTCTGAGAATGGCAGAGAAGAAAGATGAGAAGAACTGGGTCTTTGTTGATGTCACTGCATGTCAACAAATACAGTTTCATAATGTCCTGTCTCTAAATGTCTTGTATACAAATAATATACATACAGTTAAATGCAAGTTGTTTTGGAGTCTTCTGTTATTTGAAATCTAACAATATGTACCAGCCTGTTGTGCTTGATTCTCTAGAAAATTTCCTGATGGACTTTATTGCCTTACAATGTTGTTTCTGGGATGTAGAAGGTTTGTATCTAACACTTGAATTTTATAAACTATGGCCTAAGGCTTAAAATCTGTACCTTAATATATTCTAACTTTTATTTTCAAACAGCAAAATATTCAGTACTGAGAAATGCTCCTCTAATTTTTGTACCTTCTTTATTTATTAAATACTTAGTGAAAGGAGCAAAACAAGCTGAGTTAGTGATTTTCATGTTACACGTTGCAACATCAAGTAAAATATTCACTTGCAGCTTAGACTAATCATGAAAAAAAATCCAAGTTTCCTTGGATAAAATATAATCCTTGCCATTCAGTGGTCAGAGTTAAATTTATTATGGTTATTTATGTTATTATGTTTTATTTTATCTAAACAATCTTTCAATCACCCAAATGTGAGGTTTTTTGCTTGTGTTTTTTCTGCAATCTGACACCTATAGGTGAGAGAGAAAAGCCCTACACTCATTTCTTTCTTTATACACATTCTCTGAAAGCATTCTCAAATATATATCATGTCTCTAAAGAAAAGCATAGTACATCCTCTGAAATATTCCTGGCTCCCTCACTAGGCACATCTCCAGCATCATGTTGATGGGCCTTTTCAGATTGTCAGCATCTGTGATTTTATGCTTGCACTGTAGGGAAAACTGAATATGTAGTTAGATGATGCAACCAACCTATATCCTTTAGCTTGACCATGATAATTTCAGTTAGACTTCATCAAACTATACGCACTTGGTTTTGTTCATCTAAAGCTAAAGAATAACAAAGAAATACAGCATTGAATATCTTTGTAGGACAATTTTTTTTTCAGGAAAATATATGTGCTGCTGCTTCTTTTTTTGCCTTTTACAGCAGAGCCTTTAAATACTCCACAAACAATATGAACAAATGAAACCAATGGATTTGTCAATATCTGAAATGTTGTCATAAGGATAAGTCAAGAACTTAGATATATTGGGAAAGTCTTTAAAAACATGAGGAAAACAGATTAAATGGAGACACACATCTTGAATAATCCTTTATAATAAGAAAAAAAAAGACTCTAGAGGGAATGCATGGAACTACTGTGTATTAATTTTAAAGGTTCTATTGGTTGGTTCTTTACTTAAGACTCACTCCCTAGAATTCTAACTAGAGCACTCAGTTTTTCTTTTGTGAAATGGCATTCCCATTCCACTCTCTCCTTGAGTTCGATGGGAATGATTAATCTTAAGCTCCGTGAAGGACTCCTATTCTCCTAGCCACAGAATTCAGTTCTGAGATGACCACAAGACCTAATCCATGTCATGTGACATTCTGAACACTTAGCTAAGGCAGTAAGGAAAGAAGCTTTGTCTAACTCCTTGAGAACAACAGAATATTGGACTGGTTGGAGTAGCATAGGGATTTTAGGAACTCCTATATGTATTTTACTCATCAGATGAGCTGTCCTAATGGTGAAAGTGACTCACAGAGGAAAAAAATGCCCAAAACATCACAGAATACACAGAAATAAAGCAAAATTTCTGAGGATGTGTGAATGTGGAAATTAACATTCAAAAGAATCCAGGGCTCTTTTTAAGTTTTCTGCTCTGTGATCTAAACAGTTACCTTTTTATTTAAATGAGTATATATACATTTATTTACAAATATTTCATATATTAAATATATTATGTATATAGTTATATTTAACTATAAATCTCTTAAATTTTTCAAAGACCAAGTTCAAAATTGAGACTACCAATAAGCCTTAGAAGTAAGTGAAACAATGCTGAATTCAGATTTCTAATCACTTAATAATGAAGAAATAACATTGCAATATCATTTATTCTAAAAATTGTACATATTATAGCATACATATATTTTTATTTATTTTAAAATTTTTATATATATATATAAACAATCAAATATTTCAAGAAGGCAATTTTGCTGAGCATTTAATATGTCTCAAACATTGTTCTAAATATTTTCACATATTAAATCATGTAATCTTTAAAACAACACCATGAATTAGGTTTCTGTATTATCTTGATATTATAGGAAAACACATCCAAGATATTGGGCATCAGCATCCAGGAACTTAACACTTATTTATTATATAAATAATAGGTTGATTGTGAAAAGAGATTGTAGGAGGTAAAGTATAAAACCAGTGTATCACAGGTTAAGATTTAAGTTTCACCCATTAGGTTAGAATAGCTCTATTTTTGTTTTTCCTCTCACTATTGCAGACTTGTAGTACAAGAATTAAGTACATATTTCCACATTCTACTTTCTACATGCTTTCAATATCCCCAGATCCCCCAACAGAGATATTCTAATGCTTTGGGCATGAATAATTGAATATATCTGTCTACACACATATGTTGAATATATATGTATCCTTTTAAGTATAATGTATTTTTCTTGCATATCTTCATTGTTTACATGCATAAATGTGATTGAGAAATGATAATACAATGACATTTTATTTTTCTTCTTGTTTGTGCTCAACTTCATGTTTTAAGATCCATCAAAATGCTCTGAGGGCCTCTAGTTTATACATATTTGTTTTGCTACCTATTATGGCATCATATGTATTACACATATCCTACATTTACATTGTTATTTTTAGTAATCAGTAACAAGGATGGTTCCAATTGTTTGCTTCCACATAGAATGCTGTAATAAACATCTTGAAAATATACACTAAAGGACATATCATGTACAGAGGCCCCTCTTTCCTTTGCTTATTAGTGAGCTTTGTCCTCTTCGCATTTGGTCTCTACTGTTTTTTATTATGTTGATATAAACTTGTATAGTGTAGATGTGAAATATTTTTCAGACACTAATTTTGCAAATACCTTCATATCTCTATTATCTCAGCTTATTTTTCAGTTGTGCCTTTGATTGAACAACAATATTAAATTTGCCAATACTGAACCAGAATTTTTAATTTTTGGCCTTGTATATGTGCTTTCAAATGCTTTATTAAAATCCCTTACTGAACACAATGGTGAATATAGTTTCCTTGGTTTTATTCTATTACCTTTACAATTTTACTATTCCCATATAGTTCTTTGTGTATATTGATATGTAGAGATCCAAAGTTATAATCTTCTCCATGATTCAGTTTTTCCAATACCTTCCTTTAAACAAGCTGCACTTTGTCCAATTTTTGTGATACTTTTACCACAGAATAGATTCATTCATATGTGTTTTATTTCTATTTTAAAAATTTCCAATTTATTCCAAGAAGCTGATTTGTTTACTGTGATGTTTATACTACATTGTTTTGTTTCTTTAAAATATGACATCTTCTCAGGTAGGAAAAGTCTTCCAGGTTCTTTTTTTTTTTTTTTTTTGAAATGATTGAACTATTATTAAATAGATGCTCTTGTGTATGTATGTTGAGTATTTACTAAAAATAATTTGTCAGGAATTATAATTTAAACTTCACTGAAGTTATGATGGTTTGGGTAGTGATAGTGGGTGACCTGGTCTTATTGTCAATCTGAAGAAAATATGGAATGAGCAAATGCAAATTACAATATATAAAATAGATGAGCAATAAGGATTTACTGTATAACATGGAGAATTACACCTAATATCTTATAATAACACATACTGGAATAAAATCTGCAAAAATACTGAATCACTATGCTGCATACCTGAAACTAATACCAAAAAAACCCATATAAATTTTTCTAGTACATTTAACTTTTACAGAAAGTTATATATCATTTACAATCTTAAAATAGCTACCCTCTGTTCATTGCATTAATAGGATAATATTCTTTAAGTACTTTTATGTATCTATTTAAATATAAACAAATATAAAGCACTTCCTGAAGTTGGTGTCCCAATAGGGTAGAATAGATTTGGACTACCCCATAGAGCCTCATTCCTACAGATATCTTTTATTATTATTTGGCATGGCAGCCCCCTGTAAACCCAAATTCAACAGCTGCTTTTTATTTGATACGAGTCAGCATGTAGAGTGGAAATTTTTACCCCAGGACACGTGTTAAAAACCATCAGCCATAATTGTTTAGTACCACAACTGCTTGAGCCAATAACAACACCTGGAGCAAATGGGAAGATGACCAAAAGACTTAAAGGGAAAAATTGGAAAATAGGACATCCATAGGGGGTTTTAAATAGCTCTGATATATTCCTGAGAATGTGGAAGGTCATGTATAGGGCAGTTTTTATGCCCAGGAGGAACTAAGAAGGTCTTAATATCTCACTTCTGGCTGATATTGAAACTTCAAAGTGAGAGATGAAGCATAGTGTAAACTGAAGGAGCATTAAAGATGTGTCTAACATGCACATAAAACCCCTCAGCAATATCCAGGAGACTTATTGGAACATCGCATTTAAGTAAAATATGTGCACTTATTAGGTGACCGCTAAGCTAATAAAAGAGGTAGTTCTGGTGACAAGTGATATAGAACACAGACTTTACAAGTTTGTTCAGGAAATGTACCCCAAAAAAAAAAAAAGCAGTAAGAACAAAAATCTTATTTCCACAATTGCCACATTATATTACTTTAAATGTTAAGTTTTCAAAAAAAAAAAAAAACAAACAAATTTATGAGACATGCAAAGAATCACGAAACTATGCTACACAATAGGGAAAAAAGAGTAAAGAAACTGTCCCTGAGAAAATTAGATGTGGGATACACTTTACAAAGACTTTATGTCAACTTCTACAAATATCTCCCAAGAATCAAATTAAATCATGTTTAATGAACTAAAGGAAAACATAAGAGTTATGCCTTGCTAAATATAAAAATGTTTCCATATACTTACAGATGACATGTGAGTGGATACAGAAATTATAAAGTATTTCACACACACTCAAACACAATTACAAGTAACAAATGAGTTTAGCAAGATTGTTGGATATCAAATCAGTATAAAATATTAGTTGTAATTCTATACAATAGCAGTGGACAAATTTCATAAATTTATGATCTTGCATATAAAAGAATAAAATGTTTAAAATCTATTTATCAAAAGAACTATAAGACTTGTACACTGAAAACTGTAAAACCTCTTTTAAAGAAATTAAGGTAAACTTACATAAGTGGAAAGGAATCTTGTATTCATACATTGGCAAACAATATTTTGGGGGGATCAGTAGTTCCCAGACTGATTTAGATTCAGTGAATTCCCTATTGAAATTCTACCTAACTTTTTCACAGAAATTGATAAGCTGACTGTAAAATTTATATGGAAATTCAAGGGTACAGGATACCACAAAAATGGAAAAGAAAAACAAAGGTAGAAGACTCACAATTCCCAATTTCAAAACTTTCTATAAATTACATTATTCAAGATGGTGTGGCACTGTCAGAAGGATAGAGATCAAGTTAACATAACCCACCTCTTGATAAACAATGTTGGAGGGATTAAAATTCAAATGATATTAAAAGAAAAACATAGTTACTAACAACTTGTGAGCCATGAAAGTTTAGTGCAGAATCAAATATATTGAACAAAATACAAAACACTTAAAGGAGGGTATTAATTCTGAAAATGATCTGTTCCATAATTTGGAAAATGTTTGGGAAATTGTTTTGATTTCTCAGAAGAATGTTATTGATTAAGTGACATGGGGAACAATTTGAAAAGGTTTCCCTGAATTCACAGGACAAGATGAAAATTAACAGAAAAAATATGCAAGTATCTATAGAAGCTGTAAACTGGTGATTCTAAAATGCAGATTACTGGTGATTACTGATAGAACAGAACAAAAAGGGAAGAAGTGGTAGCCAAAATTGTAGTGTGGATATGTTTTCTAGACAAATAAAAATGTTTAAAAATCATTGCACGTGCAATGAAATGCTCCCTATGTTACATGTAATATAATTCTTAAGACACCTACATGTAAACACAGAGGAGAGAGGAAGGAAATTCATCCCATAAAATATATAACAGAAAAGTCAAAGATAAAGGTTAGCTTCATACTAAAAATAGCAAATAAACAAACTCATATTCCTCACATTTTCTTTTGAAACACAAAATGATAGAAGAAAAAATAAACTCACAGCATCATCCATAGTTTAATATTGAAAATAAAAGCTCATGATCAGATATTCCTTTTCAAGATAAAATCCACTTAAAGTAAACAGGACTCAAGAATAATTTAAACCTGTTTACTTTGCCTAAAAAAAAATAAATAAATAAAGATCTATTTTAACCAATTGATAGAAAAAGGAAAATTAATACTCTTAAATAGAAAGATTGATTAAAATGTCTAACAATGAAAAAGGCTTAATGATATTTCAGAGATGATATAAATAATTGTTAACTTTATTACAAATGTAACAG